>NC_140954.1:49146499-49746499 GCF_014529385.1 Adiantum capillus-veneris
GTACACAATAGCTGGTGAGAGACATAAAAGAGAGAGAGAGAGAGAGAGAGAGAGAGAGAGAGAGAGAGAGAGAGAGAGAGAGAGAGAGAGAGAGAGAGGATTAACCGCAATAGCCAGGGCCAGTAATGTACAACAAACATTACCCTTCCCATCATAAGAATACCCAACATTTTAGCAAAAACATTATTGTTGCATCCAACTGACCAATAAAACAAGAGTTAGTCGAGGGTAAACCAACCAACTCTAATGGAATTGGCCTATTTAATTTGAGAGTAGAGGAAATTAATGAGAGTAATTTTGAGAAATGACTTTGTGAGCATAGCGGGTGAACATAATGAAGATAGCAACATAATCATAGCAATTAGTTAACTTGGCATGAACAATACTTTTGCAAGAGAGAGAATTTAGAGAACATGACAACAGTTGAGGGCCGGATTTATGTGGAGCCGGTCCCCCCCCCAATAGGCATTTGTATTATGATTTCTCCCATTAAGAGAGACTTGTTACAATACAATCTTTGTGTTCCTTGTGACCTAGGTGATGCAATGAAGATGGAAAGCTTCATGCATCACAAACATAACATAAACTTGAAGAAAGCTTTAACTATCCCAAGCCTCAGTCCCAAGACCTCAAATACCTTCGAAGATGGAGAGAGCTAGCAGGGAATGAGGGTGGGGAAGAGGAAGAAGAAACATTTCGTAGGAGAAAGAATTAATTCCTCATTTATCATAACTCTTGTTGTTAGCATACATAATAGCATAGTAATGAAGAAGAAGAAGATAAAAATCTTAAGCATTGAAGCATGGCTCTTGGTTGGATTTGCACTCAATAGCCAAGAGTGTTGGTGTAGGCTCTCAACCTCTACTTGCTTGGAGAAGGAGAGGGAGCTCTTGCACTTTGCATAGCACACAATGAGAGTGTTTGTGAGTGTGTGTGGGTGAGTATACCCCCTAAGCAACCCCCTAGCTTGCATGGGTCGACCCCCCCTTGTAGCTCATGCTTGAAGCTCATTGGACCCCTCAAGGCCTAGCCAATCACAAGGTAGGAGGCATTACAAGCAGCAAGGGGAGCCTTCAGACAAGTGTCCCCCTTTCCCCTTTGAGAGAGAGGATTTGATAAATGCAAAATCAATTAATTAAATATCCTACATTATCATTGGACCCCTTGGGTAACAAACCAATAGGCTTCAGGCACACCATGAGGGCAACATGAGGAGAAACTTGACAAGTGTCCCTTTTGCTTTCTTTGTACCATGCATGCCTTGTGTGAGTGTGTGGGTGTTCTCTCTCATCCCCCCTCATGTCGGGCTCGCCCCCTCCTTGTAGGGATTGAATATTTGACTTTTTGACACCTCAAGCCCCTCATACATAGGCCCAGTTCCCACCACAAGCTTGGTCGTTAAGCACTTTAAGCTCGGGCTAGGTTCTCACATCAAGTGCAACCCTAGCATCTCAAGCATGTCAAGCACCTCAAGCATCTCAATGATTAAGCACCTCAAGCATCTCAAGCACCTCAATCATCAAGCACCTCAAGCATCTTAGTCATCAAGCATGACAAGCAGGACAAGCACCTCGAGTTGGGTCGGGTTCCTGCACCTCAAGGTCAGCCCTAGCTTACCTAAGGTCAAAGGACTTTTACCCACATTATTGGAGGTCCTTAATGAAGCTAACCCTAAGGTCTTATGCTCCATTTTTTAGCCTTGCTCTTTGATAGACCATCTCTCATTTGGGCCCCTTTACCATTGGCCCCGTGTTGAGATAGATCTATAAGCACACGTCTATATCTTAACACTTGTTCCCGTTTATTCTCCCACATTAAGTGATCAATTTAATATGAGAAAATCATTTGGGTTGGTTAGATATTAGATTTTATAAAATTACCTATTTCTTGAAATCATAGTCGTCCTCGACTATGAGGTGGAAGAGATAAAGCCTTAGTCATTAGTTAATTTTACTTAGCGGGTAGAGGATCCCTTTTTACCCTACGAATCTTTCCAAGATAGATGACTAATCCATTTGGTGCTTGGGAGACATAGCTGCCGCAAGCATGTCTGCTCTTTAGTCATTTTCATTCTCCCAAAGTAGAGTGACAAAATTCTACTTGGTGTTTGAGAGACGTCGTCATCACAAACATGATTCTAAGCATGCATACTAGTTAAATTTGTGCACAATTAAAAAGAGGACTAGTCTTATAAGACAAAAACATGAGTCATTTAAGAGAAATTTGTACATTTGCTTACTCTAATGTAGCATTGTAAGCATTGACAAGGTGCATACTATCCTTAAGCTGTATTCCTTGCATCCATCTAGCATCTTCAAAAGGATAATTTTTGAACTTAATAAGATACCGTCGAATAATCTTACCATGTCGTAGTACCTTGTCTTCATGCCGAAGGATAGCTTCGGGTTGTAGCACCTCTTCTTGGTCTTCAATTTCGGGAGGGTCTTCAATAATTGGTTCAGTTGGTGGCTCTCCTTTGTAGGGCTTAAGTAGGCTTACATGAAAGGCATTGTGTATGAGACAATGGTTGGGCAACTTGAGTTGATAAGCCGTCTCATTGATGGGCTGCAAGATTTGGAAAGGACCATAGTATCTTTTTGCCAGTTTAGCATAATACTTTTGATGGTCCACAGGATTTTTGCCCGTCGTTTGCCTTAATCGAGCCTTAGGAAACTTGAGTAAGACTCAATCATTTTCTTTGAGCATTAAGGCTCTTCTGTGCTTATCAGCAACAACAGCTTTTTGCCTTTGTTGAGAGATGGATATAGCCTCCTTAATCTTTTGAAAAGATTCTTGTAGGTCACAGCTATACTCATCGGCGGCGAAGATCTTCACATGTACTTTGAGTGGCAAGGGACTTTTAGGTCTTCCCTTGTTATAGAATTGATATTTTATTATCTATTGCAACTGACATGTGGCAAGAGCATCAATAGATAATGGATTATGTAGAAGGATGTTACATTTTATGTATATTTGATTATTCAAGTGCTCTTTGTGCTTTGGCCAATTATGTCCGGCCGGCCAGTTTGTACTCACTTTGACCATTCAAGAATCTATAAATAAAATACGTGCAAGAGGGAAATGGTCACTCTTGCACGGGGGGAGATTGCACCCAGTGCCTGTGTACTTCTGCTCTCCTCTCCCCTCTTCTCTCTCACCGTACCGGCGTAGCACTCCGCTCTAGGAGGTGAGCCTGCACGTGCTCTCTTGCCCTCTCCCTCTCTCTGTCTCTCTCTATTTGAGTTGTGCTCGATTATGGATTTGTGCGAGTCGGCAGGTACGTAGATTTAGTCGTTAATGTCTTGCTATGTGCTATTTTCGAGTATTTTGTAGGGCAGTCAGGCTTCCGGCTGTAGCAGTGGTATCAGAGCGGTGGCTACGTTCTTGGGCTTGCTACAACCATGGCAATAGAAAGTTACCATGATCAAAGATAAGCTCCACTTTTTCTAGTTTAAAGTTGTATGTGCATGTTTATTTTTCATCTCCTAAGATTGTAAATGTGTTTGGATTGTTTAGGAATTACCAATTCTCATGGTCGAATAAAAATTTGCTTAATTAGTGTAATTTATCATACGACTAGTATACTTAACATCTTAATTAGGATTAATTTGAGTGTAATAATCAATACCAGGGACTCATGCGAGATCTTATATAGGGAGGGAACAATTTAAGTTGTCATAATTGCACTTAATAGTGTGATTTAGAAAACCTAGAAGAACAAGCAGAAGAATATGACTTTGAAAAAAATAAATAAATCGTAGGAATAATAATACAAAGAGAACCTTTCAATTTTACCTGACCTCGACAAAGAAGATGACGAAGACGTTGGAGAATTTTCACAAGCTTCGTGATTTTTACTCATGAATATCTCTCACAGAGCTATCGATCTAAAGTGGTAGAAACGATCCTAAAGGATCTTTGAAGTAAGAGAAGAACATGGATTTTTTTTACAAAAATTATTTATGTTTCGTATGGAAACCCTCCCACCACAGGCATGTTGTAGCTCCCAAGGTAACTCTTCACTCTCCTTGCAAGGCGGAAATTGTTGAGGGCAAGCCTATGGAGTGCCGCTACGGCAGCAACAAAACTCAGCATATCCTGCTACGGTGTTGTCTTGCAATCGTTGTTGGATGGACCCTGTACGACAACAGGCACCTCGTCACATGCCACAACTGAGCATCGCATGCCCAACCTGAGGCAGACACGTGGTCCTGGGTTGGCACCCAGACTCAGAACTACAATCCAACATCTGCAACAACTGCCAGTGGCGACCCCAACCCTGCCCACCAAATTTTGTGGACACAATCGACCCCATCCTCGGCCATGCAAATTGGGTGACGCTGTTGAAGGAGTACAAGCGGAAGTGCGACGCGAGAGAGAGTGTGAGAAGAAGAGCACGACGATATGGTGAACTCGCTCTACTGTAATGTGTAGAGCATAGTGAGTTCTTATTAGGTTTTTACAAAAGAATATGTGTACATACATGGCGGCCCACCCACTTACCTGGGCGACCACATTCCCACTTACCTGGGCGACCACATTGGGCTTTATACCCCAACAACCTCCCACTTAAAGTCCAATGTGGTACTTTAAGTGTGAGAGAAGCTACTATACAAGCTAATATACAAGAGATGTAGAGTAGTGATGTACTACCCTACACCTAACTGCTTGCGAAAATGCGCAAAGCTCTCTGAGGGAAGTCCTTTTGTAAGTAGATCAGCAGGATTTTCTGTGGTGTGAACTTTGACAAGCTGAAGTTGCTTATCCTCGAGCATTTCCCTGATGAAATGATACTTCACATCCACATGCTTTGTCTTTGAGTGATAAACTGGATTGCGAGCCAATAGCACTTTGACTATCACAATATAACACAGGCATCTCTTCTTTGATTCCCAAATCTGTTACTAGTCGATTAAGCCAAATTGATTCTTTGCATGCCTCTGATGCTGCAACATATTCAGCCTCTGTAGTAGACTGAGTAACACAATCTTGTAATCTAGAACGCCATGATACTTCTCCACCAGCCAATGTAAAGACATACTCTGACGTAGACCTTCGGTTGTCTAAGTCACCTGCATAATCTGAGTCTGTAAAACCCTTTACACTTAGCTCCTCACTCCCATAGCATATACGCATACTCTTTGTAGCTTTTAGGTATCTCAATATTCCTTTCACTGCCTCCCAATGTTTCTTGCCTGGGTTTGACATGTATCGACTTACTACTCCCACTGCAAATGCAATGTCTGGGCAAGTAGCAATCATTGCATATATCAAACTACCCACTGCAGACACATATGGAATCTTATCCATTTCAGCCTGTTCTTCCTCAGACACAGGACAATCTTGTTTGCTAAGTTTCACATATGGTGGCAATGGAACACTCAGTGCCTTTCCTTTCTCCATATTGAAACGTCGCAAAACCTTGTCAATATACTCTGTTTGAGATAACCAAATCAACTTCTTTGATCTGTCTCTCTCAATGCGCATACCAAGTATATGACTTGCCTCACCCATGTCTTTCATGTCAAACGATTTTGCCATCTTTGACTTCAAAGCTGAAATTTCTTCCAAGTGCTTGCCAGCAATCAACATGTCATCCACATACAAAATAAGGATCAGCCAACTACCATCCTTAGCCTTCTTTGTATATAGACAGTGATCGAACTCACTACGTTTGTAGCCTTGAGAAAGCATAAACTTGTGGAATTTATGGTACCATGCCCTCGGTGATTGTTTTAATCCATAAAGACTCTTTAACAACTGGCATACCCAATCTTCCTTGCCTTTCTCAACAAACCCTTCTGGCTGCTGCATGTAAATTTCCACATCTAAATCACCATGCAAGAACGCTGTCTTGACATCCATTTGGTGCAACACCAAATCTAATATGGCAACCAATGCAAGAAAGCATCTCAATGTAGTCATCTTGACCACCGGAGAGAAGACTTCATCAAAGTCAATGCCTTGTTCTTGCTTAAAGCCCTTGGCAACAAGCCTTGCTTTGTACTTTGACTGACTATCATGAGCGGTGATCTTATACCTGTAAACCCATTTACAAGGTAGAGCCTTTTTGCCCTGTGGTAATTTAACTAGCTTCCATGTCTTGTTTTTATGCAGAGCTGTCATCTCTGACTGCATGGCCAATTGCCAATTCTCGGAGTTCTTCATTTGCACTGCTTCCTTGTAACATGAAGGCTCATTGCAATAAGTCAACATGACATAGTTCATAGATGGAACAAACCTATCAGGAGGTCGCGTGATACGTCCAGATCTACGCACAATAGGTGGCTCAGGCTTAACCACAACCTATGGTTCCACTCTATCCTGTCCTTGCTCCTCTTGAGCCCTGACATTTTGTCTTGCACGTGCAGGTCCATCTTCTTGGAAGACAACTCTTCTAATCTCCTCAACCCTCTCTGGTTTAGAATGATATTTGGATTCATTAAAGTGAACATCATTGCTGCGGACAACCTTTCTGGATTCGGGATCCCAAAGTCTGTACCCCATCTCACCAGAATTACCATAGCCTAGAAAGATGCACTTTCTACTCTTTGGCTCAAGTTTGTTCCTAAATTCCTGTGGAACGTGAGTATATGCCTCACAACCAAAGACTCTGAGATGCTTGTATGAGGGCATTTTGCCTGACCATACCATCTCTGGCACTGAATCCTTCTGCAAAACCTTGCTAGGAGATCTATTTACAAGATGAACAGCTGTTGATACAGCTTCAGCCCAAAAACCATTTGGCAGCTGTGCATTAGACAACATACTTCTGACTTTCTCTTGTATGGTCCTATTCATCCTCTCAGCAACACCATTTTGAGGAGGATTGTAAGGGGCAGTAAGTTCATGTTTTATACCTTTTGACTCACGAAAGTCCTGAAAGGCCTTTGAAACATACTCTCCACCATTGTCAGTGCGTAAGCATTTAAGCTTCTTGCCACTCTGATTCTCCACAAGTGTCACAAACGTTTTGAAAACACTAAACGCTTCATCCTTGTGCTTGAGAAAGTAAACCCATACTTTTCTCGAGTAATCATCTATAAATGTCATAAAGTAAGAAGCTCCCCCTAGAGATAGGTTAGGCATAGGTCCACACAAATCACTATGAACAAGTGCCAATTGTGTATCTCTTCTACTGCTTCTATGCTTATGTGGCTGCTGTGTTTGCTTACCATACAGACAATGTTCACAGAATTCAAAATCATTAAATGAAAAGCCAGGCAAATAACCAGAACGAGACAAGATTTCCATTCCCTTCTTGGACATATGTCCTAACCGGCTATGCCACAAAGAAACGTTCGGTTGCTCGGTTACATTGATTACATTTTTAGAGACATTTGATACATAAATCATGTAAAGTCCTCTAGACTTTACTCCATGTGCTATTGTCATAGAACCCTTGGATATCTTCCACATGTTCTGTCCAAAAATGGTGACGTAGCCAGCATCATCAAGTAAACCTGTGCTGATCAAGCTCTTTGTAATTGCGGGAACATGTCTCACATTCTTCAGCGTCAAAGAAGAGCCATTCTGAAACTTCAATTGAACACCTCCAACACCTAAGATCTCACATGTCTTCCCATTGCCTAGCCGAACATGATCTTTAGTGGTCACATAAGAGGTAAACCACTCCTTGTTTGGAGACACATGAAGTGATGCCCCTGAGTCTATAATCCAATCACTTAGTGCATTTCCATCAGATGCTGTAAGAAGAGCTGAGTCCATTGTATTCTTCAAGAAGAAGATGTCTCCTGACACTAGACTGTCATCCTCTGCAACAGTGTTTGTCACATTTATTTCTTGAATCTTCACTGAGG
The DNA here is from genome assembly GCF_014529385.1 of Adiantum capillus-veneris. NCBI lineage: Eukaryota > Viridiplantae > Streptophyta > Polypodiopsida > Polypodiales > Pteridaceae > Adiantum > Adiantum capillus-veneris. Next base: position 49,154,320 of record NC_140954.1, read on the forward strand.
ACTTGTTCTTCTCACCATGGTCTTCAGCTTTCTCTTTGCCTTTTTCTGCTTTCCATTCTATGCAGTCTCTTTTCATGTGACCCTTCTTGCCACAATGGTAGCATTCTATGTCACTCTTGCCTTTAGCACTGCGGGACTTGCTACGAGACTGATTCCTCTTTCCACCTTTGTACTTTTCTTTGGTCCTTCCCCTGACAACTAAGGCTGTTCCTTTGCCTTTGTCCATTGTCTTCCTATTGGTTTCTTCAGTAAGCAAACTTCCTTCTACACCTGCTATGTTCAAACCATCTGGAGGTGCAGAATTACTCAAAGCTGTGCGAAAAGTGTCCCAACTTTCTGGCAATGTGATGAACAGGAACATAGCTCTAACAGGTTCATCAAACTTGACACCTTGAGCTGACAACTGACTATAGATTGTGTTGAATTCATTCAGATGATTGGACATAGGTGTCCCTTCTTTCATCTTCAAGTCAACAAGCTTCTTAAGCCAGTATACCTGTGAAGTTGCACTCTGCTTCTCATAAAGATCACTCAGCTTTAACCATGCTTGATAAGCCGACATCTCGTCTGCTACATTGAAGTAAACGCTTTCTGCCAAAGTCAGCATAATGGTAGAAAGTGCCAATTCATCCATTTCTCTCCATTCGTCTTCGTCCATATCTTCTGGTTTTATCCCCTTGAGCTTTATAGGTTTTATCTGCTTCTTTTGTACCAACACGTGCCAAATCTGCTTCTTCCACAATGGGTAATTGGTTCCATCCAGCTTCTTGATATTGTAAAGAGCAGTGTCCTGTGATCCAGCCATAGCTACGCTTCACAGTAGTTTACTTTCCTGGGAAAAATTCGGCAGAGTTTCCCCTGTAAACTGACCTCTGAACCAATATCAACCTGTCAAATGAACCAAGAAAGCTTCAGATTCTGCAAAAATTTTGGCAGAGTCTCCTTTGTAAAATGGCTCTGGTGTACTAAAAACAGACCCAAAAACAGCTCAAAAACACTATCTCTCTGACACTGTAAGCTGTGGGTAAACCTGTCCTGCACCTGTACTGTCTCTGACTGTCCTGTCACTGTCCTGTAAGCATAGTCTGTGACAATGCCTCAACGGAAGTAAAGCAAAGATGCAATCCCAACTGTCTAACTCACAGTCAATACATCCTAGCTGCCTATCTAAGGGTGCTCGAGGGATCGCTCCAAGACCTGTATCACCGAAAGGATCTCAACATTCGAGAATCCCCCAGCTCAATAAAACCTCACTCGACCCTCAACAAAGGCTGTAGTAAATCTGACAGTACATAGACTTCCCACAAAGTCATACATCCACAAATTTCCCACTGTATGCTGTAACCGCTGCGGCAGTTGTTTGCTGCGTGACTCACAGCCAACAAACCCTCAACAGACATACATCATTTCTGACAATACATCCCATGTGGAAGTACCTGCAATGTCAGGATGAAATCTAGAATATCAAGCAGCAAACACAAGCTACCTGATGAACTAGTGGATGTCGCCTACAGTCTGTGTGTAGATGCGCCCGTGTCGTATGTGACACGCCTCCAAGAACTGTGAGCCGTCCTTCGATGTGTAGACAACCACAAATCAACACTCTGGGAGTGTCGATATCCTCAGCACCTACAGTTGTAGGCCAAAAACCCCAAATTTGTAGAGTCGGATCTGCACCCGCTGAGACCACGTAGTCGAAAATGGCCTGCGCAGAACTTTGTCGAAGCCGAAGTGCGACGCGAGAGAGAGAGTGCGAGAAGAAGAGCACGACGATATGGTGAACTCGCTCTACTGTCATGTGTAGAGCATAGTGAGTTCTTATTAGGTTTTTACAAAAGAATATGTGTACATACCTGGCGGCCCACCCACTTACCTGGGCGACCACATTGGGCTTTATACCCCAACAGCTGTCTCATTTGCCATGTAGCTATTATTTGCATGCCAACTTTGAACAGCATCCGCCCCTCCCACTCAAGACAATTGCATGCATCACGCACCAACCCCCTGCTCCCGTTCTCTATCACCTAGACTAGCCGTCATGTCGTTTCGTTACAGCCAGTTGCAGGCAGTTTCAACTCCCAATCCTCGGTGGACTCTTCACCTGTACTGCTTTTGCGTGTGCCACTCATGCAAAGTCCTCACATTCACTTTTGCATGCAGTTATTGGCAAACTTTTCTCTCTATCTCACATTATCTCTATCTCTCTCTGGCCGCCAACCACTAGCTTCAGTACAGCTGCATGCCAACACTTAGAGAGGTACACCAGTCCTCCAACTACCCATGGCCCTCCCTTGTGCATGCAGAACACTCACATCTCTATCTCTTTTCCTCCCACTCGCCCTCTTCCTCTGCTGTCGTAGTTAACACTCTCACTCTCTCTCTCTCTCTCTCTCTCTCTCTCTCTCTCTCTCTCTCTCTCTCTCTCTCTCTCTCTCTCTCTCTCTCTCTCTCTCTCTCTCTCTCTCTCTCTCTCTCTCTCTCTCTCTCTCTCTCTCTCTCTCTCTCTCTCTCTCTCTCTCTCTCTCTCTCTCTCTCTCTCTCTCACAGTTGCCCGCATGGCGTCATGCGGCTCGTGCTCATAGTGGCTGCAGGTGACGCGATGGACCTCCCATCAACGACCTCAGTATTGCGCATCTATGCAATACAGAGCGGACCTCGACAATTGCAAGTCGGTCTACTTTGCCTACCCCATGCGTGCAGTACGCGTCATTAAAATATTCTCTGTCTACCATCCCTTGATCAACATACACCAATGGCCAGTAACAGTTTGTTGTAGGGCTGCAGCACCCACCCTCCCTCCCTCGTGTTTTTTTCACTCCCAGGGCCCACAATCACGCTCGCTCGGTTGCTCAGTAAAGTGAGCGTTTCGCTTGGTTTTCAACCATGCCATAATTGTCGGTCTGCCTTCCTTCCCCACAGCTCCCAATCTCCCTCAACCTCTCGTGTGGCCAGCCCAGACATACACTATGGTGTACTCGCAGTAGACTTCTCGCAGGCCAGTCTCTTACTCCCGGCTTACATGCGTTATGTAGCTCCAGTGGAAGCTCCTTAGACACTTGGTCAAGTGCCTTATAGTGATTGCTGGCTTTGCATGCGCATACATTGACGCAGTGGACACCACAACAGCTCATGGTTGCTGCTCACATAAAATTGAGGTTGCAGCGTGCGAGCCCACTCTCTCTTTTGCAAACTACCTCAAATAGATTCTTGGAGGCTTCTAGAAGCTGCACTGCTGCAAAGTCTCATGTAAATTTATGCGGCCACCTTCTAATAAAAGTGGCCTCATATCTCATAGTAGACTGGACATTGACATATGCAACTCTATCTTTGGCTCTTTTTGACACAACTGGCAAATCCTGGCCTTTGCTAGTATTCCCTCCCCCTCCTCTTCCATTATACATACTAGCACTTAGTCTTCAACGTAGGAATAACTTCCATTTTCTTTCTTTTTGTGTTAAGAAACAACTCAATGGGTGTATGGACCTGCTTGCGACATGTTACATGCCTTCCAGCACCTCCAATTATAAATGAAAGTCACGTTACCTTCAAAACAAGAGCTATATGTTTGATCCATTAGCAAGACTAGCACCTCGCTATAGACATCTCAAAATGTTGTATGTATTCATTTGTGACATAGAAGTCTTCCACGAGTCTTCCAAATAAAACACTATTGATGTATATTAAGAATGATGAATAATTGTGACTATTTTGCACAAGTATATAACGTGTTCCTACAGAAACATTTACTTGTTTTTGCAAACTTTGTAAAATTGATACTAATCTTCAGTCAATAATTTTTGCATACTTCCTTCACAACTTGCTGTTATACAATGTTGTAGGATCTAAACTTTATGCGCACTACAAAGTTGTGAAATTTATATTGATCATAATTGCATTGAAAGTGGCTTAACATTTGTATTTTGGTTTAGTCTATAAATTTTGTTATAAAATCCAGTTGTTTATCTTGACTGAAATTAACCAGATGATGCTTTTTCTACTAACCTTCACTTTTAAAGCACTTGTTTAGCATTCGACAAATTGCCCCCTTGCCATTTCCTTGAACCACCCCTAGGTACGTAATTTCTCAATGTTCTCTATTTCATTTTGATTCCCTTAACGAGTCAGTTCCAAAAAGTATCTATTGCTATCATTTGTCTTAAGATCTTGTTATTATGACCCATCTCCCCTCTGATTATACTATAACACACTCGCTTGATATACTACTATGCTAATACTTACCCTCTCCATTTCTTTGTCAATTGTTTTCTTGATACATATATTTAGGGAGAACAACTCAAGCAGTTTTCAATAAGAATAAAAACATTGGACAATTTCAAAAAAAAAAAAAAACAGAAGATCTTTTGGGTATATATATATCTCTTATAGCGGGTGCCATTACCCATCTCTAAAGTTATGGCTTGTGCTTGCACTGCATGTAATTTATGTTGAGAGGATTTGATATTAAACTATGCAGCTCCTCATATGAGCTATGGTGCTTTGAGTTAGTGAACAAAAAAATTTGTAAGTATCCGTTACTCACGTATACTCCAATGTGGTGTCACACAGGTAGTCAATGTTTTGTCTTTTTATGTCTTGTCTAGTCCATTGGTCACATGCACACAGATCCGCCGATTTAGGCAGTGTGTAAATGCTCATCCTGGTGCAAATTCGCCGATCTAGGCAGCACAATAACAAACTACAAATTCACACTTTTTCAACAATACCAAATGCAGATTCGCCGATTTAGGCAGCATTGGTGCAGAATCACCGATTTAGGCAGCACGTTAGGTGTAGATTCGCCGATTTAGGCAACACCGATCACAAAATCATGTTGCAGTGACTGGCCACCACTGTAACTCATATGATTTTGTTACCCGGGTACATAATGAAAGTGATTTGGATTTGGACTCATATTGTGGAATTGGAATTGGATTGGGATTTGGTATCTGGTGATTATTACGACAGTGTTTATGTGATGAGACTTGACAGTATGAGATTGATGATGAGTGTGATGAATGATATCCTGATTCATCAGGGTATGACATATACTGCTTATTCTAGTGGTATGGGACACTAGAATAGGTAGTATGTGGATGACGGCAGGCATAAGCTAATGTTGTTTAGTTTCATAAATTTTTCTTTTACTATGTGATGTTTTTGACACAACATACTAATCACTGTTTTTGACAAGTATTGTTTGCAGATTTTTATCTTCACAACTGAGGACAGTTGCTTTCCAACCGAGAGGTATGTTATAGAATTGATATTTTATTATATATTACAGCTGACAGGTGGCAAGAGCATCAGCAGATAATGGATTACGCAGAAGGATGTTACATTTTATGTATATTTGATTATTCAAGTGCTCTTTGTGAGCTTTGGCCAAATTATGTCCGGTTGGCCAGTTTGTACTCACTTTGACCATTCAAGAATCTATAAATTAACTACGTGCAAGAGGGAAATGGTCACTCTTGCACGGGGGGATATTGCACCCAGTTTTTGTGTACTTCTTCTCTCCTCTCCCCTCTTCTCTCTCGCCATACCGGCATAGCACTCCGCTCTAGGAGGTGCGCCTGCACGTGCTCTCTTGCCCTCTCCCTCTCTCTGTCTCTCTCTATTTGAGTTGTGCTCGATTTTGGATTTGTGCGAGTCGGCAGGTACGTAGATTTAGTCGTTTATGTCTTGCTATGTTCTATTTTTGAGTATTTTGCAGGGCAGACAGGATTCCGACTGTAGCATCCCTCAATGATCTCAAAAGGTGCTTTTCCCGCAGAAGTATGTACAGTATTATTTTAGGCATACTCTACAAGAGGTAAGTACTTTTCCCATTGTGAGCGTTGATCTACTTCGGTAACATAAGTCTTGAGTAGATCGAGTATCGTAAGATTGGCTATCTCACTTTGGCCATCCATTTGTGGGTGATAGGCCGAAGAGAAATTCAATCTTGTTCCTAGATTTTCAAAGAGACGTTTCCAGAAATTACTAGTCATTCTAGGATCTCTATCTGACAGGATGGATGTGGGTAATCCATGGTGCTTGAAAATTTGAGATATGAAGAGAGTTACCATTTGATGTGCCTTAATAGTCTTTTTGACAGGAATAAAATGTGCTTGCTTGCTAAACCTGTCAACTATTGTCCATATTCTTGTATTCCCATGGATAGACTTGGGTAATCCAAAGATGAAATCCATGGATATACTCTCCCATGGTGAATTTGGGATAGGCAATGGCTGGAGTAATCCAGGTTGCTTCCCTTTATCATACTTGATCTTTTGGCATACTACACATTTTGAAACATACTCTTGTATGCCCACTTTCATGGTAGGCCAATAGAAGTACGTCTCTACTCCTCGGAAAGTAGGTTGAATACCTCTATGCCCCGCATATGGAGGAGCATGGGATTCATACATAACTTTCTCACGAAGGGAATGGGTAACACATAACCTATTGCTGTGGAGAAGATAACCATCCTGAAAGGTGAATGGTTCCTCTTTCTTCCCCAGAGAAAGGGCTGACATTATGTCTCTAAAGTCAGGGTTAGTAGCATACTCATCTATCATAGAGGATACATCATTGTGAGTAGCTATAGATACCGCATGAACTTTTGGTCATCGTGAAAGTGCATCGGCCACTTGATTGTGCTTACCAGCTATGTGAGCAATATGGAAATTAAATAGTGAAAGAAAATTTGCCCACCTCATTTGTTTGTCGGAAAGCTTGGTTTGCGTCATGAAATACTTGAGACTTTGGTGATCGGTTCGTAGGATAAATGGAGTCCCCAATAGGTAGTGCTTCCATGTGTCTAGGGCATGTAGAACAGCCAACAACTCTTTCTCATAAATGCCTAAGACACGTTCATCAGTATTGAGCCTTCAGCTCTCATATGCTATGGCATGCCCTTCTTGAACCAAAACTGCTCCAAGGCAATCGCCACAAGCATCACATTGGACCTCAAATGGCTTTGAGAGATCCGGAAGCACAAGGACTGGTTGGGAAGTAAGCTTCTCTTTGAGCTTATCAAAAGCATTTTGCTCCTTAGCAGTCCATACATACTTAACGTTCTTCTTAGTTAAGTCGTGTAGTGGTCCTGCTACTTGAGAGAATTTTGCTATGAAGCGTCTATAGTATGCGCACATACCAATAAAGCTTCTTAGCTCATGTAGATTTCTTGGGTTAGGCCATGATTTTATTACCTCTAACTTTGATGGATCCATACGGATACCATCGTGATAGATAATATGACCTAGGTATTGAATCTCTTGAAGGAAGAATTCGCTTTTCTTTTGGTTGAGAAAAAGCTTGTTCTCCCTCAATGCTTGAAAAATCACTTGGAGATGTTGCTTATGTTTCTCCAAAGAATTGGAGTAGATGATGACATCATCAAAGAACACTTCAGTGAATTTGCGGTATGGTCTAAAATTTTTCTCCATCAGACGATTGAACGTAGCTGGTGCATTAGTCAAGCCAAAAGGCATGACTAGATATTCATAAAGACCAAACGTTGTGCGAAACGCGGTCTTTAAGATATCTTCATCCACTATCCTTATTTGATGATAGCCACTCTTAAGGTCAATCCTATTGAAATAGGTAGAGCCTTGTAGCTTATCAAACAAATCTTCTACCCGAGGCATGGAAAATCTATTTTTGATAGTGATATGGTTTAGTGCTCAATAGTCCACACACATACGGTATGTACCATCTTTCTTTTGCACTAAAAGGACTGGAGAACAAAAGGGAGAGGAACTAGGCCTCACCATCCCTTTGTCTACCAATTCTTGTACTTGCCTCATGATCTCCTCTTGTTGAGCTTGTGAGACTCGATAAGGAGGTTTGTTAGGCGGTGAGCTTCCTGGAAGGAGCACAATGTGATGGTCATCATCCCCTCGTGTTGGAGGTAAGTCCATAGGGATATCATCAATGAACACATCTTGGAATCCTTTTAGAAAATTAGACAAGTCTAACTCTTCTTAATTCCTACCATTTACATTTGATGAAACATTAGTATCTTTTAGAGACTCTTTGACAAAAATCATGTACGGAGAAACTGAGCTCTTCATTGACTTATCAAAAGCGAGAGGATTTACAAGTGGAATAGTGCGACCACGCTCACTAGCATCTGTATACATGTTCTTTCCCCTGTAGGTGAAGTAGATTCTCCTTTCAGGGAACTTCATGTTGGCAGCCATGTGATCAAACCATGGCGCCCCTAGGATAGCATCCTCATGCTGGAGAGGAGAGATCAAGAAGTCTTCTTTGTCGACATAGCTTTGTACATGAAGCCTCAACTTCTCAATCAAGGGAGTAACAGAGGCTTGTTGTCCCTTGAAAGCTGTGTCAGCCATTACCATATCTCCCATCTCAAAAGCTTGAATGCCCAACTTGGTGGCCAACTCCATTTATATGAAGTTCAGAGTAGAGCTAGGGTCAAACAAGATGAAGGCATCATGCTCTCTTACCTTTCCCCAAGCATAGGAAAGTGATGATCCTTTGCAATGAGCATCCTCTTTTGGAGCTTCGATGGTGGAATCCCTAGGAGTCTCATTGCGAGTATTCTTCTTGGGGCAAGAATGATAGCCATGTCCTTGCTCCCCACACTTGAAACACTTATGGTCCTTGCGAAAAGCTTCAAGCTCTTCAGGAGAGAGTTTGTTTTTACCTTTGTAAACTCCCTTCTCCTTGGACCGATTTGTTGTTGTTGTTGGAAGTGACTTGGGAAGTATTTTGAACATTGGTTTTCCCCTTTGCATCATTTTTTTCTTTGTTTTCCATGGGCTTGACATTACGTCTAGCCCCTTGATGGAAATTGATGCGTGAAGCAACCATGGTGTGATGGATTACTTCGCTAATAGTACCAAACCGTTGAGAGTTGATGTATTCGGCCATCTCTTTAGGTAATCCCACACAAAATTTCTACCTTTGCTCGGCAAAGTCTATCTTTTGAAAGATAGTAGCCTTGAGATGTAAGTCCCAAAACTTGTCTACGTACTTGTGGATAGACTCATGAGAGAGAAGCTTCAAGCTGTGCCACTCAGTAAGCACTTTGTCTTTTGCATCACTTGCAAGGAATTGCTTCATGATGGAAACTCGTAGAGTTTTCCATGTCTTTGGGGCTTCACCATTGCCACGAAGGCTAGCCCACCATTGACGAGCTGATTTCTGGAAGTGTATAGCTACATGCGTAGCTTGGAGGACTCTGTGAAGCCCTCGTCTCCAAAGAACGCATCAAATTGCTGGATGAAAGCCAACACTTTGTCGGTAACACCAAAGGTGCCATCATAGGTGAGAAAAGAGATACTTTTTCCTCCCTCCTAGAACTTTTTTAGCTTTTGTGACCTTCGCCATGCAGGAAATGATTTGCGATGTCCTCCCCTCTTGTATTCTCTAGGAGAATAGCCATAAATTTCATCGGAAGAGGAGGAAGGTGAAGAAGAAGGAGAAGAGGGTGACCTCTTCCTAGCCCTTTTCTTCCTTTGTTTCCTCTCTTGCCTTTCAGAGTGATGAGGAGAAGGACTATGTGTTGATCTTTTCCTCTTGGGAGGAGTGGGCGATCGTCTAGACAGCCGTCTTCGTGGAGCCACATCTTCAGAGGAACTTAAACTTTCATTGCTTTTTTGCTCTTTGGATTCCTCATCTCGAATGGGAGAGAGTCTTCTTTTGGGGGTCTCTTCAAGAGGCCTCCTAAGCTCTCTCTCCTCTTGGAGAGGAAAGGAAATTCCATAAGCACGAAGTTGTTGAGTAACTTCGGCTTGGAAAGTAGGGTTGCCCATAGCTTGCTGCAACCTAGTGACGAGATAATTCACAAACATGGGAGCATCATTATTAGCACCTTCATGTACAAAATCAAAGCTATCAATGATTGATTATTGTCAGCCATGTTAACAAAATTTATGTATGTACTTAGTGTATGCTTTGGCAATTCAAAACCGTAGTTGCCACAATTCTTAGCCTTTGAAAATCGGCTCTTAAGTATCTACACCCACGGCTCGAAGTGGTTAATTATAGAGAGAAGAGGAGTAGGTCTAACATAGCAGAGTTGCAGAGGGCTAGCTCCTTTTGGACTTCTTATGGCTCAATAATGGTAAAGCCGTAGGCAAGTCTAAAAAGACTCCATTATTAAGTCCAAAGCGCCCGAGGTGTGCACCATCCCCCACATAGTGGGCTCAACAAAACCGATAATAGATCCCAGTTCCACTTTCCCTAATATAATTAACAACATCAACCATTTATAGAATACTTAAGCACCTGTCTTCTTAAGCAAGAAAAGAGAAACCAAATGCTCTAATACCAATGTAATGGAATTGGCCTATTTAATTTGAGAGTAGCGGAAATTAATGAGAGTACTTTTGAGAAATGACTTTGTGAGCATAGCGGGTGAACATAATTGAAGACAGCAACATAATCATAGCAATTAGTTAACTTGGCATGAACAATACTTTTACAAGAGAGAGAATTTAGAGAACATGACAACAGTTGAGGACTGGATTTATGTGGAGCCGCCCCCCCCGCCCCCCCCCAATAGGCATTTGTATTATGATTTCCCCCATTAAGAGAGACTTGTTACAATACAATCTTTGTGTTCCTTGTGACCTAGGTGATGCAATGAAGATGGAAAGCTTCATGCATCACAAACATAACATAAACTTGAAGAAAGCTTTAACTATTCCAAGCCTCAGTCCCAAGACCTCAAACACCTTCGAAGGTGGAGAGAGCTAGCAGGGAATGAGGATAGGGAAGAGGAAGAAGAAACATTTCGTAGGAGAAAGAATTAGTTCCTCATTTATCATAACTCTTGTTGCTAGCATACATAATAGCATAGTAATGAAGAATAAGAAGATGGCAAGATTAAGCATTGAAGCATGGCTCTTGGTAGGATTTGCACTCCATAGCCAAGAGTGTTGGTGTAGGCTCTCAACCTCTACTTGCTTGGAGAAGGAGAGGGAGCTCTTGCACTTTGCATAGCACACAATGAGAGTGTTTGTGAGTGTATGTGGGTGAGTATACCCCCTAAGCAACCCCCTAGCTTTCTTGGGTTGACCCCCCCTTGTAGCTCATGCTTGAAGGTCATTGGACCCCTCAAGGCCTAGCCAATCACAAGGCAGGAGGCATTACAAGCAGCAAGGGCAGCCTTGAGACAAGTGTCCCCCTTTCCCCCTTGAGAGAGAGGACTTGATAAATGCAAAATCAATTAATTAAATATCTTAAATTATCATTGGACCCCTTGGTTAATAAACCAATAGGCTTCAAGCACACCATGAGGGCAACATGAGGAGAAACTTGACAAGTCCCTTTTGCTTTCTTTGTACCATGCATGCCTTGTGTGAGTGTGTGGGTGTTCTCTCTCATCCCCCCTCATGTAGGGCTCGCCCCCTCCTTGTAGGGATTGAATATATGACTTTTTGACACCTCAAGCCCCTCATACATAGGCCCAGTTCCCACCACAAGCTTGGTCGTTAAGCACTTTAAGCTTGGGCTAGGTTCTCACCTCAAGTGCAACCCTAGCATCTCAAGTATGTCAAGCACCTCAAGCATCTCAATAATTAAGCACCGCAAGCATCTCAAGCACCTCAATCATCAAGAACCTCAAGCACCTTAGTCATCAAGCATGACTAGCAGGACAAGCACCTCGAGCTGCGTCGGGTTCCCGCACCTCAAGGTCAGCCCTAGCTTACCTAAGGTCAAAGGACTTTTACACACATTATTGGAGGTCTTCAATGAAGCTAACCCTAAGGTCGTATGCTCCATTTGTTAGCCTTGCTCTTTGATAGGCCATCTCTCATTTGGGCCCCTTTACCATTGGCCCTGTGTTGAGATAGATCTATAAGCACATGTCTATATCTTAACACTTGTTCTCGTTTATTCTCCCACATTAAGTGATCAATTTAATATGAGAAAAGCATTTGGGTTGGCTAGATATTAGATATTAGATATTAGATTTTACGACACCAACAAAGCCATATAATCGGCCAACCAATCAGTAATTCTATTAGTGATGTACCCAGCGAAAAACAACACAAGAGTTAGTCGAGGATAACCCAACCAACCAAGCGATACACTCGGCCAACCAGTCCAGCAAACCGGCCAGATATCACCTAGTCCTTCACACCCTCCATATGTTTTCTGTATACAATAGCTGGTGAGAGACATAGAAAAGAGATAGAGAGAGGATTAACTTGAATAGCCAGGGCCACTAATATACAGCAACCATTACCCCTTCCCAAAGGTTGGCTTCGAACCTATCACCAAATCCTATCTTATAGAAAACATCGACAAGGACCTGATCAACTTATTTCAATAACCACACACACTAGAACAACTCATCAAAGTCCAACCAATGATTAAACACATGGCTAGTCCATCCTTTTGAACACTAAAACAAGATAATGCCAAGAGTCAAGGTAAATCAACCCCAAGAGTCGGCAACAGTGAAATAACCAGCAAACCAGTCGGCAAAAAACAGCCAGGACCAGCAAAGGGTAGCATATCCTCCCTTATACCAAACATTAGTAAAGACCCGATTATCTATTCCACTAACCACACACATTAGAACATCACATCCAAGTTCAACCAATGATTAGACATATGGTCAGTCCATCCATTCCAACATACCACTACCAGATAAAGCCAAGAGTTAAGGTAAATCAATCGCAACCCCTCAAACAGAGAGAGAAGATCAGTTCCATAGCTCGAGACTCCTCTCTTTCTCAATCCAAACAGCATAATGGATACAATGAGCTGTGCTACAACCTGAAACATTTTGTAACAAAGCCATAGAAAGAAAGACCAACCAATCGGCAAGAAGTTAGGACCAGATAGCATACACTACCTCATAACCAACATTCAATAGAACATCCGAAACATATACATCCTATATTTAGACATAGGGTCACTCGACAACTGCTAAGGCCAGCAGATAACAACTCGGAGTACCACATATCAAGGATCGACAAGGAGCCAATCTATTATTTCATAGTCAACACATAATGGAACATCATCCAGCCATAGCTAGTATACTAAGTTCAAAATCATTATTTAGACAATGCCAGACATTGTATACCCATATGACCAGTTCACCAAGCCATTCAAAGGCATATACCTCATTGAATAATACATCTATACGATCATTGAGTACGTACTGCATATCACAACCCATACATTATAATCGATAGCAGTGGAATATTCAATAAAACATAATCAACAAATTCCAGTAAACTATATCCTTTCCTACCAAAGAGGTTGTTCACCAATGCCAAATAAGACCGCATAAGTACCTCTGTAGTGTCGACAGGTGTTTTTTGGCTAGGATCCATCACCAGAAACGCTTGCAGAGTTGAAGCACACACCCGATTGAATGTACACAACAGAATGAAAATAGAAATAGAAACCCTTTAACTAAATTGAATCTAAGTGAGCATCAGCTCACCTTATAAGGTGATGTTCTCCCCACACGACTAGCTAGCTGTGGAGCTCGATCTGAAGTAGAAGGATCTCTTGAATATCTATCCACCAAGGCACAGGATATGCGGTGGTGCCATTTGCAAGAGCCCCCAAATATAGCGAACGGCGAACAAAATCTGCATCCAGCTCGTTCTGTACCTCTATCACGCCGAAATGATGGCCTAAAAACATCAATTTAATTAAAGACTAGTAGGCGCCCAAAAGTCCATTTAGACACCCCTTGGGCACCCATGCCCACGTGGCAACACATCATTTTTCAGGCCATGAGGTAGTTCAAGCAAAAGACCCATTTAGTGGTGGTAAACATCAGATAGCAGTTTCTATGCATAAGGAGAGCAAAATATATCAGTAAAGTTGGAAAACCATGCAACCTATGATTGCCAAGAGTAAAACCAAGCGATATATTATGGCAACACTAGATATAGAGTCCGATTGTTTTTAGAGGATAACCAGATACAGTGAGAGGGAGAAAGAGCAAAAGAGAGAGAGATATATATTTTTTATTGGGGTTGAAAGCATCCTGAGAGAAGAAGGATGATAATTCATGATAGAAAACTTGATAGATTCTATCAGGATGTAGAGAGGAAGAGAGTTAGAGAGAGAGGGAAAGGCCTTTCCTTTGGATGCTATCTGAGAGCAAGATACATTCCAAATAGGAGAGATATTTATGTATTCAATGATTGCCAAGGGTGAAAGCAAACCCCAGGAAATCACCATGGATGAAGAGTCTCATGTCCTTTAGAAGGATAGAGAGAGAGAGAGAGAGAGAGAGAGAGAGAGAGAGAGAGAGAGAGAGAGAGACCCACCCTTACCCAGGGAGAGGTCTACCACCTGGTGAGGAGGGTCATCACTAGGTAGTGAGACATCCCCTACAACCAGTGTATTAGTGAATAAGTTCTAAAAGTTCAATAACTGTCTCTTTTCTAGCCAAGCATAATGGCCAAGAGTTTTTATTAAGAAAATGCCTAATAGTGGCAATCAGCTCATTCATAGCGAACCCATTCGCTACATATTTCTTCATAAGATGACACATTGCCTGAAACGCAATGAAAGAGTCAGAGGATGAATACATAATGAGATATATCATGCCCACACAAGTGTTTATAGCTATCTTTCATGGACGATTACTCTTTCTCCTGACAAATTCAATCAGGCCGAGGTGTAGCTTGTCTCTCTTCCAGGAGAACTCAGTGATATACCTCCCCGTAAATGGAGAATAGAGTGACAATGCCATATTTAAGAAAACCGTTTTAGTAACAACAATCTTGTTGTCAATATTAAGGTACTCCAAAAAGGTTGGTTCAATTTTCAGAGTATCAGGATAGATTAGCGGTAAGCATTGTGCAAAACTGGGATTGTTTAAGCTTAGTAGATCATCCATATATCTATAAGTGTGTCGAAATTGTGTAAGATCAATGGTAGTGTCAGTTGTCTCCAGCTGTTTAAGTATCCATTTATACTCAAAAAAAGCCAAGTATAGATTACACATGACTGGTGAACATGAGAAGCCCATCGGGATACCATGGATTTGTTGAAAGCATTGCTCACCTAGCATAACAAAGCAATTCCGAAAGAGCCATTCGATGATCTCCATTAGATTATAGAGATTATAATGGGTGGGTGGTCCTTTTTGCATGTTTTATACCCATCTCGGGCTTCTAACTAGTGAGATAGTTTGGTGTCCCATCTCATTCCTCCTTGCGAAAACCATTTTGCCTATCTACTGTAGAACAAAGAACAGCCCAGAAGGCCCAAAGAGGGATATGTTTTCATAACATTGTGTGATATCAGCTAAAAACATTGAAAAAATGTTTTTCGACAGATTAATGAATACCTCAGAAGAGTTCCTCACAAGCCATAAGTTATTAATCATAAGTCCAGTGAAGGTCTTCACCATTAGAAACTTTTCTTCACAAATGTTATTAAAGTAAGTAAGAATAAGATTGAGGCAAGCAGTGATCACATTGGTGGCATGTAACATGATACAGCTGGAGGCATCTGAAATCCACCTGAACTTATGCTTGTGACTTTTATAAGTGGGAAAAAGTATAGGTAGTTTCGAACTTTGAGTATCTAATTTGAAGTATCCCATGGAGGAATCTAGATACCGAATGGGTTCTTCAGGACCCATCTCAGAAAGCAAAAATTCCGGTCCATTAAGCCTTGACTGAGCCATTATCCTAACTAAGTGTTTACAGACAATAGTGGGTATATGAGGGGCTTTGTGAAGTCCTACCACAAACCAATCTTTTTTGAGTTTATGTATCAGAGAGGATAGTGAAGGGGAAAGCCATGTTGTTTCCTGACTAATCCATGAAGGTGGAATTGACTCAATACACGCTTGAAAGCGAGTAGATAGAGAATCAGCAAATTGTCCAAATTCAGTATTTTGACATGTTAGTCAAGCAAGTAAGTAATGAGGCAAACTTCAAGTGTGGATTCAGTGGTTGGAGTGGGATATGATTTAGGCCTTTACACAATAGGTCCCTGATTTCCCAGAATTAATAAGAGAAATTCGTAGTGCATACGTGTTTTCCAAAAACTTGGAAGTCGGAACAAAAATTTCCAAAGATAGAGCACATACAAGATGGTTGTTTGCTTGAAGTGAGAAATTCAGTGGAATATATAAAGTTTTTCAAGGGAGGATCAAAGCTCCAACCAAAGGTTAGTTCATCCACTTTGTTAGTGTTGTTAAACACATGTAAAAAAAGCATATTGTATCAAAAATTTTGGAGTAAACAAATCCAAAATACGATTCGCAAAATGGCAATGAAAAATTTGCTTCTTTTGATTCTCTTCCTTGCATAAAAACAGCTTTCCAGAAGCAGTCCGATTGATTTGAAAGGGCAATGAAATTAAGAGTTAAACATTTTCTTGATAGGGAGATTCTTCCCCTTGCCTTTGACATAGCTTCTAGCTTTATTCCGTCCTTCAGAGGACCTTGGTGTAGAAGAAGGGGATAAAAAATATGTGATCGAGTGCGAAGCAAAACTTGTTAACAAAGGCCTTTTGAGGTTAGGGGACTCCTCTGCATCTAGTGTAGGTTTGAGAAGGGATAGGATATGTTTGATGCCCTTAGAAGCACTTAAATTAGAGAGTAAATGACTTGGTGCATCTAAATTTAGCTCTTTCAGAGCCTCGTACATGAAGTTCCTAAAGGTAAGCGATCTAGGCTCGCACAGCTTCCCTAGCCTGATCCCCAAGCCAAGAACAAATAATAGGGAGAAAATGCTCCTCTGTGTGTGATGGTAAGCGGTCTTCCAGATGGTTGAGGAGGAACCAAATTGCATGATCAAACCAAAGGATGTTACTCTCACAATCATCTTTTGCATCCAAAGCTTTGCAAGCACATTTGATGTAGGGGTGGTAGATGTTCCAGATAGATTCAGAATAGAATTCACTGCTTTGTTTAGAAAAGGTCATAGTTCCCTTGGTTCTGACATAAATGCCAGATAAGATAGGGCATTTCCTTGAATCTAAGAAATGCATAGTAAAGAGTGCTTTGATGACATCACCTTTATCCAAGAACTAAACTCCCTTGAGGGTCTCCAGTCGACAGTCTTCACTAGTGGAGGCAGGTAAGGCTACAAGAAAAACCCAAGTCTCGATTGAGATAGGTGCCACAAAAGCTTTGTTTTGCAGCTCCCAAAGCTGATGGTCAAGCTCTATTCCTTCGAAAGCAATCTATCTCGGAGGTAAGAAGGGAAAACACTTTGAGACTTTAGGGACCATGTCCAGTAAAGAAGTTTCACTAGACGAGCCGAGTCCTTGCATGAAAGCTTTTAACTGCTTCAATAGCAGCAGCATCCCTACAAAAGAGGCCTTTTGGAGCCTTAGCAGGATCAAAAGATTTAGTGGTGGCAAAACAAGAAGCAAGGCCACAAAGTTTCCTGATAAAGTTAGACAGGTCGGCTCCTTTAGCCGAGAACTGAAGAAGATCGCATTTGTGACTCATTTCAATAGCAGCAAGGTTAGAAGCCAACTTTTGAAGGTGAAGTACTCCTTCTTTCGTCTCACCCACCAGATTGGCAAGGATAAGAACCCAGTCATTAAAGGTTATTAGATTCATGATAGAGTCATGGGTTTCTGTAACCTTTGAGAATTGGTTTAGTAGAGAAATCGCCAAAGGGTCCTGAATAAGTTTGATCACCAGTAGGGATGCCGGGGAGAAGGGAAGGGTGGAAAGGTCAAGAGCAGCCGAGACAGGGACAATCTGAAGTGAAAAACATCAAAATTAGTAAGATCTAAAAAGAGGAGCTGGTAGGTATTCCATCCTAAAACCAACCAAGACCAAGGTCATAATGGTTGTGTGGGATACCCCCTACCCTAGAAAATACAGTTTCAAGCCGTATCTCCTAAGGAAAAAATTTTGTAGACTAGGTCCTGGTGCCATAGGTCTAAGACCCAAAGCACCCATGTGCTTAAGAAGAAAGAGTCTAATCTATTTACAATATACATAACACATGAAACTAACTACAAAGACCAATGTCTACAATCCAAAGTACAAAATCATGTATTCCTTTCGACTGAATATCCAAAAAAATACATCTCAGTATCATGCCATATTAGGGAAAGAAGGTCCTGATTAATGTTACAATATAAGTGTACAACATTTCATCTTCTCAAATAGCAGCCAAGGAAAGGACACCCTTACCTGCATCCACAGTAAGAAAACAAACTTTGGGTTAGCTTCCAGACAACATTGCAGGTAACTAGGGTGATCCAGTTGTCATCCATGTCACCGAGGTACCAAAAAAGAAAAATCATGCTGCTAATAAATATAGTGAAAAGTAATTTTTTGTATTCCATATGCCAAAATTTTATTATGTTTCTAACAATATATGAAACTTCCTTGAATAAAACTTGAAGGTTTTAGTTCAAAAATTTCAATTTTAAAGTGAAGTTTTAACAGGTCAAGACAGAGTTCCTGTTATTACAATCGTTTTTTATTAAAAAAACTGTGAATTCAAGCCCTGATTGGGTTTATTCCTACAAGATTAATTCCCAGCAAGTACAGCTTGCTTGTTGCCAAAACACTTCTATCATTAAAAGGTTTCCCTAGAAAGTGGATTTTCATGAGTGTAAGCAATTTGAAAGTCACGTTCCCTTTGAAACCAACCATGGTCTGCAGATAAGAAAACCACATATCCGCCAGCCAGTTAACAAGTCAAATTATGTTATCCATCAAGCCATGTATGTTTGCTTCCAAAAAATAGTGTAAGCATTTACAAACATAAGCTTCAACCAGTTTTTTCAAGCCGAACAAAGGGCCGTATAAACCATATTATTCTAGTCTCGAATCCCCAAACGAACCTTTGGATTTACTCAAGATGTGTCTATAGTAGCTGCTGGTTCAATTCCCAACATAAGAATAACCAATAGTTTAGCAAAAACATTATTGTTGCAACCAACCAACCAGTAAAACAAGAGTTAGTCGAGGGTAAACCAACCAACCAAACCATATAATCGGCCAACCAGTCAGTAATTCTATTAGTGTTGCACCCAGCCAGCAAGAATACAAGAGTCGGTTGAGGATAAACTAACCAACCAGGCCATATAATTGGCCAACAAGTCAAGCCAACCGGCCAGATAGCACCAAGTCCTTCACACAGTCCATATGCTTTCTGTACACAATAGCTGGTGAGAGACATAAAAGAGAGAGAGAGAGAGAGAGAGAGAGAGAGAGAGAGAGAGAGAGAGAGAGAGAGAGAGAGAGAGAGAGAGAGAGAGAGAGAGAGAGAGAGAGAGAGAGAGGATTAACCGCAATAGCCAGGGCCAATAATGTACAGCAAACATTACCCTTCCAATCATAAGAATACCCAACAGTTTAGCAAAAACGTTATTGCTCCATCCAACCGACCATTAAAACAAGAGTTAGTCGAGGGTTAACCAACCAACAAAGCCATATAATCGGCCAACTTGTCAGTAATTCTATTAGTGTTGTACCCAGCCAACAACAACACAAAAGTCAGTCGACGATAACCCAACCAACCAATCCATACACTCGGCCAACCAGTCCATCCAACCGGCCAGATAGCACCTAGTCCTTCACACCTTCCATATGTTTTCTGTATACAATAGCTGGTGAGAGACATAGAAAAGAGATAGAGAGAGGATTAACCACAATAGCCAGGGCCAGCAATGTACAGCAACCATTACCCCTTCCCAAAGGCTTGGAACCTATCACCAAATCCTACCTTATAGCAAACATCGGCAAGGACCCGATCAACTTATTTCAATAACCACACATAGTAGAACAACTCATCAAAAGCCCAACCAATGATTAGACACATGGCTAGTCCATCCTTTCCAACACTAAAACAAGATAATGCCAAGAGTCAAGGTAAATCAACCCCAAGAGTCGGCAGCAGTGAAATAAACAACAAACCAGTCGGCAAAAAACAGCCAGGACCAGCAAAGGGTAGCATATCCTCCCTTATACCAAACATCAGTAAGGACCCGATTATCTATTCCACTAACCACACATGGTAGAACATCACATCAAAATTCAACCAATGATTAGACATATGGTCAGTCCATCCATTCCAACATACCACTACCATATAAAGCCAAGAGCTAAGGTAAATCAACCCCAACCCCTCAAACATAGAGAGAAGATCAGTTCTATAGCCCGAGACTCCTCTCTTTCTCAATCCAAACACCATAATGGATACAATGAGCCGTGCTACAACCTAAAACATTTTGTAACAAAGCCATAGAAAGAAAGACCAACCAATCGGCAAGAAGTTAGGACCAGATAGCATACAGTACCTCATAACCAACATTCAATAGAACATCCGAAGCATATACATCCTATATTTAGACATAGGGCCAGTCGACAACTGCTAAGGCCAGCAGATAACAACTCGGAGTACCATGCGCAATTGATAAATTACCTTCTCATAGATTCGAGAAACCACAAACATAAACTCACTTGGCACTTGGAGTTCTTCCATCCTTCTCCACAAATTGTTAGGTGGAATCATATCAAAGCACTATAACATGTCAGGTAAAAATCAACGCAGATACTGGTGAGACAAAGTAAAATACGTTGGAATAAGCATCGTAATAAACACCGATATCGTAGCATTGGTATATACACCGGTAAACACCCTCGAAATATGCCAAGTTATAACTGTCAAAAAATACACAGTTATATACGCTTGTATGCGTGCACCAGAATTGAATCAATACCGACAGTTCTTCCGAGGCCTGTAACTGTGTGTACCGAAATCTGTTTTGACGACCAAACCTGCGGTAGAGAGGACTGGGAACTGATGTTGCATGTACTGCAGCAACAGAAAATAGCCCTCTCTACCCAAAGAAAGAGTGCACAAGCAATCGCACTCCACCTACAAGTTGACGCTAAAGAGCAGGTGTATACAGATAATCAAAACTGTAAAAAGAATTACAAAACCACAAATTCAAAAGCTTAATCATGACAAGCTCTCCAAAAGCATAACCATAACATCGACTCCCAAACCACAGGTACAATGGCATAACCATAACCATAACCATAATCTGATTGCCATACCATGACTATCACATGATTGCCATACCATCACTGAAAACCATAACCATAACTTGATTGTCAAACCCTAACCAACCATGATTGTCGTACCATCATTGCAAAACCATAACCATAACTTGATTGCCAAACCATGACCAAAACCTCTGTGCCATACCATAACCGCCATAACCTCTGTGCCATACCATAATTGCAAAACAAATCATAATCATAAACGGAATGCAAACCATAAACATAAGCACTACAAAACTATACATGCAAACAATCACTGAGTAAGATTGTATCAAGAAGACCACAGCTACAAAAAATATTGTACAAAGAAGACTGTATGAGGATGACTGGGTAAGATTGTACAAAGAAGACCGTCATGGTAATGCCTCCCAATCGACATCTTCTCCCTCCTCCTGCAGCAGCAGCTGGGTCAAAAGGGCCACAAGTCCATGCTTGTACCCATACTTCTCCTCTCGGCATGTTGGAAGGCGATTCACGACAGCTTCCTACGAAATTATGGTTTAATCATCAGATAAGTCTCCAAATCAAATATATTTTCAACATTGCAAAGCATACGTATAATACTTACAAACTCAAGTCGAAGTGTGTTGTAGCCTCCACTCCCAAGATGTGATGCTCCAACAGACTCCAAACATGCTCTGGCTGCATCTCTCTACTGGTGAAATCTGTCTGGATTGTCTTGTGTCTCTCGTGCAATCCCCGCCCACTCCTCTACGTCCAACTATGCCGGCTTTGGACTATCGGCATTATACATGTCTCTCGCCTTTGACCAATGGTGTGACATTGCGACCTTCGCCACGCCCAAAATCCAGCCATTCGAGACTTGATAGTACCTCTCCACCAGCCTGTACTCTCTGTGAATGGCCTCGACAATGTAACTCTTTCTTTCATCGTCAAGGTCATCCCAAACCTCCATCATAGAGTGACCAAATTGAACTGTACAGAGCTATCGAATCCTGTGTTGCATGGCCTTTCCGACCCTATCCGCCACAATAGCCCCATCCTTGCTCTTGTACACCTTCCTAGGATCATGCTCGTGTGATCCCCAAGGTGTACGTGGTGTGACAATCGATGAACTATCCACTGAAGAGAGTGGGAGGCGCTCTCTCGGTGGTGTGGACGCATCGGTAGAACCGCTACCACAACAACCACTGCCTCCAGAATGACACCTACCTCGTCTCGAGGATGAGCCACCCGTCGGTGTATGGGGCACACTAGTCCTAAGCATAGGGGGCACACTCACCTGAGGTGTGGGCCCGGTTGGTGTAGGGACCACAGTCCTAGGCATAGGGTCGTTCCTAGTAGGTCTAAAGAAACCTGCTGCCCAAAGGTTTTGTGCCATCTCCATCTGCTCTGGTGTGAACTGTGTCAAAAAGAGACCCATCTGCTCAGGTGACATGCCGGTCGGAGTGACAGGAAAACTAAACTAGGAGAGTATGGCTCATCGTCATCGGCCATGGCTACAGATACACAAATAACACCCACAAAATACGTTAGTTTACAAAAGAAATGCTTAATCAATACAAATAACAAATAAAGGAATCGCCAACACAAATGCATGAATCTAAAGTGTATTGTAGACTAATAAAAAGAGTTGTACAAAAGAGTTCCTAGCAAAAATCATTAGTTAATCTCTCGTCTTCTATGAGATATGATGCACAGAAGATGTCTATCTCAATCTGTACTTTTGCATTTTTGTCATCAAACCCTACTTCTCATCGCTCTCCGTATCAGCTTCAGTATTTGACACTTCATCTCTAGGTTCAGGCATATGCTCACCACTGACCTCCATCTCAAAATCCAAACTTATATCATCCGTCGGCCCTGCACTTTGTTCATGAATCACCTCTTCGACCTCAATGTCCAATCCTTCACACACTTGCTTGCTCTGTGGAGCAACGTGAACAACATAGAGCCAACGCGGTTTAGACATATCATTTTCGTCACTTTCTCTTCACAGTGTATCTAGTGTGAACACAACTTGTTCACAATGCTCCGAAAGTACGAATGTATCCCCCGCATCTGTCCACACCCGCCTAGAATTCACTTGAATCAATCCACTCTTGTCTTTGCGCACAGTTTTATTAGGGCTACTAGTAATAACTTTGAACCACTTGACATCAAAGATAAAAATATCAAACTTTCTAAAGCTAATCTTCAAGATGTCTTGGATGTAGCCAAAGTATTCAAGCTGGCTAGTCTTTGTGTTCTCATCCCTGGCACTTCTCCTACTTTCTTCGACGAAGCTTGCCCTAACACCACTATCGAAAATGACCCTTTGTTCGTCGATCCGTTGCACTCTGAAGTGTTTCCCATGTGACCACAAAGCTCCATATTTGTGATACTGTAGCCACAAATTTGAAACATGCTTAAAGTTATTAAGGTAAGGTTATCATGTGGAGCTCGAAAAGAAAGTTGTGAAAATATACATGCCAATCGCAACCCCTTGATATCTCCTCTTCCTCTTCAGTAATCAACACTCCATTCCTCTTTGTCTCTAAGATTGTCGCATCTAACCACTGCCCAGTTGAAAAGTCGTGCAATTTCTAAAGATGATCTGGAAAAGGAAGGTTTCTAGTGGCATGGTTGCGCTTGAATTGCAGGCAATCTGTCAAGCGTTGTTGCTTTTCCCCTTTGTACCTCTCTAGCCACTTTTGCATGATGTCTGAGGTGAGAAGGAAAAATCTCATAACCTTTTCTCGCATTGTGATGTCCATCTTCCTAACGATGCTTTGTCCCTACGGCTCGTCCCCTGTCACCTTTACGTTGACCTCAGTAGTCCACATTCGCGACATCTTTGGATCAATTAAGACCAAAAATTCATTGATGAGGACAAGAGACTCTTGTACAAGCCATCCTTCGGCCATGCTACCCTCGGGGGGAGCCCTTTTGACGAACGAACCCCTTTAAAGTCTTCATAAATCTCTCCAAGAAGAACATCCACCTACTATGGACTACTCCAGCAACTACAACTTCATCAATCACATGCACAAGTACATGCATTTGGATGGTAATAATGTTTGTTGGAAAGTACTTCTCCACCATGCACATTGATTCAATAGCATTTAAGCGTGTTGCATCGATGTTGTCTTTTCTTATCTCTTTTGAACTGATCCGGTGTACCAACTCACTGATTTTGTAGATTGTTCTTCTAATGTCACCTGTCAAACAATCCTTTATGGAAATTGGTAAGATAAACTTTGAAAATTTGTGCCAATCGTGGGACTTAAGACCACTGAGATTGTCATCTCTTGTAAAAGCCATTTTCAATCATCGCATGCACCCAGTGGAAGTCTTGAATGAAGATATAGTATTCTTTACTTGTTGCTCTTCTGCACGACTCAAAACCCATGGTCCTTTTGGTATAGCAAACTTCCCATTGGGTTTAAGTCGAGGCCACATCTGTGGCATTTGAGCCACAGCCTGCAGGTCATCTCTTTGGGCCTTGCTCTCCCTTTTTCTAGTGATGGTTTTCCATATGATCTCCCCCACATTCTTGAAGATGTGCATTGAGTTGAGCAAATGATTAATCAGCAGGTCACTCTAGAACGGGAGTTCATGAAAAATAGAAAGTCTTTTCATTCCAAGTGGCATGAAATCTCCCCTCTCCAGCCACATGTTTTTCCAATCGCTCGCTTTCAGTGGATGCATGTCATGTTTGCATATGTTTGGTCCACGTAGCTCATGTCCTTTAGGCAAAAATCTACCATGCTCCTCGTAAACTGTCTTGCTCAAATGCTCAGAGCGGTGGAAGCCAAGTCGAGGACCACATTTTGGACATGCATGACTGCCCAAGTAACTCAAGCCTGAAACATCACAAAATTAAAATATAAAAGCATTGGCATAGCCAGGAATAACATGTGTGTGAGGGTTTCAAAGGCACTTACCTGAGCACTCATCGAAGCCTGGCCAATTGTGCATGGTCCACGTGAGAATGCCTTGCATATGTACATTCCGTCGTCCGATTGGTTGGGACATATCAACCACATCGATTCCTGTCCATAAGATTTGGAGCTCTCCTATAAGTGGTGCCAGATAGACGTCCATGTTCTTTGCTTGTACTTTTCTGGGACGATCAGTGGCAATGACAAATGGCCTTTGTTGATAGCTAGCCATGGTGGAAGATTATAATTAACCAGACAAATAGGCCACGTGCTCCATGACAAACTCCGTAATCCAAATCGGTTTACTCCGTCCATTGCCAGACCAAAGCGGATACATCGAGGCTCGTTCTTAACTATAGGCCAACTTTCCTCTATGTGCTTCCATGCACGAGAGTCAGCAGGTACCCGTATCACATCATCTGTCAATCTAGTATTTGAGTGCCATGTCATCAAAGTGACTATGGACTTGCACCTGAACATGCTCTTTATTCTTGGAATGATAGGAAAGTGTCGAAGGACCTTTGCAGGGATAAATTTTCCTTGTGTGTCCTCTCTATACCTGTTTGATCGACAATTGGGACATTGTTCCAAACTTTCATACTCATCGCAAAAAAGTATACAATCATTAGGACATGCATGTATTTTGTGATAATCCAGGCCCAAATTAGTAAGAAGATTTTTAGCGACTGAACGGGTAGGGGGCATGTGATTCCCTTCTGGCAAGATTTGCTCGTTGAGCAACCTGTCGTTACAAGAACCAGTCAGTCCCTTGTTCACATTATTGAATTGACCACATGCACTTTATCATGCTTAGGATACAATGTATTTACATGAAAAGCTCTGTGAGACTGAGGCGTCAGACCACCCGTAGACAAACTGCAAATTAAGCATTGCCAAACCGATACGGAGAACTGATATTTTTGCACCATTGTAAAGCGGCATGCATGCAAGAGTTTGTATCATCTCGCCCTCTTTATCGTTGCTATCATGCCGTCGATATGGACGGGATGGTTGAGGTTGGTCCGCAGTATTGCATTGAATGTTATCGTCTTCTATGTTTTCAATGATGGGATCCATGTCAAAGAACGCGTCTAGCATCTGCTCCATCTCTACTTATTGGAATGCCACATCAAATATTGGTTGGGAGGACTCAGTCGATGGCTGTTTGTTTGAAAATCGTCTTCTCTGGGATGAAGTTGGAGCTATATCTACTTGCGGAGTTTGATCTATTGTCTCTGGACCATGAGATCGATAACTCAGGTCTTGTAGTTGCTCTATTGGAAAGAGACTGTGATTGTGTACGCGCTGGTCATAGATTTTTCGTTTTCAAAAGATCTGATGCTTGTAATGCGCACAAGGATACGCCATCCTATTGTTCATACTTTATCTACCAATGATGCAACAAATAATTGAAACACTCTAGTTGTTATAACTACACACTACTAACTACGTGATAATACATGACAACCTCACATTCTCTAGCCAGGCCCGACTCCCGCACACCTCGGTGTAGAGGTGCACGAAGATTAGGACCACAGGATAATAATCTCGTCTTTATTGATCAATGACTATATATTAAGGTTGTTGAAGTCTGTGTGCGCTTTTGAAGTTTGATTACGTTATTTTACTTTGTTTATCAATTTTCGTTTGCAATCCGATTGCTTTTTCAACTTTTTGCCGCTAGCTCTAACAACCTCACATTCTCTAGCCATACTCGATTCCCGCACACCTCGGTCTAGAGGTGCACGGAGATTAGGACCACAGGGTCAAGTACTATCTATTAGTGTTTTTGAAGTCTGTGTGCGCTTTTGAAGTCCAATTGCGCTAGTGCTTTTCAAACCTATAACCTAAACCTAACCTATAACCCATAACCTAACCTAACATAGCCTAACCTAACCTAACATAACTTAACCAAATTAAACCTAACCTATAACTTCACCTATAATATAACCTAATCGAAGTCCGTTTGTGTTTTTTGAGGTACACAAGTCATTCTTGAAATCCGTTTGCGTTTTTTCTACTTTTTGCCGCAAGCTCTAACCTAACTTATAATTTAAACTAACCTATAACCTAAACCTAATCTAACCTAACATAACCTAGAACATATAACCTAACTTATAGCCTATAACCTAACCTATAATCTTAACCTAACCTAATCAAAGCCCGTTTGCGTGTTTAGAAGTACACGAGTCTGTTTGCGTTTTTTCTACTATTAATTTGCCGCTAGCTCTAACATAACCTATAATCTAACCTGAACCTAACCTACATAACCCTAAATCTAAACTTAATCGATAGGCTAATCCAACCAAACTCCATTTGCGTTTTTTGAAGTACACGAGTCATCTTCGAAGTCCGTTTGCATTTTTCTACTATTAATTTGTCGCTAGCTCTAACCTAACCTATAACCTATAACCTAAACCTAACCTAACCTAACATAATCCTAAACCTAAACGTAAACCTAACCTATAGACTAACCTAACCGAAGTTCGTTTGCGTTTTTTGAAGTACACGAGTCATCTTCAAAGTTCGTTTACGTTTTTTATACTATTAATTTGTCGCTAGCTTTAACCTAACCTATTCGTAAACCTAACATAACCCTAAACCTAAACCTAACCTATAGGCTAATCTAACCGAAGTTCGTTTGCGTATTCCTATAATCTAACCTAACATATAGCCTTAACCTAACCTAACCGAAGTCTCTTTGCGGTTTTTAAAGTACACTAGTCATCTTCGAAGTTCGTTTGCTTTTTTTCTACTATTAATTTGTCGCTAGCTCTAACCTAACCTATAATCTAACCTAACTTGTAACCTAAACCTAAACCTAACTTGTAACCTAACTTAACCTATAATCTAACCTAAACCTAACATACAACCTAACCTAATCGAAGTTCGTTTGCATTTTTTGAAGTACACGAGTCATCTTCGAAGTCCGTTTGTATACGTTTTTTCTACTATTATATTGCCGCTAGCTCTAACATAACATAACCTATAACCTAAACCTAACCTAGCATAACCTATAACCTAACCTAACCTATAACCTACCTAACCTATATCTTAAACCTAACCTATAACCTAACATAATCGAAGTACATCTGCGTTTTTTCTACTATTTGTCGCTAGCTCTTTTCCTAACCTATAACAGACATAATCTTGCATGGTGAATGGTGTATTCTAATCCAACCATTGCAGATGTCAATGTGTTATCTTAAATAGACCTTCCTTTGATGAAACCTTGTTGGTGAGGATTGATACCCTTTTTCAGAGTGAGAGAGAGTCTTAGGGCAATTGACTTGGCAATAATTTTGTAAGCTACTGACATCATGGTTATAAGCCGCCAATGTTTCAGTTGGGAGCATCATATTTTTTTCGAACCAAACCTATAACCTAAACATTAGTTAACTTAACCTATAACCTAACCTAACCTTTTACGTATATACAACTTATAACCTAACCTAACCTAACATGTTGCCTAAACCTAACCTATAATCTAACTAACCTAACCTATAGCCTATAACTTAAAGCTAACCTAGAACCTAACCTGGATGTAATTCAACCTAATTAATGTCCTATAACCTAACCTATAACCCAACCTAACCTATAAACTAACCTGACATATATATAACCTAATCTAACTTATAACATAAACATAATCTAACCTAACATATGACCTAACTTAGCCTAACGTATAATTAATCTAATTTAACTTATAACCTAGCTATATCGTAACCTAACCTATAACTTAAACTAAACCTAACCGAAACCTATAACATAAACCTCATCAATCGATCACATAATTTCAAAAACGACATAATTCAAAACATAATTTCAAAACAAAATTTTTCCATAGCATAATTTCGAAAACAACATAATTCCTAAACAACATGACAAGATGGAGTAGCGTAATTTCATAACATAATTTCAAAGCATAATTTCGAAATAAAATTACCTCAAACCATAATTTCAAAACATTTTTTCTAAACAAAATGGCATAAAAACTTAAAGCATTTAAAGTTTAAAGCATGAAATTTTATTTTATCAATATACAAATTAATTTAATATGCATTAAAATTTTGAGCACTCACATGCGACATATTTGAGCAATAAAGAGTCTTATAAACGTCCTTAAACCTGCAAAAATGCACATACACACACACACACACACACACACACACACTATGTTAAACCCTAAACCTAAAAGCAACCTTAAAAAGCATCTCACCTTTGTGCTAGAGAGTAGTCCACAAGCTAGATTTTCACCTCCCGCAAGTTGTTAGGCAACATATTTGCAATAGGTGAGGAGGAGGAGGGCAAGAGAAGAGACGCAAAAACTAGAGAAATGCACAGGGAAAGACCCGCGGGTTTGTTTTTGTAGGTTCCGTCAGTACAGACATCGGTCCAGGCGTCGAAAAACTCATCTATACAAGCGTCAAAAGAGACATCGGTATATGCGCCGGAAGAGACATCGAAATCTGCGTCGGAAATTCAAAAATGAAAATTTTAAAAAATTTCATCTCCCTCCATACTTACTTACACATATACCGACGTCCGCAAATAATGCCGATAATTTGGCACCGGAATTTAAGCGACCTCTTGTACTGAAGGCTTTCTTAAAGTCCACAAAACGACAATACAATCGCTTGCCTTTTAATCAACTTTTCTCCATGAGAACACGAAGAGTGACAAGATGATCAATGGTGCTATGGCATTGGCGAAAACCTGTTTGTCCTTTTGCATGATTGTCATTCTCTTCAGCCCAATCACTCAATTTCATCTCCATTATGCACCCAAACAACTTTGCCATAAGAGACCCAATCATTATAGTCTGGTAGTTGTACATTCTCTACATCCCCTCCTTTATGCAAAGGCTTAATCTAATTAGTACTCCAATCATAAGGCATACCATGTTGAAGTACAAGATTGAGCATATCACACATCCACTCATGCGTAAAATCTCCAGTCCATTTGATCATCTCCAGCTTGATACCTTGAAGATCTCTCGCTTTGCGAGTGGCCAACTTTTCAAGCCCACTACATACATCCTCAATAGTAAAAAAAGAGGGCATACATGGGAGTGAACCATAAAATGATTTTTTTTTAGCATTTCTTTGCTCATATAATTGCCTACAATGTGTGTACATAACCACAAGACTCAAGTTACCAAAATTCTCAACACGCTTGCCCCTCAAGTTTCTCCAAAGTCTTCCACATGCATGCGCCTTTTCTTGGACTTGAAAAAGTTGTTGCTTTACTTCCCGTCTTCTTCTTTTCTTTTGAATCAATGCCTTGTATGTATACAAATGACTTTGATAGTTTCCTTTGTCCATAGTTGCATCAAGCTTTATAAGGACTTTCGAGCATCTTGACATTCTTTATCAAACCACCTTTTGCGTGATCTATCTTTGTTCATACCATGGAGATGCTTTATGGCAAAGCATTCTTTGGCACAAGAACAAATAACTTTCTTGAAAGCTTCCCATTTAGTTTCCAATGGTGTGTCATATCAAAGCTTTGTGATCCATAACTTTTGCTCAACCATTTCAATGTACATTGGTGCCCATTTGAGATCCATACATAGTGATAATTTTTCTTTCCTTTGGCTGAGATTATCATGCTTAGTTGCTTCTTTACATGAAAGGTCAATACATAAGGTCCAATGGTCGGATTTCGAGGTCCATTGGCCAAACATAAAACTCTTTATGTGATACATGATGACTTCAGAGAGTAGCATATAGTCAATCACAATGTCCCCATTATGTTTCCTACATGTAAATCCATTAGTTCCACTCCATAAAGATACACCATTGGCAATGAGCATACCCATGCTATTACACATATGTAAAAGTAACTTTCCATAGTGATCCGGCTCTTTCTCATCCATTGAAGTACGATCATACAAGTGAACTTCCTCCAACTCCTTTGAAATGTATGTCATATCAAATTGTTGAGTATCATGTTCCAATGTTTTTGTGCGAGCATTCATAATCCCCAAATACAATAACATTACCTTCACCTTTGAAATAAGCAATGTCCTCTTCTAAATTAAAAAAAGGTTGATCTCTATCTATGCAAGCATAAAAGGGGGAATCATGATGAGGAATGTAGCAACCGGCTACAAAAATGGGTGCTCTTTTTTGTCTCATAATTTTTAGCCATACATAACGTTTGTACTTGTCATCTTTCACAATTGATACAAAATCTTCCAATCCTTTCTTAACCATACATGCTGCCGCTCCTTGCCCTCTTCGTTGCTTGAGATTCTTTGACCACATCAATGAATGTACATTGTAATGCTCCAAGCCGTTAATCCTTTGTGTATCATGCTACCAAGTTTCAACAAGAAGTACAACATCGGCTTTGCATATTAGTTCATTAATGCCAACCCTTGCATTCCATGGGTATCTGTTACAATTCCAAAAATATATTTTCAATTGTAACTCGGTCTCATAGGTCACGCATCCCTATTTGCTCGAGGGACTGGCCTCCTCCTTGGACACATTTTTACTCCAAGAGGTTCTTCATATTAGCGATGCTAGCAGTGCGACGCTCAAATGCTAAAATCCACGGCGTCACTATGAGCGTTGCTATACTACTTGTTGCATAGCGACGATCATAGTGACGCCGACAGGGGTAAAAAATCCGAGAGCACCAAAAACTCAGATCTTAGATCTGAGTTTTGGTGCTCTAGCAAAACAGGTAAACCCACGCCTCTCCCTCTCTCTCTCTCTCTTCCCCCCCCCCCCCCCCCCCCCCCCCCCCCCCCCACACACACACACACGAGGAGAGGAAGGAGAGCCAGGTATGCTCCTTTCCTCTCCTCCCTCTCATGTTCACTTCCCCTCTTTCTCTCTCTCTCTCTCAATCTTACACACACACACACATTGTGTCTTTGAGAGAGAGAGAGAGAGAGAGAGAGAGAGAGAGAGAGAGAGAGAGAGAATGTACACACATGTATAAACAAAAAACACATACACACCCATTGAATGTACAAAAAATTTCACACATGCATAAACAAAGAATGCATACACACACATTGAGAGAGAGAGAGAGAGAGAGAGAGAGAGAGAGTGAGAGAGAGATAAGAGGAGAAAACAAAGAGAAAGAGAAAGAGAGAGAGAGAGAGAGAGAGAGGGGGGGGGAGAAAACCAAAAGAGAGAGGTAAGGGGAGAAAACAAAGAGAGAGAGAGAGAGAGAGAGAGAGAGAGAGAGAGAGAGAGATTAAAAAGGTAGAGAAAATATGAAATGAAATGTTATATTAAGATTTACGGTTAAGTTAGATTTAAAATTACATTTAAGATTAGGTTAGATTAAGATCTAAAATTACATTTAACTTATATTTAAAATTTATGCTAAATTTAAAATTAGGTTAAGATTTAAATTATATTTAAGATTAGGTTAAATTACATTTAGGTTTAGGTTAGATTTAAATTAGATTAGATTTAAGTTTATGTTGAGTTTAAGATTAGATTAGATTTAGATTTATGTTAGATTTAAAACTGGGGCAAGATTTAAGATTAGCTAGGTTAGATTTAAGATTATATTAAATTTAGATTTAAGTTAGATTTTACGGCATGTAATGAAGGGGAAGTCCCAGCTAAGCTCAAGGCTTTGCCCAAAGAACAAACACTAGGTGCACAACAATATGTATATTCCCATTAGAATCTGACACCTATTAACTCACCCACTAACCATGTTCAATTAGCTTAGAATCACCATATGTTCAATTATGTTAGATTTAAGATTGGATTTGGATTTAGTTTTTATATTATTGTCTACCTTCGGGATTTCGTTAGGCCAACGGTGATCCCCTTCTTCCTCTCTATGGATGTGACCTTAAGTTGGAAAGCTTTCAATGGCATGATACTCAGATTGGAGGCCAACATGTAATGTGCTAAGTAATCCTTCGAACAAGGATGTGTTGTGAAGAGATGTTCAGATGCTGCGAATTGCTACAGTTAAAGAAGAGGCAAAGGGGTTTTGTCCACTACATGCATTCTCATGTAAACGTGGGTGTGTAGATTTCTCGTACCCACAAATATAGGCGTTGACCAATAAAGATGAGATTATAACCCGGTGGTTCTGATCTCCGTGCACCTCTAGACCAAGGTGTGTGGGGATTGGACATGACTAGAGAATGTGGGGTAGTTTACAATGTGATCAGAGAGAGAGAGAGAGAGAGAGAGAGAGAGAGAGAGAGAGAGAGAGAGTGAAAAGATGGAGGATGCCAATAGAAGATTAAATTAATTTATGTCCAGGCTATAAGATTTTTACATTCATTATGAGTAGTGACGACGATGTGGGGCCGTCCAATCGAAACACCTATCTCTCAAACAAGGATCTTATGTCCTTGTAATCAATGCAAACACGTTGTGCAACGGACAAGACGCGTTTCTTTGCAGCACATTTATAAATTTTGCGAGTTTGATCCATCTATTATAGATCGAGTTGTTGCCAATTATAACTTGTCGGACTCTGACGCTGGCCAACAGGCAACAATCTTGCAACCCAATAGACGTATTCATAGGCACTTTGGTCAAGCAATATACATGAGGCCACAAGATGTAGCCTTTGACAGCTCAGAGGATGATCATGCAGATCACATTCCCAACGAGGCTACGTTTGAGCCCGAGATGGATGAAATGATCGAGACTATCATGGATTTAGAAAGGCTTATCAATGATGATATGAAAAGTGAAGCCGATACGCCATTATATGATGGAGCACGTGTGTCTAGATTGAAAGCGCTCCTGGTTCTTCTGAACATGCAAGCAAAGTTTGGATGGAGTGACACTAGCGTCACAATGCTTTTTAGGTGATCTATTACAATGTGTTTACTTCACTAAAGAAATCTAGATGTATAATGATAAATTACTTACACAAGTGTACCGCATTTTTTTTGCTGTATAGATTGCTCAAAGAGCACATACTGCCTGCTGATAATGTGATGCAAGATTCCAGAGAGGAAGCAAGAAAGATCTTGTGAAACTTGGGGACGGGTTACAATTCGATTCACGCTTGTCCTAACGATTGCATTCTTTTCAAAGGGGAATACATAGACATGGAGAAGTGTCCGAAATGTGATTCCGAGAAATATCGAGTAGATCTCCACGGACAAAAAACTCCACAAAAGGTTTTGCGCAATTTTTCTTTGCTTCCTTGCATCAAGCATTTCTTCAAATGTAAGTCATGGTCGTCCTATCATCATGGAACGAGAAGAATAGATCTTCAGATGGTGTGCTATGGATTCCTGCAGATTGCGTAGCTTGGAAACATATAGACGACACATGGCCGGATTTTTCTAGGGAAGCTCAAAATTTGCGCATAGGCCTGGCTATGGATGGCGTAAATCCATTTTGCCAAAGGTCAACATCTTACAGTGTATGGCCCGTTGTCATCGCCAACTACAACATTCCCCCGTGGTTGACTACCAAGAAGGGGCACCTGTTTCTAAGCTTGATTGTGCTGGGGCGGTATAAACTGAAGAATATGGATGTGTATCTTCGTCCAATATTTGAAGAGCTATAATAATTGTGGATTGGCATAGAAGTGGTGGATATGAGCTGACACACAGGTCGACAGAATGCTTTGATCAGAGGCATTCTAATGTGGACCATGCATGACTATCCCGGACTAATAGAATGCTCAGATGATTTATACTCAAACTCAAACACTATAAATCTTGGTTTCTCTCAAGCTTGTCTATTGTCATGTGTATACATGCAAGGCTTCAAACAAGGGGATACAGAGCATGTGTCACATGTGGACCTAGACTTAATGCACGTCTGGCGTCCTCACTGAAGAAGCAAATCTACGAAGGTCATCAAGTGTATCTTCCAGAGAATCATGAGTTACACGACAGTTTTTTGAGAAGAGAGTCACCGAGGATGTCTACGCAAGCATGGTTAGAGCAGAAGGAGATGTGTGATGATGGTTTGTCCCCAGGGATGAAGAGACTCTCTCTATGGTACTAGTTACCATACTGGCCCAGACTCATGATCAATCACTTTCTTGATCCAATGCACATATTCAAGAATGTGTGTAATCTGTTGTGGGACCATCTGATTGTCAAGAAAGATACTTTGGGAGCCAGAGTTGACCTTAAAAATGTGGATCGTATGGAGCAATATTGGCCGCAGACAGCACCCAATGGATAGATAAAACTCCCTGAAGCGCCATAGATTTTAACAGGAGCCCAAGAACGCAAAGTAAAAGAGACCATTCGATCTGTGCGGACCCCCACCGGTGTAATGCACTCGCTCCACACGTGTTTCACTAAAGAAGGGAAGCTTACTGGTTTGAAGTCATGCGGCTGGCATAAAATGTGTCAGGTATGTTTGAAGTGGAATATATCATAGTGGGAATTGTGTAACAAATTCGTGCGTGGACTTTAATATCATTGTTAGACGTGTTTTGTTGTTGATTTTACCGGTGGCCACTGAGGGATGTTTGTCTCATGACGTCCGTACCACAATCTACAAACTTGCGAAGTTGGTGCAATGGATCTCACAAAAGGAGATCCATGTAGACTCCATAGCATTCGCCAAACTAAACGCTGCGGAGGTTGTGTGCATGTTTGAGAAACACTTTCCTACTACCATGCTAACTATTCTAGTGCATCTTCTTGTTCACATAGTTGATGAGATGGAAATAGCTGGCACAATACATTCCAGATGGATGTTCTTTTTAGAACATTTCATGAAAACACTCAAGGGATATGTGCGTCAGAAGGCACGTCCGGAGGGTAGCATGGCAGAAGGTTGACTAGTATCAGAATAAAGCCCGAGACACGCTCTGGCAAACCATAGATGATGAGCACATAAATGGGATTGTCATGTGCAATCGCGGTGTTGAGAAGAAGATGACGGAAGATCTAGAGACTAAAATCAATCGATTTTGCATGCTTCATAATCCAGTGATGCAAGAGTGGATTTCACAATACGAGGATCATAAAGCAAGAGCGACAAAGGGCACGAATCGAGTGGACATGGGGAAGACCACCACTGATGCATTATTCAGTGGGTATGAAGAGCCTACCAACATTCATGAGCTTAAGATGGTTGCACAACCAATTGAAAAGCGCACAAAAGTGCGGTGAAGAAGTGACTGAGGAGGAGTGGGAGTACTCTCGAGGTTGCGCGACCAAGGTAAGTTTGCAATGAGCGACTTGCAACTTTCTAGATGATGAACAGCCACTCATAATCTTCATTGGTTGTAGTATAAGTCATACACAACAGCATGGTGTAAGGTCGACATTTTAGGTGGAACGGATCGACAAAAAGCATTTTACACAAGATTGTGAAATCATGGAAAAATTTGAACAGTCTAGTCGACGACGGCCCTCTGATGCAGATCATGTGGTGGTGGAATTCACCTACTTCGGCACGCTACAAGAGATTTTGAGGATCGATTATAGTGGATTTTTTGTGGACTTGTTCGACATGCAATGGTTCAAGATAAACATTTGTACTACCCGAGCATTGTGAACAAGTAAGTCTATAAATATTTAACATCCAATTTTAGTAGTTATGTGCCTGGAAGCACTCATGTAAGTTATGTGGCTCTGGCAGGTGGTATTCCATCCTACAAAGTTTGCATCAAATTGGTGGTACATCATAGAGGTAGCCCCTTGTGGTGCACGGACGTATGAGGGCTACCATGTGCCAATCACAACGGCATCAGTGGAGGAGATCGGAGAAGATGCTCAGTCACAGAAGCTGTTGAGGTGGTGTCAGACCTCTATTTTGGAGCATTCAATACGCTCCGAGACTTCGGTGTCGACGAGACGATCTTCACACTCTTCTAGGCACCGACGCTCTAGTGGTGGTGGCGGCGGTTGCTGTGGGGATGCCACCACTGATGCCTCAACACCACCTCATGTTCGACGAGGCTCCTTACCTTCCCCTTCTTGGTCCGCCCCCACACCAGCCACGGCATCATCGTCTACGCCAGGTTTTGTGCAGCTATCGGCCGTTCTTGGCTACACACCACTAGCTACTCCTCCGGGAGTCACCGTAGTCGACACTCCTCCCTTCGGGGCCCAAACTCCAGTGGAGACACATGGCATCCGTACCCCCATCACGACATCACTAGAGACCCGTGCCAAGACACCGAGGTTCACGCATCACAGGCGAGAGGACTTATCGTACTCGGTCGACATCAGTGACGACATAATCTTGGATGACGAAGGCAAGAAAGTGATCTCGCGCATGCATGGTCTTTGCTCTCAGGTGTTTCGACACTACATACTAAACACCTGGAGTGAAGTGCCAAATGAATTAAAAGACAGATTCATCAACATGCTGCATGACAAGTTTCCCTTGTCAAGTCGGGATGAGTGCTTCAATGAAGACATCATGAAGGTTGGAATGCGCGAATACTGCATGCACAAGCATTCTAAAGTACAGAAAGCAATAAAGCATGGGTGGAACAAACCAGATTGGCTGGCCAAAGAAGATTGGAAGAATGCGAAGCGAGCAGCGCGTGAGAATCCTGACAAGTGGAAGCAACAAAAGGAGGCAGCCAAAGCGTGAGTACAGATAGGGAGCTCGCACCACTTGGGGAGCGGCGGGTGGGCATCATTTGAGGCCGATTTTGTAAGTGTTCTTGCATTGCCCTTTAGGTTTGGTAGTTACGTCTATTTGTACTTTTAAATTCTAACATAATGTAAATTTTTAATGTTTTGAACAGTGGTCGATGATAGGACGTGACCCCACACCATACGAGCGCGAGTACGCGGGCAGAAAGGGCTTAAACACCCTGATAGACATTCTCAGTTCTCGCGGCGGTATAAGTAGTATTTCACTTTACTCTTTTACATTTGTTGTATTTTAATGATAAACTAAGAA
Organism: Adiantum capillus-veneris; assembly: GCF_014529385.1. NCBI lineage: Eukaryota > Viridiplantae > Streptophyta > Polypodiopsida > Polypodiales > Pteridaceae > Adiantum > Adiantum capillus-veneris. The sequence continues at coordinate 49,192,041 of NC_140954.1, forward strand.
AATAGACTGTTTTGTAATTATATGTTTATACTTACAGAAAGTCTTATTGTCTTTTTTGCAGAATCCGACAAATACGTCACTTAGACGCGATGAGATGTCTAATTAGACGACATCAATCTAGTTGTAGGCAGATAGCACTAGTTTTCTTTTGTCATAGCATGTATCATGAGATGTCGAGGTGTGTACGTCTTTTTTGTAACTATTGAAAAACGATGTATTTTCTCAATAATGACAATTGTGTTGTAACTTTACATTTGCAAAGGTTAACAATCAAATGATTTTGCCTATGATGTGTATAATTTTGGCATTGATTAACTTTCGTCAATTCACTTTCATCCAATTACTTTTGTCAATTTTGTATCTTTATTCTGCAAACAATACTATGCATGATGGAGTTAATGGTTATATTGTCTTGTGGGTGACTACTTTGGGTCTATACCTCTTGCACTTTCTTTCAAAGGTGAATCTGTGCTTATCTTGGATTCATTTAGGTATACTTTATTCTGGAAACATTCAATATGGTTGATGGGTGGCAAGGCATTGAATGCCCTGCCACTCAAAACTGTTTACTCTCGAGTGTCGCTATAAGCGTGTCTATATAAGGTTCTGCAATGTCACTATCAGCATATAAAAAGATTGCAATCGTCGCTATAGGTATCGCTAAATAGCGATGCATATAGCGACGCCTATAGTGACGATTATAGCAACGTTTCGTAGCGACACTTTTAGCCATGGTGTTAGCGACACCGGGGAGTTAAAAAACCCAATGTATTTTCGTCGCTAAAAGCGTCACAAGTGCACATAACCTCTTGTAGTGTTTCTTCATGAGAGATCTCCTTGTTTTTCTTATTCTTTTCATCATATGCCTTGCAACGCATATTTTGTTGCTTAATAGTGCGATCTTCACATACAAAACATTTTATATCTCTCAAATAGATCCAACTATTATTAAGGATAATCTTTTGCTTGGTCTCATCCGGCATCGTGTATACGATTGGCCATTCTCTCAAGCGAGGAGCTCCTTGCTTCCCCACTCTTTGTGCTCCATAGACCATAACTCTAGACATACCAAAGTAGGTTTTGAAGAAATCTTCAATAACAATGGCAAGAGAAGGAGGTGTCTCTAACTTCTCTTCAAGAATTCCACGAATAACAATGTTCTTGGAACGTCTCTCCCGTTCCTTCAACTCCTCCATATCCACATTCTCAACATTCTTTGTTTGAACCATAGCTTGCATGAGTGAGGAATTAGGAACCACATTGTTACCACATACATCAACGCAAGACTTGTTTGTGCATACATTTTTCATGTTGCATACATCCCGGCTCACGGTGTCAAATTTCTCCTCTTTCAATACATGGTCATGCTCTACTTTGCTCATGCGCTCCTTCAAAGCATTCAAGTCCACAAGAGAGCGTTTACATTCTTCGACTTCCTCTTTAAGTTGAATCAAACGTGTTGTTTGCATCTCAAGCGTCCTCTTGAGATTCTCATTCTCAACCACAAGTACCCTTAGTGTGCCATTCTCCATTGCAAGTGCTCGTAAGTCTTCGTCTTGTTTGTTTACGGTCTCTTGCAACGATACTAAGTATGCCATGATTATGGTTTTCTATGTTGTTGATTGGGTGGTTGTGTTGCTATCTCCACACTTAGGAGATTTTGGATCATTTTCCACAATGGTTGTGGACCTTGTTGAAGAAGAAGAACCCTTGTGAGTTCCGGAAGACATTGTATGTAAAATAAGAGATGAGATTCAACTTTCTTTACCTGTTCACTTCGGAAATGTTGCTACAGAAACTCCTTCCATAACTCTAATTTTTTTTTTTGTCTTTACATCAATGTGTAGAGGGCGTTGTGCTCTTCAATTGAGGCTATAGATCACCCAAATCGGAGTTCGGATGAAGAAGTTATGATCAAAACAGTGAACTGTTGTCTACTAGGTCAAAAAACGGTTGCGTTTTTTGTTGAAGGTGAGAGAGAGAGAGAGAGAGAGAGAGAGAGAGAGAGAGAGAGAGAGAGAGAGAGAGAGAGAGAGATTTTATTATCGTCCTCGGAGGTCAAATATGACATGTGGGACCAAAGTTACATGTGATGTAGTATGTGTATGGCTGATGAGTGACTCTCGATGCTCCAAAATTGTAGTGATGAGAGTCGCAATGGAGAGCCCACACTTTGGCTGGGAGAGGAAAGTGTGTAGGTTTAAGTTATGGCTGAAAATGTGAGAGAAGCAAGTTCGGATGTGATCAAAAGCTGAGTACTCTAGTAGTGTGTGGTACTCAGACTCTCGAACTTGCAGCGAGCATAATGTGCACAATCGATTTGACTCTTCTCCATTGCCCCAACGCCCTATCTGGCATTGAAGGAAATGGGAGCTAAGCCGAATTGCTGCGATAGTGCGTATCGCGGACAAGGAAATAGGCTCAAGCATGTAAGTGTGAGTACGGTTTCCTCTCTCAGCAAAGAACATGGTTTTGTAGTTGGGGGCAATATAGGTGGTGTAATGTATAAAGCGTGACCCACCGGATTTCTCCCAAGCCGTAATACATTGGCGTTGTAGAAAAGCCTCATTCACTTGAGAGTCAATTGAAGCATCATGTAGCAAGTGTAATGCATCCCATCTCCCAAACCACTTCTTTATGTCTTGCATCCATCCCGTGCTCAAGATCTTGCTTTTATGCGTCTTTTGAACTTTTTTGCTTGCTTCCCATGCAATTGTAGGAAGTCGATGTGAGGGGTTTTGACGCATCTTTATCATGTACTCCACAACCCTTTCCATGCCCATAACCTCAATTGGAAGAGATCCCGACTCAAGAAGTAGGAGCATATATGGTGTTTGTGTCTTAACTTGGAGAAAGTTTGTAAGAAAACGCTTTTGGACATTCTCAAACTCTTTCCAAGTAGACTTTGAGATGCTCCCGCCCCACACTTCAACTCCATAAAGAAGAACCGGTGTCACCAATGCATCAAAAAGATACTTCTTGAGAACCCAACACTTGATGTTTCCCGCATTACACATGTTCTCAAATGCATAATATGCTCTCTTTCCCACTTCCAAACGACGCATAGCACATTCATGCCACTTGTGATTGGATGGAACCTCAAGGCCAAGGTACTTAAAGCTCTCAACAACTTCAAGTGTCTCGTGTTGTACACAATGCATGGCTTCTCATTATGGTTGGTTTTCACAAGCATAACCTTTGTTTTGGATTCATTTACAATCAGCCCACTATGCAAGCAAAAGTTCTCAAGGACAACCATAAGCTTTTGTGCATCTTCTAAAGTGTGTGCTAGAAGCACTACATCATCCGCATACAACAAAAGCATGATTACCGCATTCCAAATAGTGACCTCTTTAATGCCTTCTTCTTGCATAAAGTCAAGTACCATTTGTTTCAATTGATCGATACATAGACCAAAGAGAGTGGGTGACAATGGACATCCTTGTTTAACCCCATTAGTGCTTACACAAATTTCTGAAATTTCTCTTCCCATGCGCAATTGACAAATCACCTTCTCATAGATTCGAGAAACCGCAAGCATAAACTCACTTGGAACTTGGAGTTCTTCCATCCTTCTCCACAAATTGTTACGTGGAATCATATCAAAGGCTTTCTTGAAGTCCACAAAACAACAATACAATCGCTTGCCTTTCAACCGACTTTCCTCCATAAGAACACGAAGAGTGACAAGATGATCAATGGTTCTATGGCATCGACGAAAACCCGCTTGTCCCTTTGCACGCTTGTCATTATCTTCAGTCCAATCACTCAATTTCATCTCCATTATGCACCCAAACAACTTTGCCATAAGAGACCCAATCATTATAGTCCGGTAATTGCTTACATTCTTTACATCCCCTCCTTTATGCAAAGGCTTAACCCAATTAGTACTCCAATCATAAGGCATACCATGTTGAAGTGCAAGGTTGAACATATCACACATCCACTCATGGGTAAAATCTCCCGTCCATTTGATCATCTCCGGCTTGATACCTTGAAGATCTCCCGCTTTGCGAGTGGCCAACTTTTCAAGCCCACCGCATACATCCTCAATAGTAAAAAAAGACGGCATACATGGGAGTGAACCATAAAATGGCATTTTTTCAGTATTTTCTTGCTCATATAATTGCCTACAATGTGTGTACATATCCACTAGACTCAAGTTAACAAAATTCTCAACCCGCTTGCCTCTCAAGTTTCTCCAAAATCTTCCACATGCATGTGCCTTTTCTTGGACTTGAAATTCTTGTTGCTTTACTTCCCATCTTCTTCTCTTCTTTTGAATCAATGCCTTGTATGTATGCAAATGACTTTGATAGTTGTCTTTGTCCATAGTTGTATCAAGCTTTATCAAAGACTTTCGAGCATCTTGACATTCTTTATCAAACCACCTTTTGCGTGATCTATCTTTGTTGATACCATGGCGATGCTTTATGGCAAAGCATTCTTCCGCACAAGAACAAATAGCTTTCTTGAAAGCTTCCCATTTAGTTTCCAATGGTGCATCACATTGAAGCTTTGTCATCCATAATTTTTGCTCAACCATTTCAATGTACATTGGTGCCCGTTTGAAATCCATACATAGTGATAACTTCTCTTTCCTTTGGCTGAGATTATCATGCTTAGTTGCTTCTCCACATGAAAGGTCAATACATAAGGTGCGATGGTCGGATTCCGGGGTCCATTGACCAAACATAAAACTCTTTATGCGATACATGATGGCTTCAGAGAGTAGCATATAGTCAATCACACTATCCCCATTATGTCTCCTACATGTAAATCCATTGGTTCCACTCCACAAAGATACACCATTGGCAATGAGCATACCCGTGCTATTACACATGTGTAAAAGTAACTTTCCATAGTGATCCGGCTCTTTCTCATCCATTGAAGTACGATCATACAAGTGAACTTCCTCCAACTCCCTTGAAATGTATGGCATATCAAATTGTTGAGTATCATGTTGCAATGTTTTTGTGCGAGCATTCATATCCCCAAATACAATAACATCACCTTCACCTTTGAAATAAGCAATGTCCTCTTTCAAATCAGAAAATGGTTGATCTCTATCCATGCAAGCATAAAAGGGAGAATCATGATGAGAAATGTAGCAACCGGCTACAAAAATGGGTGCTCTTTTTGGTGTCATAATTTTCAGCCATACATAACGTTTGTACTTGTCATCTTTCACAATTGATACAAAATCTTCCAATCCTTTCTTAACCATACATGCTAACCCTCCTTGTCCTCTTCGTTGCTTGAGATTCTTTGACCACATCAATGAATGTACATTGTAATCCTCCAAGCCGTTAATCCTTTGTGTATCATGCTCCCAAGTTTCAACAAGAAGTACAACATCGGCTTTGCTTGTTAGTTCATCAATGCCAACCCCCGCATTCCATGGGTATCCATTACAATTCCAAAAGCATATTTTCAATTGTAACTCGGTCTCATAGGTCACGCATCCCTATTTGCTTGAGAGACTTGCCTCCTCCTTGGGCACATTTTCTTCATGAGAGATCTCCTTGTTTTTATTATTCTTTTCCTCATATGCCTTGTGACGCATATTTTGTTGCTTAATAGTGCGATCTTCACATACAAAACATTTTGTATCCCTCAAATAGATCCAACTATTATCAAGGATAATCTTTTGCTTGGTCTCATCCGGCATGGTGCATACAATTGGCCGTTCTCCCGAGCGAGGAGCTCCTTGCTTCCCCACTCTATGTGCTCCATAGACCATAACTCCGGACATGCCAAAGTGGGTTTTGAAAAAATCTTCAATAACAATGGCAAGAGAAGGAGGTGTCTTTAACTTCTCTTCGGGAATTCCACGAATAACAATGTTCTTGGAACGTCACTCCCGTTCCTTCAACTCCTCCACATCCACATTCTCAACATTCTTTGTTTGAACCATAGCTTGCATGAGTGAGGAATTAGAAACCACATTGCTACCACATACATCAGCCCAAGACTTATTTGTGCATACATTTTTCATGTCGCATACATCCTGGCTCATAGTGTCAAATTTATCCTCTTTCAATACATGGTCATGCTCTACTTTGCTCATCCGCTCCTTCAAAGCATTCAAGTCCACGAGAGAGAGAGAGAGAGAGAGAGAGAGAGAGAGAGAGAGAGAGAGAGAGAGAGAGAGAGAGAGATGGTATAGCACGCTTGAGCTACGTCTTAGGTAGCATTCTTACACTCTTACTATGTGTCAACAAAAGTGAGTACCAGAGGAGTCTCTATTTTTCATGTTTCTTACTTGGTTTTTTCTTTGCTCAAAAGATTCGCTTGGTGCATAAGAATCTTCAAGAAAGCACTACTTTTGTTGCAATCAACTTGAACATGGCAAGATAATTATTAATGAATTCAAAGCTGCATACATGATTTTGTACTCCATGTGATAGCAAAAGTGTTGCTCGGTAGGAGTACAACTTTTCAAGATTTGAATGACACATAGTACAATCCTCCTTTGGTTTTGTGGTAAATTTAGGTAACCAAGTTAGCGAAAAATGATATGAATGTCATTTCTATGTGCAAATCAAGGCTCCATAGAGCTAGCGTGTGACAAAAATTCGTAAGTGTGTTGCTTGTCACATCGTACACATATTGGCCATGCTTTGATAGCCTAGAAGTTTATCTCCCTAAAGGAACCTGCAATCTGGGATGGCTCTGTAGGATGCCCTTCACAACCAAATGTCATGATTTGAACATAGCTTGAACTTGTAACATCATGCACATTAAAAGCAATTTGGTCCTAGTACGTCATAGTGAAAATCACACGGGTGCCAAGGTAAACACTTGTAGTTATGTCATCTACTTGCAAGTGAAAATGAACTAATGGTTACTAAAGAGGAATAGGTTATAGGTACCAAAACAATAGCCATTGGCCACCTCTAATGTCATTGTTTATAGGTGGCCTACAATGGCTATATAGGTTTATTGTCATGCCACCTTATGTTAGACATAGATGGCTATTATCAGGATAGCCATGACAAAGACTCTACAATGCATATGTGGATTGAAAAGACAACCGTATCTTCTACAATAATGCAAGACAATGTGCATATATGTATCTCACAAAAATGATAGAAGAAGACCTTGAGGACAAATAGGAAGATTCAAATGAGCAGGCTAGCAGATCAAAAGATCAGATGTTTCTGCAGACTTTTGACACGCTAACAATCCCTAAAGAAATTGAACCATTGCTGACTGAGTGCTCACCAAAGAGGAGCTCTGAGATCCAAATGTTAGTATCAAACCTCCTCAGCCACTAGAAGTTCTACAAAAGAGTATTAAGATGCTAGACCGAAGGACTTGACCAAGAACTCGAAGCACCACACCAATCAACTCCGTAACCACAATGCCGTACATGGCAACAAGAAAAAGAGCCAACAAAACATGTAATTAAATAGTTTTGGTTCCCAAAACGGCTTGTCAAGACCAATCTAGATACGGACTTCTCCTCCTCCACAACGGCATCAAACCAACAAGACAAAATAGGTCCACAAATCACCTTCAAGAAGAAAAAGAAGATTCAAAAGAACGTCCAAGCACCATCAAAAGGTCCCATGCACAATACATCATTGTGGCCATTGACTATCTCAGTAAATAGATAGAGGTACAAGCTAGTATCACTCACAAAAATTTGCGTATTTACCTAGACTCGCCAATATATCATGATCTCGATGATAGTCATCCAAGAGTGGCACATGCTGAGCTTGATGTCTCAACAAGCCCCTTCCACTTTATGCGGTCATCGCTGCTGTGAGTGACTTGATTGCTTCTCGTGTTCAAAGGTGGGACCATTATTCTCTTTGCTCAACTGTATGGCCCTCCCCTAATTATAATTACTCTCTCCGTCAAACCTTCCGGTGCTGATCCTCACTGCCATAGGGCCCTATCGGTAACTTAGGGTTGGAGCCTGCAACAATAGGCCTATAAGAAAGGTGAAATCGATTCCCATCTACGCTGAAGCGCGAGCGAGAGGGAGAAGCCAAGGGATGATGACGAAGAAGGCTTGTTTCTCAAAAACATTCGCAGTGGCCGCCTAAGAGCTCTCGCCCTTCGCGGGGCTTGAGAGCTACTGCTGTTGTTTCTTCCTTGGATATCTGATGGCTTCTCCTCGCAAAGCTCTCTTCTAAGAGACCTCCTGCTTTATCCTCCTGAAGGTCGCGATCTTGATCGGCTTTGTACTGATGTTTTTGGTTATGGTGAAATTGGGTAGCTGTTGTTGCCTCATCTGAGCTTCTGAAGTGATCTAGCGAGAAGCAGGCTTGTGTGTACAGCTCTACGATCCATAGGCATTCGTAGCACGCTGAATGGAAAGCTTGCGACATGTAGTGAAAGAGGTGCTGAGTATCCGGCGAGGCGGGCCTCTTTCCTGGCCCGCCTCGCAAACTTCCAGGCCTTACATTTTCATAGCATACAGACATGAAGGGGCTTGTCCTGTGCGAGGTCTGAGAGTTAGTGCTGTCTCTGTCTTGCTCTGCGTTATAAAGTGTCCTCACTATGGAAATATGAAGGCCATTGCGTGCACCTTACTTTCTGTACAGAAAGTGATTGTGTTTACGTGACTGCTTTGCAGCCTTGTTCTTACTTGCAAGAGCATTCGCTGTCATTCAACAAGCCCATTCTGACAATAATGTAGTTTAGAAGGATGCTATCCAAAACTGGTTACCGTAATCCTTTCTCGGAGTAAATATGCTCTACAGTTGTGGAGTATGAGTGTCATTGAAGGCCTTTCTCAGTAGTAAATATGGTGTAGGGAATGGCCCTACAGTGGCCATTCCTCGAAATAATGGGTGACCCCATGGCGACCGGCGGAGGCCGGGAGCCATGGTGGGAGCGCATTATTTCAGGAATGTGCTTTGCGTATCATTTAACAATAATGTAGGTCGTTCACAGTGCAGGTGACAGTGCCGTCAAAACAGGACAAGTAACAGTGCTGTCAACGGGTCAGCAATTGACTTGGCATGCAATGATTGCCCCATCTTGGATAAAATTCTGGTTGTAGACATGGCATGCAACGATTGCTTCATTTTGCAGAAAAACTATGGCATGTCGCTTTCAACATTCTGTCCGTTGATGTGTCCGCACCACAAAACATTCCATGGGTTGATGAGTTCGCAGGATAGAGGTTGCAAAAATATGGGCTTCTAAGTGTTCCGGTTGCTGAGTTGGCAAGCATCCACAGCTTGCAACATGAAATTACGCCTTTTAATTGACTGTAGATGGATGGTTGTAGGTTGCTGGCCCCCGACCCTGGACTTTGATGGTGTAGGGAATGGCCCTGTAGTGGCCATTCCTTGAAATAATGGGTGACCCCATGGCGACCGGTGGAGGTCGGGAGCCATGGTGGGAGCACATTTTTTAGGAATGGCCACTATAGGGCCATTCCCAGCCGTCAATAGTCCAGGGGAGGAGGGTCATCAACAATGTGAGTTACAGTGCCGTCAACAGTGACTGTCGCTTGTGCTTTGCGTATCATTTAACAATAATGTAGGTCGTTCACAGCGCAGGTGACAGAGTCGTCTAAACAGGACAGGTGACAGTGCCGTCAACGGGCCAGCAACTGACTTGGCATGCAATGATTGCCCCATCTTGGACAAAATTTTGGTTGTAGACATGGCATGCAATGATTGCTTCATTTTGCAGAAAAACTATGGCATGTCGCTTTCAACATTCTGCCAGTTGATGTGTCCGCACCACAAAACATTCCATGGGTTGATGAGTTCGCAGGTTAGAGGTTGCAGAAATATGGGCTTTTAAGTGTTCCGGTTGTTGAGTTGGCAAGCATCCACAACATGCAACGTGAAATTACGCCTTTTAATCAGCAGTAGATGGACGGTTGTAGGTTGCTGCCCCCCGACCTTGGACTTTGACGGTTGTTCCTGATTACTGCATTCTTGGTCTCAAGAAGGAAGAGAGAGAGAGACATGTTCGATGCGTATATTGCTTGATTTAACGTGGCAATATGGAACTTGAAAAAAGCGTGAGGTGGAGTCCTTAAGCTGTTGGATGACAGCGAATGCAACCACAATTTTAAGTCACCTTTTTCACTCTCCTGTGCTAACAATAGAACGTCAATCCCCAAAGTATAACACACGTTGAGCTATATTTTAGTCCTCACTTCTTTGATTGAATAGATGGTGTTTAGGCTTGATCATCGAGTATAAAAAATCCCAGTATAAAGATCATTAAAAATTATGACAATTTAATTCCTATTGAAAATTTCTTGGAAAAGTACAACAAGAAATAAACAACTATCATTTAAATTCCTATTGAACTGTTGAACTTAGTAGACCAATAAGAATTTAGCTTCATTGAAATAGTTTTTCAAATTCAAAAAGGGGAAAGGATATTTGAAAAAGGGGGAGAAAGATATTTGTCACAATGCCACACCCTTTGCTCGTTTGTTGTGGGCCATTGATTGGTTAATTCCTAACATGGACCAATGAGAATCAAAGTAGAGTTAGGAGAGAGAGGGTCCACCAAGGAAAGGAGGACTCTCTTTTTTACAAGGACAAGTGTATTTACTCGCACTTATTCATGCGTAGACCAAAAACACCATCTCTTTCACAAGCTTGAGAAGTAGAGAGCTTATATCAACACCTTTTGGTTATGGAATGCAAATCCAAGCAATAGTGAAGCTTCAATGGCATGCCTATCTTTTTTATTATCATGTATTATTAACTACACTCAAGTTAAACTTTAAGAGTAATATATGGTAAAGATTCTTTTTATATTATTTGTTTTTCTCTTCATCTCCTCCACTCTTTAGCTTTGTTGATCATTTGTAGTGTTTGAGATTTGGGGATAGAGGTTGGTGCCAATTTCTTTTGTTGTGAAAGCATAATTGTGGTGCATGAAGCTTTCCATCTTTATGACACTCAAATTTGTTTAGAGAACAAAAATATTGTATTGTATGCAAAACTCACTTCATGGGAGAAATGAAACACGAAAGCCTTTCCGAAGGAATGCTCAAAGCCAAAGTAATTCTAAATCGTAGTCAATTTTTCTATTTCGGTCTGTATTTCAAACATTGTTCATGCCAAGCTAACTAAATGTATTGTCTATGTTGCTATCTTCAATCTAGCACTTTGTCTTCATTAGGAATCTTTGTAATGAATTGCTCAATATAGTCACTTTAATCTACAAACAATGTTATTAGTTTAATTTTGTTACAAATCAAGATTAGAACTAGTAACACTAAAAGTTTGAGAAGGGTACTGCTCCCAAAGGAGCTATACAACAAATATGCGACAAAAAAGATACAATGGATGTCGGCATCAGTAATTATCTTCACCATAGCTAAAATAGACTTGTAAATATCTTGACCATAGCTAAAATAATCCTGATCGAAGTCCTAGTCCTTTTTGGATCAACATTGTTAAAGATAGAACAAAGACACTAGCAAACAAATAGATTAATTGAGTCAAACCAAGGAGGAAGAGCAACTAAAATGGATAAAAGGTCTTCATGAGGGTGAAAGCCAAAAAAGTGGGAAAATCAATACAGATGGGGTAGACTTAGGAAACAAATCACAGAGCGCACAAGCACCCAAATGGAAGAGGTGACTAGTTTATCACATATAATCGTTACAATGAGTATGCAACTCACATACACACAAAAAAAGGCTTGAATTTGTAGCTAGACAAAAAGAGGGTGGAATGTCGATCTAGATATTACTAGACAATCAACAAAAAGAACAATGAAATTTGGGTTTGAAGTCAAATCCTAAAGTAATAAAAATCAATAAGCATTTGAAATTGAAAATCAAAGACCAAGGTAGACATTTATTTTAGAAATATAAGTATGTATTTGCTTCGGAGTATATAGATTTGGAAGATGTCGATCGAGGAGTATATCAACATTGAATATCATCGAAACCAAATGCATGACTAGTGGGACTCTAGAGATACAAAATGATTTTGAAATACGTAAAGAAGGTGAAGGAAGAAATTGACAACCTATTGCAAACTGAGTTCATCACTAAAGTAGCTAATGGTTGACTTGGGCTCTTGAATGTGAAGCCAGTTTTCGATCTTTGAAGGAAGCCAACAACATAACATCGACTCTTCACCAACCGAACTAGGAAAATATTTTACATGATCATGTAGATACTCCTCGCATGGAAGTGGGAGTCATTTGGACCCAATTCAATGGAAAAATTGATTATCTAGTATATTGTGCACGTCACATGTTCAACAAGGCAAAGTAGGAGTATTTAACTGCAAAAAGAGAAGCATTGGGAATGATATTAAATGCCAAAAAGTTAAAACATTATTTGATGGGAAAGCTATTATGTTTCTATGTTTACCATTATCTCACGTTATCTAATCAGTCAGGCTATCATCCAAGGACAATTAATCAAATGGATGATGTTTCTTTGAGAATGTGATTTCAAGATCTTCCATAAGCTAAAGCAATAATGCGTTATTTTGGTGAGCATCTCACGCACATGCTTTTTTAGAGTTCAATGTGCAGATTCCAAAGATTCTATTTATCAAAGTGGGATACCATATGCTCTGCACCACATATATAATCTAATAGTAAATAACACTCCTTGTTGAAAATAACTTCAACAACTTTCAATATATGACAAAATGCATAAAAAACATTAAGAGATGGGTGAAACGTACCCATGTTAGGAATTTGAAAGGCTTTAGAGAAAATATGGAGCTTGCTAACAGGACGATGGAAATCTTTAGTGTGTTATTGCATAAGTGATGGATGATGGAAATCTTCAGTGTATTCTCGCATTAGTTTTTGTGAATGACGTCAAACCTGATTACTGCACTGTCGGTAACAAGAAGGAAGAGAGAGAGGCATGTTCGATACTAGTTGTACTCTGCTGGGTGTATATTGCTTCGATTCAAAGTTCTCAGGTAAGGTTGGAGTTTGTTACCATTCTGTCAAAGGAAGGGTGCTCTTGCAATGGTAGGGACCCTATTCAAGGCGAAGGCTCTTCCCAATACCCTTGTATATGCTACTTTGGCCTCTGATATCCACTCATGGCAATTATTGGTACGGGAGAATTGGCTTCTTGCAATTATCCTCAAAAGTGCTGGCTGTCAACTACAAATCATGGTTCACCATCACTATCCTCTCTTTAGTATTGTGGTAGCATCTGCATACATATTCTATGGTGGGAATAGAGTTTTGTTGGTAGGTATATTTTATTGCGGAGAATAGAGTTTCGTTTGTCCGTAGGTGTTGTTGGTTGGACATTTTTATACTTCATACTTCCACATCTAGTTGGGTCTTTCCTCTAGGTTTATGGGGTGAAGGTGTGGTGTAAATACTATGAGATCAATGGTTCATGACGGGTTAGTAGTGATGGTATTGGACTAATGACTAGGCTTTACATTTCCTACCTCATTGTCAAGGATGACTATGATTTGAAGAGAAAGGTCAAGTCATACAACTTAATATCTACCTATCTCAAATCATTTTGTATGTTAAATTGATTATTTAATATGGGAACATGAAACATCACCAAAAGTTAGAACACCAACATGTGTTGCTAGACCTATCTCAATAGGGGATTGAGAGGAGACATGATCGAAAAAGGTGATGTTCAATCAAAGAGCAATGTGCATCTATTAGGTCTTGGAAAGACCTCATCCTAGGGTAAGTTTTGTTAAGACCTCCAACGGTTGGTGTTAAAGATCTTAGATCTATGGTGGTTAGGTGGAAACCTCTTCAACCTCTTCAATATTGACATGCTTGAGATGTTGTAGGTGGAAACTTTGTCCAACCTGGACATGTACAAGTCAATATGGGATTGGAAAAAATCATGACAAGGGTTGCCTTAAGGTGGTGGATGATAGAGAATACAACCACAACTCCAAACTTTTGACATACGTGGCAATATGGAACTTGAAAAAAGTGAGGGGGAGTCTTTAAGGTGTTGCATGACAGAGAATGCAACCACAATTTCTGAAAGTTTCCTCCTTTTTCACTCTCAAGTGATGATAGTATTATGTCAACCTGCAAGGTAAGCCTTACCCTTTTCACTCAAAATATTAATAACGATGGAGAATGCAACCACAATTTCTGAAAGTTACCTTTTTCACTCTCAAGTGTTGATAGTATTATGTAAACCCACAAGGTAGGCCTTACCCTTTTCATTCAACATATTAATAACACATGTTAAGCTACATTTTAGTCCTCACTATTCTTTCATTGAATGGATGGTTTTTAGGCTTGATGCATGAGCTTAAACTTGATAAAATCAATCTTAGATATTTTAGAAAATCCCAATATAATGTTCATTAAAAATGAAGACAATTAAATTTCTATTGAACAATTCTTGAAAAAGTACAACAGGAAATAAACAAACTACATTTAATTCCCTAATGGCTAAATAAGCTAGTAGACAAATAAGAATTTATCTTCATTTAAGTAATTTTCCAAACATTTTCTTAAAGGGGGAAGGATATTTGTCACAATGCCACACCCTTTGCTCTTTTGTTGCAGACCATTGATTGGTTAAGTTCAACATGGTCCAATGAGGATCAAGTTAGAGATAGGAGAGAGGGTTTACCACGGAAAGAAGACATGTTTTTTCAAGGATTGAAGTGTATATGCTCACACTTCTTCATGCGTAAATAAAAAACACCATCTCCTTCTCCAAGCTTGAGAAGTAGAGAGCCTACACCAACACATTTTGATGAAGCTTCAATGGCATGCTCATCTTCTCTATTATCATTTTTTCTATGTTAAGTTAAACTTTAAGAGTAATCTATTGTAAAGATAATTTTTTATGTTCCATGTCATTCTCTTCATCTCCTCCACTCTTCAGCTTTGTCTTCTATTTGTAGTGTTTGAGATTTGGGGATAAAGGTTGGGCCAAATTCTTTTGTTGTAAAAGCATAATTGTGGTGCATGAAACTTTTCATCTTTATGACACCCAAATGCGTTTAAAGAACATACATATTGCATCTTTAAACATACATATTGTATTGTATACAAAACTCTCTTCATGGGAGACATGAAATTCGAATTTCTTTAGGTAGGAATTCTCTTAAGTAAATCTAATTCTTAATTGTAGTCAATTTTTCTATTTCGGTTTGTTTCCAAGTATTGATCATGCTAAGCTAACTAGAAGTATTATTTATGTTGCTACCTTCAATCTAGCACTCTCTATCTTCAATCAGGAATCTCTGTAATGAATTTCTCAATATTGTCACTTTAATTTGCAAACATTGTTATTAGTTTAATTTGTTACAAATCTAGATTAGAACTAATAATACCAAAAATTTGAGAAGGGTATTGAACCCAAAGGAGCTATACAAAAAATATGTGACCAAAAAGATACAATGGATGTTGGCATCAATAAATATCTTCACCATAGCTAAAATAGAGACTTGAAAGAAGTCCTTTTGGATCAACATTGTTAAGGATAGAACAAAGACACTAGCACTCAAATAGATTTATTCAGTTAAACCAAGGAGGAAGAGCAACTAATATGGATAAAAGGTCCCCATGAGGGTGAGCCAAAAAAGTGGGAAAATTAGTACAGACAGGGTAGGCATAGAAAACAAATAGCAAAGTGCACAAGCACCCAAATGGGAGATGGGACCAGTTGATTGAGATAAGGATTCAACTATCACATATAATCGCATACAATGAGTATGCAACACACGTCACACAAAAAATGACTTGAATTCGTAGCGATACAAAAAGAGGGTCGAATGTCAAGCTAGTTATTACCACACAATCAACAAAAAGAACAATGAAATTGGGTTTGGAGTGAAATCCTAAAGCAATAAAAATCAATAAGCATTTGAAATTAATAATCAAAGACCAAGATAAACAATTGTTTTAGAAATATGGGGATGTCATTGCTTCGGAGTATACGGATGTAGAATGTGTCGATTGAGGAGTGTATCAACATTAAATGTCATTGAAATCAAATGCATGACTAGTGGGACTCTAGAGATACAAAATGAGTCTACCTTATGTAAAGAAGGTGAAGGAAGAGATTGACGATCTATTGCAAACGGGGTTCATCACTAAAGTAGAATATAATGGTTGACTTGGGCTCTTGAATGTGGAGCCAATTTTCAATTTTTGAAGGAAGCCATCAATGTGAAATGGACTCTTCACCAACCAAACTAGGAAAATGTTTTTCATGGTCATGTAGATACTTCTCGCATGGAAGTGGAAGTCATTTTGATCCAATTCAATGGAAAAATTGATTATCTAGTATAATGTGCACGTCACATGTTCAACGATGAGCAAAACTATGGCGGATACAATCTTACAAGCATGGTGTGCGGCAGACGAGGAAGCGAGAGAGAAAGGCTTGATACTCTGCAAGCTAAAGAACACACAACCTTTGATAGATAATTGTTCAGTGTAATAAAATCTTACAATAGCAAAAAACTTGCCATGCATGACTTGACTTATAACTAAAACTAACTTTCATGCTATAGGAGACTATGTCCACCATGGCTATGGACGACCAAACCGGGCTTGCATACCCAACAACCTTCCCCTCAAGCTCAAACCATTAACAATGGACTGAAGACAGACAGACCATGGCAGAGTCCAATCACTTGAAACCATGAGTAGAAGTCCCTCCCTTGACTATAACATAGGTGTGTGTGCACTTTCCCCAAACAAATATCAGTGTGAAACATACCAGAATCTGACCAAACAACAAAGGGTAGTCTTACCATTATATTTTTATGGCAGTGTCTATAATCCATATAATTTATGAGAAATAACTCACAAAAAGGAAACATAAAGACAGATTAAAGAAAAACAAACTACAATACGTTATTTTCTACGAAAAGCATTGGTGCTGCATCATCTTCAGAGTCTTCAACCATATTGATTTGTTGCTTATTTTTTTAAAAATCATTTGTCCTTGGTTTGATAATTGCTGTGTCCACATATTGCACAAGGTCTAGTGCTGGTAGTAGGCCTGGTTGAATTTGCAATTGAAGTGCAACCACGGGCTACATATGCAGTCGATACGAAAGAGCTAATTTGTGGTATTCATTTCTCTTCTTCTTGCAATGAGTTAACAATACCATTCAAAGAAGGTAGAGGATCCTTCTCTTTTAAAATAGTGACAATTTGACGAAATTCTGTAGGGAGACTATTCAAAAAAACCGCTATAAGATCTTCAGTTGGTACTGGGGCTTCGACATAAACAAGTTGAGTTTTAATACTCTTCAGTCTATTAGCTAAAGCTGCAATGTTTTCATCTTCATGCATGCGAAGAGAATATAATTCCATTTTTAAACTCATTTTGGAATATTTAGCTTTGGGACCGAAAAGCTTCTATAACTCTATCTAGGCAGCATCTTGAAGAATCAACATCATCCAAATAATGAATAAAGTCGTCTTCTAAGGAAGTTAGAATGATACCAAACGCTTGTTTGTCTTTCCTCTGTTGCTTGGCAGAGAGGGCTCGAGTTAGTGCAGCTGTAGTGCCTGCTTTGTCGGTTGCGAGAGGCTTGACCACGTTTCGTAGGTTTTTTCGCATTAGATAACCTTTGACTTTAATTTGCCAAGTATGGAAGCTAGATTCGTTGAATTTATCCACCTTGGAGGCTATATTATGCCAAGGATAGCTTGACCCTTCTGCTATGCTTGCGAAGGTAAGTAATTTCCGTTGATCTTGATAATAGAATTTTGAATTGCTTTTTAACACATCAATGGATCCATAATATAAAATAATTAAACCTTTAGAATAATTAAAGAGGTGGCTGCAAAATTGCATTCATTCAAGACTCATTTGCAGCAACTTCAACTTGAACATAAGCCTCCAAAAGCACCTGGCGTATCTACTGTGAGCATCAAGCAGAGGATCAAGATTTTGTCAAGGGTGAATAGGCCCTTGCTTAAGGCCAAGGGCATAAAATAGGAAAGGCCACTTGATTTTAATCAATGTGAAAGCACAAAATGACCAATGTCGAGCTCTGTAGGTGATAGGCCAATGACGTGAATCACAAACGGGCTCGCAACTGAGGCCATCGAACCAGGAGATGTGGTGGTATCGACAAAATCTCCTTAGGCCAAGGCGATCTCGCTGCTACCGATTACAAGCAAAGACTAGCATGTCAATCTACTCCCATTTCTTTACATAAGCGGCCGCTCTTGCGCACTGACTCGACACCAAGAACCAAAGCTCTAATACCATAGGATGAGCACAGCTATGGCGGGTACAATCTTGCAAGCATGGTGTGCAGCACATAAGGAAGAGAGAGAGAGAAAGGCTCGATACTCTGCAAGCTAAAGAACACGTAACCTTTGATAGATAACTATTTAGTGTATAAAAACCTTACAATAGCAAGCAACTTGCCATGCATGACTTGACTTATAACTGAAACTAACGTGCATGCTATAGGAGATTGTGCGTACCATGGCTATGGACGACCAAACCGGGCTTGCAAACCCAACATTCAACAAGGCCAAGTAGGAGTATTTAACCACAAAAAGAGAAGCATCGGCAATGATATTAAATGCCAAAAAGTTCAAACATTATTTGTTGGGAAAGCTGTTATGTTTCTATGTTTACCATGATCTCACTTTATCTAATCAATCAAGTTATCATCCAGCGACAGTTAATCAAATGGATGATGTTTCTTTGGGAATGTGATTTCAAGATCTTCCATAAGCTAAGCAACAATCCGTTATTTTGGCGAGCATTTCATGCACATGCTTTTTTAGAATTCAAATGCTATTTTAGAATTCAATAGGATTTTGAAAGGCTTTAAAGCAAATATGGAACTGGTTGACAGGACGATGGAAATCTTTAGTGCGTTATTGCGTAAGTGATGGATGATGGAAATCTTCAGTGTATTCTTGCATAAGTTTTTGGTAGTTTTTGTGAATGACTTCACAATCTTCTCATCGTGAAATCACACATCTCCTATTTTTGGAGATGTTATTTAAAAGATGTGGAGACAAGAGAATCTATTTAAATTGCTTTAAATTAGTATTCATTGTTTGGAAGCGACACCTACTAGGACATGTCATGTCCAAAAATGGTATTGAAATGGTTGAAGATAAGATCCAAAGTGTACAATAGGCACACCAATGAATGTGTTAGACTTGAGTTCGTTTCTAGTATACATTCATTTCTATTGAAGTTTTGTTCATATGTTTGCAACGAAGGCCACTTTGTTATAATACTTAACCCAAAAAGGAGTTAAGGTGATTTGGGCTCTTAAATGCAAAGCTAGTTTCTAGTTTTGAAGGAAGCTATCAACATGAAACCAATTGTTCACGAGCTAAACTAGGATATTAAATTATTTGTTAGATATCGTTGCTTGGTTCATAGAGTAAATCTATTTTTTTTTCAATAGATGTCCTATTACTTATTGCGAGGGCCTTGCCCAATTCACAACCCAGGTCGAGCTTGTGAAGTCTATACCTACTTGTTTGCGACCCGCATGTCTATGATGATCCACAACCAACACCATGCCTTGCGTGAGTTATGTTATTTCCATCAGTTGTAAGTCAAAGTTTCTTTTGCTTCAAGTTTCGCCCTTGAGAGCTTGACCATGTGTGGTGTTCTTTTTTAAACACAAATGCAAGTCATTGTCACTGCAAGTGGAGCTGAGATCAAGGTTGTGCCTTCACATGGTCTCGAAATTTTGTACAACATGTTGGAGTTTTTCAAATATGTAGAGAGTCTGAATTGCCACTCGCCATAGCACCCTCCCTTAATCCTTTTTTTTTGGTAAACTCCAAGGGCCAACCTAACCTAGGTTGGGCACCCAAGTGAAAAACCAAATGCCTGTAGCGATGGCGGACCACATCAAAAGGCAAAAAACACTTGCCTTGCTTGTGGTGTTGCTTGCTAAGCGATCCGCCTATGAAGAGAAGGAGCCCGTAGCCTACTACGAGCGCAACGAGAGAGAGAGAGAGAGAGAGAGAGAGAGAGAGAGAGAGAGAGAGAGAGAGAGAGAGAGAGAGAGAGAGAGAGAGAGAGAGAGAGAGAGACTAACCTAGGTTGGGCACCGAAGTGAAAAACCAAATGCCTGTAGCGATGGCGGACCATAGCAAAAGGCAAAAAACACTTGCCTTGCTTGTGGTGTTGCTTGCTAAGCGAGCCACCTATGAAGAGAAGGAGCTCGTAGCCTACTACGAGCGCAACGAGAGAGAGAGAGAGAGAGAGAGAGAGAGAGAGAGAGAGAGAGAGAGAGAGAGAGAGAGAGAGAGAGAGAGAGAGAGAGAGAGAGAGAGAGAGAGAGAGAGACTAACCTAGGTTGGGCACCCAAGTGAAAAACCAAATGCTTGTAACGATGGCGGACCACAACAAAAGGCAAAAACCACTTGCCTTGCTTGTGGTGTTGCTTGCTAAGGGAGCCGCCCATGAAGAGAAGGAGCTCGTAGCCTACTACAAGCGCAACGAGAGAGAGAGAGAGAGAGAGAGAGAGAGAGAGAGAGAGAGATTTGGTGAGGGTCAATACCTTCTGAGACTTGCACACGTGGTTGGCCTTTGAAGGTTCTCCTTCTTCGCCTTGCTAAGCAACATTAGGGGAAGTTTGAGGCCTCTTTTTTGCCTTTTAACATTTAGAGAGAGAGTGCTCTAAACCAATGAGGGGAGGGCTTCCATTATGGAATCTTCTTTTTGGAAATTACATTTGGTTTTCTCAAATGAATTTTCATTGTGCTACTATCTGAAGTAACTCTCAAGTACATATGCCTTTTACCTCAAAAAGGTCTCTTTCACTGTCCCCAAAGATTTTTTAAATCTTCTCATGATCTTTTTTTATGCCTCCTCTTTCCACCCCTTTTCGGCTCACCTCCTCTTTCCTCCTCTTCCCACTATCCTCTCCTCACCCTCAACTTCTCTGTATCCTATTCTCCTTAAGCAAAGGAGTCCACCCGATCCAAACGCCCAAGCACATCCATTGAATCTATCACCACTTATGCCACATTAGATGAGCACAACCAATGGATCTCAATATCAATAACCAAGGGCTGTTGGATTATAATGCAAAAAAGTAGGAGAATAAAAGCCTCATCCAAGAACCCATTCTTGTCATGCTAGAAAGGAGAGTGAAAGACTTCCGACTTGTAGGATCCAAGAAGACAGTGAAAGAGGTTTTGGTGCAGTATGTTTACATACGCAAGGAGCTTCACCTACAATTCGAAAGCTCAAATATTCCTATGCACAGAGCTAACTGTAAGTGTTTCTCACTTTTCTTCTTGTTTGTGGTTGGTTTTCTTATTTATTGTTCAGATTGTTCTAATTTTGGTTTGTGGTTCTCTACTATGCTCGTTACAGACCTGTATCCCTCAAGCATAGAGGAATAATAGCCAATGGTGGAGTGTGTCATAGATATTTTACATGTCTGGCATGGATCCATTGGTGAAGAGATTTACAAAGGGAGAACACATAGTTATTTGGCAAAAAAAAGGATATTCTTGTGATCATTTTTATGTCCCACCAAAATCTATGAAGTATTGGGGCATTGTCACCAAGGTTGCACTCCCTAGTTTCAGAAGTGTAGAGTGCCCATTGCCAAGCTCAGTAACAAGTGAAAGCTATAGGTGCAAGATCTTTTATGATATCCTAGTTTCAATGTTTATGCTTATTATTGTCTTTGTGGATTTCTTTGCAAAGCTTGATGTGAGAGTCTCTAAAACAATGATGTCGGTTAAGTGCTTGGAAAGTCAAAATGTGTTAGAATTTGTGGATGAGGGTTGGAGTAAAAAAAAAGAGAATGGGGTCCTTTGCCAAGTGCAATTTGGATCCATTACTTGTAAATACATGATCCATACCCAATATTTTATTTTTTTTTTTAGTCGATGGCATCATGTGGGGGAGGGGAGGGGGGGACATGGTTCCTTTAGATGAAAACAAGGATGATTTTAATGAGAACCCCATTCAGGACATTGATCTATGGATGCACAATGAACACTTGGCAGCATTGAAGATAAGAACCAAGTGCTCATTGTACCAAGTGAGACAAGACTTACAGAATGAGGAGATAGATTTACCTTCAACTTTTTTTTTCAGAGAGCTCGAAAGAAGGTATGTAGGAAAGAATTTCTTTTTTGATGGAGAAATTTTTGTGTGATCTATTCTTACTTTTCCTATTTTACAATATGGATTGCAGGTCTCGAGGAGGATTGAGAAGAAAGTTTTATGTGAAGAAGTGCCATAAGGAACAGTACACCTTCTTTCAAGCTAAAGCCTATTTTGTATCAAACTGCTAAGGTTGTATCAAACTGGCATTTTGTACAAATGATGATTTGTCATTTTGTAGTAGACAAACATTTTGTACATTGCCATATCAATGACAAATGCCATTTTGGTTTAAATGTCTTGTTTTATATCTTATTTAATTTTTATTGTTCAGATGTCTTGTTTGATGTCAATGTCATCAATGTTGTATAAATAGGGCAACCCGGTTTAGGTTTGTCAGCCATAGTGTTAGAATTAGGGTTGTAGCAAAACACACACAGCTTGGAGAAGACGAAGGAAGCTCAAGGCACATACCAGAGAGTGTTTTACTTAGTGTGCAGTAGAAAGATAGATAGCCCTAGAATGATGGGCGTATATATAATGCACGGGGGAAAAAATGCCCCGGCGGTCCTAAGTGTGTTCATACACATCACTACCACATGTATATGGTAAAAAATCCCCCTCGGAGTGATGCGGTGAACGAGAGCTGGCACATGAGTAAAGGGAAGTGCCATGCCCTGAACACGATTAGTCCACAAAGGGAGTAAGCCCAAAGCTTTTCAAAAAGCTTCAAACTTCTCACGAGACAAAATGATATGCATGAACTACCAAGCATGAAACAAAAACCACTTGTGGATACTCGCGTGTCAAAACAACCAGCCCAATCTGAGTATGAAAAAGCATGTAAGTTTGGCGGCAATGATCCTCCCTTGGGATAAAACAAGCCAAGATGTAAAGTACCACTCAAGTGGAAAAAAATACTCTTAATTGCCTACCAATGCTTAGACCCTGGGCTATGCATACATCTACTGAATATCCGGCCTCGGGTTGCATACATAAATGAAGCCAACAACAGTTTGTTAAAGAGTGACATCAACACGATCACTAGTATCATGTAGACTCAACTTCAAACCTGTTTCCATGGGAGTGGCAATAGGTTTGCAAACCTCAAGTCCAAACTTACATAGCAACGTGTCTATATAACGTTTCAGACACAAGGGAATACCACCATCACACTCCTTAAACTGTATGCCCAAGTGTGCACTCTTTGCCGCACTGTCGAAGCAAGGGACTTGCCGATACACCGTGTGCGAGCCACAAATGGCTCCAAGCACACAACAAGACTAATCTAGCAAGCTCAAGAGAGCAAAGGGTGTGTCACTCACCGCTCTACGCTCGCCTTCGTGGTGGACTCCTCGCCGCGATGAAGAAGAAGCTGCAGTCGTGCCGCGCTCAACCGCTTCGCCGCCGTCGTGCCTTCGTAATGCTCGATCGCACACACACTCTCCCTCTCTCACTCTCTCTCACATACACACACACACAAGGAGGTGAAGAAGAAGAAGATGGAGATGGAGATGGAGCAAGAGCACTCTTCTATTGCACAAATGAGAGAATGAGTGAATTTTAGGTTTAGTTGGCTTTTATATGAGCTCACCCCATTCACACTTGGGCGCCCATGCTTAGCCAACTAATCCCTTGAATGTCCGAGTTAGAGTGCGCCTCTCATCAGCGATCACTCTTACCCTTTTCCTATTGGTCCGACAAGCCCGGTACCTGACTCTACCAAATACATAATACACGTCCGTCGTAGGTGATAGGGTGTTTGTGAGCCGTGAGGGTTAACACCAAGTAATGATGTGACAGCCCCAAATCTTTCATCTTGAAAGTAGCATTCAAATCAGCCTTAAATTCAGCAATGTGTGCCTCATTGGGACCAATTATCAACAAATCATCCACATAAAGAACGACAATGAGAAGTACATCGTCCTCACGCTTGACATACAATTTGCTTTCTGTGGACCAATGAGTGTCAGCCTTCTCATACCAGGCACGGGGAGATTGCTTCAACCCATACAAAGCTTTGTTACATTTGCACACCTTATCCTCTTGTCCTTTCTTGACAAAACCGTGAGGCTGCGTTACATAAACTTCCTCAAATATGTTACCATTCAAGAAAGCAGTAACAATGTCTGGTTGATATACATCCCAACCAAAATGAGCTGCCAATGCACATAGAAAACACACAATAGTCATACAACAAGTGAGAGAAAAAGTCTCTTCATATTCTATGCCTTTTTGCTATGCATAACCCTTTGCAACAAATTGAGCCTTATAGAGATCAATCTCAACATCCGGCTTGTGTTTCAACTTGTATACCCACTTCGTACCAATGGCCTTTTTGCTAGGAGGCAAATCACACAAAGTCCATGTGTCATTTTCTATAAGTGCATCATATCCTGATTGCGTGGCAACCATCCAATTTTTTGAATTCTGTGCTTCATCAAAAGATAGAAGCTCCTCAACATCATGTAAGCTAGACATAGTGAAAGCATAACAATCTGATGCATAAGATGCATGGCGAGAGTGTGAACGAGTACGACTAGACAAAGGTGCATCCAATTTACTGTCACGCAATGTATGCACCATCCATTTTGGCATACCTCTAGCCTGCTCATTTTCAACCCTTTCCTCAAAGTACATCATGTACATCTACATCAATAATAGGCTGATCTCTAACATTTTCAAAAACCCCCATAGGCTGTACATTTGCCTCATTGGAATTTACATTCAAACTTCCACGACTGAAAAGAGGCAACAAAGTGTCATAAACATCCTGTGAGCTCACATTACTGTCTCTAGTATATGACAACAAGGGCTGAACAGAATCTTCCACAAACACAACATCCCATGAGACCAAGATACACTTTGTTTGCGGATGATACAACCTGTAACCTATGCTTTCAGCACTATAACCAACAAAAATACATTTGACAGCCTTATCATCCAATTTTCTGTGCTATGATTGTGGCACCAAAGCATATGCCAAACAACCAAAAACACGCATGTGCTCAATAGAAGGCTTTCTATCATGCCATGCCTTATATGGAATAACAGATTGCAAAGCTTTCGTAGGACACCTGTTTAGTACATAAGTGGACTCAAGCCAAAAAGAATGCGGCAAAGCTTGACTTTTGACCATACATTGTGTCATTTTCGTAAGTGACATGCTTTTCCTCTGAGCAACATCATTTTGCTAAGGCGTATAAGGCACTGTACATTGGTGTTTTATCCCACGACTAGCCAGAAATGCATTAAATTCATGAGACATATACTCCCCCCCCCCCTCGATCGGAACGGAGGGTATCCATAGTACATTTCAAGACGCAAACCAAGCTTTCTGACAAACAAATGAGGTGGGAATTTTTTTTTCGCAATTTGATTTTCATATTGCTCACATTGCTGGTAAGCCCAATCAAGTGACCGACGCACTTTCATGAAAACAAAAAGTTAATGCGGTGTCTATAACAACTCAAATGATCTATCTTTCATGATAGATGCTATTGACCCTGCCCTTAGAGACATAATGTCAGCCCTTGCTTTGGGGAAGAAAGAGGAACCATTCACCTTGCAGGATGGTTATCTTCTCCATGGGAAGAACAATGCCAAACTCTTCCAAAGCCAGAAATTGTTTGAAGCACATAAATACTTCGGACTTCGCTTTAAGCGGAAATACCCATGCATGCCTGGAATAATCATCAATGAAAGTCACAAAGTAAAGGTAATTGCCCAAGGACGGAGTTTGCATGGGCCCACAAACATCACTCTGCACAAGCTGCAACCTGCATGTGGCCTAACTCAACCATCCTTTGGAAACTTAGAACGCTGCATCTTACCCAAAGTACAACCTTCACAAACATGTTTGACAGGTGCTTCAAGAGGCGGTAAAGAAGCAACCATATCAGATTTTCGCAAGCGCAATAAACTAGCAAAATTCAGATGACCAAAACGTGCATGCCAAAGTTTTGCATTTGAAATAGCCATTGAATTCAAAACCGCATTTGCAAAATTCTGGCCACACTTGTCATACAAAGTGAGCTTATACAGCCCACGACATAAAATGCCACAGATGCAACAATTTCATCACCAAAACTCAGATCATGTACTGTATATCTGTCATCCACAAATTTGACTACAAGACCAAGTCTAGCAAGTGCAGATACAGACAAAATATTCTTCTTGATCCCAGGTACATAAAGTGCATCAACTAGTGTGAAAGAACTGCCATATGTAGTAGACGATCTTTCCAACTCCCTGAACCGGACAAGAGGCATTGTTGGCACAAGTAACTGAATTCTCATGAGGGATAGACTCAAGAGAGGTGAACAAATCACGATGTGAAGTGATATGCTTTGTAGCACCACTGTCAAAATACCACACATGTGAATCTGCAACAACTGACACACATCATCATGGACAGCAGGATTATAGGTACACTTTGCAATAAAAATCCCATTCTGCATCAACATCAGCATCAGAGTCTCCTTTCACAAAAGACTCAACAATAGCTGCATTTGTAGTGGAACCAGTAGTTGCAATGGAACCACCCTCTTTCTTCTTAGGCTCTTTGGCCTTCAACTTAGGACACTGCTTGATCAAGTGATCATTAGATTTACAATAATGGCAACGCATCTTCTTTTTGCCCTTATCACCAGAATGTCCAGACAAATTGCTGTCAGCAGAAGCATTAGGAACATGTGATTTTCCACTCACTGAAGAACCATAAGGAATGGTTGCATTGCTGTCACCACCCTTTCTTTGAGCAACAATAAAAGCCTGTTTAGTTGCACGCTGTCTAGTCCTGTTTTTTTGGAAAGTGACTCTTGCAACAACAATGTGCATAACGCATCAAACTTGACAACTTCTAGATTTCCTTGGTTCATAAGTCTCCAGTTACTAGGAAAAGTCTGGTAAGAATCTGGTAAGGCATCAAGAACAATCTGCACAAGGGAACTGTTTGAAATGACTTCACCTACAGAAATAAGTTGCTCATTGATATCCTTGACACTGTTACCATATACATGTGGTAGTGATGTGTGTGAACACACTAGGACCGCCGGGGCATTTTTTCCCTCTTTAGGAGGTTTTTTCCCCCGAGCATTGTATATACGCCCATCACTCTAGGGCTATCAATATTTCCATTGCACACTAAGTAACACACTCTCAGTTGTGTGCCTTGAGCTTCCTTCATCTTCTCCAAGATGTGTGCGTTTCTCTACAACCCTAGAGCAGGTTGCGTTCTCCCGGGCTTAGTTGCCAGCAACTCTAGCACACGCCTGCTCACTTTCTCTGATTTTAGTGAGGTTTGGTGAGCGTTCGTAGATTGACAAAATTTTTGGGGGAGCTTATAGAGCTTAGTCTACTCAGATTTCTGATTCGGTCTCATTTTGGCCTCCGTTTCAACTACAGGCAAGTCTGCACAAGCAATTTCGTCATTTTGTGCAGAATTTCTGTCAGTGTCATTTTTTGCATAACAGGTGCCTTACAATCTTCTACGGTTTGTGCTATATATCACGTGTTGTTCCTGCTTTGTTTCTCCTCTTTACGAGCAGTTTTCACATGAGGCGTAGCATTTACCATGGCTACAACAACACACATGTGTTCAAGATGTTTGCTGCTGAGGACAGGTTGGATGGGGACAATTATCCTATGTGGGCTTATATGATGCAACATGTTCTTGTGTCAAAGGGCGTCTGGAATATTGTGCAGGGCATTGATGTACGTGCTAGTTCTTAGGATGCAAGTGATGTTGAGGATGTTTCAGGTCTTGCTGCAAGAATTGCTGCTATTAGAGTTGTTTTGCCTGCGAGAGAACAATCTTGTTGGGATGTAAAGGATTGCGTTGTCTTTGAAGCGTACCATTGTTCCTCACATTCATTCAGCAAAATCTGCAAAACAGGCTTGGGATATTCTAGCAGGTCTTTATGCAAGCCGCAATGAGGCTAAAATTGCTTTGCTGTGTAAAGAGCTGGAATCAAAGATTATGCATGAGAAAGATGATATGGACACTTTCCTTGCTGGTGTCAAGGATATCAATGAGAAACTTATTTTTACAGGTGAAGTCATTTGAGGCAGTTCCCTTGTGCAGACCGTTCTTGATGCCTTACCAGATTCTTACCAGACTTTTGCTAGTACTTGGAGACTAATGACCCAAGGAATCCTGAAGTTGTTAAGTTTGATGCATTATGCACGTTGCTATTGCAAGAGTCACTTTCCAGAAAAAATAGGACTAGGCAGCGTGTAGTTGAACAGGCTTTTATTGCTTCTAAAAGAAAGGGTGGTAACAACAATGCAGCCACTTTTTATGGTTCTGTTGTGAGTGGCAAAACTTTTGTTCCTAATGCTTCTACTGGCAGCAATTTGTCTGGAAATTCTGGTAATAAGGGCAAAAAGAAGATGCGCTGCCATTATTGTAGAGCTAATGATCATTTGATGAAGCAGTGTCCTAAGTTGAAGGCCAAAGAGGCTAAGAAGAAAGAGGGTGGTTCCACTGCAAATGATGGTTCCACTACAAATGCAGCCATTGTTGAAACTTCTGTAAAAGGAGACTGTGATGCTGATGTTGATGTAGAATAGGCTTTTAGTGCAGAGTGCGCTTACAACCCTGCTGTCCATGATGCATGCTCGTCAGTTGCTGCAGATTCACATGTGTGATATTTTGACAGTGGTGCTACAAAGCACATTACCTCACATCGTGAATTGTTCACCTCTCTTGAGTCTGTCCCTCATGGGAATTCAGTCTTTTGTGCCAACAATGCCTCTTATCCGGTTCAAGGAGTTGGAAAGATTGTGCTTACTGCTGCAAATGGCAGTTCTTTCACACTTGTTGATGCACTTTATGTACCTTGGATCAAGAAGAATATTTTATCTGTATCCGCAGTTGCTAGACTTGGACTTGTAGTCAATTTTGTGGATGACAGATGTACAGTTCATGATCTCAGTTTTGGTGATGAAATTGTTGCATCTGGCCTTTTGTGCCGTGGGCTGTATAAGCTCACTTTGTATGACAAGTGTGGACAAAATTTTGCAAATGAAGTTGCAGATTCAAGGGCTGTTTCAGATGCAAAACTTTGGCATGCACGTTTTGGGCATCTGAATTTTGCCAGTTTGCGGCATTGTAGAAATCTGATATGGTTGCTTCTTTGCCGCCTCTTGCAGCACCTATCAAACATGTTTGTGAAGGCCGTATTTTGGGTAAAATGCAGGGTTCTAAGTTTCCAAAGGATGGTTTAGTTAGGGCCACATGCAGGTTGCAGCTTGTGCATAGTGATGTTTGTGGGCCCATGCAAACTCCGTCCTTGGGCAATTACCTGTACTTCGTGACTTTCATTGATGATTACTCCAGGCATGCATGGGTATTTCTGCTTAAAGCAAAGTTCAAAGTTTTATGTGCTTCAAACAATTTCTGGCTATGGCTGAAAATGTATCAAAATGTACTATGTGCACCCTCCGTTCTGATCAAGGGGGGGAGTATATGTCTCATGAATTTAATGCATTTCTGGTTGGTCGTTGAAGAGCGCGTGCGAGAGCGTGTGTGTGTGTGTGCAGCAATGGAGAAGAGAGAAGACACAAGTTTGGGTGGACTCCAAACACAATAGTGTTAGGGTTATGAGTCCTTATTCTTTTATGTAGAATGAATGGTCAGTGTTAGTTCCCGGTAGTCTCCGGCCGCCCAACACTTAGGCGCGGCAAATTGGGCTTTACCACCCCAACAACCTCCCACTTAAAGGACAATGTGCCTTTAAGCTAGGGTGACAATGTATATATATATACAATACAGGTAGACAATGACCATGATCATCTACCCAATGCCCATGAGTGCCCGACAATGTGCAAACCGCTTTGAAGGTAAGCCCTATGTTAGAAGGTCAGCAGGGTTTTCAGTGGTTTGAATCTTGGCAAGCTGCAATCGCTTGTCCTCAAGCACCTCACAAATGAAGTCATACTTCACATCCACATGCTTTGTCTTCGCATGAAACACTTTATTTTTTGGCAATTCTATAGCACTTTGGCTATCACAATGTAACACAAGCATCTTAACATTGATTCCCAAGCCTCCCACCAGCCAACCACGCCATATAGCTTCCTTGCAAGCTTCTGGAGCTGCAACATATTCAGCCTCTGTAGTAGTCAAGGTAACACAATCTAGCAAACGAGATCGCCATGAAACTGCACCTCCAGTGAGTTCAAAAACATAGCCTGAAGTGGACCTTATCTTGTCTCCGTCTCCTGCATAATCTGCATCCATGTAACCAATTACACATGCTTCCTTTCTTCCAAAGCAAATGCACATGTATTTTGTACCATTCAAATATTGCATTACCCCTTTCACTACCTCCCAATGTTTCTTGCCTAGATTTGACATATATTTGCTAAAAACTCCTACTACAAAAGCAATATCAGGACATGTAGCAATCATAGCATACATCAAACTCGCAACTGTAGATGAATAAGGCACTTGTGCCATTTTAGAATTTTCCTCTTCAGACTTAGGGCAATCATTTTTAGAAAGTTTTACATATGGAGGCAATGGAGTACTCAATGCCTTCCCCTTCTCCATATTGAAACGCTTGAGCACTTTAGCAATGTACTCAGATTGAGACATATAGACCAATTTCTTGCATCTATCTTGCTTAATGCGCATGCCAATGATATGGCTTGCTTCACCCATGTCTTTCATTTCAAAGTTTGCATGAAACTCTGAATTCAAGGCTGAAATCTCGTCCCTGCATTTCCCGGAAATTAATATATCATCCACATAAAGGACCAAAATCAGCAAACTACCATCGTTAGCTCGCTTAGTGTAGAGGCAATGGTCCATATTACTACATTTGTAGCCTTGAGAGAGCATGAACGAGTAGAATTTATGATACCACTCCCTTGATAACTGTTTTAGACCATAAAGAGTCTTTTCTAACTGACACACCAAGTCTTCATTGCCGTTCTCAACAAGACCTTCTGGCTGTTGCATATAAGCTTCTTCTTATAGATCACCATGCAAGAACGACGTCTTGGCATCCATCTGGTCAAGTTCCATGTCGTCTTTAGCAACCAACGCAAGTACACACCGCAAAGTGGTTATCTTGACAACCGGAGAAAAGATTTAAAGTCAATACCCTGCTGTTGCTTAAATCCTTTAGCAATAAGTCGTACCTTCTACTTGGGTTTATTACATGAGGTGTCATTTTTTGCTTGTACACCCATTGCATGGTAATGCATTTTTACCTTTAAGCAACTGAACCAACTTCCAAGTTTGATTCTTATGCAACGAGTCCATTTCTGACTGCATAGCTTTCTCCCACTTTGCCTTGTCATCTGTTGACATGGCTTCCTTATAGCAGGAAGGCTCTCCGTAATCTGTCAACATAATGTAGTCCAATGAGGGAGTAAATCTATCAGGAGGCCTTGAAACTCTTGTAGACCTTCTAATAACTGCTTGAGCCGGTTGTCCCTCATCAACATCTTGTACTGTAGGAGGATTTTGTACTTGTTATTTGACATTAGGCACTTCAGCCCTATTGTGGACAATTCCGTCTTCTTGGAAGATAACTCTCCTGACCTCCATTGTATGCACAAGCTTCTTATGCATCTTTTCTTCATTGAAGTATACGTCATTTCTACAAACTATCTTTTTAGCTTCAGGATCCCATAACCGAAATCCCATCTCGCCAGGATTGCCATAGCCAAGAAATATGCATTTCTTTGACTTAGGAGACAACTTTGCTTCGAAACTCCTCTGGAATATGGCAATACGCTTCACTACCAAAGACTCTATGATTCTTGTAACAAGGTGGCTTCCCAGACCAAAGCTCTTCAGGTACCTTCTCATCTAACGCCTTGTTAGGAGATCTATTAATAAGATGGACAACAGTTGCTAACACTTCCGCCCAAAATCCATTAGGCAACTCTGCATTAGATAACATGCTACGTAACTTCTCTTGTATGGTACGGTTCATCCTCTCAACAACACCCTTTTGTGGAGGGTTATGTGGAGCAGTCAACTCTCTTTTGATGCCTTTGGAATCACAAAAATTTTGAAAAGCTTTAGTGACATATTCATCGCCATTGTCTGACCTTAAGCACTTTACTTTCTTGCCAGACTAATTCTCCACTAATGCCACAAAATTCTAAAATTTTGAAAGAACTTCATCCTTCTTCTTGAGAGGATATACCCACACTTTCCTTGAGAAGTCATCAATGAATGTAACAAAGTACAATGAACCTCCCATGGATATGCTAGGCATAGGTCCACAGACATCACTATGCACTAACTCTAATGGCTCACTTTTTCGAGTGCTTCCCCTTTTGTGTGGTGACTGTGTTTGTTTACCATAAAGACAATGCTCACAAACTGAAAAGTCTGAGAAATTGAAGCTAGGCACATAACCAAAACGAGACAAGATTTTCATTTCCTTTTGAGACATATGTCCTAACCGACGATGCCACAAAGAAACACTTGGCTGCTCGGTTACACAATTACATGGTTTTTGACATTGGATACATGTAGCATGTACAAAGTCCTAGACTTTGTACATGTAGCATGTACAAAGTCCTAGACTTTGTACCATGTGCTACCACTAAAGAACCTTTGGTGATCTTCCACGAGCTATCACCAAATGTGCAGTAATATCCTACGTCATCCAATTTTCCTGTACTAATCAAGCTTTTGGTAAGCTTTGGCACATGTGTCACATTCTTGAGCATGAATGAAGAACCATTCTGAAATTTCAGCTGCACATCACCGACACCAACTATGTCGCAAGCAAAATCATTGCCAAGACGAACATGACCTTTACAGGCTGCATCATATGTACTGAACCACTCTCTGTGAGGAGTCACATGAAACGATGCACATGAGTCAATAACCCAATCCTGTAAAGTATAGTCATCAGTGGCAACCAAAAATGCTGAATCCATGGCAGATGTGAGACAAATATCTCCATCAAAATATTCAACACAAACATTGTTGATCTCTTCAATCTTTATACTGCTTTCCTTAGTCTTGCCTTCTTCCGACTTCTTGTATTTACCTTTCTCTTGTTTCCACTTTCGACAGTCTTTCTAACAATGATAGCACTCACTGTCTTTTCGGCCACGTGATTTTCTACGAGATTTTCCTCTCTGATTCTGCTTGCCCTTTTCTTGTGATCGACCAAGAACAACGAGAGCATTGCTAGTACCACGAGAAGCATCAAGATTCTTCTTGCTAACTTCTTCAGTAAGCAAACTGCCCTCAACATCAGCACATGTTAAACCATCAAGAGGTGCTAAGTTACTTATGGCTGTGCGAAAAGTATCCCAACTTTCTGGCATCGTAACTAGCAAGAACATTGCTTTGACCGCATTGTCAAAATTGACTCCCTGCGCAGAAAGCTGACTGAAAATTGTGTTGAACTCATTGAGATGGTTGCACATGGGTGTGCCCTCATCCATCTTCAAATCAACTAACTTTTTCAGCCAATAAACCTGTGATGCTGCACTTTACTTCTCATACAGGTCACATAACTTCTTTCACAGCTCATAACTAGTCTTTTCCATGTTCACATTGAAGTACACATTCTTTGACAAAGTCAGCATGATGGTGGACCTGGCAAGCTCATCCAACTTTTGCCAATAATACTCATCCATATCCTCAGGCTTTATCGCTTCCATCTTTATCAGTCGGATCTACTTCTTCTGTACTAAGACATTGTAAATTTGTTCCTTCCAAAATGGGAAGTTAGTGCCATCTAACTTCTCAATGTTGAACAAAGAGTTCTCTGTTAGGAAATATGACGTAGCTAAATAGATATTTGAGTAGATTACTTAATGGAGAGAGATAGATTTCACACACAAGAGAATATATAGTAGAGAGAGAGAGAGAGAGAGAGAGAGAGAGAGAGAGAGAGAGAGAGAGAGAGTACACACGATATACGTGGTTCACCCAATGTGGGCTACGTCCACGGTGTGGGCGGGATGGAAACACACAGAACACCTCTATAACGACCCGACACACACTCTTGGAAAGATACACACACACACTATGGGGCACCACTCGGCTTACACAACACACCTGGCCGAGACAGGGAACACACAGATGGAGCGAGAGGAGAGAGACTATTCGTTTGTCCACTCCACACACACACACACACACACACACACACACACACACACACACACACACCCCCCCCCAAAAAACTCAGCCCAAAAGAGGAGAATTTATGATGTTTAGATACAAATGAGCTTGGGCCGACACCAATGGGGCAAATAGTTTACACAGTTTTCAAGAAATACACCAGATACAACCACAAAGTTAAGCAGAGGCTTCACTCACCGGAGAAGATTACATAGAAAAAACAGCAAAAAAAGAGTGAGGAATTTGGAAAAATGGACAACGCCATCGCGTCTGGAACGGCCCAAAACCCCAGTCTACAATGTCAAAGTGCTCAAATCCGACCTCGGATGAGCAGTTTAGGGCCAAAACAGGCTCCAAAAACACCAAAAACACACCTGCGGCTGTTCCTCCTCTTCTCTCCACGTTTTTTTCTGGTCTTCTCTCTGTTTTTTCAGTTCCCACACTTAGCTTTATTAGTTGGGCACCCTTGGCCTTTTAGATGACCTCAAACGGACCCCGAACAGGCCAAAAACTGACCTCACAGTGCATAGTTGTCACCTTTTTGCATCATCCGCACACCTGGCACTCAGCTTTTTCCAATAATGCATCCCGCCACGATGTGAAGTGGCCCCAAAATATAGTCCTCATGATGATCTTTCTGCATAATTATCACAAGGAAACACCCACGTTGTGTCCGTACTCATCCACGTGCAAGTATTGACCCCATTCGGCCTCCTGACGCCACTTGATGCCATCTGACGCACCTGCTTACCTCATGTCACCGACCCGCGGATAGCTTCCTTGAGAATTTTTACGCTACCAACTCCTCATTATTATAGAAAAAACACACTGGTACTGATAATAGTGAAAATCGATGCACTATGTACATGCTGTACTACCTGTACACATGTGGGCCCCACGTAACCACCTGGCTCTGGAAAATGGGCAATACTTTATTTGATGCACCATGCATGGGTATGTACATATGCACAATCCCTTGCTCCAAAAAAATCCTGACATAATTTGCCCATCCCCTAGCCTGCTAGATCATTCATGATCAGCAGCAGCAAAAAGCGATATGAGACTCGCCGCATCACAAGTCTCCTCATCCTTCACAGACATCACTTGCTCTTCAGAAAACTCATCTTGCTCCACCATCATCAACCTGGCATGATACAACTTAAGACTCAATCCATTTACCCTTGACTTATGTAAAATCCCATCTAGGTTAGCCAACTGATATGTACCATTCGGGAAACACTCCACTACCTTGAAAGGACCTTCCCACTTAATTTGAAACTTCTTTTGGAAGGTGTTGTCCAGCTTACTGTTGTAGCGCAAAACCAAGTCATGCTTCTTGATACCCTTACTCTTGACCTTTTCATTTATCTTTGCCAAAGCCCTATCCTGCATCTGCCCATAATGTTCCAATGCACTCATCCTATCCAACTAAACCTCTTGTAACTGCAAGAGCCTCTCTTTGAATGCATCACTAGGCGGCCGAAGAAACTTCTCTAACATCTTGACTGCAGGCAACTCTACTTCCATAGGCAATAAGCTTCCTTTCCATATACCAAATGAAATGGAGTAAACCCTGTACCTGTTTTCACCGAAGTATGGTAAGCCCATAATGCACTAGGCAATTCCAAATCCCAATTCTTTCCTTGGTGCTCTGTCACTTTTGAAAGAATCTGTACCAACTCACCATTGAACCTTTCATTTAAGCCATTACACTGCGGGTAATAAGGAGTGGTATGTTGGTGCCTAATCTTCATCTTTGCACATAAAAAATCTAGCAGTTTAGCTCTAAAGCTAGGCCCCTTATCCGAAAGTAGCTCCAATGGCACCCCAAACTTGCAACATATTTCCTCATACACAAATTTTGCCACATCCTTTGTGGTGATCTGTTTTACTGCTATAGCCTCTGCCCATCTAGAGAGATAGTCCACTGCAGTCAAAATATAGCTTTTGCCCCTGCTTGTGATAGGTAATGGGCCTATTGCATCAATCCCCCACTTTTCAAACACATCAAACGCCATAATGGTTTTTCGTAACTCTGGCTTCAACACTCTCTTCCCAAATGCTTGACACCTATTGCAAGACCTACACCAATGGTGAACATCCTTGTGCAAACTAGGCCAGACATACCCCTCTTGCAAAATCTTATGCAAGGTGATCTTTAGAGCAAAATGGCCACCACATGCGCCTTCATGATTCTCTTCCAACACTCTATAAGGCTCCTCTCGCCAAGGTACACGTCTCAATACGAGATTAGCCCCTTTCATGTATAAGACATAACCAATCAATTTGTACCTGTATGCTCTACACACAAAGCCATACTTCTTAGACTTCTGAATCTCCTTTGGAATGATTCCTGTTAGCAAAAACTCCTCTTCTTGAACCAAACTTTCCCGGCCATGATAAAGAGGTAAAGTGGCCCTCAACACAAATAGCTCCCCAATCATGCCTTGAGCTGCTTCATGTGCCTCTCCATTTAGAGCACGCTCAATGTGTCTGATGTTCCATGCTTCAAACTTTTTTAACAAGCCTTTAATTCTAAAACACGTTTCCTTCAATGAGCTGTTCTTGCTCTTCCACACACCCAGCACTTGCTTCACAACTAACAAGGCATCACCTTTTATGCTCAACCTTCTAACCCCATGCTTCAAACAAATGTGTAATCCGGATTCCAATGTAGCATATTCAGCCTCATTGTTACTATGCACATCCAACTTGAACCCTCTCTTGCATACTAGCTTCCCCTCAGGATCATAAAGTGCTATACCCCCTGAAGCCGCATCATGGCTCTTCCTGTATGAGCCATCAAAGAAAAAAACATGTGCATTGTTGATCTGTGGCACTTCTTCAACTACCTTTCTCACCACCTCTTCCTTAACAATAAGGGGATTTTTCTTGTAGGTCAACAAATCAGCTAGGGTAGCTCTTGTACTGTCTTCCACTAAAAAAGAGAACTCAAACTCTTGCAACTCAATTACCCATTTCTTGACCACATTTGACATGTTAGTGCCATTAATTAACTGTGGCAAAAAGGCGTAACTCGTCAAGAAAACAAAAGGTCGTGGTAGCAAGTAATGACGAAATCGTCAACAAGCAAATATTACACTGGCCATCACTAGCTCAACTTCCGAGAATTTTCTCTCTGCTACCAGCTTCACTCGGCTTGCACAATACACTGGACTCATATAATGGCTGCCCTTCCCCTTCTGCAATAGCATGGCTCCAATGGCATCATCCCCTACTGATGGATTTACATAAAACACTTTCTCCCACTCAGGAGCCTGCATGGCTGACAGCCCCCCTAACACCTCTTTTACCTCTTGAAACATTTCTTCACACTTGTCATCCCATTGCAATGGATCATTCTTTGCCACTTGTTGTAATGGATAAAGAAGCTGCGAAGACAATGCAATAAACCGTGCCATGTACTTCACTTTGTGTATAAAGGTTGCCAATTGCTTTGTACTCGTAGGTGATGGAAGAAGAATAATAGACTTAACCTTGTCTGGATCAGCCTCAATGCCATTTTCTGACACCATGTGGCCCAATAACTTCACCCTTGGCTGTCCTAGATGACATTTCTTTGGATTTAATTGTCCTCCACATTCATCATATCGAGCCAAAACCATCTGCAGCTTCTCATGGTGTTCAGCCCTACTGCTATAAACACAGAAGTCATCCATAAAAGCTTTAACACAACTACCAATGAATGGTTCCAGCACCCAATTTGCTCTCTCTTGATAGAGAGATGGTCCATTTGACAACCCAAACATCAATACTGTGTAGCAATAGCAGCCCCATGGCGTAATGAAAGTTGTCTTTGTGCGGTCTTTAAGAGAAATCTTCAATTGAAAATAGCCTGAAAAACCATCACACACACTGTACCTCTCATAACCTGCCACTGAATCCAAGATCTGATCAATGAATGGAAGAGGATATGGGTTCTTCTTAGTGGCTGCATTTAAGGGTTTAAAATCTACACAAATCCTCCACTTTCCATCCTTCTTTGGATTGACTACTACTGGACTCACCCATTCTGTGGTCTCCACAGGGACTATGAACCCTGCCTTCAATAACTTGTCCACCTCTTCTCGCAAGGCTTCCATTTGCTCTTGACCCATCCTTCTTAGCCTTTGTCGCACTGGCCTAGCACCCTCTTTTAGCTCTATATGCATCTCTTCACCCTTGAACCCTCTGATCTCTTCATATGAAGTAATGAACAAATCAGGAAAACTAGCCAGCATATGCAAATATATCTCCTTCTCCATAGCTGAGAGGTCTCCACTGATCATTTGTGTCATCAATTCTTGCTTCTTTGACAACTCAACCTTGGTTTGCATCAGCCCTTCAATCACTTCATAAGGCCCTTCACTTTCATCTTCAACCTCATTTGCAAATGCAACTAAACCAAACTCCTGGATTTCTTTGTCCATCAAAAGAAATGCAACATCAGCATCCTCATCACTGGTGGTAGTGCTATCACCGTCCTCATCTGTCACCGTGGAAGAGTCTTCATCACTAGACTCATCCTCATCTTCATAAAGCTCCTCTAATCGTTTCCTTGTGTCCATATTATAAAGCTTCTTGGTACCTGTCTTTCCATGGAGGCTAATCGTACCATGTCGCCAATCTTGAACCGCTCCCACTGCACATAGCCATGGTCTGCCTAGTATAATAGGATATGCTCCCAATCCTGCTGGCATCACATGAAAATCAACCACTGCCTTTGCATCATATGCCTCCACTTCTAAGCTCTTTACAACACCCAAGCATTTTACTTTTTGATGGTTTGCCAATCTGATCCGAAACCCTGACACCCCAGCCACTGTGAGACCCATCTTCTCAATGCATGAGTGTGTTATGACGCATATTTGGGCTCCGCCATCCACATAACCTTGTCCCAAATTTTTCCTTTTATGCCACACATCTACTATTGGGCAAATGTCTGGTAGCTCATCCATTGCCAACACCTTAACTGAACCTCTCTCTGGCTCTTTCTCCATTGGGTGAACCATCCTCTTCCACTGTCGCTTTAGTTTAAGAACCATCTCTATGAGCTGCCCAAAAGTAACATCTGCCTTCCTGCTTGTCAGATCCTCCTTTAAGTCATAGCTTACTTGCCCATCCCCTAGTGGAAAATCTGAAACATGAAACTTGCGACGAGCCCTTCTTTTCCTCTTGGCCTTGACATCCTCGCCTTCATGGCTCTTTCCCTTATTCTTGCTAGGACCTAGGACACTTCTTCCTTCCTTTTCCTCTGTCGTCCT
This sequence comes from Adiantum capillus-veneris, assembly GCF_014529385.1. Lineage (NCBI taxonomy): Eukaryota > Viridiplantae > Streptophyta > Polypodiopsida > Polypodiales > Pteridaceae > Adiantum > Adiantum capillus-veneris. The sequence continues at coordinate 49,231,426 of NC_140954.1, forward strand.
CTTCCCAATTGGCATCACTAATGTATCCTCTAGCTTTGATGCCTTCTCCAAGGTGACTACACTTAGCACTTTTGTCTTTCCCTTTTCCTCCTGGGTTAATCCACTAGTTCCTGCCTCTCCCTTAATTTCGATGCCATAGTCGTTCGACCTAGTTAGCACCTGTTTTGGCAATGGATACATGTCTCCACCCATCCTTGGTGGCTTATCACATTGCCGGCTGATGTGGCCCAACTCTCCGCAATTAACATGTGGGCGTCTGCCTCCAGAACCTACCATTGCTTTGTCCACCACCATTCCTAGGTCTTTCCTCACCTCCTGGCTGATTTGCAAACCTCCCTCGACCTTTATTATTTCCCACTTGACCTAGCATGTTTAGGCTGAGATTCTTCATCAAATCTACCACTTGCCTCATGTCTTGCCTTAGGCCATCATCTTGCACTGCTGTAGTGACCACTGTTGACATAACCTGAGGAGTAACAGCAGCCACTGGTTCATGATGAACCCCTGACATGCGACCTTGGAAAGAATCCATAGGCTGAAATTCAGACCTCATGGGCAAAGACTCCACCCCTAACTGGCTCATTTTCCTCAGCTTCCACTCTTTGTTCCTTGCTACCTCTAGTGCATCTTCATATGTCCTAGGCTTCTTTAGCTCCACTCTCCAACGTATATTCTCCCAAAGACCAGCCAAGAACCTGTCCTTCTTCATCATGTCAGGCGGGGGTACGTGTGGTGCTAAAGCCTTGCACATCCGCTCCCATGCCAATGAAAACTTTCGTATAGATGCATCTACTGGCTCACCTTCCTTTTGCACTAAATCCTGTACTTCTTGCCACACTTTGTCAGGATCTTCTATCTTCACAAACTCCACTTCCAATCCATGCCGTAGATTGTCCCAACTCAATCTTACAGGTGGATCAGACACACGCAACTCCTCTTCAAATGCTTTGGACCAAACTCGTGCATCACTCTTCAAACAAATTTGGAGTAGACGTAACATCTGTGCCGGGTCATGAATTTTGTTGCTAATGCAGGCAACCTCCATCTTTTCCAGAAAATCTTCCACATCTTCATCACTTCTTCCATGAAACTCCGGATAAGAGAAAGCCATGGCTACCCAAATTACGATGCTTTGAGAATCCCTTCGAATACACGTGCAAGAATCCAAAACTTTTGACTGACTCAATGCCCAGAAACTTCAATGGAGCTCAGCTTTAGATAAGGACAAACACATGCACATCAAATGAGTTTTCGTAGTTAATCATTGGAATTACAACAGGCAAAGGACATTCCAGGATCTCTCTTAATCTTCTTGGCCCGAACATAAAGACTATGCGTTGCTGGAAAAAAATCTTCGTGGACACATGAACATTAATCTGGATTCTCTGAGTTAAATGAAAAGGAGTGAATTGAGGGCCATTTTGATCATCCATGAAAGCCAACCATGAAGCTCCCAAGAAGGCACACATGTCTTATCCTCTGATTTTGCCAAAATTTTAGCAGCATAACAACATAAATGGCTCAAAAGACCAAAAAACCAGCCATCACAACTTGGAAAAATTTTGACAGAGTTTCCCCAGAAGTAGAGCAATAGAACCCAAAATATAGACTGTATATGTATGCATAAACTGTCAACAATAGAACCCGAGCATCAAGTAGGAACCACTAGTACATAGCCTATGGCGAGGTCACGAAAAGGGTGCTCCAGCTACCTGTATCACCGAAAGGATCTCCACATTTGAGAATCCCCCAGCTCAATAAAAACCTCACGCTATCGACCCTCACATGAAGGCTAATGAAAATCGCGTATAGTCAAGTCTCAGAAATGACTATCTTCCAGACCAAGTCTCAGAAATGGTTGGGACTGCCAAATAAAACCATATATGGCTCCACAAAGGCGTACAATGGCAGTTTCCACAAGTAACGTACAATCCAACAGACAATGCGCTCAAACAGGCGCCAAGTGATGCATACCCACAACAAATGCAAGTGACCCACTGCTAGTATATCACTGTACTCCAGCTACCTGTACCTGTGTGAATCACCTGTACCTGTACCTGTCCCTGTAACCTGTAACCTGTAGTCTGCAACCTGTATCCCGAATCTCGAAGCTTGAAGCTCGAAGCAGAAGGTACTCGAAGAAGATCCTCAGTGGGGGCACCAAAAGAATGTGGGCGGGATGGAAACACACATAACGCCTCTATAAAGACTCGACACACACTCTTGGAAAGATACACACACACACACTATGGGGCACCACTCGGCTTACACAACACACCTGGCCGAGACAGGGAACACACCGATGGAGCGAGAGGAGAGAGACTATTCGTTTGTCCACTCCACACAGAGACACACACACACACACACACACCCAAAAAACTCAACCCAAAAGAGGAGAATTTCTGATGTTTAGAGACAAATGAGCTTGGGCCGACACCAATGGGGCAAATAGTTTACACAGTTTTCAAGAAATACACCAGATACAACCACAAAGTTAAGCAGAGGCTTCACTCACCGGAGAAGATTACACAAAAAAACAGCAGAAAAAGAGTGAGGAATTTGGAAAAATGGACAGCGCCATCGCTTCCGGAACGGCCCAAAACCCCAGTCTACAATGTCAAAGTGCTCAAATCCGACCTCGGATGAGCAGTTTAGGGCCAAAACAGGCTCCAAAAACACCAAAAACACACCTGCGGCTGTTCCTCCTCTTCTCTCCACGTTTTTTTCTGGTCTTCTCTCTATTTTTTCAGGTCCCACACTTAGATTTATTAGTTGGGCACCCGGGGCCTTTTAGATGACCTCAAACGGACCCCGAACAGGCCAAAAACTGACCTCACAGTGCATAGTTGTCACCTTTTTGCATCATCCGCACACTTGGCACTCAGCTTTTTTCAATAATGCATCCCGCCACCACGTGAAGTGGCCCCAAAATATAGTCCTCATGATGATCTTTCTGCATAATTATCACAAGGAAACACCCACGTTGTGTCCGTACTCATCCACGTGCAAGTATTGACCCCATTCGGCCTCCTGACGCCACTTGATGCCATCTGACGCACCTGCTTACCTCATGTCGTCGACCCGCGGATAGCTTCCTCGAGAATTTTTACGCTACCAACTCCTCATTATTATAGAAAAAACACACTGGTACTGATAATAGTGAAAATCGATGCACTATGTACATGCTGTACTACCTGTACACATGTGGGCCCCACGTAACCACCTGGCTCTGGAAAATGGGCAATACTTTATTTGATGCACCATGCATGGGTATGTACATATGCACAATCCCTTGCTCCAAAAAAATCCTGACAACGGGAAAGCAGCCACTCAATGGCTTTAGTACTTCAAAACAAGAAGTATTTACAAAGGGATTATACCCTTAATGGAGCTCCCGCCTTGCTTCACTCTCACCACCTCACACTCACCTTGTTGCATCAACTTCACACTATGAAATGTGTGTAGAAATGGCCTCCTTTTATAGGCCAAAAGGGCTGCCTTCTCTCATGAGAGGCAGCCATGTGTAGCCGCCGTTGTGTGAATAAGTCCAAATCGGACCCTCCAATCCGCCCATGTGTGGCCGCCCTTGTGTAGACAAATCCGCTTTTGAATTCGGCCACCGGCCACCGGCCATTGACTTCCGACCACCGGCCACTGCCCAAACGACCGGTCGTTTTCCGACCACTTTCCGGCCGCCGTCCGGCCATAATATTCCGGCGAGGGAAAAAAAAGTCTCGAGAGCTTCCGCCTCCGAGGCCCCTAAAGTTGCCCCTGATTTTTTGCCATGAAAATTTTGGTTTCTAGCGAGTGATTTTCCTTCACGCACGATGGCTTCTTCTCATAATGGGGGCCTTACAAATGTGCGCTTTTACCATAGAAATTACAAGGGGTAAATCAGGCTCCATACTTAACATTCTTCGATGATGAAGCCATCACTCGACAAGGAACAAAAGTGATAGATCCGCTCCACTAAAGAAGATGATAGAAAACCTGAAAAATTTCGGCAGTCTCCCCTGCAAAATTGACTTTTGAACCCAAAACAAGTGTGTACAATGACTGAAATGCTGATCAAAGTGGCTGAACCGGCAAGATAAAATCTCAAAGAACTGTCACTGTAAATGTCTCCAACTCTAGAAGAGTGTCTCTGACCAACTGAACACTGTCAAAGGCATATGCATAAAGATGACAGCAATGCCAACAATGGCGGGTGAGCAGATGCACGCCAATACTTCACTAACCGCATAAACATACATCCTATGTCGATGCCGAAACTATGGGGATGTCGGGGGCCCAAAAGTATCTCCACATTTGATAATCCCCCAGCTCAATAAAACTTACCACGACCCTCAACAATAGGCTTTGCATATTTCCATCACAATACATAAACCGCATAAGATCTTACATCAACCACAGAAACCCTTTTCTGTAACCGCTGCGGCGGTTTGTCTGATATAAAAGACCCTCAAGACTTGACATCAAATATTCATGTGATAGACATTGTAGAAAGAGTCCGGAAGGAAAACTTGTACGCAGAAGAACCGACGAGGGTAGACCACCCTGCTGTCTGAACTGAATATCTCTCAAATTGTGCAAAATTTACAGAAATTTCCTTGTGCAAAGTTGTAGACCACGCAAAAACAATCGCGGGAATGGACTTGAAATAAGCTGTTTTAGCAGATCAAAATAGATCTGTAAACATTTGCAGCTTCTACTTCATGACCTACAGGTAGTCCGAGTGACGTATCTCAAAATTGGTGAAGATTTTGAGAAAACTTTCTTCTGCAAAGTTGAAGAGGACATAAAACCAGTCACGTGTGGAAAGAATTGGCTTAAATGAAGATGTTTTGGTAGGCCAAAATAGATATGCAAAAACGTGCTGTAGTTTTTGCCGCTTCTCCGCTTGCCTCCCCGCTAAGCTCCAATGGTGCTCCCAATCCCTGAGCTCTGATACGATTTGAAGAGCACGTGCGAGAGCATGTGTGTGTGTGTGCAACAATGGAGAAGAGAGAAGACACAGGTTTGGGTGGACTCCAAACACAATAGTGTTAGGTTTATGAGTCCTTATTGTTTATGTATAATGAATGGTCAGTGTTAGTTCCCGGTAGTCTCCAACCGCCCAACACTTAGGCGCAGTGCATTGGGCTTTACCACCCCAACATTCGTGGGATAAAACACCAATGCGCAGTGCCGTTGGTGTTGCTGAGAGGAAAAACAGGTCTCTTACAGAAATGGCAAGATGTATGGTCAAGAGTCAAGCTTTACCACGTTCGTTTTGGCTTGAAGTTTTCATGTGTGCCACTTATGTACTCAACAGGCGTCCTACAAAAGCGTTGTAGTCTATGACTCCATATAAAGCATGGCATGATAGAAAGCCATCTATTGAGCACATGCGTGTTTTGGGCTGTTTGGCTTATGGTTTAATGCCACAAGTGCAACACAAAAAATTGGATGATAAGGCTGTCAAATGTATTTTTGTTGGTTATAGTGCTGAAAGCAAAGGTTACAGGTTGTATCATTCGCAAACAAAGTGTATTTTGGTTTCACGGGATGTAGTGTTTGTGGTAGATTTTGTTTAGCCCTTGCTCTCATGTACTAGAGACAATAATGTAAGCTCACATGACATTTATGACACTTTGTTGCCTCTTTTCAGTGGTGGAAGTTCAAATGTACATTCCAATGAGGCAAATGTACAGTCTATGGGGGTTTCCAAAAATGTTATAGATCAGCTATTACTGATACAGATGTATATGATGGACTTGATGAGGAAAGGGCTAAAAATGAGCAAGCTAGAGGTATGCCAAAATGGCTGGTGCAAACTTTGCGTGACAGTAAATTGGATGCACATTTGTCTAGTCGTACTCGATCAGGCTCTCGCCATGCATCTTATGCATTAGATTGTTATGATTTGGCGTGTCTAGCTTACATCATGTTGAGGAACCTCTATCTTTTGATGAAGCACAAAATTCAGAAAATTGGATGGCTGCCATGCAATCAGAATATGATGCACTTATAGAAAATGACACATGGACTTTATGTGATTTGCATCCTGGCAAAAAGGCCATTAATACAAAGTGGGTTTACAAGTTGAAACGCAAGTCGAATGGTGAGGTCGATCGCCATAAGGCTCAGCTTGTTGCAAAGGGTTATGCACAGCAAAAAGGCATAGATTATGAAGAGACTTTTGCTCCCACTTGTTGTATGACTACTATGCGTTTTCTATGTGCATTGGCAGCTCATTTTGGTTGGGATGTACATCAATCAGACATTGTTACTGCTTTCTTGAATGGTGACATATTTGAGGAAGTTTATGTAATGCAACCTCGCAGTTTTGGGAAGAAAGGACAAGAGGACAAAGTGTGCAAATGTAACAAGGCTTTGTATGGGTTGAAGCAATATCCTCGTGCTTGGTATGAAAAGCTGACACTCATTTGGTCAAACAAGGCTTTTGTAACAGTCCAACAGAAAGCACATTGTATGTAAAGCGTGAGGGTGATGTACTTCTCATTGTGGTTCTTTATGTAGATGATTTGCTGTTTATGTAGATGATTTGCTAATCACTAGACCAAATGAGAGACATATTGTTGAATTTAAGACTGATTTGCATGCTACTTTCAAGATGAAAGATTTGGGGCTGTTGCATCATCACTTGGGCATATAGTTTAAGGAGTGTGATGGTGGTATTGCCTTGTGTCAGAAAAATTACATAGAGACATTGCTACGTAAGCTTGGACTTGAGGATTGCAAAGCTATTTCCACTCCCATGGAAACATGTTTGAAATTGAGTCTACATGATGCTGGTGATCCTGCAGATGTCACTCTTTACCAAAATGCTGTTGGATGCCTCATTTATGTATGCAACACGAGGCCAGATATTCAAGTTGCAGTGTCACAGGTCAACAAATTTATGCATAGCCCAGGGTCTAAGCATTGGCAGGCTGTCAAGAGGATTTTCCCTACCTTACTGGCACTTTACATCTTGGCTTGTTTTATCCCAAGGAGGGATCATTGCCGCGAGACTTACACGCTTTTTCAGACTCATATTGGGCTGGTTGTTTTGACATGAGAGTGTCCACAAGTGGTTTTTGTTTCATGCTTGGCAGTTCATGTATATCATGGTTGAGCAAGAAGCAACCTACTGTGGCCACTTCGAGTTGTGAGGCTGAGTATAGGGCAGTCTTCACAACTACAGTTGAGTGTGTATGGCTCAGACGCCTTATGGTAGATTTGAGTGTTGGATAGGACACTGCCAACACTATCTACACTGACAGTCAGAGCGCATTGGCAGTTGCAAGAAACCCTGTTTTTCATGCTCGCACAAAGCACATTGAGGTGCATTACCACTATGTCAGGGAGAGGCTCTCAGCAGGAGAGATCAGCTTGGCTTATGTGCCAACACAGGACAACCTTGCAGATCTTTTCACAAAGGCATTATATCGTGAGAAGCTTGAAGCTTTCCGCAAAGCTTTGGGCTTACTCCCCTTTGTGGACTGATCATGTCCTCAGGGCATGGCACTTCCCTTTACTTATGTGCCAGCTCTTGTTCACTGCATCACTCCAGGGCGGATTTGTTACCATATACATGTGGTTGTGATGTGTGTGAACACACTAGAGCCACCGGGGTAATTTTTCCCTCTTTATGAGGTTTTTTCCCCTGAGAATTTTATATACGACCACCACTCTAGGGCTATCAATCTTTCCATTACACACTAAGTAACACACCCTCAGTTGTGTGCCTTGAGCTTCCTTTGTCTTCTCCAAGCTGTGTGTGTTCTTTGCAACCCTAATTACAACAGACACCAGCAAGGAAAGTGTTCATATCATCTTCCTCATGCATAATCTTCGACTCCATCTCTGTATGCATCAATGCAATTTTTGCCTTTTTGCGGCTTAGAGAAAGACCAAGACCAGCCAGAATATTGCAAGCCTGTTTTCAGATTTGCTGAACGAATGTGAGGAGTAGTGGTGCGCTTCACAGACAACACAATCAAAGCATGAGCGTGCGCATCCTTTACATCCCAACGATCTTGTTCTGCCATAGGAGAAACAACTCTAACAACAACAATCCTTGTAGCAAGACGTGCAACATCCTCAACATCGCTCACATCCTCAGAACCGGGACGTACATCAATGCCCTGCACAATATTCTAAACGCCCTTTGACATAAGAACATGTTGCTTCATGTAAGCCTACATAGGGTAATCTTTCCCATCCAATCTATCCTCAACAAACATCTTGAACACCATCTGTGTTGTTGTCAGCCATCGTAAATGCTGCACCTGATGTAAAAACTGCGAGGTGTATATACAATGCACGGGGGAAAAACCCTCCTAGTGTGGGAAAAAATGCCCCGGAGGTCCTAAGTGTGTTCACACACATCACTACCACATGTATATGGTAACAAATAGTTCAAGAGATATGGGTAAGGATTATGGCTCCTCTTACTCATTCCTGTGAGCAAGAAGGAGAAGAGAAAAGCCCATGATAAGGAAGAGAATGAAGATGAGGAAGAGTTGGAAGACCCTGAGCCAGTTTTCCTAAGCCCTTCTAGGGTGGGGTTGGAGGATGGCATGGATTATGGATTGGGCCTTGACATGTTGCTGTCAACACAGTTGGACTATGAGAAACATGCAGAGACAAATGCAAGGGCTACCACAATTACAGCTAAAATTGAAAAACTTTATTGGGAGCTACATGAGAAATGGAGCCAGTGAAAGTTGTAATATTTACATCGTGATTAATACTCTCAACAAGAGCATTTGTAATGTTATCTCTTTAGAAAAAGATATGAGTATGTAATGTTTTCTCTTTACAAAATGTTCTCAATAAGTACTGCTTTGCTATTTACAAAATTTTTCTTCACAAAACACTTTTGGGGGTTTTGGGAGTCCTAGGACTCTTTCTTGTGCTAGCTTCCTCTGTTTTCCTTTGGCTCTTCCTTGGTGTTTTTGGCTCGTTTTCTGTCTGCTTGCCCTCCTTAGGCTTTATCTGCTTGGGCCTCTTTTGCTCCTCCTTAGGCTCTATCTCCTTGGGATTCTTTTGCTCCTCTTTGGCATGTGTTTGTGCTTTTCTCGGGGCAGTAGGCTTCTTTGCCTTCTTTGGAACCTCTTTGGCTCCTCTTCCTTCTTTGGCTTCTTTGTCTTTGCTCTTTTGAGTGGATCCTCCTTGGCCTCTATGGTGCCTAGCCTCTTTGTCTTGCTTCTTTGGCCCTTTGGGGGCTTGGGCGTTGTGGGTAGTGCTATTTGGGAAGTGACCATATATCTAATCAACTTTGCCCTTACCCACCAAACATGGTTGTTGGTGTATCATTTTCTATTGATGTAGCAAAGAAAGAATAAAGTGTTAGCTTACCCTAATAGCAATATATTTCCTTATTTATATTGTCAAATGCTTACCCTAATAGTCTTTTTTGGGTTGCAGTAGGTGTAGTCAACCACTAACTTTGCATTTGTTATCACTTTCCATCCACATGAGAAAGACTCACTTTGCAATGGTGGCTACACAAACAGAAGAGGCAAAATAAATACAAAATTTTAAGCTCAAACTATTTGCAACCTAGCAGTACCATACCTTCACATTTAGGATTTGCATGTCATTCATGAGAATTGTCATAGGAGGAAATTTCTCAATTATCTCTATCAGCCTTGAGGAAGCCCTATTAGAAAGATCCAAAGCATTGTTACAAAATAAATGTTACCAAATAAATGTAAAGTATGGGACAATTACACTTACAACCTAGCCAGTCCATGGTGGCCCTCAAGAGAGTTCAACATGAAACATGTTTTATCAATGATATCAATTGCTATAAGACTCCAGTGAGAGCTATGGCAAAGACCATTGAACATTGTCAAAAGATTCCATGATGAAAATTTGAAAATGAAAATGACCTAGGGTTGCAGAAGACCATACCTCTCATGGTAGGGGTAGAGGAGGAGTTCACAAGGTTCAAAATCTATATTGGATGGCCAATTCCTTATGTCACAATCAATTTTCAATAGTGAGAGATGGTTGGGTCAACCACATCCACTTTTCGTTGGATATCTAACTTATAGTCATACATGAATAATCTGGAAACAAATTCAAAAGAACACTTTGTAATTATAAATCATCTACAAAAACACATATAGAATGTTGATGGTTAGGCAAACCTCAAGGATGCAAGAACAATACAGTCATTGATCTCTCTTTGCCAATCTTTGAGGATTTCAACACACTCAACATCCAGGGTAATTTAGTCTGTTCTTTTAAGAAGGTCATCCTCTAAGAAAGAATCCACCAAGAAGCCTGTGGAATTGGCACCTCTCAACATTGAAGGGAGTTGAGCTACAATTTCCTGGAGTTCATTTGTTTCCAACTTTTCCTTGTCAACTTTGGGCTCTTCCAAAACACCATCATCTGTTATCTCCTCAACCAACATTTCAAGCTCTTTTGCCTTTCTTGATGGAGGTATTTTGAGAATGTTGAAGGTTTCGTCATATTGTAGAGGCACTGGTTTAAGAATTTTGTTGAATCTGTACCTTAATCTCCTTAGAATTATCATATCCTTGTCAATCAGTGTGACCCTGTGGGCTACACATATGAATGCATCCTAGAAGAGCTCAATTAAAAGTCCTCAGCAGCCTCTTGCATACATGCCAAGGCACCTCTTGTCCATCTCATATGAATCTTAAACTGCTCTAGTATTTGCCTACAAACCCTTGGGAAAGGAAGCCTTGGAATTGAAATTGTCAAAGCCTTTTGTGCTCTCCTTATCTCCCTCAAGCATCTCACCTTCTGAGAGAATCTCCTTTTCTTCATAGGTGGGAGTTTCATACCAACTCCCTTTTTGGCGTGTTGTTCGGAGGATGCAGCTCCCTTATCACCTTGTGAGCTCTCACCTTTGTCCACCTTTGAGCTCTCACCTTTGTCCCCCTTTGAGCTCTCATCTTCGTTTGTTGGTTTGAAACAACTGTCGTTTCCTTGACATCTCCTGGTTTGACATTCTCCCTAGGAACTTTTTATAGATGTTAAAGGAGCTATATATAGCATTTTCACATCAAACCGGCATACTTTGTGAATTTGTTTTGAACACATTTCAAAGCTAAAGGGCTCAAAATATATCTACAAAAACATAACAGTAACCAATTTTACTTGGGTTTTTTTGGTATGATGTCCTTTCCTTTGTGCTCATGTCGTCCATATACGAGAATAGAGTACTCGAATGGCCCTTCGAGTGCTCTATTTTTGCATAGTGAAGACACATTGTTATAGTTGAGACCCTATATTTCTATAAGATGTATACTGTCGTCCGTATGAGATTATACAGCTTTCGGACGGTCGTCTGAGTACTCTATTTTTTCGTAAAGAAGACGCAAATGCCATAAATAAGAAATTATTTTTTATAATAGTATGGTGTTGTTCGTATGCAAAAATAGAACACTTGATCGGCCTTCCGTGTGCTCTATTTTTGCATAGGGACGACACAATGTCACAAAGAAGAAGTATGATTCTTCTTTAAGATTATGTCACTTCATAAGCAAAATTAGAGCACACGAACGGCCGCCTTCCGTGTGCTCTATTTTGCATAGGGACGACACAATGTCACAAAGAAGAAGTATGATTTCTTTAAGATTATGTCACTTCGTAAGAAAAATTAGAGCACACGGACGGCCATCCGAGTGCTCTAATTTTACATAGCAAGGACATAATTCTACAAACAAGTGATGCTTTTTCTATAATGATATGGTGTCACCCATATGTGAAAATAGAACACCTGGATAGCCTTCTGTGCTCTATTTTCACATAGGAATAACACAATGTCACAAAGAAGAAGTATGATTTCTTTAAGGTTATGTCGCTCGTATGCAAAATTAGAGCACACGGGCGGTCGTCTGAGTGCTCTAATTTTGCATAGCGATGAATTTTGCATAGCAAGGACACAATGCTACAAACAAGTGATAATTTTTCTATAATGATGATATGGTGTCACTTGTATGCAAAAATAGAACACTTGAATAGCCTTCCCTTTCTCTATTTTTGCATAGAGATGACATGTCACTATCGTTGTTTGAGGGTGAGTTTGACCAATAATTTTGTCAAGTATATGACAATTTAAAGTTTTCTTTTTTGTTTCTTCTACATAAAAGTTTACTACTAGAAAGAGTTTGGAAGGTCTTGATATTGAAGAAGTTGAAGAGACATGTGATGACAGGTTAATGGAGCTACTATACCAAGTCAAACAATTGTCTAAGTTTGCCTATGTGAAAGAAATCTTTAATGTTCCTTCTGGTCTGGAGAGGTTTCTGGAAGGGTTCAACAATAAAATTATTGACTATCAAAAGGTTTTTGCTGACCTTATCACTGAGCACAAGCTTGACAACTTTGTACACTTTAATGATATTTTTAAAGAAAGCAATTTAACACCAAGCACAGGCTCCAAGAAGTTGACATTACTCCAAGATGATTGAAGAGGGTTCTTAACCCCTATCAGTGGCATGGAAGGCATGGTTGCAAGCTTGTGATTAAACATATAGTAGTTTTGCCCTTTTTGACTCTTGTTCTAGTAGAGGAAGGAGGGACCAAATATTTGCAAAATATAGCAGCTATGAATGTCCAAGATGTGGGGGAAACACCTGAAGATTTTAGAGAGGAAATAGAGAGGATTGAAAGAAAGAGATCTTGGATGTTGCAGGATTCAAGGCAAGGAACATCACCAAAGTGGAGGAGTCAATCCATATTTCATGGGAAGAGCTTGATCCCTTACTGTGCATAGCAACCATGCCCACCAAAAAGATGAAAAATAAGGAGTATTTGCTGCTACAGGACATACAATATCTCTTTGATCTAAGAGCGGACTATTGCCTTGCTATTTTGGCAGAGCGGGTAGAGCATGATAAGGGCTTCGTTGACTACAATACACTATGCCCGTTATCATTACTTGATACTAAATCTGAGTAGTTTATTGATTAGTCCCATGCTGGAGAGCATGTGCTCAGTGTTGTTCAGAGCTATGAAGAGCAAGGGCTTCCCACAAATGAGGAATTTCAGCAAATTAAAAAAAGATTGAAGATTGAACACATGGGCATAGAGATCCCAAGAGAGAACAAAGAGAATAAACCAAGTTTTTCCATTGACCTATGGAAAGAAGACATTTTTGAAGATGATGAAAACCCTAAGGTAAAATAAAAAAACTAGATATAGTTTTTGCAAGCACATTATTTAGGCCATCGAAATTTTAGTAGCACATCCTTTCTATTAATTGATTTCAATGGTTTTTATGCACAGCTTGTATTGTAGATCCTGACAAGTTTTTAGGGAGAGGGAAGGGCTCCAAGCCGTTGGATTTGAAGAGGGATCAAAGTTTGTGCCACTACATTGGGAAGCTCAACAAGGAGACAATAGCTATTTACCACAAGAATCTTTCCCAGTCACCCACCCTCCCCATATTTGCACTAGTGGCTCTGTAAAAGGTGGTATATTCACATCTAATAAGAGTTTGTGAAACCTTGATGCTGGCTCAAGCAGCAAAAACTGATCCTTGTATTATTCCCCATTTGCTTCCTTGCCTCTCTCTAGTAGAAATCCATTGTAAAAACCTTTCACTTGCAGATGATCAAATGTATGCATCCTTCCTTTTTTGTATACTCCTCTATCGAATAATTTTTTAGTCTCTTGTGATCTTGTTTTGTGCCACACTTGTCTGTAAAACCACTGGAATACTTCAAGCAAGCTATTAGCTGTTTGAGCTCCTCCACCATGTCTAGTGTGTTTGAAAAACATGGTTCTTGCCTGATAGGGGGACTTCTCCATACCTTGAGTAGACCTAATTGACAAGATTCCATATTTCTTTATAAACGAAGGAGTGTGATTCTAAATAATGTGCTGCAAGAAAAAAAGGTCCATTCTCTACCAACTTATGCAAGTATTAAAGAATATTAGTAGAGTCAAAATTCATAATTATAACTATGTAATGTGAGAAGTGCTCTAAGCTCCAAGCACTTGTCATAGCTTTCTTGAATCTATTCAACTCTTTCTTAAAGTTGGAGAGCTCATTCTTTCCTCCAATGACTTTTATCACAAAAAGAAAAGACTGCATCCAGGGCTTCCAACACTTTTTCCTTTTTCATTTCTTGCTTTGCCATCAACTCCATGGTCCTTCACAGCATTGTGCAGAGCCTTCCATTGGTTGTACTAGACTATATATGAATGCCTACCCAGCTTTCCATGAAATACCAAGAGTATTCTGGCCTTCATCCCACCAATAGAAGCTTGCCTAAGGACATTACTTCCACCAGATGACCTTTTGGGGTCTGACTCAATCATAAAATTCTCCCCATGAAGTCCAATATCAGACAATACCCTCTCAATACTTTTTATTGCAGCTTCTCTGGTTGATAAAGGTTGTAGTTTCCATGCAAACTCTATGTAGAGGTGCACAATCTTCTCAATGATTCTACAAAGTGCATGATGGTGTGTAGAGGTGGACATTTGAAAGGGAAATATCTAAAACACCTTGAATATTTGGATCTTTAGAGTGTCTATATGGAGATTTGTTCTAGTTAGCAGGATTCAACTCCTTTGTTGCAGCCATGCAGTAGATACAGGGTCTTTTGGCATTAGCGTCCCTTGACACATTGTCATACACGTAAGTGTCTTTAGGTTCCCCCCATGTGCCATTCCACCTTGTACCTACCAAAGCCCTTAACATCTAGCTCCTCCCTAGCCAGTTGAGCTTTGATCATAACAAGGATACTAGTGTGGTGGAATACCTAATTCAGCACATTGAAATCTGCACTATCAATCTCAAAAGCACCCAACCACCAAATGTTCTTCTCTGACTGCACACTAAAATTTTTAGTGTTTTTTCCCCTTTTGTGGTATGAAGAGCTCTATTCATGAGAGTTATTGAGACTCTCTCAAGCTTTCTACCCTTCACAATTTCACTCTCATCTAATTTGATGACAAAAATGGCTTGCCCATTCACGTCAGTATATTGAAGATCATAGAGTTTTATAATGGCCTCTGCAAAGTTCTCAAGTCAAAGAATAGATTGTTGAAAGAGTTAAACTTGAGGTCTTTCTTCTTACCAAGATATATGTCATTGATGTGAAAAGGCTCTCCAAGCATCTCCATGACCTTGGAATTAATTCTGAGCCTGGCGTGTTGAACAAGTAATGGCTTTGGAAGCAAGGATCCCTTCACTCTTGAATTCTTTAGGTTTTTGTTGATGAGCTTGAATAGCTTTTGGTAAACTACCCTACTGATTCTCCAACTTTGTCCAAAGTGCCTTTGAACTTCATCTTTGTCCAAACTAGAACTTTGCAAAACTCCATTGATGCATTTCTGCTTAGCAACCCTGAATCTTCTTTCATTCAATAGTTTGCTAGCAAGAACAGGTGGAATCACTTCACAAAATGATTGTGATGCACCTCTCATTTTTCCTTGTGAGCCATCTGGCTGAACTAAGCACCTGAGTAAACACAAGGAAAGACTATAGCACCCAAAGATACCAACTTGCAAAACAGATGTCAAAATGAAAAAAAAATATTTACCTCACTACTTTGATTCTTCTGCTGCTGCCTCCACCTCCTCGCTTGAGACTCTCAATATTCTTCAACTTCCTTTGTCTTTGTCAAGCTATGTCCTCTTTCTTTTGACTGTGTTCAACAATGATTGGAGGTTATTTACATTCTTCTTGCTTTCTTGAAGCTGATGATTAAGAGAATCCTTGGACTGTAGTAGCAAATGGTTTTCTAGCTTAAGAAATTCCCTCTCTGCTGCAAGGTTTTGTGTGTAGCATAATAGCCCTTTCATACCATCTCCTATAAATCTCATCAATGAAGAACAATTGAAAAATGGTGGGGTGCATTTGGTGATAGGGTCTATGGGATACAATCTACCATATGTCCATAGATCAATGTGATTCTTTTGTTCTAATCTCAATGCTTCTATAGCAGAAGGAGGAGTTTCACAAAGCTTATTTCTTTTTCGGAGAAGGGAATATTCATCTTCCAACTCGACATGGAGATGATAGATACCTCTTTTAGCAGGATTCATGGAGATGATGTGGGGAAGATGATGATTTGGATATGGTGCAGAGAAAGGTGTAGAGAAAGGACTAGAGGGAAATTTGAAATTTGGACAAAAGAGAAAAACAATGCATTGAGAGGGAATTTTTTTGGGAAAGGGACACATTCCCAAAAGATTTGAAAACGACACTACATGTGGCCCCGAAAAGTAACATCTCGTGCACCTAGTAAAAATCTTAAGGTTTCCAGCCAATTTTGAGTTTTAAAATTCCTTGTTCATTTTTCCAAAATGACAAGTATTTTCTCTCTCTACCATTTCTTACAGGGCGAATTTGAGACCTCAAACTTCCCCTAATGCCACTCTCGCGGCTCTTGTCCACCATCTTTGCGTGAGCATGCAAGCCCTGAGAAAGACCACACCCCTTTTTTCTCCCAAAAAGCTTAGAGCTTTGATACCAGCGTGAGACCCAGGGGAGCTGCCTTGAGGATTCTCTACCCTACCCCCCTATTATATAAGCCCTTGGTCATCTATATCTAAAATCCCCTATCCATATCTAGCAGCCAACACTTGGCCTGGGTCGTGACCCCCCTAGGTTTTGCCCTTGGCCTTACCATCTCTCTCTAAATATACACATACTTTGTCCTCCACCATCTCTCTCTCTCTCTCTCTCTCTCTCTCTCTCTCTCTCTCTCTCTCTCTCTCTCTCTCTCTCTCTCTCTCTCAGACACACACAGACACATACACACACATTCTCTCGCACCATCTCTCTAGACATGTACACTCTCTCTCCTTCACCATCTCTCTTTGTTACGTCCTCTCTCTAATCTCATATTTAGGTGTTGTTAATAATCCTCAAAATAGAGATATTGTTAAAAATATTTAGATATTCTTAAAAATTATCAGCATAGGATATTATCTTTGAATTTCCTGACTACCATCCTTCTACTCTCTCTCTCTCTCTCTCTCTCTCTCTCTCTCTCTCTCTCTCCCTCCATTGCAAGTATTTGAGATTGGGCAGAACATAAAATGTCTATATACTCCATTTTTTGTCCACTATCACTAGATGAGAAACAAAGAATTGGCTACATTAAGTTTTTCCACAGCAAATCATTTTTCCAAATTTTGCCTCTCACACTCTCTCTCTCTCACTTCCATTTTAGGAGGCCGCATCTTGGGGTTCAACCAAGTGGCCGACCGCCCATCACTAGTGATTCACTTATTCTTTGGATAATAGAAGAATAAGGAGCAATGAGAAATTTTCTTGCCAAAAGCTCCAGCAAACACTCTCTCTGATGCATTGCACCGCACCGCACTACACAATCGCATGTACGTGGTCCCGCACTGCCTCACAAGTGGTATCACAACAGCGATGCCTTCCCAATTTGATTCCAACGCGTGCATGGATTTTGAGATGAGCTAAGGTATGGACATTAGTTTGCAATAAGGTTTTTTGTGAGCTCAATAGTCTATAGAGTCGGAATCGTTGTAGTCAGCATTCAATAGCACTAGTTGTTTGCAGCAATTGGAGAGTGCACAAAAGCTTGGCACTAAAGTTAGAGAGTTGCATGCAAAATCGGTAGCGCTACAGGAAGAAGAAACCAAAGCGTTGGAATTTTTGTAAACATTACATAGGGGAGAAGCACCAAATAGAGCAGGAGATAGCAAGAGAAAGCATGAGCTCTTTGGTGTGTGCAAGGAGCAAAAGTGTGTGTGTGTGTGTCATGCACACACACACACACACACACACACATACCTTCGGCAAAGTAGAAAGAAACAAGAGTAGAGAGAGAAATCTATCTCTCGACATCGACAGCTCCCCTAGCCAATTTCTCTCTCGATATCGGCATCGAAGAGAGAGAAGAGGGGCTGATTTTCACACACACACAAATCAGCCTGACATCTTTTTCCACGTACATATGCTCTAGGCATCGTGTTCGGCATCGGCATCGTCTTTTGACGAGCAATTTTTGACACACACATGAGTGCTTAGTGATGTATGCCTTATGTGGTTCAAAGATCTACTTTGTTTGGGTTTTTTAAGCATAGCCTTGTCGGCTCTCATGTATGTATTACACTGTGGGAGCTTCTATACTCATTGATTTTTTGGACGACTGATTCCCGGATTTGTATGTAGTGTTGTACTCTAAGTTTGAGATTCTGATTAAGAGATACTCCCAGATTGTTACTCATGATGGCTGGTCTTTTGGTTTTGTGAGCCATTTCAAGTTGTTATGCTGTCAAAATTCTGTCAAAATTTGCATCTAGTGTATGTCTCTTTATGCCATTGATAGATTTACCTATGATTGGCAGATTCTTGCTCTAGTGGGAGTTTCATGCGCTGTTTTATGCATGATTAGCACTTGTGGTGCTACTTTCCTTTATTGAGAGCAGTTTTCACTCCCTGCAAGGAGAGACATTAGTACAGATTTGCTTGCATCTCTTTTGGCGCATGTTTGTGCACAGATCCTGCTACAGTAGCAGTGACTACCGTTACATGTACATTGAATTGTGGATACTACCTTTGGTACGATGTTGTCGAGCCATTTTTTAGCTTGTTCTTGGCAGTTACTTGGCGGTTTCTTAGACTCGGTCTAGAAGAGCCCTTTTTGAGACTGGCGCTAGTTTTTAAGCCTGCATAGCCTTTTGTGAGAATCGTTGAATGAGATATTTTTTTAAAGTCGAGCATTGGGGGCGGAGTTACCGACTATGAGAAGTGGGCACGGCAAAGTTCAGTGGGAAAAACTCCCAAAATACTGACAACCACGTTGGTCAGTTTCAAAGAAGGTGGTCTGCAAGTGGTTATGAGGCGTTGCATCAGGATATAGTGAAGAAAGAGCATTTTGCAACAACACTACAGGAGGGTAAGGCCATGAATTGGTTCTTGCAATATGGCATGGCAGATTTTGCTGATTATAATGATTTGAGGCATAGATTTATATTAAGGTTGAGGGAGGATAAAACACCTGAAGACATTTTGAAGAAGTTGAGAAGATTGAAGCAGAAAGATTTGTTGGTTGAAGATATGCACAGAAGTTCAGAAACTTGAATAATAGGCTGGAAGCAGCACAACAACCTTTTATGAGCTTTCGTAAGGGACTTCAAAAGGAGTTCAAAAGTGCAGTGGTAGGGAGAACCCCATTAGCAAATGCACAGGATTTTACTGATTTGGTGGAAGCAGCTGTAAGAGCTAAAAGAAGATATGGAGGTAAGGCAGAACTAAAGGAGAAAAAGAAGAAGAAGACTTAGGGTTCAGACTCAGAGTCAGAAGCTGATGATTCAAATCAGGATACTGAAGTTGACACTCATAGTGACGAGGAGGAAGATTGGTCAGAAAAGAAGAAGAAAGAGAAGAAGAAGCAGGAAACGAAGAAGCAGAAAAAAGATAAGGGTAAGCACAAGAATGAAAAGAAGCATGATAAGAAAGCAGTAACTGTAGATGCAATCAACAAAATCATTGAGGAGAAATTGCAGACAATTGGAATGAATCAGTTTGGAATGTCAAGAAAACCATATTGTCAGGTTTATCAAAGATTTGGTCATGAATATGAAAACTGATTATAATCCAGATTTCAGGGGAAGAAGACCTGAGTATATTACTCAAAAAATGAGGGAGGTAGCTGCAAATGTGATAGCTCCTCAAGGTGCTAACAGGAGATATCAAGGACCTGCACTTGAGAGAAGGTTCCGAAATTCCAATAATTGGAGATATCAAAATAGGAATCAGAACAATATGCAATAGTCACCATGCAATTATTGTGGGCACATGGGACACATACAAGGACCTGATTGTGAACTCTAGTGTAGAAATTAGAATGATAGGGGAATCCCTATTATTAGGTACAACAATAACAATAATAATCGATCCCCAGAATAGAATCAACCACTTCCACCACAACAACAACAAAGACCTCCAGGTCAAGCTAATTTAGTGATTTTGGAAGAATGGACTAAAGAAGCATGGACTTAGGAGAAAGGATGGAGAAAAAGGTAGAGTTTCCCAAAGAGAAACATAAAACTGATCAGCAGGTGTAGGAGAGCAACCTGACTCAGGAAACACCTAGGCATTATAATTGTGACTGCACGGCTTGTATCCTAATTGAGGATGTTTCAGAACCCAGTGGATGTAATGATGCCATGGTGGTCACTAGGGAAAAGGCTAAGGTTGGAAAATCCACCTTGGAAGAAGTAGACAACCCAAACAATTTGTACTGGAAAGATAAAAAAGCAATAAGGACAGGGGCACTCAAGGAAGTGCAAGACTCTCAAAGAGGGGGCGTACCACCTGAGGATTGGAATTTTGTTATAAGATCATTGGAGGACCGGGGAAGAAGAACTTCAAACCACAGTTCAACTGTATTGCAAGAATAGGTTGGTGGTGATGAATTTTATGAAGCTTTGTTATCAGCTCCATTAACCACCACAGTAAAGCAAATGTTGAGGCTGATACCTGCATTTTCACAACAACTGTTAAAGAGACTTAGTAAGGAAGTAGCATGAAAGAATTAGGAAACAAGAATGTATACTGAGGAAACTATTTGTGGGGAAGCTTGTGAAGTTCAACCTTTGGATGTTGATTACAAGGTACCAGTAGTTGGGGCTTCTATTGGAAAGGTGTTTTTCCCTGGTGTACTCTTGGATGAGGGGTCAGGAGTTAATATCCTCTCGGAGTCAACCTGCAAATGTTTGAATCTTTTGAAGTGGGTTCATCTCCTTTTCCATGAAAATGGCAGACCAAAGACGGGTTCAGCCTTTGGGAATTCTAAGGAATTTGCAGATCTCAGTTGGAGGAATACAGTTTGTGGCCAACTTTGTGGTTCTCAAGTTGGAAGAATCTACTTGTTCTATCCAATGATGTTGGGGAGGCCCTGGTTAAGAGCAGCAACTGTAAAGCAGCTATGGGGAGCAGACTCTATAGTGATCAAAAGAGGAAAGAAGAAAGTGAGAATGCAAATGGATGAAAAAAAGGTGATACCACCTGGTTTCAGGGCTTTGCATACAAAAGGGCCGAATATGGTAGAAGAAATTGGAGAGGATGCAGAAGAAGATTTTCTTAGAACTAATTCATCAGTTGTACCTATATTTGAAGTGGATGTGCAAAAAATAACAACTAAGTATGTTTTCAAGAATCAGGATGATGGGTTGAAGTCTTTGACTTAGGAAACACTGATTGATCAGGGTAAGCAGTCAACTACCAAATTGGGTAATGAGTTGTTGAAAACTTTGTAGATTGGAAACAAAGAAGAATTGGAAGCTATTGAAGTAGTAAAGCAAGCAGAAAGAGCTTTTGAACATCAGATGGAAAGAACTGCTAGGGTCACTCAGGATGAACTGCAGGAACTGAACCTGAACACTCAGGAGGAACCACAAATAGTGAAGGTGTCAACATAATTGGATGAGGAGTTTTGTAGAATTCAAAGATTTTTTTGCATGGAATTATACAGATATGAAGGGAGTAGATGCTAGCTTTTGTCAACACAAAATTAACTTGAAAGCAAATGCAGTTCTAGTTGTACAACAAAGGTATAGGAAAAATCCTAACTATGCCAAACAAGTTAAAGAAGAGATTGACAAACTATTGGTTGTTGGTTTCATTTATCCTTTGGAGGAAGTTACATGGTTGTCACCAATTGTGCTAGTTCCAAAGAAGAATGGCAAGATTAGGGTGTGTGTAGATTATAGGAAACTGAATGCTGCCACAATAACTGATCCATTTCCATTACCTTTTTGTGATACGCTATTGGATGCAGTAGTTGGACATGAGCTTTATAGTTTCCTGGATGGTTTTAGTGGATACAACTAGATCTTAATGGCACTTGAAGACAGGGAGAAACCAGCTTTTATCGCTGAGTGGGAAGTTTATGCTAGCAATGTAATGACATTTGGCTTGAAAAATGCTCCACTAACATTTCAAAAATGTAAGGTTTCCAGTTTCTGAAACCTTCAAAACTGTACTAAGCTTGAAAAACTTAATGGAAAATACTATTGCAGGACTCCAAACACTATTAATTTTGGTATTTTTGGAATTATAAGCAGAGCTTTACTATGTCTAGAAATTTTCAGAATCTGATTCCGATAAAAACGGGAACAGTTACGGGACATTGAAAATTACCATAGAAATTTAATTAATAACAAAAATTGGATGGTTTCATTTTAATCATTAGCAAAGACTTTTTTACACTAAGGTTCTAGAGTTAAATAGGAAATTCCAAATTTCATCATGGAAAATTTGCAAAAATCAAACATGCAAATTCTGGAAGATATGGGGTGAGTATGGAAGCTGTGGAAACTTGCCAGGGGCAGTGATGGCAAAAAAATGCGCCATTTTCAAGCTGGGGGGTTGCTTGGACTAGGGAAAAGCTGCCAAAAGCTACCAGATGCCCAGAAAAAGCTATAAATAGGACCATTCTCTTCATATTTTGTTAGACTCGGAGCCTTGAGAATTTCTCTCTCATCTAGGGAGAAACACTACGCAGAAATCATTAGAGTTAAATCTCTAATTGATTAGCCCTAATAGGTAATTAACCTAATCCCTCTCAATTAGTAAGGTTAGATTAAGATAAATGATTAATTAGAGTTAAATCTCTAATTGATTAGCCCTAACAGGTAATTAACCTAATCCCTCTCAATTAGTAAGGTTAGATTAAGATAAATGATTAATTAATCAAAGATTAGGCCTATATATGCTTCTTAAACCTCTTTAAATTATTAAATCTCTGCTAATTATTATAATTAATCTTAGTAATACTAAGCTAATTATTTATCTTCTCATATTAGGGCTGGAATTAGCCAATTTAACCATGAATTAATGGTAAAATTATTAATTAGGATTGGATTAAGTTGAATTATTTATCAGAGATACATTAGACAATTATTAATCTAGGAAAATTATCCTATAATTTTTTGAGAAGTTTTCCTAATTAATTAGGCCTAAATACCCAGTTTTTTGAGAAATTTTAATAGGGGAAATTAGTAAATGGAATTCAAATACTCCCATATAATTATCAGTGCTTAATTAGGTGTTCAAGAACCCGTGATAATTAGGAGAAGTTTAGGAAATCAAATTAGCTAATTACTTTAGCTAAAATACCTTGTTTTCTGAGAAATTTTAATAGGGGAAATTAGTAAAGAATTCAAATACTCCCATATAATTATCAGTGCTTAATTAAGTATTCAAGAACCCGTGATAATTAGGAGAAGTTCAGGAAACTAAATTAGCTAATTACTTTAGCTAAACAGATTTATGGGTTCATTTGGGTAATATCTTTCAGCTCTAGAGAGGATGGGCTATAATAGATGCTTTCCTCTGAAATAAACCATCCTTTCTAATTTATCATTGGACACACTTCTATGAGCTGGTATGTGGGCCGTTCAAACACAGGTTGATCCTTTTTGTACATTTTTCCTTTTTGGTCTACATAGTGTGCATATGAATTATGTGTACCATACAAAGCTAACATCACTCTGTTTGATGTGTCCCTTAAACTCGTGAATGATTGCACACTTGTGGAATTGGATGCAGAATCATTTGCAAACCTAACAGTCTTTTCAACATTTGGTAATATCTCGACACCTTTACTAAATTCATGCAAGAATTTGTTGTTCAAAGAATCAATTTTAAGCTTTTCAGGTGTCTGCGCATCTTTATGTTCATTTTGAACTTGCAGTGTTTTTACTTGTGCTTCTAATGGTAATGCAAAATCATCCGATTGCATTAAAAGTGACAAGCTAAATGCACTTACATCGAGATTTGCATTTCCTATTTTCTCAGTACTTTGCTTGGCAGTTGATATGTCCCTGTTGTCTGGATTTCTTGGAAAATCTTTAGAAAAATGTCCACCTTTTCGTCCACAATCTGAGCGATACGCCATGACTGGTGGTATTTCAACTGGCTCTATCATGTCAAGCTCATGCTGAGAAGTTTTTGCTTCTATGCTTTCCAAGTTGTCGGCGTCTTCTTTTAAAACACTGAGCATCAAGCTGTAGATTGCTCCGTCTTGACCTTTATACTGTCTTTGGCATTGTTCTCCAATTAGATTGGCTTCTATTGGTTGATCTGTTGGATCTTCCATTTCTGGTTCTCAACTATAGATCTGACCACTGTAATCCATGTACAATGACCTTGATTGCATATGCACTAAATGTATGTTTTGCAGACTTGTGCAGGTCTCTGGATAAACACTTGGGTTGATTTTTTAAACTTCTATGTGCACCTCATCTTTGAGCTTGCAATACCTAGCTCCATTGAAGTCAATGAACATCCCGGAGTTCTCTGAATCTGGCTTTACTCTTATCAATAAGATCTTGGCTTCTGTGCTGCTTTTACTGCTCATTAGATATCTATGGCCTTTTGAATCTGTGTACAAGACTTTGTCTCCATTGTAGCCATATAGTTGTAAAATCTGGCCGGTTGCAGTTGTACTTGTGCTGCCACTGCTATTGGCTTGTCCTGTTGTACTTGAACTCTCGGATCAATTTGAGTCCATGTTGACTGGTTCTGTAAAAATTGTCTCAAGAGTTGATTAACTCTAGCTCGACAGTTTCAAAATTAATTGCAACCTTTTGAAATGATGAAAAACTGGGCCTTTAACAAATTAATCTGCAATCCACCGTGATTTGTGCCTGTTCGTCCAATGGAAACTAATTCGCATTGCTACACTTGCACTTGCTCGATTCTCGCATGCAAATTTTTTGAAATTTATTTGATGCTCTACTACTTCGAATTAGTCATTTTGCTTGCTTTTTTGGCTGATCTGATCCGCTTTGCACGGCGTGCTCGATTTGCTATTTTTGCTCGATGTGCGGTACACTTTTCGACTTTGCTATTTTTCTCGACGTTGTTTTTTGCTTTTGGGCTTTGTTCTGGCTTTTCTCAATCTTCTAGGACTTCCTTTATTTTTCTAATTATTTATGAAATTATGAAATTTTGATTTTTTTTAGTCTTTTTATAATTTTTTATGATTTTTTGATAATTTTCTAATTTTTATGAACCGTTTATGATTTATTCAAATTTTCTTGATCAATTTTGGACTTTTTAAGGATTTCTTGATGAATTTTTGATTTTTTTTTTGTGATTTTCTAGGTGTTTTTTTTTTGTGAATTTTCAAGTTTTTTAATTTAAAAATTTACTCTTTTTTATAGTGAGTTTTCTAATTTTATAGTTTTTTAACTCTTTTTTTTATTTTTTTATTGGGTTTTTGAAAATTTTTACTGTTTTCATGATTTTTAAGGGTTTTTTATTTTTGTGATTTTTTTTGACTAATATACAAATAAATGAAATGAAAGTGAGAAAAAAAAGAAAATGAAATTGAAATGAAGTGAAATGAAATGTAAAGGGGAAAAATGGAATTGAATTGAAATGAAATGGAATTTAAAGAGAAAGAAAACGAAATGAAATGAACTTAAAATGAAATGAATCAATACAAAAGTCAATGACACAAAATAAGGCAAAAAGACAAAATGCTCCCAGAAGGCAGGCACGTTGAGAAGAGGTCCCCCTCCCTTTTTTTTTTTTGGACTTCTTGTGTTGTGTGTGTAAGGGTGGGTTCACATGCCACGAAGCGCGAGAATGATGATGGAAGCGGAAGAAGAAAGAAGAAGAAGATTATTTTAGCATCGTAGGAAACCATCCCAAGAGACCGTAAAGATCTATTCGATGAGGAAAGTCCATGCACCGAAAGGCACATTCGGAAACCAAAAACAAAAAAAAAAAACCGAATTTAGACTGAAAATTAGCCAAAACACTGAAAATCACCCGAAAATCCTAAAATTTGCCAAAAAATTCCCAAAAATTTCTAAAAACCTTAGAAAATCATCATTATTTATAAACGAACACTTTCGACACGCAAAAGCAAACCGAAAATATCAATTTTTTTCAAAAATGTCAATTTCGACAAAATTGTCCATTCGACCACCAGAAATAGTAAAACGCTCAGAAATTGACCACAGAAATTGACCACGGAGAGCACAAATGCGAACAAAATGATGCCGTAATTACACACACACAAAATAGCTCGTAAAGATCGCAAAATAAAATTTTTATGGAATTATCCAAAAATTAATGCAAAAATTTGCCAAAAAATTATCCAAAAAAAATCAACAAATTCTCCAAACATTAGGAAATAGTGCAGCCAAATAAAATTACACAAATCACGTGGACTCAAATGCAAAACCATTTTATCAATAAAATCAAGACTACGCAATTAAACCGGCAAAATTATCGACAAATTTAGGTCAAAATTTGACGCAATTGAAATGTAAAAATCCTTGTTTTGAGCATAAAAACGCATAAATTAATCTTGCATACATCAATTATGCAATCAAAATATGAATCAATCATGCAAATTTAACACTTTTTAGGCGCACACACTCACTAAAAAATTGGCAATTTTTACCAGTCTTTAGGTGCGCGCACAAAAGGTTTAAATTTGTTGAATTTGCAATATGACTTAACAAATCAATAGTTGGGCATGAGCACAACACAAATCAATCATCACAATTGAAAAATCATAATACACACATTGATTATTAGGTGCACAAACATGGACAAAATAGTGAACACACCTTAAATTAGGCATACACACACTCAATTAGAATGCGCACACACTTGAAATTGATCATCCAAGCATGCAATCAACTCAATTAGGAACCCAATTAGCAACCTACAATCACCAATTAGCAATTGAAACTTGTCAAATCATACGCCACCAAATCTTAAAAATTTCAGCATTACGACTGCGTGAAATGAAAAATTGTAAAATTTTCAATCCACATTGCATCAACATAGCATAGCATTACATTGCATCATCATGGTGGGATCTCTACGCAATTCTACACATCTCTAAATTCTAGGGAGGTTGAGAATACCACCTTGATTATCTTTTCGTTGAAGATCAATTGAAGGGTCGAATGTTCCAATCCTTCATAGAAAATTAGTAAGTCAGCAAAAATTAATCAAATTAGCAAGGGGTTAGTGTGAAATTAGAGTGTGTAAACACACAATTGGCAAGATACGATCACACATTAGGGAATTATGAACACAATGCTTCATGCACACACATACAAAATCCACAAAAACATAAACAGACAAATGAAATTAGTAGTGAAATTAGTGAGGGAACTCATTCGATTATGCCACAATTACACTAGCGTAGGCCATCGTCCCCGGCAACGGTGCCAAATGTTGGGAGTTCCATCGTTGCAATAGCTCCAATGACCAACAAAATTGTCAATACGGAGGGATGAGCACCCGGCTAGGGCATGGAAACACTCACACGGTTAGTGAGCTAATCATGGCAACACAAATGGTTAACTCTACGAGGTGAGCTTCTCGGCCTATGGAGGAGCTAAGCCGAAATGAAGGGCAATCTTCATATCCACTTCTCTTCACCTCTAATCAACCCAATCACACACACTACGATTGCAAGACGCACACAACACTAATCCTATCATGCAACACACTAATCGCAGCACACACACATAGATCTATCTAGCACCACACTCCAATCAAACCTACATGCACACACAAGCAAAAGAGGACAATCACACAAGATTAGAGAGGGATTAACCACTAATTAGTTAAGATCTAGCTAATCTAAGCATCATAGGCAATCATAAGAAGCATGAGAGAGGCATAGTGAAAGAGAATGAATCATTGATCAGTGTTAATCAAGTCTAATGAGCAAGGAGAAGCTCAAGGACTCCATAGCCACACACCTCAAGAGCTCTCACCAAAGAGTGCTCTCAACAAATGAGCTTGAGAACCATAATTTCTTTTACACACTACCTTATGTACCTAGGGTAAAAATGTGCAATGCCCGGGCGCCCAAGGCCTTTAGGACCCGCCACCTACTGAATCTGCTACCTAGGCACGTCAACTGTCATATTCTTTACATTTTGGAACTCCCATGGAGCCCGTAACACATTAGAAATATTACAATGGCTTGAAATAAATCGGGAATTTACACTACGTGACCATTTTGGAAAAATATTAAAAATGTATAACTCCAATCTTTACTGCTTCTTCACTTTGAAGTTCGATGTGCATTTGTACGTCTTCGGTCTTTAGTAGCTTCTGTTAACTTACGTTGTCTTAGTTAACAGCTTTTATGGTTCATTGATCCTTATACCTATAGGATGATATGATTTTGAAACCTAATGGATGAGTTGAATCCAAAGTATGTCAAGATGAGTCATCCTACAGCTAGATGATAGTTTGTGGTGCTAGCATATCAAAGCAAGTAGGAAGATGTGGTAACAAAGATTTTCACCTATGGCCCTCAGTAAACTCTTTGGTGGTGTTGATGAAGTGTTGGAGTAAGTTTAGTGATAGCAAGGGGTTAAGGATGCTCACGGGCAATTCTTCATTCCCCCTCCTCACCATGGCTATGGTTGCTCCCTCCTCTGCATGGCTACTCTCTCCTCTGCGTGCTTGGCTCCTCCCTCTTCCCTCTTCTCCCAAGATTCCCCCTCCTCTCCATGGTTTCTCCCTCGCTGCTCTCCAAAGATGCTCCCTCCTCTCCTAAGATTCTCTCTCCCCAACATGATTGGCTCCCTCCCCTCCCTTCTCTCCATGGTTATTCCCTCCTCTTCCGAGATCTTTCCTCCCCTCCCTACACCTCATCCTTGAAGTTATCATGCTTGGCTTGTAAGCCCTCCCACCCATGTGTGTTGTGTAGGTTGTGGGAGGCCTCTTCTTAGGTCTTGGGCAGCAATGCTGCAAAAGGTGGGATGGCAATGATGACATTGATTCTTGTTAATGTGCAAGAAAGACAAGGACTAGGTTTATAGCTTGCCTGGGTTTATATCTTTGCTTATGCACCAGAAGCAACACAAGAGGCCAAGGAAGGCACTCTTGGCTACCATCGTGTATGTGAAGAGGGACACCGAGGGAACAAAGAGATGGGATACCAAGCAAGATAAGCAAGGCACCATGTCAAAGACTCTCTCCATGGACCATGAGCCAACCAAGACCATGCAAGTGTATGTGGGTGTGCAATTCCATGCTTGCTTGGCTTTAAATCTCCTACACATGCATGGAAGATGGGGATCTTTGCCCTACTAGAAGGGGAGAAAAAAAACACTGGGTTGCTTCTAATTTTGAAGGGAGGCAACAAAAGAAGAAGTCTCTCTCCCACAGAGCAGATGCCTCCCTTGACATTGTAAGTGGAGATGGATGGTCCATCCATTGTGTGCCCAAGTTTAAACTTTGTTAGGAAATAAGACGTAGCTAAATAGATTTTTGAGTAGATTACTTAATGGAGAGAGATAGATTTCTCACACAAGAGATTATAGAGTAGAGAGAGAGAGAGAGAGAGATTACACACGATATACGTGGTTCACCCAATGTGGGCTACGTCCACGGGAAAGCAGCCACTCAATGGCTTTAGCACTTCAAAAGAAGTAGTAGTTTACAAAGGGATTAAACCCTTAATAGAGCTCCCGCCTTGCTTCACTCTCACCACCTCACACTCACCTTGTTGCATCAACTTCACACTCTGAAATGTGTGTAGAAATGGCCTCCTTTTATAGGCCAAAAGGGCTGCCCTCTCTTATGAGAGGCAGCCATGTGTAGCCGCCCTTGTGCGAATAAGTCCAAATTGGACCCTCCAATCCGCCCATGTGTGGCCGCCCTTGAGAAGACAAGTCCGCATTTGAATTCAGCCACCGGCCACCGGCCATTGACTACCGGCCACCGGCCAACCGACCGGTTGTTTTCCGGCCACTTTTCGGCTGCCGTCCGGCCATAATATTCCGGCGAGGGAAAAAAAAAGTCTCAGGGGCCTCCGCCCCCGAGGCCCCTAAAGTTGCCCCTGATTCTTGTCCGTGAAAATTTTGGTTTCCGGTGAGTGATTTTCCTTCACGCACGATGGCTTCTCCTCATAATGGGGGCCTTACAAATGTGTGCTTTTACCACAGAAAATTACAAGGGTAAATCAGGCTCCATACTTAACAAACTTTTGGGGTAAAGGCGGCGTGTGACTTGTGCATTATGATTGTGGGGAGCACGGCAGAATTGAGAACTTCAAGGTGATAGCTTGCTTGCTCTCGGTAGTGGAGAGATTAAAGGAGCTTGGAAGCTTTGTGAGAACGCAAATGGATCTTGTGAGATCAATTGAGAGTGATGTATGCTCTTGTGGAAGCTCAAAAGAAAATGCAGACAATAGTGTGCGTAGGTGAATGTTAACCACTGGCATCCACTTCTAATAGTCATGGGTCGGGCTTGTCGGTCCAATAGGAAAAGGGTAAGAGTGCTCACCGATGAGAGGTGCACTCTAACAGGAACATTCAAGGGTTAGCTGGCTAAGTATGGGCGCCCAAGTGTGAATGGAGCGAGCTCATATAAAGGTCACCTAAACCTAAAAATAATTTATTCTTTCATTTGTGCAATTGAAGAGTGCTCTTGCTCCATCTCCGTCTTCTTCTTCTTCATCTCCTTTTGTGTGTGTGTGTGTGTGTGTGTGTGTGTGTGTGTGCGTGTGTGTGTGTGTGTGTGAGAGAGAGAGAGAGAGAGAGTGATCAACCATTGCGACAACGGCATGACGGTGGTGAAGTGGTTGAGCATGGCGTAGCCGCGGCTCCTTCTTCACGGCGAGGAATCCTCCATGACAGAAAGCATAGAGCGGTGATTGACACACCATTGCCATATTTGAGCTTACTAGTTTAGGCTAGTTGTGTGCTTGGAGCCATCTGTGGCTTGCACACAATGCTAGGCAAGGCCCTTGCTTCTATACATGTGGCAGAAGCCCACATTTTTGGCGCCGATGTTGGGGAATCGCCCTGCACTAAGCTCAAGAGACACTCTGTGCTTCTTCTATGAATGTTTGTGTTAGGAAGGAAGAGGAAGAAGAAGAAGTTATTTTCTGCAAGCTTTGATTTCTTGCATAATCTTTGTTTTCTACCAATGTCTGCTTTTACACAGTTTTTTTATAATTTGCACAATAGTAGTTAGTAGTGAATGAGTGTTTTTTGCCAATGTCTACTTGCACACAGTCTTTACATAGTTAGTGAATAGCTTGTTTTCTGTCAATGTCTGCTTTTACATAGTTTTTTATTTTGCACAGCTAGTAGTTAGTGTGTTAGGTCGTGAAAGAGTAAGCAGTTAGAAGAGTAGATAAGCTTAGTTAGCAGAGTAGTTAGCTGCAAAAGAGGGACGCGATTTCTAGCGGAGCAGTTTCTGGCGAGCGCTTTTTAAGAATCGGGCGAGCGGATTTTGAAAAGAAGGGACAATCTACCCATCTCTCTCTCTCTCTCTCTCTCTCTCTCTCTCTCTCTCTCTCTCTCTCTCTCTCTCCAACTAAAATTTGATTGTCATTTCACGACCAACTCACATTCAAACAAAAAACACCGGCGAATCATTCAATACACTATTAATAAGAGAAATAGAAGTTCCTTACACACAATTAGGGTCTATTTCATCTAGCAAGCCCCAAATCTATGAGTTCCATTTCATCCAAAGTAAATACATATAGGGGGTGATACATCATGGGTGACGTGGAGGAAAGAAGGGCGGTGGGGGGCCATATCCTCTGGGAGGAAACAAAGGTCGTGCCAACGGGGGCAGTGCGCCAAATGGTGGGGGAACTAGTCCAAATGGCAAAGGGTATGAACTATATGTGGGCGGGGCTGCAGGTAGTGAAAGAGGCAATGGATCAACCCCGGGCGGGGCCTCAGATGTGGAGGCAATGAATGCACTGGGAGACGGTCCAGTTGCACGCCATGCCAAAAATGGGGCTGTGAAAGTGGGATATGGTGCTGCAACTTCCCCGCCCTGACTGCTGAGTGGTGTCGGGAACGGTGGGTCGAGCGGATGAAGCTGCTAGGACACCTGCTGCGGTTGCTCAGTTACCGGAGCTCTGACACTCCTATGAAACATCAATGTCGAGCCTAAATTGGAAGGTAGGCACTGAGCTGGCTCCAAAACAAGCACTGAAAACTGCCCAATCCTTCTCACAACTGATGCAATGTCTACATAGTAGTAAACATTGTGCTGCCAATGTCCCAACTCCTGCAAAACAATCCAACACAGCATCTCCCATGTCTGTGAAGGTACCTAGTAGCCATCTACAAAAAAAAGTTACCTTTAGATTTATTATACCTATAATTTTATAGGAACAATAAAAACAGCTAACAAAAAAATTCTACCACCTGGCAAACGCTGGACTCCTCTCAACACCTCTACGATAAGGCCGGCCCATACGATCAAGCGTCCACTGTGTGGAATCTGATCCTGGTAGCTTCTCCCACAACATGTCGTCCTCTGCAGAGAAGCCACATACATTTGTTGCAATCTCTCCATCCGCTCGATCGTACCTCGGAAGCTGACACCCACCAGTTCTAGGGGGTGAAAAAATGGCTAGCAACAAAGTACCAACCTGCGGGGAGCAAGTAAAACATTATTTTTTGTCCCACGACATCAAAGTTACTATTCTTTATCAAAACAAAAAAACAACATACCCCCTCTAAATAGTCATGAACAGTCGTACAACTAGCCTCCGATAGCCGTAAGTACAATATCCTCAACAGCTGGAAACCAGCTCCCTCTGCCTTCGAAGTGACGATGGAAAGATGTTCTGCATGACATGTTGCCACAATCATGCCATCCACCAAAAGAAACTCGGATGCTAGAAGGAATGCAGCATCCACAAGGTCACTATCCCAATAGTTCCATAAAGGAACCCCACCCGTGCTAGCTGCATGTGGCCTAGTGTGTAAGGGAAAGGCCATGTACACCAAACGTACGCCACCCAATCTCAAGCTGGGGTTCATCTGCCCTGTTCCTGATAGAGAGCCCAAGAATCTGCATAAATAAGTGTGGCCTGTGCATATAACTATGACTGTGCACATAACTATGATTGTAAATAAGCGTGGCTTACTTGTCATTGCACAACACATCTAGAATAGCTTTTGACAACTCTTTGGCACTAGCATGCACTGCAAGGTGGCGTGGCTCTACATGCATATCTGTATGTAGCAACATAAGATCAAATATATCTTTCAAGCAATGCTAAAGAGAACAACACAACATTAAGCATTTTCAGGTACCTGGATGGTTATCTCCCACAACTCTAGCCATGTCTGATAGGTCCTCTGCAGCCCTACCATGCGATGGTGAACATGGAGGGGACTCCTGGATGCCCCCCACTGGTCTGGGAGTGAAGGATAGTGTCGGTACACTTTGACTCATAGCACCAAGGCTATGAGCACTATCGCTGACTTCTATAGAATACTCCGCAACCACATGCTCGCTGTCACTGTTGCTCGAAACTACAGCCCTCTTCTTTCTCTTCCCACGTTGCTTGTCAGCTTGTTGTGCTTGCGAGTCTTTCCTTGAGGTCTGTTTCTTCCTCTCTGGTTTCTTTGATGTGTTTGGAGATAGAGCATCCTCTATCACAACCGCTTTCTTCCGTGACGCACTATGCTCCACTATTAATTAAAAGAAGAAGAGTTATTGAGCCCATATTCTATTGCTTCATGGAAAAGGTAAAAACTACATAGAGGCATACCTATGTATAGCTCTTCCTCTTCGGGTGGGTACTCCTTGTCCGGGTAGTCCAGCCACCAAGGACACTTGAGCCACACTCCCTTTGGCCGCAAGTCATCTATCCACTCGTCAGGATATAAGCCCGTCTCCTCTCTCTCCAACCTGCACCATGCATCACTGGGGTGCTCGGGAATGGGAAATACAAGAGCATCTCTCCACCATCTACAAGACAAACCACAATGTTTTCATTTGCATAGAACAAGATTAGTGTATCCTACTACATTCTTAATTTGTCAATTAAAGATGTCGAACCTGTACAACAAGCGTCGTGCCGTACAAGCAAAATGGGGTTGCTCTTCGCGTTCATGTGTGAATTTGATCCGAGCACTCCACTTCTTGAAGGCCTTCTCAAAGTGCTTGCATCTGTATGTCAATAATGTGTGGGCAAGCGTGCAACCATGCCTACCTTCAGCCTTCTCATGTTGGATAGCAACATCATGATTCTCGCCCTCCATTTTCTCGGCCATCTCAATCACTCTCCTGCAGCAGCAAATAATAAGTCACAAGTTACATAACAAATTGCTAGCTGGTGCAAATGTTCACTAAATCTAACCTTTCCAACTGCCACCAATACACGTGATATCGAAGCCACTGGATCCAGGCCTTCTCCGTCAAACCGATGCCCTTCTCCTTCAAGGATGCATCACCGCCTTGGAGCAAATCAAGCAATCGACACTTCCTATCAAAGGAAAAGCAAGACTTATTTTTTATTGCTACATAATAAAAAGAGAAATATATCCAATGACTTAAACGACTATTACTTACTCTGTTGGGCTAATGCGTGCACGCGCTACCTCTGCCACTCTTGAGGGTGTCATTTTCGTGGTCTTCTCGTCCCAACCTGTAAATGAAATACATTTTTGGAAAAATTCGCTGCCATTCTCGGGATTTGCAATGGTGGCTATCTCAAGCCCTTTGCGTGTAAAGTATTGCTCCATTTGAGAAAGTGCTAGATTGATGCTTTCCTCATATGCGTCAGGTACCAACTCGTAGTCAAAGCTCCCTTTTGATGGCAGTCCTTCCGTTTTACTACTAAACATATGATCGAACTCTTCCTATTATTTTCAAAAGAGTCGATCAAAATACACATAATAAGATTTCGTAATCAAAACATATTCTCATATACAATTGGTTTGAAGCATACCTTCCAAAGTAGTTACGCAAGGACATCCATTGGCAATTTTAGCCACTTAGACTTATTTGGACCTCTAAAACTCAAAGCCCTTTCTACTGCCAAACGCGCTCTTTCTCGGAATTTTTGCAGAAGTGATATAGGATCCGGCAACCCTAGCTTTCTCATCATGAAAATATCATGAGCAGTCGTATGAGGCACTGAAACCCTCGTGGCCCTGTTTAACAATCGATTGTAATTTATATAGTTTACAAATAAGATGCATTTACATTAGCAAAAAAACAAAGGGCTCACCTATTGATCATACTCAAAACCAATAGAAACTCCGCTGCCTCGTGTGGCTGAAAGTCAACTAAAACTCACTCCACCTTTGGCACTTTCTCAATTGGAATGTCATTCTCGTTCATCCACCGCATCCATGCCTCCAATCGGTGATTACCATCCCAAACCACAAAGTACCTCTCGACCATGTGACTAAGATCGGGGATTTGGCGAAGCTCTTCATCCAAATCATATGACATTGCAAGATCTCTTGCAGCGTGACCATGACGAGTAAATTGTTTGTGATCCTCCCCAGGAATTCGTTCACTAACAATAAATCTGGCCATCGTTGGTTGGTAGCTTTTGTTTGCAATAGAGAGTTGCAAATCGGCCACATGGTCATCATGCGTGCGGATGGTGGGGTTTGAGAGAAGTCGACAAAGAGGCAATCGTGGAAGTTTCCCATCGTATGGTACTCTGTGAGAATCCACCCAACCCAAAAAAATGTGTTTGTCGACAACATTTCCAAACACTTCGTCTTTGACATTCTCAATACCGGTACCTGTTTCCACACGATGACTGGGTCCGGCGCTTGATTGTGATGTTCCAGCCACTCCAGTTACAATGGATATAATACGATCCAAAGAACTCAATGCCTGAGATTGTTGGGTATCATGTGTGCCTAACAGAGGTACTTCTTTTGAGGTAGTAACATCCACCTCATCAATTGCACTAGTATTTTTTGTTTGGTTTCTTGTTCTCATGCTTGCGAGAAAGAAGGATAATTTATAAGAAATAGATATAGGATGATTTATGAGAATTTGTAGGTTGGAAGTTTGAGATGTGAACCTGAGAGAGAGAGAGAGAGAGAGAGAGAGAGAGAGAGAGAGAGATCTGTGTAGCAAAAGAAAATAGAGAAGAAGAAAATGAAGAAGAGAAGGTCACTTTATAAAGCTTTTAATATTTTATTAATTTAAAATTTTTTTATGACTGTGTGTGTGAGAGAAAGAAGTGTGTGTGTGTGTTGCCATGTACGCGCGTGTGTGCGTGTGTACGTGTGCATTTTTGTGTACGTGCAGCGTGTGTGTGTATGTGTACGTGCAGCGTGTGTATGTGTGTGTACGTGCAGTGTGCAGCGTGTGTGTGTGCACGTACACGTGCGTGTGTACGTGTGCGTGTGTGTGCGTGCACACACACGCTGCACGCAAGTGCACGTGTCTGTGTGTGCACACACACACACACACACACGCTGTACTTAGGCGCGTGTGTGTGGTGCACACACGGACGCCAGCGTGTACACACGCGCCCGTGTGTGTGTGTGTGTGTGTGTGTGCGTTTGTGTTTGTGTGTGTGTGTGTGTGTGTGTGTGTGTGTGTGTGTACGTGCAGCATGTGTGTGTGTGCGTGCGGGCGTGCACGTGCGTGTGTACGTGTGCGTGTGTGTGTGCACACACACACACGTTGCACGCAAACGCACGTGTGTGTGTGTGTGTGCTACACACACACACACGCTGCACTTAGGCGCGTGTGTGTGTGTGTCCACATGGCAAGGCACGTGGACACGCTGGTGCAGGTGGCCGTTGCGTGTCCATGTGGACTGACCACGTGTACCATCGCCAACCAACGATACACGTGGCCAGTCCACATGGACACGTGCACCACCGTGTCCACGCACGCTGGGCGTGGCCCTGTGGGCGTCTCTGCCTCTGGCCAAACGTTGGCCAGAGGCGGACACACGCTCGGCGTGTGCCAAGCGTGTGCCGCCTCTGGCCAATGTGTGGCCAGAGGCAGAGGTGCCCACGCGCCCATGACCACCGCGTTGGCCATGGGTGAGTATCTCGGCCATCCAGCTCTGCTCCTCCCCCCCCCTCATCCCGCCCCCGCCTCCGCTCTTGCGCCCACTTCCCCCACCCACCCAAATCTGCGGCCTTTGCCCGCCCCCGCCTCCGCTGTCCCCTTCCCCCCCCCCCCCCCCCCCCCCCACCCACCCACCCAAGCTGCGGCCTCCGCCCGTGGGCGCCTCTGCCTCTGGCCACGCGTTGGCCAGAGGCAGAGGCGCCCACGGCCAACGCGTTGGCCATGGGTGGGCACATGCTCCACACAGGAGCGTGTGCCCGCCCATGGCCAACGCGCTGGCCATGGGCGAGTATGCAGGCCATCCCGCTCCGCTCCTCCCCCCCCTCATCCCGCCCCCGCCCCCGCCTCCTCTCCTGCGCCCACCCCCCCCCCCCCCCCCCAACCCAACCTGCGGCCTCCGCCCGCCCCTGCCTCATCCCGCTCCCACTTGCCCCCTCATCCCGCCCCCGTCTCCGCTCCTACGCCCACTTCCCCCCCCCCCCCCCCCCCCAAAAAAAAACCTCCGCCCCCACCCAACCTCCGCCTTTGTCCGTACTAGCGGCCAATCACGCAAAACCCGGCCGTCCATTGCCCTGGTCTCTCTCACTCCGCCCTCCTTGCGTTAGTGCCTTGCTTCCGTAATCGCAAAACGCTCCAGCCCGTGATCACACACATAGTCACAAAAAAATATTTTGTAAATTTTTTTTATTTCATATTTTTTAACATTAGTTTTTTAAATTAATAAAATAATATTAATTTTAAATTTGTAACGGCTACTTATTAGACGTGAGTATATAATCAATTTGTTTTAGCTTATACAATGTGATCTTGTGCTTAATTATTTGCTTAACATATTATTATGGCTTGCTCTTTATTTTTCTTGGGTAAAGAGTTTTCTTATCCTTTTTACAATGGTAAATTCATAATATCTGAATCATTTCTTTTAGAATTAATTTCTCCAATGCAATTTACAACTTCAGATGCTGTTATCGAAGTAGGTGATATTGAAATGAATTTGCCTCTTGAGAGGACTCTCAACAATTTGGGTGAATTCATCTATGTATTGGATGAGCAGCTTTCACGTAAATACAAAGTCAACGTATCTCATCAAACACAATATGCCAGCTCACCTAGCATGATTCCCATTTCCATTGTGGATAGTCCGTTAAAGATGCAATTCGGTCCAAAGGAGTTAATAGATCTATGTACCCCCCCTCGAGTTTTGCCCTTAAACAGCTTCAAAAGGAGTACAAGACAAAAGCTCTTACAGGCCGAGAAGAAGGGCACATTGACAAAGCTGTTAATGCAAATCAAAGTAGTGGAACAAGTTACAGAGATTCCAAGGTCTTACAATGGAGATCTTGTTCTAGAATTTCCACCTACCATGGGAAAGTTGCACCATATGGATGCGATGGAGCATAAGTATGATCCTCATTTGTGGTCGAAGCCTACTACATCCAATATTGTATTTGCAGGTGTAGTGTGTCTTAGTCATTGCATAGGATCTCTCAAGTGCATGAATGAACAATGTGTCCACTTGGTTAATTACCATATTCCCAATACAAGTCATTTCAACGGGTACATACAAAAGGCAACTGGACCTGGGGAATATTGTAAGATTGGAGATAAGAGCCTTACATGCCATTTTTGTAAGGCAATTTCTTTTTGTATTGCAACATGTGATTGTGTAGTATACTATGTCATGCCATCCGATGAGACTGCCACTAGAGTCATGATTCATCGTGGCACACATCGACACGATGTGCGCAGCGGCACATCCAAAACACTAACGGACAACACCAAGCTGATGGTGCAAAGTATTTTGACTGTTGACCCACACGCAGGAGCCAGGAAGGTTCAAATGTGTTTGGCAAAAGAAATTATAAGTACAACACTTCTTCGCAACAACACCAACGAAGGTATTTTAGGCGAGTAACAGCTATTTGCAATCGCTGAGGAGTTGGGCCCATTGGTGCAAGATAACTGGTATGAGCATTTCGTAGATTCTTATTTCGATGCAAAACTCTATGCTAAATTATTTTTTAATCTAAACACTTTTAACATTGACAGGTTTCGGAGTTCAGTATCTATTTTACGTAGAGGGGTTGACAAAGAATCTTTTGGCATTGATGCACTCCTAAAACTGAAGCGAGAATGCACATATGAGTTTTTCCATGGAAGCCGGTTTCTTGGTCAAGGTATGGATAGGGAGAAATGTTATGTCTTCAAAATGTCCACAATTGGTCTGGCATCCGGTGTGGACATAGTCAACCGAATGAGACAAGATCGGGATGGTGATCTTCGACGTGCGTGGATCCAGTTTGATCACACCAGACGTGTTAATGATTGGGTGACTATGGCCTGTCATGTCTATGATCCAAGGTACATGGCCTATCTTAAGAGCTTTGTGGCTTTCCATTTACTCTCTCTAAAACAATTTGTTTGCAGCAGGCAGGACCTTTTGACTATTGCAACTTGTGAAATGAAACAGGAAGACATGGAAACGCAATGTTTGTTTTTGGAGTGCCTTAATGATGTAATGATATCATGTGGGCTTGACAAAGAAAATTTCTTTGGCTACATGGCTAATGAATCTCAAGCAAATTGGAATGCAATTCGAATTGTTTTCAATGGTGGTGACAAGACCAATACAATGAGCGGCCGAGAGCGTTCTTGTCTTTTCCATCGGAAGCAAAGCTTGAATCAACACACAATGAAGTATGTGGTGCAAGCTTCTCAACACACACACAAAGAAATGTGTGAGAAGTGGAGGCAAGCACCAACAAAAGAGGCTGCAGCAGTGGAGGCTCGTCTGATACGCCAATGGTGGCGTAACGGTCATTGCATAGACTGTAACATTCCATACATGGATTCATGGCTTAGTTGGTGGGAAATTTGTATTGCACATTGGGGTGGCATTATGACATGCGTAGAAAGTAGCTCTGATGGACCAAACACTCCACGCACTAACCTTGCGGAGAGAAAGCATGGCAACTGGCTAGCAGGGGAGGGTTTCCGTAAACGCATATCATTATATGATGCATGTACAACCGACCTTGCAAATTCCATCTTACAGAGCACAAAGGCCATTTCATACAGCCATGGAAAACACATTGGAAAGGGTCCATCAATACAAAAGCTTACGGAACGCCATGAAAAATGTCCTAGCCAAGTGATTAGAGTAGTGAATGCGGCTACTGAGGGCACTCCAATGTATAAACAACCAACTCCATTAACAGGAGATAAGGAGACATCAAGGCAAAAAAGAAATCCAAATGAGGTTATCAACGTGGAAGATGATGCATCACATAGACCTGAGTACAACTCGGTCACCAAAGATCGCAAGAAGTGTGGAAGACCACGTAAGATCAACTTTGCAGAAGAAGGGATATCACAAACCCCAAAACAAAGTATAGGTTCTGGTGGGCAGTATGTAGTTGGGTGCAAGGTCAATGAGGCAATGTGGGCCATACGTCGAACTCCACAAGGTAGTAGGGTCACATGTAGCGGCACACCAAGAGGCGGACACAGGTGTGGATGCAGTATAGCAGGTTCTAGCCTTGGTATACCAGCCCCATCGTTTGAAGGATATCGAAAACATCCAAATGGTGTGGCAATGGTTTTGGTTTTTTTCGGATCATGTCTTGCATTGTCATATAGTAGACCAGAACATTGAGCCGCAGCCTCTTCATCCACCACACACTTGGCCCGTGCATGTGGGCACCAACCTATCGGAGGATGAGGTGCAAATATTGCATGAAGGGGGGTATCAAGTGGAGCTAAGCAAAGAAGGAGCATCTAATGTAACGCCAGTTTCTCAAGAACAAAATATGACAAACTCTCCTTTCAAGTCAAAAGATTCATCCACTCCTGAAGGCAGTGCAAGAGCCACAGTGCGAGATGGTCTACGTGTACGGTATCGGACTTCCATTTCCGAGGATGTTGCTCGCAAGATCAGTCTAGCACTAGCCCTGAGAGCAAAGGTCGTAGAAGAGATATGTGCAGCAGATGGTGTTAGTGAGGTCTTCAAACTAGAGACGAACAGTGAAGATGGTCATGTCGGGATGTACAAAGTTTGTATTAGCAACCAGCCATCGTGCACATGCCCAGACTTTATGGAACGGGTGTCAAAGCATAAACCATATCTTGCATGTAAACATTTGTATTTTATTTATCTACGTGTGCTAGGGCTAAGCCAAAATGAGAACATGTTTATCCATCAACCAATCCTGCCAGATGTTGATATCTTCAGGGCACTGAGTCAAAGCCGGACTTATCGAGGCATGGATGCATAGCATTTGACAATGCTCACTTCTTCTTAGTATGCTTTACCTAAACAATTGTACTACTTTCTAATTTTATCTTAGGATGGTCACATTGGGATACATTCATTTGCAAGTTTTTTTCATATTTGAGTACTGGTTGTTTATGTGTCAAATCGTGTATAAAATAATATAATATTACCACAGTGGCTATAAATTGCCATAGCTTGAGTTATTTTTGTGAAAGCGTCCACTAGCTTCCTAGCACAGCTCTCCTTCTTTCACGATGTCCAACGATCTTGCGAGTAAAATAAAGTCTGCGTGGGATGCCATGGAAGCCATTCCAAACAGAGAGGCATTGTATGGAGCCGACTGGTTTTGTCAGGCTCTCAAGGCAACCATCAACGTGTATCGTCTCTATCAATGCCGCAAGGAACTCAATATGCGGAGCTTAATCAATTTGAACGAGACGGGACAACTAGCTTTCTCTTGCTGGAAGAAAATTGGGCTCATCACAGAGGAGGATGAGGAGGAAATGAGGCAGCAGCTAAGCAACGTGGTGAATCTTAATATGCCAATCGAAGGGAGGACATCAACTACTAAAACCGGGCCTTCGAACACTTCTTGTTTATGTAATGCAAGTTTAATAAAATGTAACATTTTGATTATTAATGGGAGTTCTTGTTTTAAGTACCCTTGTCTATATTGTTTTTGAAGACCCTTGTCTAGCTTCCATACCTTTGACTCTCTCTCCCTCTCTCTCTCTCTCTCTCTCTCTCTCTCTCTCAAAGAGAGAGATAGAGATAGTCCACAAGGAGGAAGAGAGAATCTTTTTAGGAATCTGCTCACCTGATTCCTAAAAAGCGCTCGCCGAAAACTGCTCGCCTAGAAATATCCCCCGCAAAAGAGATAAGGTTAGGTTAGTTAGGTGAGTAGGAAAAAAGTTTTTTGTGTGTGTGTGTGTGGCCCAAAAAGGCCACCGAAACCGCGCGCAGCGACCGGACCAAAAAAAATAAAAACCAAAATATTTAAGTGTGAGATGTGAGCATGTTCTACGAAAATTTTGGATCGGGATCATTTCCCCAAGCCCAAGCCCAAGCCCAGGCCCAGGCCTCAGTCCTCAGTCTTATGATATATACTAGACTCACTCTTATATATATACCCTACCCCCACAAGAGGGAATGAGGGCATGTGGGACAAGTTCCTCAAGTCCTCCACCATCCCCTTAACACTCACCCTTTGGACTTACTAATTCTAGCCCTCTCCCCACCTAGGAAAAGACTAGATTTAGCATTCCGAGGACTGTATGTAACCGAAACGGGGGCTGTAAAGCACGACACGTCCCTCTAACCAAGGCGCTCGTTTTGAGCTATCGCACGCCATGTTCTCTTGAATTAGCGACCACTAAGAGTCAACCCATATAGAGCCACATTGCATCTAGTTCAAAGGACACCCCTAGCACCTCAAGCTTAGATGGAGCATTCCTAAATGAGAACTGGGAGTACGAACTACAAACGGAAACTCTAACCGACCTATACACATGCCACACCTATCACGTGGGTTGGATAGATGTCCTACAATCCACAACGGGTGCTACTAGCGTGTAGGATCAACAAGAAAGAGTTTGTGAGGTCATCCATAGGGTTATTGAGCTAGAGAGACAGAACAAGGGGATCCACATGCCTTCAACGACTCTCATGAGATTCTTGGATACAAGGAAGGCTAAACAACCAACCTTATCGCAAGTGGAGACTCCCTCGGTAAGTCCAATGGATCCCCATTTGTTGTTTCGCCAAGGATCTCAGTGCAATCTGAGCCTACAAGTAATAGCTTTACTTTTCCAAGTCTAGATCATCTTTCCCTTGATGACACCATGGCTACCATGCCTACCCCAATGATGGGCATGCCAAGAAACACACCATGGACCTCATTTGTTGGTAAAGCACTGCTACATGGTAGCTCAGTGCCCAACAGCCCCTTCAAGTGTGTACCAATCGTATGCACGTATGGGTCATCGCACTCATGTAGCCCCTACCCCTCCCATTGTTTCAACAACCTATGCTACACAACCACAACACCCAAGCTCTTATTTCCATGGGACCATACCGGCTAGCATTAGCATGTCACATCTGACGTCTGCTATGCCTAGGGCCACACATATGAACTTTGGACCGCCACATGGCACAACACCCTACCAAACGTGGAACCCAAGGGCTTCCTATGCGCCAAGCCCAGTGCCAATACCTACTCCACATGTAGTCTTTGGAGCACCTCCACCCATGGTTCCTGCTCACTTAGGTGACTTGGCAACATTTTCTCAAGCTATCGGTCAACCTATTGCTAAGAATATGCGTAACACGCCTGATAGAGAACCTAGAAGTAAGGCAGTACAAATAGCCAATCTCACACAAAAATTTAGTGGAGACGGGGATGTGAGAAAGCATATCGAAGTGTTTGAACAAATATGCGATTCTCTAGGAGAACGCAATGACTTGCATAAGAGTAATGCTTTAAGCCTAACCTTAAGTGGGAAGGCTGCGGATTGGTATAGAATCCTAAGGGTGGAAGAAAAAACGATTTACCCTACTCTTAGGAGACTGTTCTTAAAATAATACATACGAGAGGTAGTGCTTTGGGGTGTAGCCTCTCAGCTCCAGAAAGCCCAACTAAAGGAAGGAGAGTCGGTAAGAGAATTTATTAGTCACTTGAAGCATTTGAATTCTCGTTGTAATCCAAATGAGCGCTTCAATAATAAACAATTGCGTGATAGATTCATTAGGGGATTACAACATGAGGATATCTACAATGGCCTAGTCATTAGAGGTATCACCACTTGGGAAGCAGTCACCACCAATGCAATCCAATTGGAAGATAATTTAATGATTCAAGGAGACAGAGTG
Organism: Adiantum capillus-veneris; assembly: GCF_014529385.1. Lineage (NCBI taxonomy): Eukaryota > Viridiplantae > Streptophyta > Polypodiopsida > Polypodiales > Pteridaceae > Adiantum > Adiantum capillus-veneris. The sequence continues at coordinate 49,275,360 of NC_140954.1, forward strand.
TCTGTCGAGCCTAAATCTATTAGCTCACAAGCATCGGGGCATAAGCCAATGACCCTAAAGCCTATTGCTAAGGAGCCAAAGATATCTGAGATGACTTTAGCAGATCTCTCCAAGGCCATTCAAGAGAGTCTTAGAGACAATCGTGCTCCACAAAACAATCATATGTATCCAAGAAGGGGGCAACAATGGTGCTCTTTATGCTATGGACTGCATAGTACCAGTGAATGCCCTACTTTTAGAGTAAAATTCAATGGGAACTGCAATGCCTGTGGGAGGTATAGTCATCAAGCTAAGGATTGCATAGTATTTAAGCATGCGATGGCCAATAGACCAACCTTAGCATGGACAGACACACCTCGAATGCCTGCATTGATTCTGGCTCCACCTCTTGAGCAAACATGTAAGGTATCTGACCCCGATCAAAAAGAGCACCCTTGTACCATGAAATGAATATAATGGAATAAGTTACTATTTTTAGCAGTTTTTCAAATTCTGTCAGTGCCATGATGTTAAAAATGTTTTAAAGCTTCGAAATGTGAATTAAAATAATTTTTGTAAAAAAATTCCAAAAATAGTAGGTTTTTGGTCATCCGACCCATCCAGTTTTGATCGTCTCGAAAAACTGCACCCGTATCCCAAATTTGAAAAAAATGCATTTTCGGACCTCGGGGGTTGCTAAATATGGCAGGTACTCGAGCCAGTACGTCTTAGTTAGAGCTTTGTATAGCAATTTTCGGCATCAAAATCCGGCTCGTATGACCCGTTTTAGCCTAGAACCAAATTTCCTAAAAATTATCCGGGGAGGTACCGGCGGCCCGAGGCTGTGTGGGAACAGGTTCCAGCCCACTCCAGATCAGCTTTACCAGCTAGGGGGCGCCCTCTTGCCTTGTGGGAGTCCTAGGAAAGCTGCCAAGCCAGTAACTAAGTCTCAGAGCCAGTTAACCAAGCCAACCTGACACTTGGTGGGTAGGGGAACTGAACTTGCCAATGCAGAGACTGAGTGCTCCTTCAGATGCTAATAGCAAGGCTGGTCGATTTTCAGCCTGTAGGAGCCTATTTAAAGGCCTACACACACATACACACACGCACTTATGCTCATACACACACACAGTGCATACACACACACCTACACACACTGGGAAGGTGCTGCCGGTTCACACACCTTTTTGAAGGAGAAGCAAGGAGGAAGGTGCTGCCGAATTCTCGTCTCAAGAATCTCGATTAGATCAGAAAATCGAGAAGATTATCAGCCCTTAATCACGGTAACCATGGTTTAATTAATGCCATCTGTAAATTCCTTTCTCTACCATCTAAATTCCTCGTCTATTATGTTTATTCCTAGTCGTAATTCTCTATAATTACTCTCTAAATTCTCCTTAACCATATTCTATTATGTAATCATCATCCCATAGCTGAATTATCAGCCATTCATCACTCTCGATTAATGATTAGTGCATGATTATTAGAATTTTCTCTCTCTAGATAGTATAGAAATTAAGCGGTAAGCTGGTAATTGTGTAGATTGAAGAGAATCACTCTTTCTATCACTCATTAATATTGTAGCTAAATTAAAAATTCATTTCTCTTATGCATTAAGGTGTAATTAAGGAGAAATTAATCCGTCGTTAAGTCTCTAAGGGTTGACTTCCTCACACCTATGCATAAGGTGAATCTGCACCATCTATTTGCTAGGAAAGAGATTAATCATACTTAATTCATCTCTCTGGTAATTCCATTAGTGAAATCCTATTATTCTTAATCATGTAAGCCGAGTTATTATCTTTAGAGCCGATTCCCATATGATTATGTGTCATCCATAAATGATTGCTATATGAAAAATCTGGACCTCGCATATAGGAGGGATTAATTTATGTCGCTAATCTACCTATTGAATTGTTTTGACACTAGCGAACCTTAGCTCTTTCTTCAAGCTAATTAATTAAAGTAGTGAGACAAATTGCTCCGATTAAGAGGACACGCTTCGGTGGTGCCCATGACCGCGAGGCGGGAACCAGCAATGTCAACAAGAAGGGGAAAGCTCCCATGGAGGAACAATTACCGGCCATCTCACGGGCCATCGATGAAGAAATGGAAGAGGTAGGTCAAATTTTCGTTCAAGTTGTTTAAATTAACATTGCATACGTTAGCTAGGAATGCACATATCCCCAAACATGGTGGAGAAATCCGACGGAAACCTCAGCATTGAATTCATTGTACATTAAGTTCTAAAGTAGGAAGGTAATGCTTGATGGGTATGCTGTTTGAAAGAGGAAAGAATGTCTGCTAGGAAAATTTAGCTCGGCATGTTCATTTTATTTCCAATGTTGAATAAGTCCTGATCCCCCTACTGAACACAGGGGGCAGAGTTCCTCGTTGAGGGCTCTTGAATCCACGACTTGCTTTTTATGCAGTGGATACCCACGACTTGCTTTCTATGCGGTGGGAACCCACGTCTTGCTTTCTATGCGGTGGGAGTGTCCATGACGTGCTTCTTATGCGGTAGACATACCTAGTTGTATGGGCAGCTAGGCGACAACGGGAGGAGTGAACTCTCGCTGGAGAGGGGATGTTGTACCTCCAGAACATTGGAATTTTTATGAATAAGTTTGAGTAGAATTTTTACTAGAATTCTGTCTTGGTGTTGTTTGCAATACTAGTTGAAGGGTTGTCTTAACGAACAATGTGATTCGAAATTAAACAAGGAATGTTTATGTTGAACAACCTTTGTGGTAGTAATTAGGTCACACAAGGAAGTGCGAGTGTGGGGGTGGAAAGTGGGGGCTTGGCTCGGGTTGCCAATGCCTACGAGATGGGTGGTCCCGATTGGTCGGGAACTCTCTGTCCCCATAGTGCTTACTCGATATTAGTAATACTCATTGCCCCTAGAGCGGCGAATTCTCGAGAGTACGTGCCTGTGAAACATGGGGAAAAAGGCACTCGGGTTTTCTCTCCTCTTGGAAGGTGGGTCTTAGTATCGCTGGATAATTCAAGTAGGCTTCCCCTGCGAGGTGGAGCTAGATCTCCCTGCTAGTAGGCTCGAACTCGACTCACTTTGTGATGAGAGATCGTCCGCTAGTCGAACCCTGAACCATTTAATTTGCTTCCGCAATAGATCTAGTGGCCACTAGGTTCACCATCAAATCCGCTGGTTGATACGGCGGGGTGGGGACCTCACACCTGGTATCAGAGCCTAGGTTAGGCTGGGAAATAAAGTCGTACTGTTTGAATATTTGAATAAGGAACTGAAAGTATATAGGTAGCTGATCCGAATTCCTTGCATTGGTGTTGCAGGAAGACCCCGTGCTCGAATATCAGAAGTTCCAAGTGTTTGAGCTTATTTATGAGCAAGCTCGAAGATCCCCAGTTTACCAGTTCAGGCGAGATGTCATGGAGATACTGATCAAGGCTTATACGCCACACTCCACTCGCATTGATAGAGGATGGGAACTTGATTGGACATTTCCAGGAGGGGTTTACTACATCAACGCTCGGAAGCTAGGATGCCTGGCTACCGATTTGAAGAAGATACGTTGGGGAGAAGAGTTGAGGGTGGTTTCTACTTGCTGCCTACACGATTGGACCAGACTATTTCAGACAACTCCAATCAAACCATCAACGACTGTCTCTTGGAGAAGGTCACCAATGTGATCCCAGCGAACCGAGTCAAAACCTTTGGATTACTGAAAGCAGAACTCCGGCTTGATATCTTAGTTTATTATCCACTCAAGAATGAGTATAGAAACTATTACACGAATGAAGTAGTGCATCATGTCAATACCATCTCCTAGGCGTATGTTATACGCAATCCATAAAGCCATGTAATAAGCTGATCATCAATTATCCTAAACCTTGAAGGGTTCGATTGTAATAAAAATTTCATCAATAAAGCGCTTTTTGTCTTTGAATCTCTGTCTCTTGATAAAGTGGAATTTTGAATTTTATTAAAGTCTCGTGTCTATTTTGAAATCCAAGTAATGTATCAAGAATTCGTATAATCCATGTAGGTACCGCCTGTTGCTTTGTACTCGGCAGCGCAAGAGAAGAAGCTCCTCCTTAAGCAAGCCCAACCTCCGATATTTAAGGGCGAGGGGGCAAATGTGGAAAGAGATGCGGAAGTGTGGATGGAAGCCATGGACGATTACTTTGATGCTGCGGGGATCCAACCCGTAAATCAGACCATGCTTGCGATGTTCCGCCTGACTGGCGATGCCAAGATATGGTGGAAGCAACATTGCAGAGACATGGATATTAAGGGATCTTCCCAGTCCTGGGAATACATTAAAGCTGTGATAATGGGGCGTTATTTACCGCCTGCCTATAGAACCTTGAGGATGAATGAATTCTTTTTACTTCGGCAACTGAATTCATCTGTCGAAGAATACTATGCAAAGTTTGTCACTCTTCGGAGATATGCTCCTAAGATGACCTTGGAACAACAGGTGGCAAGGTTCTTCCAAGGACTAATCGATTCTTTGAATACTCGGTTAGAAGCTCTCAGGCCGACAACACTACAAGATGCCTTGTTGAGGGCCAAACCTCTAGCTCTCGAAGTACAAAAGGCTAATCAGAACAGGAGGAATCATTGGGAAAAAAGGGCAAGGACAATTGCTTGGGATAACAGACCATCCAACCAAGCATATAACCAGCGCCCTATTGTGGCTACCACCACAACCATGGAGTTCCCTGATGTTCGATGCTATGGTTGCGGCGAGCATGGACATTACAAATCCAATTGCCCCAGGAACATTCAGGCAACCAACGCCAATGCCATACCCTTGAATACCCATGGACGTGGCCAAGCTAATGGAAGAGGAGGACGAGGAAGGATTAACAGAGGGCGAGGGCGTGGAGCTACCGCCAAAGTAAATGCCGCAGTGGTACAACCAACTGTGGGTGACGAAGCAGTGGAGAGAGCAACCCTACATGCTGCAATTGACAATCCCAATGGTTGCGAGCAATACGCAGTCATTCATACGCCAGGATCTCTCAGAGGTGAACAAGTTAACTTCCTTATAGATTGTGGTAGTACTCTTTCATTTCTTTCACCCAGATGCATGAGGAAGCTAAAGCTAGATAAGTATCCAACAAGCAAGCTAGTTGTAGAGTTAGCAAACGGCAAGGAAGTAGTATCTCAACACTCTGTAGGAAAAATTGACTATGATTTAGGGGGACACCCAACTTCTGCCAAATTTCGAACCTTACCCTTAGGATTCTTTGATGGGATACTAGGGATGGACTGGCTAAAGAAAAATAGGGCCCACATACATTGTGCACAAGGGAATTTTACCTTTACAGATAACTTGGGTAATGAAGCCTTAATCCAGGGGAAAAATGGGAGACCTAGGGCTACTCTAGTTAAGGCCAGTAGACTTTTGAAGGGACTAAGGAAGGGTCAGCAAATTTATGCGGTTAAACTCAACAAGGTGGACCAATCAGATACCTCACTTCGACCAAACTGGTTGAGGGAGTATGATGATGTATTCCCAGAAAACCCTTACGAATCTTCCGCCACATAGAGAAGTAGATCATGAGATTGAGACTATCCCTGGATGTGAACCTATCTCAAAAAGACCTTATAAGATGTCACTTCTAGAGGCCATCGAACTCAAGGAACAACTTAGGCAACTCATTGAGCAAGGATTCATTCAACCTAGTACTTCTCCTTGGGGTGCACCTGTTCTTTTTCAGAAGAAGAAAGATGGAACCTTAAGGCTATGCATAGATTACTGTGGACTGTGAACCAGGTAACTGTCAAGAACAAGTATCCAATTCCAAGGATCGACGAACTCTTGGACAGGCTCCACGATGCCAAATGTTTACAAAGATTGATCTAAGGTCAGGATATTACCAAATCAGGATCAAGGAATCGGATATTCCAAAGACAGCTTTCAATACTAGGTATGGGCACTACGAGTTCACACTAATGTCTTTTGGTCTAACAAATGCTCCTGCAAGCTTCAATCGACTTATGCAAGATATTTTTAGACCTTACCTGGATGATTTTGTCTTGGTTTTCTTTGATGACATTCTGATCTATTCTAAGAACGAGGCAAATCACGAAGAACATGTTCGCAAAGTACTTGATCTTCTTCGAGAACACCAACTTTACGCTAAAGAGAGCAAGTGCACTTTTTGCTCACCAAAAGTCAACTATCTTGGATTTGTCATATCGGCTGAAGGGATTTCAGTGGACCCAAACAAGGTCAAGGACATCGTTGATTGGCCTCAACCATCCACTGTCAGTGAAGTAAGAGGATTTCTTGGAATAACGGGATGGTACAGGATTTTTGTCAAGGATTATGCTCCTATTGCTGCACCTTTGACGGAACTCCTGAAGAAAGGAATGAGGATCAAATGGAAGTGCGAGCACGAGTCTAGCTTTGCTAAGCTAAAAGAATTCTTGGTCTCGGCTCCTATTTTAAAGCTTCCAGATTTCAGTAAGGAATTTGAAGTAGCAACCGATGCTAGCAAATTTGCTCTAGGCGGAGTTCTTACTCAAGAAGGAAGACCAGTGGCGTATACTTCGCAAAAGCTGAGAGATCATGAGAAGAATTATCCTACTCATGATTTGGAACTTTTAGCAGTTATTCATGCGCTGAAGTTATGGAGACATTATCTTCTTGGGCGCAAGTTTCAACTGGTTACAGACCACAGCTTGAAATGGATTTTTACTCAACCTATTCTCAATATGCGACAACGACGATGGATAGAGCTATTACAGGAATATGACCTTGACATAAAGTATAGACCAGGGAAGGAAAATGCAGTTGCAAATGGTCTTAGCCGAAAATCCTTTCTCGGAGCTATCTCTATTCCAAATAACCATATCTGGTGGTTCAGCAAAATAAGATGCCTGAAGCTAAAGATTACTCTCTTATGGGAGGATGTATTTACTACAGACATAGACTCTGTGTACCCAGAGACCCAGCTCTAAACAAGGCCATTCTATATGAAGCACATGATAGCCCTACATCCGGACATCCAGGCTATGCTAAGACTCTTCATGCCGTCAGGAGAAGTTATTTTTGGTCTGGAATGAAAGGGGACATACTTTGCTATGTGACGCAATGTCTTTCTTGTCAGCGGATAAAGGCCGAAAGAATCAAGTTACCAGGGCAACTTCAACCTCTTGACATACCCCAGATGAAATGGAAATGCATTAGTATGGATTTTGTTACAGGATTACCTTCTATAGGAGGTTATGATTCTGTTTTCGTGGTTGTTGATATGCTCACAAAAGTGGCTCATCTAATACCCGTAAAGACAACCTTTACTGCTTCAGATATTAGTCGGGTATTCATCAAGGAGATTTTTAGGTTACATGGTCTGCCCAAGCGTATCGTCAGTGATAGAGATGCCAAGTTTACATCAAAATTTTGGACTTCTCTTTTCCAATCTATTGGGTCACAATTAGCTTTCAGTACAACGTATCATCCGCAAACAGATGGGCAAACTGAGAGAGTTAATCAAGTCATCGAGGACATTCTCAGAGCCTATTGTTCACAAGAGCCAAATAAGTGGTTACAATATCTACCTTTGGTAGAGTATGCTTACAACTCTTTCGAACACAGAAGCGTTGGAATGTCGCCTTTCAAAGCTCTTTATGGACAGGATTGTTTAGCACCACTGAACTTCTCAGATCCAACCATCAGGGTAGAAGCATCTAGGAAGATGTTAGAAGATATGGAAGCACAAACTAGAGCTATTCGCTAGTACATTCAGGCCGCTCAGGATAGACAGAAGCACGATGCAGATAAGAACTGTTCGAAAATAACTTTCAAGGAAGGGGATAAAGTTTTTCTGCAAGTCCGACCAAAGAAAAGCAACTTATCACTAGGCAGATATAAGAAGCTCAGCCCAAGGTACTCTGGACCATTCGAGATCGTTAAGGTTGTGAGTGACCAAGCCTACAAGCTAAAGTTACCTGCAAACTAGAAGGTTCATGATGTGTTCCACGTCAGCTTACTCAAACCCTATATTCCTAACCCTGATCAATTTTTGGACTCAGATCAGATAGCCATGCCAGCACAAGGAGTTCTCGAACTCCAACCTGACTATGTACTTGAAACAAGGGAAAGAAAGTTACGCAACAGAACTATCACGGAGCATCTAGTAAAGTGGAAGATTACCCTGAAGAAGATGCAACTTGGGAGGATGAACCAACACTCATAAAGGACTACCCAAACACATTCTTGAGATGAGGACATCTCAAATTTTTCATGTTGGGGAGGTTGTAAGGTCTCTGACCTCGATCAAAAAGAGCACCCTTGTACCATGAAATGAATATAATGGAATAAGTTACTATTTTTAGCAGTTTTTCAAATTTTGTCAGTGCCATGATGTTTAGAATGTTTTAAAGCTTCAAAATGTGAATTAAAATAATTTTTGTAACAAAATTTCAAAAATAGTAACTTTTTGGTCATCCAACCCGTCCAGTTTTGATCGTCTCGAAAAATTACACCCGTACCCCAAATTTGAAAAAAATGCATTTTCGGACCCCAAGGGCTGCTAAATATGGCAGGTACTCGAGCCAGTACGTCTTAGTTAGAGCTTCGTATAGCAATTTTCGGCATCAAAATCCGACTCGTATGACCCGTTTTAGCCTAGAACCAAATTTCCTAAAAATTGTCCGGGGAGGTACCGGGGGCCCGAGGCTGTGTGGGAACAGGTTCCAGCCCACTCCAGATCAGCTTTAGCAGCTAGGGGGCGCCCTCTTGCCTTGTGGGAGTCCTAGGAAAGCTGCCAAGCCAGTAACTAAGTCTCAGAGCCAGTTAACCAAGCCAACCTGACACTTGGTGGGTAGGGAAACTGAACTTGCCAATGCAGAGACTGAGTGCTCCTTCAGATGCTAATAGCAAGGCTGGTCAATTTTCAACCTGTAGGAGCCTATTTAAAGGCTTGCACACACACACACACACACTTATCCTCATACACACACACACAGTGCATACACACACACCTACACACACTGGGAAGGTGTCGCCGGTTCACACACCTTTTTGAAGGAGAAGCAAGGAGGAAGGTGTTGCCGAATTCTCGTTTCAAGAATCTCGATTAGATCAGAAAATCGAGAAGATTATCAGCCCTTAATCACGGTAACCACGGTTTAATTAATGCCATCTATAAATTCCTTTCTCTACCATCTAAATTCCTCGTCTATTATGCTTATTCCTAGTCATAATTCTCTATAATTACTCTCTAAATTCTCCTTAACCATATTCTATTATGTAATCATCATCCCATAGCTGAATTATCGGCCATTCATCACTCTCGATTAATGATTAGTGCATGATTATTAGAATTTTCTCATGTTTGACAGGTCCTTCAAGAGGTGGCAAAGAAGCAACCATATCAAATTTCTGCAAACGCAGCAAACTGGCAAAATTCAGATGATCAAACGTGCATGCCAAAGTTTTGCATATGAAATAGCCCTTGAATCTGCAATAGCATTTGCAAAATTTTGTCCATACTTGTCATACAAAGTGAGCTTATACAGCCCACGGCATAAAAGGCCAAATGCAACAATTTCATCACCAAAACTGAGATCATGAACTATGCATCTGTCATCCACAAATTTGACTACAAGTCCAAGTCTAGCAAGTGCGGATACACACAAGAGATTCTTCTTGATCCCAGGTACATAAAGTGCATCAACAAGTATGAAGGAACTGCCATTTGTAGCAGTAAGCACAATCTTCCTAACTCCCTGAACCGGATAAGAGGCATTGTTTGCACAAGTGACTGAATTCCCATGAGGGACAGACTCAAGAGAGGTAAACAATTCACGATGTGAGGCAATGTACTTTGTAGCACCACTGTTGAAATACCACACATGTAAATGCTGCACCTAATGTGAAAACTACCCGAAAATAGGAGAAACGGAGTGGGAACAACATGTGCTATATAGCACAAACCGTAGAATATTGTAAGGCACCTATTATGCAGAAAACGGCACTGACAGAAACTCTGCACAAAATGACGAAATAGCCTGTGCAACACTACCTGTAGTGAAAACGGAGGCCGAAATGAGGCCGAATCAAAAATCTGAGCAGACCGAGCTCTACCACCTCTCCCGAAATATTTGTCGACCTGCGAAAGCTCGCCAAACTTCACTGAAACCGAAGAAAGTGAGCAGGCGTGTGCTGGAGCAGCTGGCGACTAAGCCCGGGAGGATGCAACGTGCTCTGATACCAATTGTTGGAATTAGGGTTGCAGAGAAACGCACACAGCTTGGAGAAGACGAAGGAAGCTCAACGCACACAATAGAGAGTGTATTACTTAGGGTGCTATGGAAAGATAGATAGCCCTAGAGTGATGGGCGTATATACAATGCACGGGGGAAAAAACCTTTTAAAGAGGGGAAAAATGCCCCGGCGGTCCTAGTGTGTTCACACACATCACTACCACATGTATATGGTAACAGATACAATCTACACTTCTCAAACACTTTTTGTAAACATGATAGATGTTCTTTCCAAGAAGAATAAACACAAAAGTCATCTAAGAAATCTTCGCAAAACTCCCTCAAATATTCTCTAAAAGCAGTGTTTATTAATCTTTGAAAGGTAGCAAGGGCATTGGTTAAGCCAAAAGCCATAACACGAAATGGAACACTCCAAATTCGGTTATAAAGGTTGTTTTAGCATGGTTCTCCAGCTCAAATGTGATTTGATTGTAGCCAGAGTACCCATCTAAAAAGCTATAAGCTTCCTTCCCTGCAACTTTTTCAAGCACATGTTTTGAATATGGCAATGGGTAACGGTCCCTCCTAGTGGCGGCATTGAGCTTCTTGAGATCCATGCACACTCTGAGTTTCCCATTCTTTTTTGGCATAATCACTATTGGAGACACCCATTCTGAGTGCTCAATAGGGTATATGAATCCGTATTTCACAAGCTTTTCAATCTCTTATTGAATGATTTTTACATATTTAGGATTCATTGGGTAGGGTCGTTGCTGAACTAGTTTAGCCATGCTATTCATGGGGATTGTGTGTTGCACCACGAAAGGTGGAACACCTTTCATATCATGATATATCCAGGCAAATATATCCCTAAATTCCTTGAGAAGTTCTTTAAGTGCACACTCCTCAGTCTCTGTCAGATCTTGGGCAATGAAAACAGGTTTGGACTCTTCTCCTGGGTCTGCTAACTCTATTTCCTTAACTATCGTTGGACCATCATAGACTCCATTGCTCCCATCAATAGGTTTTCTTTGAGCCTTTGTATACACAACCTTACGTTCCTCTGTGGAAATGTTCAGGTGCAGGGTGTAAGTCTGTGGGGTCCTATTGTTCTGTGGACTGTGATTTCACTTGCGATTCCTTTTATTGTTGAGCTAACTCTCGATTTTGTCGTCTCCTTATGGTACAGCTCAACGTTTGCTTCTCTATAGCCTCTAGTTGTGCGATATCAATGGGTTGTGGACTACACCACATAACGCTTTGTAGGTATTCACCTCAGTTATCTACTTACTTCCGATGAGCATCACATGCCCCTTTATAATTAAGCCATTCCACGATAGATTTCTTTTCATTTATTCTAGCACACACATTTGCTCGATGTCGTTGTCTCTTATAGCTCTTACTCTTCTTGTCTAATTTTTTATTACGGCCGATCTCTAGTGAAGAGTCACTAGATCAATCGCTACTTGTGTCTTCTGCTCCCTTGGATAGATTGTCATCTAGGATACCACTGGGCCCTGAATGGTTTGTCCCCACATTTGCACTAAGATTTAACTCAGATTCTTTGTCCTCAGAGTCAATTTCAATTGATGATTCTGACCCCAAATCGTGTGGGCTATAGTCTTGTGAGGTGCTACTGGTTCCAATGCCAGTCAAACCTTCATCTTGTAGGTCAGTGAAGGCTGTATTTTGGGTAAGATGCAGCGTTCTAAGTTTCCAAAGGATGGTTCAGTGCGGGCCACATGCAGGTTGGAGCTTGTGCATAGTGATGTTTGTGGGCCCATGCAAACTCCGTCCTTGGGCAATTACCTGTACTTCGTGACTTTCATTGATGATTACTCCAAGCATGCATGGGTATTTCCGCTTAAAGCAAAGTCCGGAGTTTTTATGTGCTTCAAGCTATGGCTGAAAATGTCTCAAAATGTACTATGGGCACCCTCCGTTCCGATCGAGGGGGGGAGTATATGTCTCATGAATTCAATGCATTTCTGCCTAGTTGTGGGATAAAACACCAATGTAGAGTGTCTTATACACCACAGCAAAATGGTGTTGCCGAGAGGAAAAACAGGTCACTGACGGAAATGGCACAATGTATGGTCAAAAGTCAAGCTTTGCCGCATTCTTTTTGGCTTGAGGCCATCATGTGTGCCACTTATGTACTTAACAGGTGTCCTACGAAAGCTTTGCAGTCTGTTACTCCATATGAAGCATGGCATGATAGAAAGCCTTCTATTGAGCACATGCGTGTTTTCGGCTGTTTGCCATATGCTTTGGTGCCACACAAACACAGCATAGAAAATTGGATGATAAGGCTGTCAAATGTATTTTTGTTGGTTATAATGCTGAAACCAAAGGTTATAGGTTATATCATCCGCAAACGAAGCGTATTCTAGTTTCATAGGATGTAGTGTTTGTGGAAGATTCTGTTCAGTCCTTGTTGTCATGTACTAGAGACAGTAATGTAAGCTCACAGAACATTTATGACACTTTGTTGCCTCTTTTCAGTGGTGGAAATACGAATGTAATTTCCAATGAGGCAAATGTACAGCCAATGGGGGTTTCTGAAAATGTTACAGGTCAGCCTATTACTGATGCAGATGTGCATGATGTACTTGATGAGGAAAGGGCTGAAAATGAGCAGGCTAGAGATATGCCAAAATGGTTGGTGCACACTTTGCGTGACAATAAATTGGATGCATCTTTGTCTAGTCGTACTTGTTCATGCTCTCACCATGCGTCTTATGCATCAAATTGTTATGCTTTGGCTGTGTCTAGCTTACATGATGTTGAGGAGCCTCTGTCTTTTGATGAAGCATAGAATTCAGAAAATTGGACGGCTGCCATGTAATCAAAATATGATGCACTTATATAAAATGACACATGGACTTTATGTGGTTTGCCTCCTAGCAAAAAGGCGATTGGTACGAAGTGGGTTTACAAGTTGAAACGCAAGCCAGAGGGTGAGATCGATCGCCATAGGGCTCGACTTGTTGCAAAGGGTTATGCACAGAAAATAGGCATAGATTCTGAAGAGACTTTTGCTCCCACTTGTCTTATGACTACTGTGCGTTTTCTATGTGCATTGGCAGCTCATTTTGGTTGGGATGTACATCAATCAGACATTGTTACTACTTTCTTGAATGGTGACATATTTGAGGAAGTTTATGTAACGCAGCCTCGCGGTTTTGTCATAAAAGGACAAGAGGACAAAGTGTGCAGATGTAAGAAGGCTTTGTATGGGTTGAAGAAATCTCCTCGTGCTTGGTATGAGAAAGCTGACACTCATTTGGTTAAACGAGGCTTTCATAACAATCCAACAGAAAGCACATTGTATGTAAAGTGTGAGGGTGATGTACTTCTCATTGTGGTTCTTTATGTCGATGATTTGCTGATCACTGGACCAAATGAGAGAGATATTACTGAATTTAAGGCTGATTTGAATGCCACTTTCAAGATGAAAGATTTGGGGTTGTTGCATCATTACGTGGGTATACAGTTTAAGCAGTGTGATGGTGGTATTGCCTTGTGTTAGAAAAGTTACATAGAGACATTGCTATGTAAGTTTGGACTTGAGGATTGCAAACCTATTGCCACTCCCATGGAAACAGGTTTGAAATTGAGTCTACATGATGCTGGCGATCCTGCTGATGTCACTCTTTATCAAACTACTGTTGGTTGCCTCATTTATGTATGCAACACGAGGCCAGATATTCAATTTGCAGTCTCACAGGTCAGCAGATTTATGCATAGCCCAGGGTCTAAGCATTGGCAGGCTGTCAAGACGATTTTCCACTACCTTAGTGGCACTTTACATCTTGGCTTGTTTTATCCCAAGGGGGGATCATTGCCGCCAGACTTACATGCTTTTTTGAACTCAGATTGGGCTGGTTGTTTTGACACGCGAGTGTCCACAAGTGGTTTTTGTTTCATGCTTGGCAGTTCATGTATATCATGGTTGAGCAAGAAGCAACCTACTGTGGTCACTTCGAGTTGTGAGGCTGAGTACAGGGTAGTCTTCACAGCTACGGTTGAGTGTGTATGGTCAGACGCCTTATGGCTGATTTGGGTGTTGGACAAGACACTGCCAACACTGTCTACACTGATAGTCAGAGCGCATTGGCAGTTGCGAGGAACCCAGTTTTTCATGCTCGCACAAAGCACATTGAGGTGCATTACCACTATGTGAGGGAGAGGCTCTCAATAGGAGAGATCAGCTTGGCTTATGTGCCAACACAGGACAACCTTGCAGATATTTTCACAAAGGCATTGTCTTGTGAGAAGCTTGAAGCTTTTTGCAAAGCTTTGGGCTTACTCCCCTTTGTGGACTGATCATGTCCTCAGGGCATGGAACTTCCATTTATTCATGTGCCAGCTCTCATTCACCGCATCACTCCAGGGGGGATTTGTTCCCATATACATGTGGTAGTGATGTGTGTGAACACACTAGGACCGCCGGGGCATTTTTTCCCTCTTTAGGAGGTTTTTTCCCCCGTGCATTGTATATACGCCCATCACTCTAGGGCTATCTATCTTTCCATAGCACACTAAGTAATACACTCTCTATTGTGTGCTTTGAGCTTCCTTCGTCTTCTCCAAGCTGTGTGCGTTTCTCTGCAACCCTAATTCCAACAGTATCGCATCTCCTTAAACCCTTTCAAATGCCAATTTTGGATTAAACATGGAGTCATTTTAGGGCATAAAGTGTCCAAAAATGGGATTTCCACAGATGATGGCAAAATTAAAGCCATTGCTGAATTGCCACCACCTACGAACTATAAAGGAGTTCAAAGATTCATGGGCCATGTTGGTTATTACTAGCGGTTTATTTTAAACTTTGCCGAGATAGCTCGTCCTTTGTACAAGCTTCTTATTGAGTTCCATTGGACCGCAGAGTGTGACCATGCTTATGAGTCATTTAAAAAGACCTTGACTAGTGCTCCTATTCTACGAGTGCCCGATTGGAATGTAATTTTCCATGTGCATATTGATGCATCGAACTTTGATATTGGGTGTGGTCTAGCTCAACCAGGAGAACATAAACTGGACCATCCCATTAGCTTTGCAAGTCGTCAATTGAATGATGCTGAGAGAAACTACACCACTACAGAGCAAGAAGGTTTAGGTATGATTTATGCAATGAAGAAATTTCGCTACTACCTTCTGGCCAACAAGTTTTTTTTCTATGTTGATCATCAAGCCTTGTTGTATCTAGTAAATAAACCTTGTTCCACAGGAAGAATTACATGATGGTTGTTAATTCTCCTTGGGTTTGATTTTATCATTGTGGTGAGACCTGGTAAAAGACATGTCATGGCGGATCATTTGTCTCGCATACCCAATGGTGAATCCCCTACTGGAGTCGATGATGAGCTGCCTAATACTTCTCTATTGCTAGTCGAAACCATACCTGAATGGAGTGAGAAGATTGTGAACTTTCTAGTTAATGGTTTTCCACCCAAAGAGCTTCATAAGGACATAGCTCGAAAACTATTAAAAGAATAGTGAACCTTACTCTCTCATTGCAGGAACTCTCTACAAGTTAGGGAAGGATGATTTTGTTAGACGTTATGCCCGTGAGGATGAGTATTTATACATACTGCAAGAAGCCCACATGGGTATAGCCGGTGGACATTTCTTAGGGGAACTAACATCTAGAAAGGTGTTGCAATCAGGCTATTGGTGGCCTACCTTATTCAAGGATGCATCACGTTTTGCAAAAGGATGTGATGAATGCCAACGTTACAAGATCATGCAACAAAAGGATAGGATGCCCTTACATTATGTTAAAGTGACTCAACCATTTGAAAAATGGGTTTTGGACTTTGTAGGCCCAATTAGTCCGACAGCTCGTAGCACTCAATCTTGATATATTATTGTTGCCACTGACTATGTGACAAAGTGGGCGGAATCCAGGGCGACACGTAAGGCTGATGCAAGTTCAACTGCCAAGTTTCTCTTTGAGAACATTATTACAAGATTTGGTTGTCCCTTTGAGATTGTGAGTGACAATGGTACTCATTTTATAAATGGAGTAATAAAAGAACTCATTACCAACTTTATGATAGTTCACCATAAGTCCACACCTTATTATCCACAAGCAAACGGCCAAGCTGAGAGCACCAACAAGACCTTAATCTCTATCTTGACCAAAACGGTGGAAGCTCATCGCACAGATTGGGATTTAAAGCTGACTTCAGCTTTATGGGCTTATCGTACTATATACAAAGTTTCCATTAACTGCACACCGTTTAAGATGGTGTATGGCCAAGAAGCGGTTATGCCATGGGAGTTTGTCGTTCCTAGTCTTTGAGTAGCTTCTCAAGAAGGTTGGGATGGTAACCCCTTAGTTGAGCAATTATATATCCTTGAAAGGCTAGATGAAGAGAGGCAATTAGCTGTGAAAATTGCACTTGTGGAGAAGGATAGGAGGAAGAAATGGTTTGACCGTCATCTAAAGAACAAAGATATCAAGGCTGGTGATAAAGTCCTTATGTATGGAGTGCGTAACGAAAAGAAAAAGTTGAGATATGCAGGAAAAGGACCATATAGAGTATGTGAGATCACCCCACAAGGAAACATTTGTGTGGAGACTCTTGATGGAGTTGAAACCATTGGATTCCTCAATGGAAGCAAATTTTAAAGATACTATGATCCTTTAAGCCAAGAGGAGCTACGTGCCATCCATCAAAAAGAGGCAGCCAAGGCACAAACACAATTGAAGAAGAGGCAGCCAAGGCTCAAGTTGAGGCTAAGGAGCGACAACAACGCATAAGACGCCAACGAGAGGCTAACCTTGGAGATATACATGCATTCCACATTGAAACCGACAAGGATTGGTTGGACTCTGACACATCTCTACAATACCCTATTGAGCTAAACAGCACCTATGGAAAAGTGCTATATAACACCTTATTGGACACGGGTGCTAAATATAATCTGCTATCATATGGGGTGTGGTGTCAGTTAGGGAAGCCACCTCTATCTGAAAGTATTATCCAAGTCAAGGATGTCAACAAGAAAAAAACTGCGATTTTTGGAATCTGGTACACTTCTGTCAATTACGACAATGGGGTTGTAGCTCAAGACTTTTTGGTCATGCTTGTTGGAACTATGGAGGGTAATATAAACCTAGGATACACGTGGATGATAGCCAACAAATACACTATTGATTGGGGGACAGGGGGTGTCATAATGTTGAAGCCAACTCTTAGCTCTGCCACTCAAGCCATAGTCCTTGAGATATTACCTCTTAAGAAAATAAAACCCAAAACATTGCATGTCCAAGAGGTTGAACCATATGTCCCCATAGCCCAACTCTCTAGAGCTTCAACTGATGTAGTAAAAATAAAGCTTGAGACACACAAGACACATCCCAATATAGCAAAGAAAACATACAAGTGGGTCCCTAAAGCTTCTTTAGTGACCATAGCTAGTGCTAAAAGACAGGAGCCTGGTAAGAGACGTCCCATTTTCCCCAAGAAATGTAAAGAAACATTGCATTGGATTCCTTAAAAACTATTGGAAGCCCAAGGCTACTATGAAGGAAATGATCAAATCTGGGTGCCAAAACGTAAATTGTGCTCTTACTTGTCACCTGGCCCATGTGAGCCCAATCCTATGGCTCCAAAACAAATTGAAGATCGCGGAAAGAAAAAAATCACAAAACGCTACACACCCACTCCAGAGTTAGTTTGGGTACCGAAGAAAGAATGATTTGTTCCACCTAGCTCAGGAACAGGAAAGTCAAATGAAGCTTCTTGCTCTCCATGTAGTTCCTTTACGGAAATAGAAGCTTTGACACAACCTCCACCCACCATTATACATATCCATACAAACAAGGAAGAGTTTGCACCTCCCGTTGTAAGTTCACCACCTACAACAACGTTGCAAATAAAATCATGGGAGAGTATCTTACCACCCTTGCAACTAGATGAAACGCATAGGGCGGTCGAAAACTATTGGTTAAAGCCTTCACCTAACAACTTGGAACAATTGGTTTCAAAAGGTGACGACATCATTTCAAAAGGTATGATCTACCCAAGGAAGGAGGGAGTGTTTGCTGACATCCATCATTCACTTGCTTCCCTCTCAACCTTCCTCCCTGACCTCTTACAAGTTCTATACATAACACAAAATCATAAAAACACATTATGCACAAGAACACAACCTTTGTAATATTTCCACTCTAACCATCAGCTATCTATGTGTATATATATGGCTAGTACGCTAGAGTCATCCACTCCTGCCTTGGGTGAGAGGTACCCTCGTTACTTTTCATAAGTGTTTCACATGGTCTTTTTGGTGCTTGCAAGTGAATGGGATTTGGTAGGTACGCTAGCATGTAAGAGAAATTTTGAGGAGTTAAAATGGCTGATACGTCTCTTGACCACGACTGATCCATACATGGTAGAGAGTGTCTCTCCCATTGCACAAGCCTATCCTTTTGACCAAGATGACTATAGGCGTCTAGTGACTTTCTTAGTAAACATTGGTGCCTGTGATGATGAAGAAGATTTACATGATTACACGAATGGCACATATGGTCTCACAGATGATGACTTTGTTTTTCTCGACGACGAGGATAGGAGTTTAGCCTTAGGGTTCCCCCCCAATCTCTATAATATCCTATTCCATTGACTCTCTAAGGGGAGTGAAAATAATTAGGTTAGGGTTCCCTATGTTTTTTATTTGTGTTCAATAAGTGTTGAACCTTTTTCCACTGATGTGCCTCTGGAAGGTGGATGTTTGGTGGTAACTATTGTGCAGTTTGTGACTACATAAGGATGCCTTTGAAGGACAACGACAATGCATGTTTACATGTTACAACGGATGTTCTCCATTATATCAGGTGTACTACTTCCTTTGATCTATGCTTCCACATTTACATGTTTGCATCTTGTCATTTGAATTTGAACAATGCATAAAATTTATGAAGTTGTGACGTTGCCAATTTAGATGCTATAACTTTTCAAACTTCTAGTACCTTGTTCTTCTCTTTGAGTTTGGTCTATTGTTGGCTTTAAGTAGGTATCAGGACCTTAGGCTAAACTAGGCCACTTAATTGCTGGCTTTAATTCCTAAATAGTCTATTAATTGTAGTAACTTTAAAGTAATGTTTTAGGCTATGAGGATATAGTTCTCTCTAGTTTATTCCACCTAAGTGTGACTTGTGTTATGAAAGCCCATGTGTTAAGCTGATATTTGAGACCTCAAGTCTCCCGGCTAGTTTATGCTCAAGCTAGTATTTGAGACCTTGAGTCTCCTAGCTGCTGCTGGTATTTGAGACCTCGAGTCTCCCAGCTACTTGTAGCAACTATGACAACAACAAAAAAGAAAAGAAAAAAAAAAGCAAATAGCACAAACTTCCTTGTAGTTTATGTGGATTACATTTAAGTGGTATAAATGACAAAACCACTAGTTTTTAGACCCCGACGAGCATTCCTAGGGTTAACTACTCTTTAGTCGACATTTTTTAATTAACGTTGGTCAATCTAGTACTTACTTTAGCCCTAGCTCTTGTGTACTTCTCTTAGAGTAGACCTAATAGACCCTAACTCAATTGCATTTTATTCACTTACTACACTTGTTCTAGTTGGCAATGCTATAATTCATGAATTTGTTTTTGCATTTCCTAGAATATCATGTATGCATCTCAGTTATTGCACACCTATACATGCTGCCTTTGAGCTTTCACAATGTTGTTTTTCTTCTGACACGGGTACTTCTATCATGGATCTCGATGCTGCACTGTTATATTCCGAGGACGGAATCTACATCAGGAAGGGGGGCATGTTAACCACTAGCATCCACTTCTAGTAGTCATGGGCCAGGCTTGTCAGTCCAATAGAAAAAGGGTAAGAGTGATCGTCGATGAGAGGTGCACTCTAACACGAACATTCAAGGGTTAGTTGGCTAAGTATGGGCGCCCAAGTGTAAATGGGACGAGCTCAAATAAAAGTCACCTAAACCTAAAAATCATTTATTCTTTCATTTGTGCAATTGAAGAGTGCTCTTGCTCCATCTCCATCTTCTTCTTCTTCATCTCCTTGTGTGTGTGTCTGTGTGTGTGTATGCGAGAGAGAGAGAGAGAGAGAGAGAGAGAGAGAGACAAAGTGATTGAGCATTACGACGACAGCATGGGGGCGGTGAAGCGGTTGAGCATGGCGCAACGGCGGCTCCTTCTTCTTCACGGCAAGGAATCCTCCACGACAGCAAGCGTAGAGTGGTGAGTGACAAACCATCGCCATCTTTGAGCTTACTAGTTTAGGCTAGTTGCATGCTTGGAGCCATCTGTGGCTCGCACACAGTGCTAGGCAAGGCCCTTGCTTCGATACGTGCGGCAGAGCCCACAGTGAAGATGTTGCCCTAAAAGTTGTGTATGTAGTAGCACTATTTTGCATGTTATTTTTCTCCTTCTAGAATGCAGATCTAAAAATTCTTCCCACAATTCCCTGTGACGAGACATGGGAGCACAGCAAACTGAATAATAAGAAATTGCAAAGCCCATAGAGTAGACAGAGGAAATCAGAGATCTGTATTGATGTAAGTTGATGGGTACAAGAAGAGCGTAGCTCGTGTCAAACCTCCCGACCACCCCCGAGCTCTCTCACTCTCAATTTCACTCTCAATCTTGTGCACAATTCTCAATCTCAATCGCACTCTCACTCTCACTCTCATTGACAATCACAATCTCAGTTTGCCATCACAGTCGAACAACCTCCTTCTGATTATGGGGCTATCTTCTTCACGAAAAGTGTCTATTTTTGTCCTCTCCTCCAGTCTTTAGCAAAATGGTCCAAAAATAGGATCGAAAAGAGGTGTCCTGCACATGAACACATAAGAGCCGCTAAAAGACATCCCACACATGCGAGTTAGCCAAGTTAGAAACTTTTTTTTAGTCTTAAAATTCTCCGCCATTTTCAACGACCCGTAGCTCCCAGACAGTTCATAATTTTCCCGGGCTTGTCTCATATGAATTTGTCCGTCTCGTGGAGTTCTTCGATAGTCATGTGATGCAAAAAAATCCATATCCTGCTCGATTTGGTCAAAAATTTACCTGCAAGTTGCCAATTTCTACAAAAATAGCATAAAACAGCATTTTCTCACTTTTTCCTTAATCTACAGGCTGAAATGACTACATTTCCTACATACAAAACTTTTCTAGATTCTGACCATAGCACTCTCAAATTTGGCTCCCGAGAGGTGTCCTAGGTCAAAATTTGAAACTTCACGAAAACGATCAAAATAAAACCCTAGATTGTGGAATAACTCTAAAATGAATACACTTTGCTCCAAACAAAATATATGTCAAAAACTTTGCAAAATAAGTCCAATTACACCCTCCGTTTTGATGTGGTCTATAATTTTGTAGAAGAAACTTTTTGCAAATTCCTCACCGATTTGCTAATATTCAGCTCAAACTAACAATACACAAGAAATTTCAGGTTTTCTGTTCACATAGTGTGCAAGTTTGATGCACTTTTGGAAGCATGACACGTGCTCTAATTTGTGTGCATAAATTATGGGGTTGAAGATGCAATTTCAGCTTGTGTAGTGCTTGGGGTTTGAGATTTTTTGGTAAATTTGGGTAAAGAAGCACGTAGGTGTTTATACACCCCTATAACGATATGTTGAGAGACATGGTTTTCTAAGCACACACTCGCCTGGAGGTGGAGCCTTCCTCATTGGCACTATAGGTGGAGCTTCTTTCATAGGGTTTGGCCTACAGATTGTCCCCAGACTCATCTACTTGGCATGCATTTTTGTTCCCCAACAGAGACATACTTGTGCTCTTCTATGAGGTTTCATACATTTTTTGGTAGCCATTCTGATATGGTCTTGATGTATGGTCTTTGCGCTTCTGAGAGATTTTGTTCTCTAATTTTTGTGCATAGCCTTGTTGCAAGGCATTTGAGCATTGATTCAATGCTTTGATTTATGGTCATTGATGGCAATTTTCATATGGCTTTGACACTTGTTTATCAGACACTCCATTCATGTATGTTGAGTCTAGATTGCTATTGTATGTAACATTGTGGAACCATTTTTGGTGTTTCTACTCATTGACATTGAATAGTGTTTATCAATTTATGGTATTAAGTCCTTTTTTGGAGATTGTTATGGTCAAGGTTTACTCCCACTTTGACATACTTTGACAGGGTTTTGGTCATTTTGTAGTGGTCAAGATCATCTCCCACTTTGGCATCTTGGATGCTACTCTATGGTTGAGATTTGAGTTGAATTTATGCTCCTCGTGCTAGGGAAACTCTATCCATTTTTTCCCTTATTCTTGCTATGTTTTGAACATATCTTCAACTTCCTCTTTGATGGTTTGCGGTCAAGATTTACTACTTTGACAGTGATCAAGTTTTGACTCTTGCTTTGATAGGTTTTGTCAGTTTCGAACACAGATTGGTGTCTTGTATCCACTCTCACACAAGTGATATTTGTGTATGCTCATAGTGGCTACAGGTTATAAGTAATCATAGGTTTTGGTTCTATAGGTTATATGTACAGGTTCTTTGAAGTTGTCATATTATGCATGTAGTTTTGTGGGATGCATATTGAGCATCACCTTTGCTCTTTACTTATGTATATGATTATGCATTTTATACTTTTGAGAGTTGTTTATCCAAAATTTACTTATGCATGGTTTCTACTTGGGTTAGCAAAGGGTTTTGGACACTTGTTTTGTACATCTCTTGGTAGACCCACATTGAGCTATGGATTGCATATGCGAGCATCGGATTGATGCATTGATCATGGTTATGATATTTCTCTCAGTTTACAAGGGAGACTCTGCTAATTTTCTCCCAAGATTTCTTGCCATAGTTTTGGTTTCATCACCATATACTTTTGTTGCATATGTGCTATTCATTGATATGGCATCCATTATGTGTGACAATTCAAAGTTGGCAGTGACGACTCGTGAGAGACAGAGGTCTCGCAGTTACTGCGATATGTGATATTGGCATTGTGGTCACACAAGGCACATTAGGTATAAGACCTAGGGTAACTGAACTTGGGATCCTCTTCCCTACCGCCCCTTATATAGGCTAGCTCCTAGCACTTGCCCTAAGCGGATCCCCAGTCCGCACTGGTCCAACCGGCCGTGGCCTTTGGCCTAGGTCCCTGACCCCCTAGGTTGGGCCTTGCCCCGTAGGACCCTTGTCCTGACATTACTCCCCCCTTAAGGAAGAGTTTTCGTCCTCGAAAACGCAAGTAGTAATATCTTCTTAAGAATACTGATATTCTCTTTATTGACGTCCCATAAGTGAGCCAGTTGTCTGTATGACCGATAATTGGTGCAGTGAGGAGGTTCAATGAAACCAAGAGCAATATCTTGATTTTCAACATTGTTGTCCGTTTGCAACAAGTTGGGTCTAAATGGTAACTCCATTTATAACTCTCTTGAGTGCTGTAAAGGAGTAACGACAACTAAGAGTCACTTGGGTCTAAATGGTAACTCCATTTATAACTCACTTGAGTACTATAAAGGAGTAACCACAACTAAGAGTTGTCCAAAAGGCATAACCAGTTTTCAGATCTTCTAAAGGTACTGGAATAATGCAAGGAAACCTTGGCATAACTTTCCATGCAGTTGTGAGCCAGATTTCCTACTCACCTGAGTATCTTGAAAAGTCCGTAGACAGGGAATGTCCTTGTGTTGCATTTCTGAATAGTTTGGAACACAAAGAACATACTTTGTCAGCACACCCGGTAAGTCCTTGACGTATGAAAGTATTGACACAATCGCCAACCCCACCACAAGAGTTGTTCAAAGTCAAAAATCATACTTAAGAAAATTCTAGAATAGGGAGAAAATCATCTATTCAGAAATGCGTTGTGCTAACGTATGCTCTTAGCAGATCATTTAGCACAAGATTACTCTTTGTAATCTGCCTATCCCCTTGGATAACTGACAGTACTAAGGTGTGTTTTCCTCACGGTTTACAGACGGTCGTCCCAGATGACTGGTAAACGGGGAATCACAGTAGTGTTTAACATTGGTGAGGAATCAACAATGTCCAAAATAACCATAGTGATTAACTTGAAAAAATCCACAAACGCCCAAACCGAGCCATGACCTCTATTGGTGATTAGTAGACCCAAAAGTAATCTCATAGAGAGTGCACATAGAGTGCAAAATGCTTCGTAAGCAACAACCTGAGGAATATGCATGCCGTTCCAAATCAGCCTTTGCTAAACACTAGGGCCCATAACATCTAGTGTGCATGCATTTAGCAAAAACTAACCCGAACCTGTATATCCATAATGATGCGTGCCAATACTTATGGCAAATGTGATGCGCCTAGCACGTAATAAAAGGAATGTAAATAGTTCTGGAAAGAAACTAAATACTTTTAGTTGCAATCTTTTGCAAGCCTTGCTGAAACGTCTGAATCTCAATAGAAGGTGAAACATTGATCACTTCTAGATGCAGACAATGAAACTTTTTCATTAGCAACTTATAGCCTTGCTATATGTATAAACAACCATCTGTAATGTTGTTTAGCAGTACTTGTACCTTAACAAGTCATTCTAAGTATCCGATAATTTTTGGCCACGAAATCGCTCCTGATACGTCGTGCTAAAAATGGTCTAGAAAATAGATGTGACTAGCACCTAGGGACTTTGTCGTGACACATAATTGAAATAATGGCACTAGTGTCAGTCCGAGACTCATATTCTCCACATGTGGAATATGTCTCATGTAAGGATGTGTAAAAAAGAACATCCTTCAAGTACAAGATGTACTTGTGTGTGGAGGTAAATCTAAACACTCTGTGACAAGAGTGAGAGGGACCCTCATTCATTGCTCCACACTGGCTAAACCGAACTCCTTGAGTTCCGAGACCATGTTGTATCCCATGTGACAACATGTGCCAAATTGAACCCTACAAGTAGGTACGTAACAACATAAGGCAGAAAGATAGATTGGACACCTAGCCCAAAATACTTTGTGCCGACATGCCCTTGGCATGGCTCTGTAACATTCAAGCATGCTTGGACGTCTTGAAAAAACAAGTAAAGCATACTGAAAATGGAATAACACTAAATCAAGAAATGCGTACCTGGAAATTTGAACATAATGTTCACTTACCCGTATGCAAATGGAGAGGAGCATGTCCCCTACCGGAAAAACAACAAACAGCATTGCACCGGGAACCCGGGATTTTGCCCTTGCAAACCAAGCCCTTGGATTAGAATCTACGTAGTCAAACCCCTTGATAAGACTATTTGTAGAAATTGCTCAACTAGCAGATAACGATAACCAACCTAGTTAACCGTGTACAGATTGAGTGGAATCAACTTGAAAAGTGTGTTCGTCCGTTATCGTGTGGTAGATTGCGGAATTCTTTCCTTGAAAGTATAGCTGGGAGAGATCAATTGTGATCCTCAATGCAGATAAAACTGTGATCATTACTGCCTATGGGGTGATGTAGCAATCACCCGTCGGGTCTTACCCCAAAACAGTATGTCCATAGCCACTCCGTAGTGCTATAGAGAGAGTAGGAGACCCACACAAGTACAACCATGTTGTCACAACTAATTGTTGCATCTATACTCCGTGGTAGAGATCAGCCGGTGTGAGTTTAAGATTATCAAAAACTCACTTGAGCGTTGCACTAAAAACATGTAGTGCAAAAATGACACCCTAAACATCCGTAATGACATCTGTAATGACAAGATGCTTGCTTGTCAATTAACGTCTATGTGTACTCCACTGGGTAGAGTTGTTCGATCTTGAGAATAATCGTCCAGGGAATACCAACAAGTGGATCTTATCCTAGGTTTAGCAATGGCTCTTAGCCAGCATGCATGGTTCATAGCCATCATGGCAATTAGTCTCTGTGTGTGTGTGTGTGTGTGTGTGTGTGAAAATGGATGAAGCTACATTTAGTTATTAGCGGTACCTCTGTGTGTGTGTGAAACATGTAACAAAACTTCGTAGAAAATTTTCATTTTGTTCTTTAGAGAAAGAGATGAAGAACGAAAAGAAGAGCATGATGGGCTGAGGAATTTTCCTTGAATTTCTAGTGTGTGTGTGTGCCCAGAATATGTGTTCTGAGACATTGTATGCCTAACTGGCAGCTTATCCTATAAGCATGCAAGAATCTGCCTGTATAATGTTGTCAGCAAGAGAGGAAAGAGAAAAAACAATCCACAGCTTGCCCCACTTACCATGTATGGGGTCGTGACTTGGCAAAAATGACATAATATGGCACTTTACCTGGAAAATAATTCGTAGACTTAGGTTCCATTTAGTGGTATTGTGCAGTGACTGCAACCATAAATTTAAACAATCCAGAACTTAGGTTGTCAGTGAACAGAGTGTCTGGTGTGATAGCGGAAGCATACTCTGTGAAGCGGTGAAATTCATGCCACCTGGTTAGCATGCCTTGCATACAGATTTTTATGCCCTTGGCGAGAGTGATAGCCTCAAACGTTAGAGGCAAAACCATTAGTGCCTTGCACAATCTAAACTGGTAGGTATTCTATGAGGTGAGATGCCCTATTTTGCCAGTTTCCCAAACTTGTGTGCCAATGCCCTTGATGCCAAGTCATTGGGCAGGACCTTGGCACAAGGGAGAAGCCTTGCTTCCTATAAAATTGTCAAAGCACTCTGCTTTGCACAAAAGCAGTACTTTCCAATCAACGGTGTAAACATGAAAAAATAAACAAAACTGAACATGGTCTAACCTGGTCATCCTACTGTAGCCAGTTGGCTTGAGATGTCAAGGAAAACTCGCTCAAATGCAGCTCATAGCCTTGTCTATTGCACGAGAAAGAATTATTGTGTGTGTCATATACACCGTCGTATATCATATACGCCTGTCTGGTATGTAATGAAATAACCTTGTCAAGCAATTTCAATTCAAATTGTTTAGTGCCGTGTGTCGAGCATGTTTGCCGGCTTCTGGAAGCAGTGACAAGAAGTCAGCCATGCCGAGCTGTGTGCACCCTTCATGAAGTCAAGTCAAAGGGTGTGCCGATCTTCGTGAGATTCCATGGGCATCAAAATTGAACTGCTATTGATCGATCAGGGTGGCAGGTACTCATGCCATGCTTGAGTCATGTTGGCACGTTCAACATTGGTTTGATGCCAACAAAAGTGTAATGCTTAAAACTTCTGTCACAAACCGTGCTTGTGTTTGGAGTGCCTAAATTGCACGCACACCTGGTGCATGGCAAGATTAGCATACGATTCTCATACATTATTTTATGCAGAGATACAACAATTAATTGTAGATCAAGTTAGGCGGATAACAATGGAGTAGGAACATTGCAATGCTTTGACAAAGCGTACCTGAAATTGGTTGTCGAAGCATGGAAAAGCTATTTGCAAATCCGGAGTGACTCAAAACATCCGGCTTAGACGTAGCACGATAATTTTTCAAGACATGCCGTGCATGTCTGATCGTACTGATGCTATACTTAATCAAACAGGTATTGAATAGATTGATAAATACAATTGAAATTGAAGGCTTACCTCAAAATTTACCTGTATAAACTTGTCGTGTTGATGCTCGAGCTTCCTTGAACCTTAAACAGAGCATCAACATTGTCTTTGCCTAGTAGCCTTAATTTTGCAGTAGCTTCCTCTTGCGGCAGCATATCGTCCCACTGAGGGAGTACGTACTTTGATCCCCCTTATCGGCTACACGGCTTCACGGCCTGGCACCTTGCCAACATAGCCTCACATGCCTTTCATCCCTGTTGGTAACATACTTGTTGCAAGGCTTCCCGCAGAGAACCTTGCACAAAGAGTAGTGGCCTTCAAAGCCACGGTTGTAGATTCAATATCACACGAGAAGTCGCACTTGTAATTTTTCTGCATGTGACTTTTCTGCAACCATAGCTAGGCACATGCCCATGCCTTGCGTAGCTATGCACCATGCCTAACCTGCTAACACGACGATGGCGGCAAGGCTTCCCGCTTCAAACCATGGGAGGGCCCGCTTAGGGTGTCCCTAGGGCGCCCGTGGGCGGCCGCATGCAGCCAGATTGTTTTTTAAAAAAATAAAGAACACAAAGCTTACCTGCAGCGATGGTGGAAAACGCAGGCTGTGCAGGAAAAAAAACACTCGCGCCATCCCAACCACACCCCTATAGGGCTCCGGCGTGTGACGAAAAATGTTTATCTTGCCGGGGTGCACCTTTTTGGTTCCAGCCCCTTGGTTCCAGCCCCGCCCGAAATGGTGCAGGTCGATCTTCCTCTCCCCCTCCCTCAAGCAGCCCTTCCCGCCATGCGCTTCTCGACAAGCCGTATCTACACAGAGCCGATTCCTACGGCCATGGTGGTGTCGAAAACTCCAATCACGAGAGAGAGAGAGAGAGAGAGAGAGAGAGAGAGAGAGAGAGAGAGAGAGAGAGAGAGAGAGAGAGAGAGAACATGCATCCGTGCAAGGCTTCCTCCTCCTCCATAGCCCCTCCCTCCCCCTGAGCTCTGATACCAATATAGGACCTGTGGATCCCCAGTCCGCACTAGTCCAACCGGCCCTTGGCCTAGGTCCCTGACCCCCTAGGTTGGGCCTTGCCCCGTAGGACGGTGTCATTGGAAGATGTATGCATGATATATGTGATATTGGCATTGTGGTCACACATAGCACATTAGGAGTCATTATGAGGCAGCAACGAAGATGTAAGCATGATACAAAGAAGGTTTTGACACATACTAGAGAGGTGGTTTTGTATGCCAGTGATGGTGATGTCACATTTACCTTTAGCGTTCCTCCTGCTTACATGTGACATGTATCCTCATTGGTTACTATTAGATGACGATGCTACTCTCCATGTCACATCACATTGTGAGTGATTTAGCACTTTCTCTAGTGGCAGCCTTGGTTGTGTACACTCGGCTAATGGTTCGGCGTTTGAAACTATAGAAGCAAGAGATGTTTTCTTGTCATTACCTAGTGGTGCATCCTATACCCTACAACATGTGCGATATTTTCCTTAGCTGAGACAGAGTTTGAACTCAATGAGACAATTAGTAAATTGTGGGTGTCAGATACTACTTAGAGAGCGGTCTTTTCATATGCATTGCAGATCGTTAGTGATTGCCAAGGGAGCCCATAGTGGCTTGGCATATCCTATGCATGGATCTGATGTACGAAATGACATAGTCTCGATTTTTTTGCTGACATGCATTGAACGAGAGATGAGACGTGTCTCCTTTGCTAGTGATCTCCATTATGCTCACGAGACTGAGCATGTAGCCATGCAAGTCATAATTGTAGACTCTGTAGAGACAAAGGTAGAGTAATAACGCTATAGTGAGACACAACAAGTGTCATCAGAGTCTGTGCAGAGAGAGGTAGAGAGGGCCTGCTCCCTAAAGACATAGGCAAAGATGAAGAACATGGAGTTCTTTGGTATGCTCATACTAGAGGCTAATGAGTTCATACCAGGACACATAGTTCCGCCTATGCATAAGAGGGACATAGCCATCCCAATGTTGGAGATGACACATCCTAAGTGATGAGTAATTTTGACGACGTAGTCCATGCAAATAGTGCTCAGGAGGCTAGTACAACCATGTTTGTATAGATTTTGTCAGTATTTGAGCGTCACATGTACGATCTACTAGTGTCGAGTCCCAAGCTAGCAACTACAATGGTAGAATTTATCGCCATGGATTCAAACGTCAGCATGAATCACACTTTTGATTTTGAACAGCATGCACCTAACCCCCCGATGATGCCCCACGATCGGATACTCTCATGGAGGGTAAACGTGCGGCTATGGGAGTGGACGACAGTTATGAATTGCTTGATAATCAAGAATTTAGAGCACTTCAAGCACACATTTGTCATAGAGAATAATTTTGCACAATTGAATGAGTACATCACCAAATTGTTTGATATGTTTGTGCAATTTATGCAACACTCGGCAAAGGACCCAGACCATGGACATGCTAGGGTTATTGCCACCCCTATTGGGGGGGACCTGGTCTGTCGGACCAAGGCTTCATCTAGAGAGGGTACCTCTTTTCTCCCAAAAAGAAGTGGATGATTTGATGAAAAATACTAAGCCACCAATTTTTAGGGGAGGGGAGAGGAAGCACAATAAAGATGCAGTGAATATATTCCTCAGTAAGTGGGATGGGATTTGTGATCTTAAGCGCATTCCGGATGCAGTCAAGGTACTACAAACGAGCCTGAAAGTAGAGGTCAAGGCCTACACATGGTGGATGCCTACATGTGGTGGATGTCACTCAAGGAGAAGGGCACTATACCACATTCATGGGCAGCCTTCCGAAATGTGTTCAAAAAGGAGTTTCTGCCCACTAATGAAAAGGACAGAAACTAGTCTGCTTGGGATAAGTGTTCTATGCGTTTGCATAAAACACTATTGGAAGATATCTCACACTATCGAGATGTCATTCTTCAAATGGATGATCTAGATGATTTCCAGCAAGTGTGTGGGGTTTATTTGTGGGTTGACACCTGAGCTTAAGAACCATGTCAAAATCCAGGATCCCAAGATTCTTGTGGAGTCCATAATGCAAGTTCATATCCACGATGATCTTGATGATAAGACACAACACAGTACTTAGTGCCTAACACTACACATGGTAATACACATACACAATATGGACACAATAAAAGAAAGTTCATAGTAGCCACATCAAAGGCGTCCAAGAAACCCAAGGGGTCTAGAGGGCCCCTCTCTATAGAAGATTTTGAGAAGACAAAAAAAAGAAAAATTATGTTTTCAATGTTTAGGAAGCGGCCATGGCAAAAAGGATTGTCCCAAGGGGAAATCTGTTGTCCAAGGCAAAGAGAGAGCAGTGCACATGGTGCAGTTGTTGCCGCTTGAGTCTTCCTCCCATTTATCCAATGTAAAGGTAACACAGGCCGAGGTGGTGCATGAATGATATATAATGACCTCCATGTGGCAGCAAACCTTCGGTCCACATGAGCTACCACCAAGGTTACCATTGACACAGGTTGTGCAGCATGGCATAGACGTGGTTGCAAGCAGTAAACCAGTTAGTAAACCACCCTATAGAATGAGCCATTGTGAGGCCATTGAGGTGGAACGTCATCTTGCTAACTACCTCAATAGAGGGTTTATTCAACCTAGTTCTTCACCATGGGCTTCTCCCATCCTATTGGTGAATAAAAAGGACGATAGCATGTGTATGTGCATCGACTGTGGTAAATGTTAAGAACAAGTACCCATTACCACAAGTGGATGAGTTGTTTCACAAGCTTACCTATGCTCGTATTTTTACTAAGGTCGACTTGTGGTCGGGATATCACCAAGTACGCATTTGACTTGCTGATATACCCAAAACTGCCTTCCGAACAAGGTTTGGACATTACGAGTTTCTAGCTATGCCCTTTGGCTTAACCAATGTGTCCGCAACTTTCATGATGCTCATGGATAATGTCCTGAGACAATCACTTTTGGAGGACTATGTTTAAATGATTGGATATACAAATCAACCTAAGTACTGTAGATCACCCTAAAATGGATGGTAAGACTAAAAGAGTTAATCAAGTGCTAAAGGATATGCTACAAGCATACATTAGCAAGAAGCAATCAAACTGGGAAGATTATCTTCCTGTTCTTGAATTTGCTTACAATAGTGCTAAGAATGTTACAATTGGATTTTATCCTTTCATGCTTATGTATAGTTTTCAACCTAGGTCACCACTTGCGGTGAGGTTGGCAAACGAAAATCTCCAATAGGTCAAGGATTTTCTCCAAGACCATATGGAAATGCTGAAACTGGCTTGTCAAAATGTACGACAAGCACATGATCGGTACAAGAAGTATGTTGATGAGAAACGTCGGCAAGTCAACTTCATGGAAGAGGAAGAGGTCTTTTTGTGTGTGCCAAAGCATTTAATAAGTCTAAAGACTGGGCTAACACCTAAATTATCTCCAAGATACTGTGGGCCTTTCAAGATACTCAAGCGAGTTGGTGATCAAGCCTACAAACTCTCGTTACATGTACACTCTAGTATTCATCTGGTATTCCATGTAAATCATTTACGTAAACGCTTGCATTGGGACGACAATGTCATTGACCAAGAGATTTTGGTTGATTTCGTTGAACCTCCTATCTAACTGCATAAACCTGAGCGAATCTTAGAGTACCATGATTTACGTACGTATCATCATGTACGTCGACAAGCTTTAGTCAAGTGGAAAGATTGACATGAAGAAGGTGCCACTTGGGAAAACATTGAAGTTCTTAAGAAGAAGTTTCCCATTTTTGTTTTCGAGGATGCAAACACTTCTGCAAGGGGGGATTAATGTCAGGCCAAGGGCAACCTTGGGGGGTCACGGACCCGGGCCAAGGGCCAACTACTAAGCTAGGCAGGGAACCCTAGAAGGGCAAGGCCTATATAAAGGGAGGTAGGGAGGAGGGTTCTCCAAGGCAGTTCCCAAGGCCCTTTCAAGGACCCACTTATCGGCACATTCGCCTTTAAGTGGGAGGTTGTTGGGGTAAAGGCGCCATGTGCCTTGTCCCAAGATGGACATCTAGTGTCTATCACCCACTGACCTCACTAACCCACATGCTTATTTTTAATATACATAAAAGAATACAAAGTGAGTGTTGCTTTAGGACATTTTGCTCCACTCCACTCTGTGTTCTCTCTCTCTCTCTCTCTCTCTCTCTCTCTCTCTCTCTCTCTCCCCCCCCCCCCCCCCCTCCACTTTTCCCTCTCTGCATTCATGCATCTCTTCAAAAACTACCTATATAATCAAGGGAGGCGGCATGGAGCAAGTGATGAACAAGGGGAATGGCAACCATCCTGAGTCATCCCATGTTTTGAAGGGAAAGTTTAAATGATGTTGTTTTTCATGTGTATTTGGCATTGTTGTGGGCTATGTTGCGTTGTAGTTTGCTTTGCCTTACAGTATAATGAATCACGTGTAATGGGAATGGCCTATGAACTTTTAGAATAGCGAAATTAAGAGAATTAGAGTGAGCATTTTTGTGAGATCACTTTGAGAACATAGAGGGTGAACTTAATTGATGGTAGCAACATGGACATAGTACTTAATTAACTTGGCATGAACAATACTTTTGCAAGAGAGAGAGAGAGTATTAAAGAGCATGACAATAGTTGAGGACCCAATTTACTTGGAGCCGGTCCCCCCCCAAAAGGCGTTTGTATTATAGATTCTCCCATCAAGAGAGACTTGGTACAATACAATCTTTGTGCTCCTTGTGACCTTGGTGATGCTATGAAGATGGAAAGCTTCATGCATCACGAGCATAACATAAACTTTGCAAAAAGCATTAACTATCCCAAGCCTCAGTCACAAGGCCTCAAACACCTTCGAAGGTGGAGAGAGCTAGCGGGGAATGAGGGTAGGGAAGAGGAAGAAGAAACATTCCATAGGAGAAGGAAATAGTTCCTCACTTATCATCACTCTTCTTGCTTAGCATAGCATAATAACATAATAATGAAGATGAAGAAGATGGCAAGCTTAAGCATTGAAGCATGGCTCTTGGTTGGATTTGCATTCTATAGCCAAGAGTGTTGGTGTAGGCTCTCCAGTTCTCAACAAGCTTGGAGAAGGAGATGGAGCTCTTGTACTTTGCACTCTACACAATGAGAGAATGTGTGTGTGTGTGGGAGAGTATACCCCCCTCTCATGCTTGGTCCACACCTCTCTCTTTCTCTCTCTCTCTCTCTCTCTCTCTCTCTCTCTCTATTTTATTATTTCATTTGGACATCTGTCCTCTTTTTCCTCTTTAAGAGAAAAAAACTTAACTATTTTATTTTATGTATCTAAATTCTCATTGGACCCCTTTAAAACCTATCCAATAGCATTCAAGCACATCATGAGGGCCCCATGTGGAGGATCATTTGAACATGTGTCTTTTATACTTATTAAATCATTTGGTTGAATTGAATACTTCAAGGACTTAGTCAATCAAGCAAGCATGTGTCTTTTATGCTTCTTGGATCATTTGTTTTGAATTGAATACTTCAATCCCTAGTCAATCAAGCATGGACGTTCATGCCTCTTGAGAATTTATCTTTGAATTTAACATTTCAAAAACCTTAGTCATTTAAGCATAAAAATCACCTCAAGCTTTGGGCAGGGTTCCCACAACCACTTTAAGCATCTTAGCAGCTCATGCTTGGGTAGGATTCCCACCTCGAGGTTAGCACTAGCTTGCATAAGGTCAAAGGACTTTTTGACACTAACTTTTGGAGGTCTTTAATGAAGCTAACCCTAAGGTCTTTTAAGCTCCATTAGATGC
The DNA here is from genome assembly GCF_014529385.1 of Adiantum capillus-veneris. Lineage (NCBI taxonomy): Eukaryota > Viridiplantae > Streptophyta > Polypodiopsida > Polypodiales > Pteridaceae > Adiantum > Adiantum capillus-veneris. Next base: position 49,309,787 of record NC_140954.1, read on the forward strand.
ATGTTGCTCTTTGATAGACTATCTCCGTTTTGGCCCCTTTTGAGATGTAACCATCTCTCCTCTTGGTCCCTTGCTGAGGTAAATCTAGAGGCACTTATTGCACATTGCTCTTTGGTAGACCGTCTCCTTTTGGACCCCTATTGAGATGCAACCATTTCTCCTTTTGGTCCCCTGTTGAGATAGGTCTAGAAGCACATATATATATCCTAAGTCTTATTCCCCTTTTATCTTCCCATATTAAGTGATCAATTTAATATGATAAAATCATTTGGTAAAGTTAAATATTATATTTTATGAAATCACGTTTTCATAACAATTTACAACTAACATTATGATGAGAGAGAGGGGGAGGAAATGAGAGTTCATTCTTGTATGTGCAAGCTATGTATGCACAAAGGCTTGGGTTTATTGTTGGCCAGGTTTACAATGCCATGAGAACTTTTGTTGAGAGAGAGAGAGAGAGAGAGAGAGAGAGAGATACAATCCCTCCTCTTCCAAGCTCCTTGCTCTTCTCCATTCTTGGCTCCCTCTTCTTCTAAGCACATACTTCCTCTTCATGGCTACAGTGTGTGCATGTCGATTTCGGAGTCCACATATGCAACCTTGTCTTGCTCAACCCTTGAGGCTTCTTGCATGTCGCATTCATAATGGGAAGAACAAGTACTGATAATGTTTGTGTGTGTCCGTGTATGTGTCCAAAAATAACAAAAAAATATGCCTTGGTTTGTGTGAGGTGTTACGCCCGTTGGGGTTTATGTGTGTATGGCCATACTTGAGTTTATCTATGTGGTCATTGGTAAGAGACCTCTCTCTCTCTCTCTCTCTCTCTCTCTCTCTCTCTCTCTCTCTCTCTCTCTCTCTCTCTCGTGTCACATACATCAAAGGTAGGGATTCTCACCCTACTTTGTGTATGCAATCAGTTTTCAAGGGGGAGAAATTAAAAGTTGAGCCACCTCCAATTTTGGAGGCAGACAATTAAAAAGATCCCCTCGCCATGGGTGTCCCATTGACATCACACGTGATGGGCTATGCATGCCTTGGGTGTTAGGGTTAAAACTTGCTATAGCAAATCTCCAACCAACATTGTGATAAGATAGAGAGAGAGAGAGAGAGGGGGGAAGGGGGGGAGAGAGAGAGATAATAATTTCTCTCCTATATGTAGTTTGTGTCTACAATGGCCTAGGTTTAAAGTTGGATGGGTTTACAATGGTCGATGTTTACATTTGATCGGGTTTATAGTATACACAAGATTTGGCACGCAAAGAGAGAGAGAGAGAGAGAGAGAGAGAGAGAGAGAGAGAGACTAACTTATTTGCAATATGGATGTGCAATGGGAGCTACCATGAGCTTGCTTTGATGGTAGTTGTAAGACTAGGGGAACTAGTGCCTTGGAGTCCACCTCCAAACCTCCCACTATATAGCAAGCTCCTAGCCCTTTGCCCTAGTTGGACTCCCTTTCCACACTGCCTAGTCCGGCCTTGCCCTTGTCTAGTCCTACCTAGTCCGGCCTTGCCCTTGGCCTGACATTACTCCCCCCTTAAAGAAGAGTTTTCGTCCTCGAAAACAAAAGTGGGAAACTTCTTCTTAAGAACACTAATGTTTTCCCAAGTGGCGCCTTCCTCAGGTCGATCTTTCCACTTGATTAAGGCTTGTTGACGTACATGATGACGCGTACATAAATCATGATAGTCGAGAATTCGTTCAGGTTCATGCGGTAAGGTAGGAGGTTCAACAAAATCAACCAAAATCTGTTGGCCAATGACATTGTCGTCCCCATGTGACCGCTTACGTAAATGGCTTACATGAAACACCAAATGAATACGAGAATGTGTAGGTAGCAATAATTTGTAGGCACGATCACCTACTCGCTTGAGTATTTTGAAAGGCCCACAATATCATGGAGATAATTTAGGTGTTGGCCCAGTTTTCAGACTTTCTAAATGTTTTGGCACACATAAAAATACTTCCTCCCCTTTCTCAAAGGTAACTTGTCGACGTTTCTCATCAGCGTACTTCTTATACCGATCTTGCACTTGTCGAACATTCTGAGAAGCGAGTTTCAGCATATCCATGTGGTCTTGGAGAAAATCCTTAACTTGTTGGAGTTTTCCGGTTGCCAACCCTACCGTAACAGGCGACCTAGGTTGAAAACCATACATGAGCATGAAAGGACTAAATCCAGTCGTGACATGCTTAGCACTATTGTAGGCAAACTCGAGAATAGGTAAATATTCTTCCTAGTCTGACTATTTCTTGCTAACGTATGCGCATAGCATATCCTCTAGCACTTGGTTAACTCGTTCAGTCTGACCATCTGTTTTTGGATGATCGGTTGTACTGAGGTTTAGTTGTGTACCCAATCGTTTGAACACAGCCCTCCAAAAATGACAGTTAAACTTGGGATCACGATCACGGACAATGTTACTTGGCAAACCATACAACTTGTATAAGTTGTCCATAAATAACTTGGCTAGTTCTGGAGTCTTAATCGTTGATTTGGTTGGAATAAACTTACATAGTTTAGTCAACCAGTCTACGACCACCCATACCGAATCATGACCTCATACAGTGGTTGGTAAACCCACAATAAAATCCATAGAGATACTTTTCCATTTACCATTGGGAATCTCCAAAGGATGTAAGAGTCCTCCTGCTTTCAGGCGCTCTGCTTTGTTAACTTTACATTTTTGGCAATGCAAGACATAATCTTAAACAAAGCCATGTAAACCTGGCCAGTAAAACTGTCGTCATACGAGAGCATAAGTCTTTCTAATACCAGGGTGCCCTGCACTTGGACTATCATGACATTCATAAAGAATTTGGTGCCGAATGTCTGTGTCCATCGATACACGACCTCTCCCCTTATGGAGTAGGTACCCATTGTCGATGGTGAAATGCTTCCATCGCCGTTGTTCATCACTCGATAGACGAAAACTATGTGTGGAGGTTAACGCTACACTACCATCATTGGAGTGAGAAGGATCCCTCATTTGTACATGGCTCCACACTTTGGAATATGCGTCGTCATGCTCATATTTGCCCTTTAGAGAATCCAAAAATTCACTGCGAAGTTCCGGAACAAGAGACAATTGATCTTCGGCATACGACTAAGAGCGTCATCCACCACATTGTATCGTCCTTTACGATATCGGAGCTTGATGTCATATTCTTGAAGAATCTCAGCCCACCTGGCTTTCCGACCCTTCAAATTAGTTTGTTGTGTAAACCATCTGATGCTTTCATGGTCAAACACAATCTCAAACTGAGCACCATACAAATAATGTCGCCATGTTTTTAAGGCAGACACTATTGCATAGAGTTCGCGTTCATAAGCAGGGTAGTCCTGCTGTGCTGCATCAAGCTTCTTTCTTTCAAATGCAATTGGCCGCCCGTCTTGTAACAGGACTGCTCCAATAGCACGGTAGCTGGCATCTGTTTCCAAAACGAATGGTTTCAAAGGATCTACAATAGCTAGTATTGGAGTTGTAGCTAATGCATCCTTGAGCGTATCAAAACTATGTTGTTGAGTGGGTCCCCATTGAAAAGCTTTGCCTTTGCCTTTTAGTTGATCCATCATGGGAACAACAATATTAGCGTAGTTTTTAACGAACCGTCGATAAAAACCTGCAAATCCTAAAGTAATTCTTCTAAATTTTTATGAGAATGCCATTGTTGTATTGTATCCACTTTGGATTGATCCATATGTAGGCCCGTAGCTGAAATAACATGCCCAAGATAGGGAATTTCTTCTTTCAAAAGTTCACACTTAGATTCCTTGGCATATAATTTATTTGTTCGTAACAATTTGAACACCTGCCTCAGATGTTGTAAGTTTTCTTCTTCAGAATCACTGTATACTAGAATGTCATCGAGAAAAATGATGACAAATTTGCCCAAGTACGGCTTCAAGACACTGTCCATAAGTGTCATGAATGTTGCAGGCGCATTGGTTAACCCAAAAAAGCATAACCAAAAACTCGTAGTGTCCAAACCTTGTTCGGAATGCAGTTTTGGGTATATCAGCAAGTCGAATACGTACTTGGTGATATCCTGACCGCAAGTCTATTTTCATAAAAATACGAGCATGAGTGAGTTTGTCGAACAACCCATCCACGCGTGGCAATGGGTACTTGTTCTTAACAATAACCGCATTTAAGCCACGGTAGTCTACGCACATGCTCATACTGTCGTCTTTTTTCTTCACTAATAGGATAGGAGAAGCCCATGGTAAAGAACTGGGTTGTATAAACCCTCTGCTAAGGTAGTCAGCAAGCTAACATTCCACCTCGGCAGCTTCAGAGTAACTCATGCGGTAGGGTGGTTTACTGACAGGTTTACTACCTGCAACCACATTGATGCTATGTTGCACCGGTCGTGTCGGTGGTAATCCTGGTGGAAAATCATTAGGGAAAACATTATGAAATTCCTTTAATAAAATTTTTAACTCACTAGCAATTTTTGCTTGTTGGGAAGTAGCCATTGGTGGAATAGATGAGAGAGAAGCATGCGGCGTTGAGGAATATTCAATAGATTCAATGCTAGAGAGAAAATGAGATAATGAGTAACACAATAACACTTGATCTATTTCATTATCAGAAACGAGTTGCATAAGCTCAGTTGTACATGTCAATGGTGAAGAAGGTACATCCTTCTCTCCTAACAACAACACATGTGCGCCATGGGATTCGAACATCAAGCTTTGTGCTCATAGCTACGCTTCAGTGATGGTCCTAGGCTATGCAACCATTCCCTACCAAGGACCACGTCTGCCCTCTCCATGTTCATAACCTAAAAATCCAAGGATGTGGAGTAGCCTTGTACGTCCAACGGGACGGCTCGGACTTGAGTATCCCAGATTTCGGTATCAGGTCCGTTCATCATTGCTACCTTGTAGCGGTGGGTACTCCGAGTTTGAGGCAATTTGAGTTTTTTCACCAATCCATAATTGATAAAATTGTAAGTAGCACCGTCATCTACCAAGATGCACACCTTGTGCCCTTGCAGAGATCCGTGCATACATACTAACTCATGTGATCCGAAGGTCTGTTGCCATATGGAAGCTGTGAGACAGCATTCATACACCACCTCGGTGTGTGTTACTTCCACTATAGAGAATCGTGAGGAAGACTCAAGAGGCAGCAGTTGCACCGTGTGCATTGCTTTCTCCTTGCCATGAGCAGCAGATTTTCCCTTGGGACAATCCTTTTTGCCATGACCGCTTTCCAAGCATTGGAAACATAATTTCTTTTTCTTAGCTTTATCAAAGTCCTCAAGAGAGAGAGGACCTCTGGACCCCTTGGGTTTTTTTGATGCTTCTGAATTGGCTACTATAAATTTCCTTTTATTGTGCTCGTACTGTGTGCGTGTATTACCATGTGTATTAGCGGGCACGTGATTATGATGTGATTTCTTTTCATCTGGATCATTGTGAATATGTGCTTTCACTATGGCTTCCTCAAGTGTTTTAGGGTCTTGAGTCTTGACGAGCTTCTTAAGTTCTGGCTCAGACCACGGATAAACCCATGTACTTGTTGAAAGGTGTCTAGGCCTTCCAACTTGAGGATAACATCCCGATAGTGAGATATATATTCAAGTAATGGTGGGTATTGGCGCATGGAACACGTGTCCCAAGCCGTCCAATTCCAATCTGCCTCATTCGTAGGCAAGAATTCTTTGCGAAACGTAGTTTCAAAAGCTGTCCAACTCTGTGGTATGATATTCTTCTCCTTGAGAGACATCCACAATTTGTAGGCCTTGCCTTCCAGAGTTAAACTTGTTTGTAGTGCTCTGACTGCGTCCGGAGTACGCCGTAAGGCGTGAATTCCATCCCACTTGCTGAGAAAGATATTCACTGCATCCTTATTGCGATCTCGGTCTTCTCCTTAAAAAGTCAGTGGTTTGGTGTTTTTCAACAACTCATCCACCTCTTTTGCAGTGAGAGTGTGCAAAGCATCGGCACATGGACCTTGCCCATGATCAGAAGGGCCTTGCCCCTATGTAGCAACGTGCTCATGCATGTGCCTGTCAGCAGGACCCTGGACTATTGTTGCAGTAATTGTATCACTAACGTGGATAATTTAGTGACGTTTTCATTTAAAGATGCAAAATTTCCTTCCATGACTGATATGCGTGTCTGAAGTGCACGAAATTCTTGAATATAAAGCAGTTTATAAGCGTCGTCACCCGCCGTAGCATCGCGGGCACTCTCCGTGAGAGCATCTGACCGTGAGCCATCACGGCAGGATCGGGCGTATTATGCTCAAAATCAAAAGTCATATTGATATCTAAATCCATGGCGACACAGTGTAGTGGAAGGAATAGCAAGAAAAATACATGATGTCGAGATGATGTCCTGTAGATGTAGGATGCACCGCAACCGGTAATTATCGATAAAGAATCCTGTAGACACCGGAATTAGCCTTGCTAATTTTGTTCGTGCTCCAAGCTTGAAGCGATCGCAATTTTGCTGGTAGTCCAAGTTGCTTGAAGCGTCCGGCAATATTGTTGGTAGTCCGAGCTTCATGAAACCGTAAATTTACCCGTTGAAGAGCACCAAGTCGATTTGATGCAGTCAACAAAAAATTTCAAAGCCACTATTTGCAGTTTTGCACCATCATGACTTTACCACGAGCGTACAGTGCCTGGGAAACAATCCCATTCATTCACGAGCAAAAGGGGGGATCCCTGCTATGGATACCCACCCCTAAACCTTCAAAAAAAATTCAGTTTGTCCACCAACCCTAAGGGTTTGGGCTCCCATGTGTGTGGAAAACAAACTGCAGTGCCATGGTTTCTTCACAGGCGGTGTCGAGATGCAAGAAATGCTCAGCACGCCACGTTTGTTGCTTGAATGCACCCGCCACAAAGACGGATAATCCCCAGTAGGGCCTCGCGCATCCGTCAAGCCCGAAAGCGGGGTGTTTTGGGTCGGTGCCACAGTCGGCCCTCCTCCTCGCAAGTGGTGTTGCCCACAGAAAAAACTCGTCAAGCACTGTTGGGTACAGAGCTTCATGGCCTCATGCACTCATGCACATGCAAAAAGATCTCTACGCCCTCCCTAAAAGTAGTTGGCTCCTGATACCAATGTAAAACTAGGGGTACTAGTGCCTTGGAGTCCACCTCCCAACCTCCCACTATATAGCAAGCTCCTAGCTCTTTGCCCTAGCTGGACTCCCTTCACACTGCCTAGTCCGGCCTTGCCCTTATCCTGACAGTAGTGACTTTAAAATCTGCATCATCTGCTTATACATGAGCGAAATTGAGTTGATTTAGTGCTTGGTTGTCCTATTGTACATACTAAGCAACTAAATGTTGTTTGAAATTAAAAACCAACCTCAACAATTTTTGCAATGGGATCGATATACTAGCTTGACACAATTCTATGCGGTGCTCATTTTTATCATGTGTTTTGAAAGGGCGGTGGTAATGCGTGTGCTAGTCTCCACCCAATTGTGCTATCTTATAGCCTCACCCTAACGTACACACTATCCGGCCGTGCCAGTGGCCGTGCCAGTGGCCTTGCCCATAGGACCCATGTCCTTACATTACCCCCCCTTGGAGAATCGTTTTCGTCCTTAAAAACGAACGTAGGAAAACGTTTCTTAAGTGCGGAGACATTCTCCCATGTAGAACCTTCTTCGGGTCTCTAGCCATTTTACCAACACCTGTCGTCTGACATGATGTCTGGTGCGAAGCTCATGAGAATCCAAAATCTTTTTGTGCTCATGAGGAATGCTTGGCGGATCAATAAGGTCAACTAACACACCTGTGCCAATGACATTATAGAATGAACTCGTGAGTGCTCTAGGAGAGCTAACTTATAGGCCACTTGACCTATACGTTTGAGAATGGTAAAATGTCCACAATAGCGTGGTGAAAGTTTAGCAACTTTTCCCGTCTTTAGACTTTCTGAATGCTCCGTAACTTTGAGGAAAACCTTGTCTCCTTCTTCAAAAGTAGCAAGACAATGATGCTCATCTGCGTACTTCTTATATCGATCTTGAGCTTGCTTAACATTCTGTCGAGCAACTCGAAGCCTGTCAAAATGGTCCTGGAGAAAATCCTTCGCTTGTTGTATCTTCTCCTTAGCCAACCCCACCGTAACGGGTGATCTAGGTTGAAATCCATATAAAAGCATAAATGGACTAAACCCTATAGTCACATGCTTTGAACTATTATAAGCAAATTCCAATATAGGTAAGTAGTCTTCCCAATTGGTTTGCTTCTTGTTAACGTACGCTCGTAGCATATCCTCTAGCACTTGATTAACTCTTTCGGTTTGACCATCCATTTCTGGATGATCAGCCGTACTTAGATTAAGTTTAGTTTCCAACTTTTGGAACACAGCTCTCCATAAGTGATTATTGAACTTTCGATCTCTATCACTAATGATACTAGCTAGAAGACCGTAGAGTTTATATATATGCTCTATAAATAGACCTGCTAATTTTGGTGTCTTAACCATAGCCTTAGTGGGAATGAATCGACCCATCTTTGTGAGACGGTCTACAATTACCCAAATGGCATCATGGCCACGATTTGTAGTAGGTAGTCCTACCACAAAATCCATAGAGACACTCTCCCACTTACCTTGTGGAATCTCTAAAGGATGTAAAAGGCCACCTACCTTGAGGTGCTCTGCCTTATTAACTTGGCACTATTGGTAGTTTAGTACGTACTCTTGAATATCATGATGTAAGCCCGACCAATAAAATTGCCGTCGAACTAAGGCATACGTCTTACAAATACCTGGATGACCAGCACTTGGACTATCGTGACACTCAAATAAGATTGGACGCCTAGTGTTTGAGTCCTTTGGCACACATACTCTACCTTTGTGGAGTAAGTAGCCATCATCAATGGAAAAATTCTTCCATCGCTTAAGCTCTTCCTGAGTAGAGGTGGAGCTCTGTGTGTTGGAGTTTCTATCTGCGCGTGCAGAGACATGTTGATCTGGTTGTTCAGAGACATGTGTGTGTGAGGAATCCCTTTTTAAAATTGCACTCCACACTTTAGCATATGATTGATCTTGTGCACACTTGCCACATAATGACTCTAAAAATCCACTCTTTATTCCCGTGAAAGCAAGAGAATTAATATGAGGCATCCGACTTAGTGCATCCGCTACTACATTATATCGCCCCTTGCGATATCGTAGCTTACAATCATAATCTTGAAGGATTTTGGCGCATCTAGCTTTACGGCCCTTCAAGTCCGTTTGAGTAGTAAACCATTTGATACTCTCATGGTCAAAAGCTACTTCAAACTCGGCACCATATAAATAGTGCCGCCACTTTCGTAAAGCGTGAATTATGGCATAGAGCTCTCTCTCATAGACAAAATAATTCTGTTGAGCTCTATCTAACTTTTTACTTTCAAAGGCTATAGGTCTTCCTTCCTGGAGAAGTACTGCACCAATTGCTTTATCACTAGCATCAGTCTCTACCACAAATGACTTAAGTGGGTCGACAATTGCTAGGATGGGAGCAGTGGCTATAGCTACCTTGAGCTGTTCGAAACTGCATTTTTGGGCTTCTTCCCAAGAAAAGGTCTTACCTTTTGCTTTAAGTTGATTCGTCATAGGAACAACAATTTTGGCATAATCCCAGATATACTGTCAATAAAATCCAGTCATGCCTAAACATATTTGAAGCTCCTCAACCGTGTTGGGATGTGGCCTTTGAAGAATGGCAGTGACCTTGTCAGTGTCCATTTTGATGCCAGAATAAGAGATCACATGACCGAGGTAATGTATCTCTGTTTTAAAGAAATCGCACTTGCTTTGCTTAGCATACAGCACGTGAGCTCGTAGTTGTTCGAACACTAATCGTAAGTGTTCTATGTGTTCATCTTCAGTCTTACTAGAAATGAGAATGTCATCAAGGAAAACCACAACAAATTTTCCAAGATAGGGACATAAGAGACAATCCATGTGTGTCATAAATGTAGCTGGAGCATTGGTTAGACCAAAAGGCATAACCAAAAATTCAAAATGCCCGAACCGTGTTCTAAAGGCAGTTTTGGAGATATCTTGTAGTAGGATTCGCCCACCTGGTGGTATCCTGAACGAAGATCTATCTTTGTATAGTATCTTGCCCCGTGGAGTTGATCAAACAACTCATCCACTCGAGGCAGAGGATACTTGTTCTTGATGTTTATCGCATTTAATCCGCGATAATTTACGCACATGCGCATAGTACCATCTTTCATTTTTGCCAATAGAATTGGTGATGCCCAAGGCGAAGTGCTAGGTCTAATGAAACCAAGAGCGAGGTAGTCAGCCAACTGACTCTCAACCTCCTTGGCTTCTTTAGCACTCATACGATAAGGTGGTTTACTCACCGGTTTAGTGCCTGGCAAGACATATATGCCATGCTGCACATCAGTGTAGGGGGTAAACCCGATGGTAAATCACTTGAGAACACATCACTATACTTCGTGAGTGAGTTAGCTTTTGCCGTGCAAAACGAGAGAGTAAACTAGAGTTATGATGGGATGGAGAATCTTGTAATTCCTGTAATGTCTGTTTTACAACAGTTGCACGTTGCTCTATAGAATTAAAATTGAGAGCACTTTGCTCGTTAGATTTGTTAACACTTTGTTTATCAGTAAAATTCATTGCACTTCATTGCAGTTTGCATACCATTACTAGAATTCACCGCACTTTGCTCTTGAGAATTCACAAGACTTGGAGACAAGCAGTAACACAAAAAGACTTCATCTGTTAAATCTGCTTTCTGCAAAATAGAAAGCTCGGTTGTACATATAAGAGGTGCAGATGGTATATTTTTCTCACCAAGCAAAAGCACATGTTTTTACCATTGGCCATAAAGGATAAGGAGTTGTGTTCATAACTAGTGTGCAATGTGTTTCCTAAACCATGCAGCCACTCCCGTCCTAAAACTACATCAAACTACATCAGCACGGTCCATGTTCATAACTTGGAAGTCAAGGGTCATCATATGATCTTGAACAATAAGCTCAACCCCTTGAACTATCGTGTCCCATACTTCTTTATCATTCCCAGACATCTGCTCCACCACATACTTGTGAGAGAAGGGAGTCTGTGTAAGCTTCAATTTCTTGACTAGCTTATAGTTCAAGAAGTTATGAGTTGCACCATCATCCACTAAAATACGAACACGTTGTCCGTTAATAGTGCCATGCATGCGAATCAAATCATGGGGGCCAAAGGTGGGCTGCCACATTGAAGCAGGCACACAACTCTAGTGCTTTTCTTCCATATGAAGAACCTCTACAACACAATATTTAGGAGATGAATCTAATGTGAGGTGTTGCACCGTGTGCATGGCCTTTTCTTTGCCTTGCAAAAGAGGACAATCTTTCTTGTTATGTTGGTCCTAAAGACATCTAAAACACAAATTCTGTTTCGTTGCACGCTCAAAATCAGCAGTGCTGAGAGACCCACGTGCAGTATCGCGTGATTGCTTAGGTCTTTGGAAGAACTAATACAAAAGCTTGGTTTTTTACTAAGGCTTAGTCCAAGGCTAACACTTCTAAGAGTATCTTTCTCACCTTGGCTACATCGGTGTCTAGTTGTGTAAGTTGATTCAATGCTACATATTGTGGCAGCTTTTTGAGATTCTTGTTGTTCTTGAAAGTGAGCTCATGGTAGCTCCCATTGCACCTCCATATTGCGCATAAGCTCTCTCTCTCTCTCTCTCTCTCTCTCTCTCTCTCTCTCAAACTTGCATATACTATAAATCCGGTCAAGTGGAAACATTGACCATTGTAAACCCATTGCAAGGAGTCTCTCTCTCCCTCCCTCCCTCTCTCTCTCTCTCTCTCTCTCTCTCTTCACAATGGTGGTTGGAGATTTGATATAGCAAGTTTTAACCCTTGCACCCATGCACAATCCATCACATGTGATGTAAATGGGTCATCTTGCCCATGGCGCAGGGATTCTTTTTAGTTGTTTCCCTCCAAAATTGGAGGTAGCTCAACTTTTAATTCCTCCCCTCCGAGATTGGTTGCATACACAAAGTAGGGTGAGAATCCCTACCTTTGATGCATGTGATCACAGAGAGAGAGAGAGAGAGAGAGAGAGAGAGAGAGAGAGAGAGAGAGGTTTTCCATTAGTGGCCACACATAGATAAACCCAAGCGGGTGTAGCACCCATCTCCACCTACAATGACAAGGGGGACATCCGCTCCATGGCACATGGCAAAGACTTCTTTTTTGTTTCTTCCCTTCAAAATTGGCGGCGGCCCAACGTCTTTCTCCTCCCCTTCTAGTAGGGCTAAGATCCCTATCTTCCATGCATGTGCATGAGATTTAAAGCTAGGCAAGCATGGAATTGCACACCCACCTACCCTTGCAAAATCTTGGTCTGCTTACAGTCCATGGAGAGAACCTTTGACCTCATGCCTTGCTTATCTTGCTTGGTATCCATCTCTTCGCACCCTTCGATGTCCCTCTCCACATCCAGGATGATTGCCAAGAGTGCCTTCCTTGGCCTCTTGTGTTGCTTCTGGTCCATAAACAAACATGTAAACCTAGGTAAGCTATAAACCCGAGCCTTCTCTTTTTTGCACATTAACAGGCATCAAACTCCATCGTTGCCGTCCCCAAGACCTAGGGAGAGGCCTCCTACAACCTGCACAACACACATGGGTGGGAGGGCTCACATGCCAAGCATGATAACCTCAAGGATGAGGTGTTAGGAGAGGAGGGATGAGCTTCGAGAAACCATGGAGAGAAGGGGAGAGGGAGCCAAGCATGTTGGGGAGGGAGAAGCTTGGGAGAGGAGCGAAGGAGCAACCATGGAGCAGAGTGGGGATCTTGAGAGAAGAGGGAAGCGAAGGAGCCAAGCATGCAGAGGAGGGTAGCCATGGAGAGGAGGGAGCAACCATAGCCATGGTGAGGAGAGGGAGCTTGGGAGAGGAGGGAGCTATAGCCATAGCCACAGGCGTATCCAAGAACCCGTGCAAAGTGCTTGGGTTCACCTGTGTAACCATGGCGACAAGGGAGGTGAGGAAGGGCACAAGTGAATTCCTACTTTTCTCTTCTCCCCCCTTAGCTTGCCTTGTTACTTGAGCCTTATACTTTAATCCATATGCCCCACTAAGCATTTAGTAATGCCACGTGTATGCCCCGTCATTGAACGTTCGCGATGCCACGTCGGCAATCATCAAGGTACCGTAAACCAAGGCAGCTCTCCGCCCTCGTTGGATGGATGGCATTATTGGCGCCCAATTTCCGTGCCGTTGATCCGATCACTTGGCCTTCCTTCCGGGAGAAGACTTCGGCATTCCAATATTTCCCGGTCGTGCACGAGTAAAGGTTTATTAGTTTGGAACGCTACATGTAGGTGGTCAGAGATTCCGACGTCGAGCGATGGCGTCGCCCGCAGAAAGAGATGGGCTAAGAACAAGGTATTCTCTGCTATTCTTTCTGCTGGTGCTGTCTTCTTCTAGGCTCTTAGCTGTAGCAGAGACAATCCATGGGTGTGGAGGCTTCGTAGAGGCCAGCCCAGATCTGGCCAAGGCAAGAAAGCCCTCCGATCCTAAGCCCGACTACTCGCACATCATAGTTGAGCTCCAAACCTTTGATGGACTAGTCAAAGACAGAGTACAATGCGCTCCCAATGGATACTACTTTCTCCCTGTTTACGACAAGGGGACCTTCTCTCTCCGTGTTAAGGGCCCCCCTGGTTGGTCCTGGAGCCCTCAGCAAGTCTCTGTTGTCGTTGATCAGCAAGGTTGTAACAACAATGAGGACATCAACTTCCTTTACACCGGCTTCTCCGTCTCAGGCAAAGTTGTGGGTGCCGTTGGTGGCCCTAGCTGTGCTGCCCATATAGGTAATGGTCCCTCCAATGTCAAGGTCTCCATGAAAGCTGTTTCCAACTCAGAAATTCTGCATCATTCAGCATCCGCCTTGACTTCCCCAAAGGGTGATTTTAAATTTGAAAATGTCATTCCTGGCATGTATCAGCTGCAGGCAGACCACCCTATGCTTAAGGTGCAGGTGAAGGGTGAGGCAGATGTTGAGGTGGGGTTCGGAAATGTTGACATAGGAGAACTTTTCCTTGTGCCTGGTTACAAAGTGGAGGGATCTGTTGTCTCTCAAGGGAATCCTGTATTAGGTGTGCACGTTTATTTGTTTTCAGATGATGTTACAGAAGTGCCATGCTCATGTGATTCTGGCAGCTCATCATCTCATGGGGAAGCTTTATGCCATGTTGTTTCTGATAAAAATGGAAAGTTTGCCTTCAGTTCTCTGCCTTGTGGGAAATATAAGCTTGTGCCGTTTTACAAGGGGGAAAACACGGTGTTTGATGTCTCCCCTGCCTCAATTGAGGTAGATGTCAGCCACACCAATATGATTCTTACTGAACCGTTTAAAGTCACCGGCTTCTCTGTCGGAGGCCGTGTCGCTGACAGTCAAGGAGAGGGGATAGAAGGTGTTGAGATACTGATCAATGACCTTCTAAAGGCAGTTACTGATATCAATGGCTTCTACAAGCTTGATCAGGTCACATCCTCCAAATATACGGTGAAGGCTCAGAAGCCCCATTATCAATTTACCACATTAGAAAACTTCATGGTGCTGCCTAACATTGCTTCACTTCCAGAAATTGTTGCCTCAAAGTATGATCTGTGTGGATCTATCTTGGTGGATAGTAGCACGCACCCTGGAAAGCGTCAAGTAGCTTTAACTCATGGGCCTGCAAATGTGAAAGCACAAACCAGGTGGGTGGATGAACAGGGATGGTTTTGCTTTGAAGTGCCGCCCGGAGAGTATAGGCTGACACCTATCACTAGTCAGGCAGAACGGTCAAGTGGGCTTGTTTTTTCACCAGAGTACCTAGATGTGCTGGTTACCAAACCGACTTTTGATGTTGTGCTTACTCAAGCAAAGTTAAAGGTTTCAGGTCTTGTGAATTGCATTGGCAACTGTGACTCAAAGGTTTTTGTTTCGCTGATACCATATGTTCATGGAACCAAATCCTTGGATTTGAGCAGGATCCAAAAGACAAGTCTGGTAAGTGGCTCAAACAACTTCGAATTTCACAAGGTTCTACCGGGGAAATATCAGGTAACTGTAAGGCATGAGCCTTCTAAGCAAGTTCCTCGTCTAAATGATGGTTGGTGTTGGGAAGAAACCAGTTTTGAGCAAGATGTTGGGATTAGAGACCTTACCAATGTACAATTTACTCAGAAAGGATATTTGATGTCTGTGCACTCTACCCATTCTGCGGAGGCCACACTTGAACACCCCAATGGTGAAATGACAGCAATTCAGGTGAAAAAGGGCTGGCAGAAGGTCTGCCTAGAGCAGCCAGGAACTCATAAGTTACGAATTTTAAAATCATGTACTTCATTCGGATTATTTCCATTTGAGTTTGATACTTCAAAGCCAGCACCGCTGCAGTTGATAGGCCAGAAATACCTACTTAGAGGCAAGATTGCTATACAGAATGCAGCTGACATAGACAAAGAGCAGCTCATACGCATTGTAATTGTTGTTTGGAGAGAGGATGGGTCTTTTGCTGATTCTAATAACCGTTTGAAGCTGGCAACTGATGCGGATGGAACTGTTCTTGAGTATGAACATTGGGCTGAGATGGATGAAAGGCTTACTTTCATCCCAAAGGATACTCTTCATACGGTCAGTTATGTCGAGCCTAATGCAAATCATCCTTCTGCGAAGCAATTTCTTTTCTATCCGAAAGAGCACCGTGTTCATGTTGCACATGATGGATGCCAACCAGATATTTCTCTGTTTGTTGGACGGCCTGGAATGTACATTGAAGGTCGTGTAACCCCTCCATTGGAAGGAGTGAGCATCTCAATAATGGTTGACGATAATAGCATTGATAGCAGTGTGAATAGAGGAGAGCTTGCTGCTACTCTATTGACTGATAAGGATGGTTCATATGTTGCGGGGCCTTTGTATGATGATGTGAAGTATGTTGTTAAGGCTGCAAAGGAAGGTTATCACTGTAAATTGACAGGTAGTCAGTCTTTTGCCTGTCAAAAACTGGGTCAGATTATTGTCCGAATTCTTCGGGGTGAGGGAGCAGAGGATCAATTACCATCCATCTTACTTTCACTAAGTGGAGATGGAGGATTCCGCAGAAATGCAATTGCAAGTTCCAGAGAGGCTTTTGTTTTTGATGGCCTATTTCCGGGCAACTTTTTCTTGCGGCCATTGCTGAAGGAGTATAGTTTCTCACCCGCCTCGTTAGCTATTGATTTAGAGTCAGGTAGTGAAGCGGAAGCGAGCTTTTCTGCTTCTCGCATCTCTTTTAGTGTTCATGGAACAGTGAGGTCCCTGACCAGAAGGCCTGAGGAGGGCATATCTCTTGAAGCGCGGTCAGAATCCAAGGGTTACTATGAGGAAACAGTGACCGATTCCGAGGGGAAGTATCGCTTGAGGGGCTTACAACCGGAGACTGTTTACATTATAAAAGTTGTGCTGAAAGAGGGCCTCTCATTGATTGAGAGAGCTTCTCCATCTTCTTACACTCTAGAAGTGGGTGCAAATGACACTACGGCAATGGATTTTGTGGTCTTTCACCAGCCGCAGGTGACTATAATTACAGGAACTGCTGAAGGGTCCGGTCTTCTAAAGTGGCAGCTATATTTGAGAGTGCGTGTGGTTTCTACTGGTGATGATTCTAAAAATGAGAGAACCATTCCGCTTCCGTTATCCCACTTTTTTGAGATTCAGGGTCTTCCAAGCGGTAAGTACTCTTTACAGCTGGTGCTTAGCCTCCCTGAAAAGACACACAGGTTTGAGTCGGAGCCTGTAGAGGTTGATCTTAAACAAAATCCTCAGATCCATGTGGGCCCTTTACGGTTTTCAGTTCAAGAGCAGCATCAGAAGCAGGAACTCGCATCGGCTCCTGTTATGCCGATTTTGGTAGGGCTACTTGTGATTTCTGTGGCTATGAGCACCCCGAAGCTTCTGAAAGAGGGGCAACAACGGGTTTGGGGCTCAACGTTGTCCAGTGCGGCCTCTGCTGTCCAACTCAAAAAGGATGTTCGAAGACCAGTGTTGAGAAAGAGAACATATTAACACAGGTCAGTACATAGTTAGATAGCAGAATGATCATCTAATTTGATTGGTAAAGTTTCAAGCTACGGCTTCTATTTGCTTTCACCAATGACAAATGGCTCCAATGTTGCAAACAAATGCAGTTTTTCTCGTGAAGACATTAGACTTGGCATGTAGATGTGCTGAGTGAGCTCTGGTCTAGCACACATTTCCAACCGAGTAGCTGCGGTGTTGTGACTTAATCAACTGAGGGAACACTTCAATAAGCAATTGTCATTGCTTAGTTTTGCCTACAATTTTGCTTGCCCATTGTAGTCAAATGTTGTATCCATTTTGTGAGTTGAGTTGTTTGGCTATTTTGCTTGCCATTGTAGTCAAATTCTGTATCTGTTTTGTGTGTGCGCTATTTTGCTAACAATGGATACCGCATGATAACAGAGTTTCTTTATTGGCTGCATTTGAGTGAGTTGCTTATTATGTTGGCATAAGCCTGCTTCACAATGTCTGTAGCTTTCTGCTTTTTTCAAGCTCTTAACCGAACAATTGAAGATGTTTTGGCGCATAACATCAAAGTCTTTTCCAAAAGAGGTAGAGGAGAGGGACGAAGATCTTTGCTGGGCCTAGAAGAGAAAAGTGGTACTGTAATATACGTGCAATTCAGTGCGGACATGTGCCATATCATGAAGTATGAATGAATTGGCAATTTTTTATTGTCACTAGTATGTAAAAGCAAGTATCAATCATTTTTGGACCAAGTATTATTGGTTCTCCTATTTTGCAAACAATGTCGGATGTGAGACATCTTCAGTGTCTTGTTTATGTAAGCATACAATGTCTGTTGGCCTGAAGCTTTTGTCCAGACTATCTAATTATGTAGACAATCTGATACATTCAATGCAAATTTTATATAAGCAACATGGTCTAAATTTTGAGGGATTAAAACTTTAATTTGTATAATTATTGGATAATTTGATTTAGTTTGTAAGCTTATCAGATGATGATAGTGCTTATATTTATTTCAAGCAGGCTAGTGTCTTGTGTTCTTTGCTGTTTTCATTACCCTCATCATCATTTGTTTCATTGTTTTCATTACCCTAATCATCATTTGTTTGATTGTTGATTTGTCTGATTGATCTTCAATTGATTGTTGATTTGTTTGATTGATCTTCAACTAAATTAGTTTTGAACTAACACATGGAATAAGGGTGAATTTGTGTGAAGATTCCTTTCACAGGCACGGAGACTAAGGTAATTTTTACCTCTTCAATTTTTGGCCTGCCATGCAAGGACTATGTACGTTTTGAAATTCACGTATCTCCCCTCTTTCCCCCCTAAAAGATCCTTTCTTGGTTTGTAAATGGGGTCCCCTTCATTAAGGGCCTCATGGCTTCCTTTTCAAGTTTTTGTTCAGATGCTTTTCTTAGTTTGTAAATGGGTCCTTCGTTCAAAAGCCTCATGACTGTGTTTTCAACTTTTGAAGGCCAAAGTGAGCCTTTGCCTTGTCTGAAAGTTTTACCTTCTCTCTCTCTCTCTCTCTCTCTCTCTCTCTCTCTCTCTCTCTCTCTCTAATAACAAGTCTTGAGTTCAACTCTCCTCGTCGGATAGACCTTCAAGGTCTCGTGCGATAGTTTCCTACGATTAAAACTCTCTTCTTCTCGGGTGTGTGTGTGTGTTCGTGTGTGTGCGCTCTAATGAAAAGAGGAAAATGGTATATCCTTTTCTATCACCCAAGTGTAGTAGATTGGTTATATCATTTCCCTCTTACATAACAGGTCTTGAGTTCAACTTTCCTTGTCGGATAGATCTTTAAGGTCTCTTGGGATAGTTTCCTACGACGTTAAAACTCTTCTTCTTCTCTCTCTCTCTCTCTCTCTCTCTCTCTCTCTGCATATCTGTCTCCAGCACTCTCTAGATCCTTATTACAATCAATGCAAACTTGTTTAAATTGGTTAATTTTGAAAAGCTAAATAAAATCAAAATAAATCTTCAAAGATAATGAATAGATTTATGGATACTCTCTCTCTCTCTCTCTCTCTCTCTCTCTCACACACACACACACACACACACACACACACACACACAACTTTGGTATAATTAGTTTTTGTCATTTTACAAAGGGGAGGTGGATTTGCAACTTGGTGATCTATTTGAAAGTTATTTTACATAGATTGGTAGCTATTAACTATTTAATGGCTTCATATGAAGCATTGATTGCTTTCTTTGTTTTAAATGGCCTATGCGAGTCTTCATCTTGTTATGTATATTGTTGTGTATGTAGCATATTACTTTTGGAGCATAATAGTACATGAGACCAAAAATATTAAATGTATCGTACAAGAAAAACTTGTTTAATTGATGTATCATGAAGTTTCAAAGAATTTTTGGGTGCTTCCTAGATTGCAGTTGTGTGTAAACCTTTCTTAGAGGATAAATTGAACCTCAAGAGTGGATGCATATCGTAGCCCCACTATAGACATGTAAACAAGGGAAGCAAAAAGTGGGGTACCTCTATAGTAAAGCCTTCTTGTTGTTTGAGAATTACAGTCATACATAAATTCTCAACCGGTCTTTAATCTCCCAACTAAAGCCTCGCCTTTTCAAGAACTTAAGCACTTGCCAACCCAAGACAACCTTTGAGCATTTTGTAGATCATCATATTTTCAAGATTGCGATTGTTTGCAGCACTCAGGATTTGCGTGCAGTGTTTTCCCTTTTGGGTGGTGCATCACGAGTGTGTTCCGCTCTACATTTTGGTCTTGAGCTGTGAGTGCTCGGTCATTTAGAGCTTCCAGTTTTGACTCCCAACTATAGGTTGAGTCTAGTACTCCCACAGGTGTTGCCATTTGCAGGGAGGACATTTTTTGCAGTGTTTTGGCTTGCATACCGTTTTCGACACATCAGTTGTCTTGAGCTTTTGCTTTGGCATGCTTTTGTGGAATAGTGGCTAGAGTTTACTGGCCATAGTTTGTGATCGAGCTTAGCTCTCACATTGACAAGTTTTGTCAATTTGGACACGGTTTGGTGTTCTTGTACCCACTCTTGCAGGAGTGAGGATTTGCATGTGCTTGTGTGGCTACAATACAGGCTAGTCACAGGTTTTACAGGTTTTTGCAAATTTCTGCAGGCAGTTTCTCTTGTGGGACACGTTTTGAGCTAGTTTACTCTCTACTTGCGTATATGCTTATGCGCTTTACGCTCGGTTGAGCAGTTTGTCCCAGTTTATGCTTGCAAAGTTTGCAGATTGTGGAGTTGTTTTATGCATATGTGAGCATCGATTTTGATGCGATTGATCATGCTTTTGAGCATTGTGTAGTGATCAAGGTATCTCCCACTTTGTTTGCCATAATTTTCACATGGATATGGAGATGCTTCAGGTTAGAGGCGGTTCTCGCTCACGATTGCGACTGACATGTTGGCACTGCGGCCACGATGGGCATATTAGGCGCCGTTGCTTCATACATATCAGGCAGCGAAAGAGGCAAATGCATGGTGCTACTACGAGGACAGCTGCTAGAGAGGTTTCATATAACAAACATGTCACTTTTGAGTTTAGCTTGCCTTCAGACTACTTTGTGTCTTGGGATAGCACATTGTCTATGCGTTTTCTACTAGACGAGCATGCAGTTTTTCATGTGACACCACATCGTGATTTATTTTGCTCTTTCTCGAGTGGGAGACTTGGTTGTGTGCAGTTTGCTGATGGTTCGGCATATGAATTAGAGGGTGCTAGAGATGTATGCATGTCTTTACCTAGCGGTGCATTGCTTACGCTACGAGATGTACGGTATGTACCAGGACTCAATCAGAGTCTCATATCAGTGCGTCAGTGCAGAGTAGTCGACATTGTGTACTGCTTGGAGAGCGATCATTTCATATGCATAGGAGATCACTGGTGATAGCCAGAGGTGTCAAGAGTGGTATGGTATACCCTTTGCATATTTCTGACACACAAAGCAGTGTAGTCTCTGTGTATTTGCAGCCATGTTTGGAGCGAGAGACAAGGCGTGTCTCTTTTGCGGATGTGTTGCATGGAGAGCAGATTGTGCATTTGTCTTGAAGTGACGTTCCGCAGATAGTGATATCTCTGGGGATGCACAGCTTTGTCAATCATCAGTTGAGGTGACATCGTTTGAGCCAAAGACCGACGCATTGTTTTATGATGCGTCTAACACGTTTGAGGGCAATAGCGTCCTTCAGACAGTTGTGTGTGATTGCAGTGGTGCTACTTTCTCGATTTTACAGTCATTTTTAGCAGATATGCCTTTGCCAGATGATGCTGACATGGTGATGCATAGTCAGGTGGTTCTTGATGAGGATGCATATGGCATTGAGGTTGCCGACAGGGATAGGTTGGCACACATAGTAGTGCATGTTTCGTCAGCTTTTGGGTCTCTCATGTCTGACCTTTTGGTCTCGAGACCTGATCTTGCTTATACGGTTGGTGCATTTGCAGTGGGAGTTGTCAGTCGTGCGATGACTAACACTGGCATTGTGCATTGTGGAGCCATGCAGGTCATCACTCGATACCTGCATCAGGAGTGTCATCGTAGCTCTAGCCCTAGTAGTATGCATGTTTCATCTACACTAGAGCGGTTACAGAGTAAGCCAATGGGCATAGGTTGAGAGCCGTCTTCTCTCACCTATTGTATATACTACTTGTAGGCTAGTCTTCTCACCACTTATCGGCACATAGCCTTTAGTGGGAGAATGTTAGATAAAGGCAGTGTGTCTCACTGTGCTTTGCCTGTGTCCGTCGAAAAAGTGTTCGGCCGTCCACATTTATCTTCTTCTTCTTTATACATACAAAGAATAAAGAGCTCTCACTCATTCTCACATTGTGCTCATACAGTGAGATTTGGGAGCTCCACTCACATCCTGTGTACTCTCTCTCTCTCCCCCCTTTTCACTCTGCACATGCACCGCATTCACGCACTCACACCAACAAGCACCATATATTTTCACATGGAAATAAAAAATAACATACGATGCTGCTATTAATTTGATATTGATTTTGATAAACTAATACAATGCTAAAGAAAGCAGTTATGTAAACCAAAGGCGAACCCGGGATGAAGTTGCCACCAAAACAATATTGAAAAAATTCATGTGAAATGCAAAACTAACCAAGCAATTAAATGCAAGATAAATCTTGTATATCAGTACGCATGGTCTTACAAGGCTAAGATTAACTTGAGAAAAAAACTAATGCTGCTACTAAACCATTAAAGATGAGCAAATGTTGCTGATAGTAGTTGAGGAGAAAATAACCATAGTAAGCTTTAGAGGATAGGGATGCATGTTGATGGGGGATATCATGTCATTGATGCATGAGCTTTGACCCCATTCTTGCTAATTGGTAGATGAATTCAAAGTTTTGATTCTACTAATACGGAAGATGAGTGATTGACTAATAGAGGTACAAGGCCAAGGCAAAGTGGAGGGAGGCATTATGCTTTCTAATTGGTAGCATGAAGTTTAAAGGTTGTGGTCGATATGGTGAAGGGGTGCAATCTTCTAAAATAACATGAACGGGGTTCATCAAGTGCATATGTGTGGGTCAATTTTGAAGGATGGAGTCAATGCATTTAAACCAAATCTAAACAGATCTATCATGTTTGGAGTGAAACCTTTGAATCGAAGTTTGGAATTCTATTGATATGGGAGATGAGTGATCAACTAGCAGAGGTCAAAGGGTAGGCAAAGTGTAGGGAGGATATGCTCTAAGTTTTGATGTGGACACAAACTGAAGAGGCTTTCTTTGGGGAATGGATTTCCAACATATAGGGTTCGGCGTGCAATAGTTTCAAGGTTAGGTGCACACACGCACGCGCACACGCACACGCACACACACACACACACAGATCATAGTATTGTACCCTCAATCAAAAAGACCTAAATTGAAAGCACACCTTTGGATTTTGTGTTGACCTTTCACCTTCCAAAATTCCATTAGTTCAGTAATGATAACTCTAAGTCTCATCATTGATGCACACATTTTTTCCTTTTCCCAAATTGGGGGCACCTACTGAATTGAAGCGAGTCCTCAATTGGTCAGACAACCAATGCTCTAGAGCCTCTTGGTCACATCCACGAATCAATCAACATTTCATTGTTGTAACCATTTGCACTCCATATGTAGGTTTTCTAAGTTCTTAGGAGGGCTTTTTCAAGGACTGGTTCTGGTCTAGCTTCTTCATGATAGCCGTATGTTTCGTTCTTCGACTCTGTTACCTACTAAACAAAGGGTGCAAGAGAATAAGTAGTCTTTTTGAGGGAATTCCTGTGGTGACTTTTCACTTTGTAGATGATGCCGACCTAGAGATACCTCCCGAGAATGTACAGTTGGGTTAATGAGGTAAAATTTATTTGGTAGACTTGAAACAGTTCTCTGCCTCTCAGATTGTTAGGGCAACCTAAGACTAGTGGTGACAAAGTTGTTGTTTAAGGGCTAAAAAAAAATGGGCCAAGGGCTATTACTGGCACCTTGGGACACATTCGGTGTTGCTTTGAGTCAATTTTAGCGCAAGGGGCTACTCAACAATTTGAGCCATTTTAGGGGTTTATCTCCAAAAGTTGACTAGACAGCTGATTCCCTACAGGTCTAGATTGACCAGATAACCTACTTTCAGGTTCAATACCAATTTTCCTCCATCAATTTAGCTTAGATCTACGCTAAGGAAAGGACACGATCACTTTGACAATATTTTGTTAGGCCAAGGACTTCAATTGATCAGAGGGCTCTTTACTGCTCTAAGGACCAGAGGCTCATCACTGATCTAAGCATCTATCCATTGATCTAAGTCACAAAAAGGGAATCAAGGCCTCCTCAATTAGAAATTGAGAAAAAAATCTTTAAAAAGTGTTGCATTCACTCATAGAAATCCATAGAAGGGGAACCCACATGTTATTAAGATTTGGAACAACCCTATCCTCAGGTTCAAAATTTCCTTCAAGAGCATCCACCCGTAGTAGTAGAGGTATTGCTTAGCCTAGGCTAGGTTGAACCAATACCCAAACAATATAGTGCCCTTGAATCTGAAGAAACTTCCACGTGGCATCCACACAAGCTCCATGGCAACGAGGTTTATGAGACACCTAGAGATATTTTGTGACTTAGAATTTTCTTAGGGCCTCAACATGTGAGGAGGTTTGAGATTTTGAATCCTCCAATGCATTGTGGTAAGTTAAGATATACAACCCTTTTGTGTTGTGGTGTTGGTAGAATTCAACATGACATGATTATTTTCTTCAATATACCTTACACTCGCATCAATTTGTTGAGGGTGTTGCTCATATTTGCTTGGAAATTAGCTTTGCTCGATTTTCTTTGCTTGTTGATTGGAAAGCCTTGAGGGGGAGAGAGTGAGCACAGAAAAGAACAGAGACACAAAGCACTAGGTACAATGTATCTCCGTGCAAGAGTGAGCAAAATATATATATATATATTTTTGCCAATATGTACATACTCTAACCTCATATTTTTCCTTTACACAAATCACTCCCACATTTTCACCCTCACCCTCGTGAAAACAAAAAATTGATTTCTACTCATTGGTTACTTTTATTATATTATTTACTTGCATACCTTTTCCTCTTTCACCCAAAATAATTCAAGGAGGGACCATATCATATGATTCCAATATCTTTCCATATCCATAACTCCTCCATATTTTTATTATTATTTTTACTCATTATTCTAACACCATGTGCTCATTGAGCTAAAGTCCATGAATAGTCCATACACTAGTCCCACCATGTATATATTTCTTATTTCATGAATAATCCTCCTCCATGCATGGGTCAAGGGCAACTCGAATGCTTTGTATTATAATATGACAAAGGAGGGGCTCACTCTTGGATGCATTGTACAAATTCAACAAAGGAGGGGGCCACTAAAAGACTTTTGCAGGCATAAAAAACAGGCTTTTTGGTGAGAATTTTGGCACCTATCTCCACTCCGAATTTGGACCGGTGGTCAAAAGAGAAAATGTAGCCCACGCTCTGAATAATCACCCCAAATTTTTTCATGATTTTTGGAGCTACCAGCTGTGAGCTATGATTTTTTTAGTGGACCCCAGTTTTCCCATGCTATGCAGCCACACTCTCTCTTCCACTTTATCATTTTCCTCTTTCACACACACTTCTCCACTCATCATCCCCATCTCTCTCACCACTCCTCTCTGCACACTACTCACCTTCTCCTCAACCTTGAAGAATAAGAGAAACCATGGTGAACTCATACCTCCCACACACAATTCCATTCCAAAATTGACCACCTAGTCTCATTTTTCCTCCTCCAAATTACCCATATCTATCAAAAAACCACAAAATTCAGCCTCTTCTCTTAAAAGACAGCATCATGGTGGTTGATTACTCAGCTTCAATTACCTTGTCTCTCAAGGAAGGTCAAGAGTGGAGAAAAAATGTACCGTCAAAGCTAGTGGATCGACAACAAGCGTCAAAATTGGCCCTACTCAAGACACTTGGAGCATCAACCTTGTAAGAAATCCACCTTTTCTTACCTCTTAAGAGTTTTTCTTCCTTATTTGTATCCTACATGGATACTCCCATTGTAAATATCCAATTCCATATGTAAATTAATACTAACTCTACTAACACTAACCCACTATGAAAAGTCCTATCACCTCCATTTCTCTCCTCTCTCTTTCCCCACCAACTTCTTGATAATTCCAAGCAAAAGAAATTAGATAAATTGCTGAAAATCTAACCCAACCATGGTTAGAGGAGTAACCCTAGCCTTCAAAATTGCTATAAAAGGAGGGTGTAGCTAGCATAACAGGGGGGGAGCCATAAGCAAGAGCACTATGCTATAGCTTGAGAAGCCAAGCTCAACCTCTCTAGAAGGAGCTCTTGAGTGGAAGCTCATTGTCTTATGCATGTGCATGTGTAAGGGAAATCTATGCCATTGTAAGAGAGAGAGTGATCATTCAATTGAGAGTAGGAAATCTATCATTTCTCCTACTAGTGTAAGCCCAACATTCGCTGAATCAAGGAGGGTGGATTTGGACTAAGCTTGGATACTTTGTCTCCCTTCCAACGTGAAGTAATGGACAACAATGATGTGTAAGTGTCTTGGTGTTTTTTTTTTTTTTTTGGTTAAGTTCTTGATAGCTTGTCTCTGGTGTTGTCATCAATCTAGCCATAAATCCCACATACTGTAAGAGGGCGACAGGGTGGAGAGGACTCCCCTGGCCTTAAGACAGTGATTGGGGTGGCTTTTCTTGTGATGTGTTGTGGTGAAATTTACGCAAGCTATGTTGAACAAGTACTAATCTCACTTTGATTTGTCATGACAGATTTGTAAGAAGGTATTAATGCAACAAGCACCCCCTCCCCCTTTCTCTCTCTTTCTTAAATATATAGTTGTGTTTGCTTGATCATCGCCGATACGTTTCAAAGCAGCCCGAGCACTATCTCTCTCTCTCTCTCTCTCTCTCTCTCTCTCTCTCTCTCTCTCTCTCTCTCTCTCTCTCTCTCTCTCTCTCTCTCTCTCTCTCGTGTTTTAGTGTGTGAGAGTATTCCATTGGTGTTAGGGTTAGTGTAAATTCCTTGCTTGTTTGTGGGTTGCTCTAACGATTCTCCTCTTTTGCGTCCTAGTTCGCTCTTAAACTAGGTGGTGCCCCTTGTGTAGTTGGGATTTGGCGGTGGGTTTGTTGTTTTGGTTTGTGTTGTGTTGTGCCCCAGCCCCATTGAGCAGCACGGGAGCCTTGAAGGGTGTCTAGAGGCCACTCTTCTTGTTGCCCGCCCCGGACCGCCTCAAATTGGTGCCCCCACTGAGGACAGCTTGTGTATTTTTGTGTAGAATCAACCTTTAGCATAGTCAAGTAGTTTGCATGAATCACGAAGCTTTGTATGATCCCTTCATTCCCATTGCAAGGCAAAAGGTACACATAATTGTTAGTACTAAGTTGCAATTTCAACGTGTCATTCGTAGAATTTTAGGTCCTCTTAGGTTGGCCGAGATAAACGCTTCAGTAAATCCTTTTATTCATCCTCTCATTAGGTACGACCTTAGTTTGGACGTCTATATTTTTGTTTTGTTTTAAGCATTAGGACATGCATAGGCCATGGATAATGGCCCAGGAATAGAGGTTTTTCCCTTTCATTTTACTCCACACATTAGAATAAACGTTGCAATTAGTAGAAAGATCCATTTTCAACAACGAATGGTGTTCATGTTTGGTGCCCAAAGAGCAGGAGAAATTCTTGCATCACCAAACCCTGTCATTCTACCTCTCATCAACTACCACACTTCTTTTGATGTACATGTGTTCATTTTATTTTAAAATGAAGTGCAGCCCGGCAAAGTAGTGTGTATGTTTGTTTTTTCTTTGTCCAAGTTGTTACAAGAAACAAAAAAACGATCATTTATTCTAACTGGGAATGTGTGTGCAGTGAAAGTTCAATCCTTAGAGATCTAGCTCTATTACCAATTGAGTTGCAGGAGCAAGTAGTAAGGCGTCTCCCTCATAACAAGAGGGTGGTGAAGTTAAGACGGAAGGTCCTACGCGTGGATTCCATTTTCCTCTTGTTGTTGGGCACTAAGGAAGACCGCGCATTCATCCAACTAGTGTGTGCCCTAAGATTGGTAAATAGAGTGAAATTTGGCGTTTGGCGAGTGCATTTCACCATTGAGGAAGACTCTTCAGGAAACTTGCGGCCAGAGTTCATGCTTCATAGACTCACATTTGGTGAATTTTTCCCTCATTTGCGTCTTATTAATAGTCTTCCTTTCGCTTTCAACAAAGGAGATAGGGAGCTATTCAGAGCTTGTCTTAATAAAGAGAGCATAGAGAAGATTGCAAATTTGTATAAATTCTCATCCTTCTCTACTTTCTATGACACTTTGTTCATAGAGACATTGTAAATCTCTTTATGCTTTTGAATGATTTAACCATAATCCTAAGGAGTTTTTGTCCAGGAATTTTGTAGCACAAGTGGAATCTTTAAATCTTGCAAACTTGATCGGACTTGATGAGGATGTTCTTTATGAAATTGTGAGAAGGTTGCCTCACTCCGACTGTGTGGAACTCGAAGGAAAGGAGCTCCTAGTCAATTGCTACTTTCTCACGGCCTTCGACGAGCATGAAGATCTAGTTTTTATACAAACCGCTTGTGCATTGGGAATTGTAGAGCAAGTGCAATTTATCACTTGGGACGTGGTTGCTCTTTTGGATCCAGAAAATGAAGTTCTGTTTATCGCCTTAGCTTTGAAGAATTTCAACCCTTCTTAGAGCTCATCAATAGTCTACCCTTTTGTTTTGATCAAACAAATCGAGACCTTATTGAAGCTTGGATAGCTGAAGAAGAAAACCTAGAGTGGTATTTTCTCACTTCTTCATTTGCAGGCGAGTGGTTCTAGATCTCTATTGTATCCCTTATTGTAACTCGTGTTGTAATCTTTCATAATAATGGAGAGCCAACGCCAAATGTCTGGATATCCTCTTTTCTTTGGAGAGCCTGGAGAGGATGCAGAATTATTTTTAGCAAATTTCAAGATGTCTTGCCGTATCAAGAGGATAGTAACCGATCAAGAACGTGTAGAAATGTTTGAGGTGGTCCTTAGGAAAGATGCTAGTACTTGGTTTGACTCTTTGCCTGAAGAAGTTAAGGGGAATTACACAGAAGTTTTAAATCGTTTTAAGAGATACTTCTTTGATCCCCAAAACACTCAAAAACTATGGCAAGACATTGTTTCTCATAAGCAAAAAGACTTAGATGACTACTACTTGTACAAGCAAGAGTTTCTACGTCTTTGGGCTTTATGGATACGAAATGTTGCTAACCCTGGTGATGGTGCAGAATTTTTAAAGAAGGAGAGGTTCATAGCCGGACTCTTTCCTGACCTTAAGGTAAAAGTTGAGGCGGGTGCACCTGCTACTTTTGATGCAGCTGAAACTAGGGCTGCTGAGAAGTATAGGAAACTCAAGTGCTTAAGGGGAGAGGTTCCAATAGAAGGTCTTAGACCCAAAGGTAAGTCACAAGCATCAACATCGAGGGAGCTTCCTGAGGTAACGACGGAAGTAATTGAGAAGTTAAACGAATCTTTAAGCAGCCTGTCAATTCACCTTGCACAAGCTGTAGGTCCAAAGGGACAAGCAAAGAAGTCTGAAGAGTGAGATCCACGACCTAGGAGAGTCTTGCAATGTTGGAATTGCGGAGAGTCTGGACATGGGATGTATAATTGTCCTTGGCCCCGTGGGGAGCCAGGGAGGCCTAACTTGAATTACCCAGTGATGAATGCAGGTGAAGGAACTGGTCAACAACCAAGGCTTCTACAAAGGCCAAATGGACCAAGACCACCTCCACAAGGGGTAGAAGGAGTTCCACCTTTGCCAGATCCAAATGTGCATGTGGTAGAGGTGACAAATTCAAATGAGGTTGACATGGAAGCCAATGGAATTAAGCGTGGCCGAGGAAAAGGTAAAGAAAAAGAAGGAGTCACATCACAGAGTGACCATGGACAAGGCAAGAAGGCAAAGGGAACCAAGGAAACCAAGAGGACTCGACGTCGTATCAACCTCCAAGACTTCCCTCTTGGACATGGTATGGCTCCGTACAACTTGTTGGAAGACATGAGAGGTAAGGGTCCTGATATTTCATGGCCTCAATTTCTTGCATTATGTCCACAAGTTAGGAGGGATTTGACAAGGGCAATTAGCACTAGGAGAAAGGTAAAAGAGAGTGTGCCTGTTGTAAAAATTGCACAAGCTGAAATGAATGAGGACATTACACCGGTGCTAGACTGTTACATCAAAGGGAGATTGGTTAGGAAAGGTCTAGTGGATGGGGGTGCACAAATTTGCATCATGACAGAGGGACTCATGCAAAAACTAGGCATGCACATCCATGAGACACCTGAAATTAGGGTCAAGATGGCAAACAATAGCAAGGCTAGGTGCGTAGGCATTTGTAAAAATGTTTTTGTGGAGGCCTTTGGCATTAAGAAGGCAGTGGATTTCTATGTCATGTCTACCAAGGGAAATGGTTACCCATTTATCCTAGGAAGACCATGGCTAATGAAAATGCGAGCTTTGCAGGATTGGGAGAGTGGAAAGCTAATTTGCAGGAATGAAAATCACAAGAAGGTTGTCTTTGACATGAAGGAGCAACGCCAAGAGGAGCTCCATGAAGAATCATCTCAAAGTGAGACGGAAGAAGGTTGGACCGATAGCACTTCAGAAGAAGAAAGTAGCGGCAGCATTACTGAAGAGGAGTCTTCCATCGAAGTCATGGGGGTAAGGTTTAAGCCAAGCAACCAAGAGACCTCTTGTCAAGGCTTGGAGGAGGTAGGTCCTCAAGAGAACGAAGGTGATCAAGATGAAGGGATGCTGGAAGGTATGCTATCAACAACACTTACAAAGGATGAAAGAGAGGAGTTCAAATGTGTGCTAAGGAAGTTTCCTAGGCTTTTTGCTAAAGACTACACCGATGTGCGTGGAGTAGATGCTGTTCAACACAAAATTGAGTTGAAGCCAGAGGCCACACCTAAGGCTCAGAAGCTACGAAGGCTAGGAGTCATCAAGGAGCAGGCTTTACTCAAGGAGGTAAGAAAGCTTCTAGCAGCAGGGTTCATTTATCCAGTGGAGAATTCAGAGTGGGTCTCTCCTGTTGTTGTCACTCCTAAGAAGAACGGCAAGTGGAGGGTGTGTGTGGATTACCGTCCCCTCAATGAGGCAACAAAGAGAGATCACTTTCCCCTCCCATTCCAGGATGAGATACTAAATGAGGTAGTTGGTCATGAGAAGTACACTGTGTGCGATGGTTACTCAGGTTACTTTCAAATAGGGATTGCACTGGAGGATCAATTGAAAACAACCTTTATCACTCCTTGGGGTTGTTATGCTTTTAGAGTCATGCCATTTGGTCTGACAAATGCTCCTGCAACATTCCAACGTTTCATGAATATGGTGTTTCAAGCATTCTTTGGAAAGTCAATTAGGGTGTTCATTGATGATTTCTGTATTTATAGCTCAAAATCATTGCATCTACAAAGGGTAGAAGAAGGTTTAAAGAAGCTCTACGACATGGGAGGTCAACTCAACCCCGACAAGTGCCATATAGGTGAGGATGAAGTAATCTTGCTTGGTCATAAAGTTTCTTACAAAGGCATTGAAGTGGATCCTTCGAAGGCAAAGGCTCTTATTGCTTCATTCACTTAGCCTCGGAGTTACTTCACCCTTTGCGAAAGTTGACACAACAAGTAGAATTTGCATGGTCTGATGAGCTTGAAGAGTACTTTTGTAAAATTAAAGTCATTTTGTCAGAGCTACCAACACTCATGCCTCCTTGTTGGGAGTACACATTCTTTGTTAGCTCTAGTGCTGGGAAAGAAACAATTGGTGATGTGTTGCTACAACAAGATCCCCACAGTACAAGGATGCGACCCATCTACTTTGCTAGTAGGGTCATGAATGCTTTGGAGAGAGACTACACAGAAGCAGAACTCATGATGCTTTCTCTCATGTTTGCGGTGAGAAAGTTTAGATCCTACCTGCTACCAAAACCTTTTGTAATTCTCACTGCAGAAAATTTGTTCCCTTGGGTGTCATCTCAAATGAATCTTAGTACTAGGATCTCAAAGTGGATTATGGAGTTGCAAGAGTTTCAATACTCTTTCAAGGTAGAAGATAGTGTGCGTGCACAATTGGCACGGATTCTCACTTATAGGGTGCACGAAAAGGAGATTAAGGTGCCTGAAGTAAAGACCCTACCATTGCCACCACCAAAAAGTATTCCCAATGCTTTTACTTTGTTCTTTGATGGAGCTTTTCGTCGAGCCACAGGAAAAGCAGGGGGAGGGCTAGTGTTGCTCAACCCAAGTGGAGAGGTGGTCATGAAAGAGAAGTTCAATCTACCAAGTTCAGCTAGCAACAATGAAGCAAAATATGACACTCTACTTCATGGTTTGAAGATGTGCATTGGCCAAGGGATACAACGCCTCATGGTAAAGGGAGATGCACTTCTCATTGTTAAACAGATTTTAGGCATTTGGGCATGCAAGAATGAGAGCTTACGGACAAAAGTTTATGCCATTCGTAGATTGTTTAATCAATTTGAAGAAGTGCAACTATATCATATTCCTAGGAAACAGAATGAAGATGCTGATTTACTTGCACAACAAGCCGTTGCATGTGTAAAGAAAGAAGTGCAGGTCATCATGGTGGCGGCTGCTGTGAAGCAACCGAGGTACCAGGGATTGGAGTCATTGGCTCCCATCATTGGCTACATTTTGGAGGGTGAGTTTCCACCAGACTTCACAAAAGCTCAGAAGAGGAGACTCATGAAGAAGGCAAGCGTATATCTCTTCCTAGAAGGCTCCCTCTATCAAAGAGGGAAGGATCAAGTGTGCAGACGAGTACCAACTATCAAGGAAATTCCAGCCATTCTAAAAGGTTTGCATGAAGAGGCATGTGGTGGTCATTTTGCCCAAGAATTAACTGTGAAGAAGATTTTGCTTTCGGGGTATGTTTGGCCAAGTTTGCATGTGGATGTTCAACATTGGTGTAAAAGCTGTCACACTTGTCAGATAAATGGAAATAGAAGGTTGGTGCATGGCCCGAGGCAAATAGTGCTTGCAAATGGACCCTTTGAAAAGTGGGGCATTGATGCTATGGGTCCTCTGCGTAGGACAAAAAATGGTAAACTCTACATTCTAGTGGCTGTAGACTATATGACTAGGTGGGTGGAAGCACAAAGTGTGGCAAAGGTAAATGAGAAGACAGTGAGCAAATTCGTCTACACTCACATTTGTTGTAGATTTGGCACACCTTTGGAGATTGTTTCTGATAATGGTCCAGGGTTTAGAAAAGGATTGCTCACAGAAGTTTGTGAAGAGCTTCACATTCTACATCGTCATAGCACACCATACTACCCACAGTCAAATGGTTTGGTGGAGAAGGCTAATGGTGTCATTGCAGGAATCATTAGAAAGATGGTGCAAAACAAGACAAAATTATGGGATGACTTCTTGGATGGTGCCTTGTGGGCATATCGAACCACATATAGGGAAGCCACGGAGTTCACACCATTTCACTTGGTCCATGGTCAAGAGGCTTTGCAGCCTATCGAGCTCAACATTCCAACAATGCGACTTCATGGCAAAGGAGCACAAGATGATCAAGAGGTATGGATGGATCGACTTCTTACGCTAGTGGAGCTTGAGTGGAAAAGAGAAGCAGCATATGAGTGCTACAAGAGGAAAGCCACACAAGCGAAAGAAACGCACGACAAGAAACTAAAGGACAAAGGCATCAAGGAAGGAGAGCTTGTGCTAAGGTATGACAATCGACTTGACAATCGTTTTGATGCCAAGTTTGAAACAAGATGGCAAGGGCCTTACATAGTCAAGAAGGCTTTCAATTCAAGTTACTATCAGCTTATGGACTTGAATGGTAAAG
Source organism: Adiantum capillus-veneris (assembly GCF_014529385.1). NCBI lineage: Eukaryota > Viridiplantae > Streptophyta > Polypodiopsida > Polypodiales > Pteridaceae > Adiantum > Adiantum capillus-veneris. The sequence goes on from NC_140954.1 coordinate 49,343,233, forward strand.
AGCACTCCAGGAAAGTAAACGGGTATCGCTTGAAGCCCTATTTGAGTCGCCTTCTACCAAAGGATCTACCAAAGATCTGTCCAAAGGCCGTTGTCTTATGTAAGTATTGTTACATGAAGCATGAGTGTAACTCCAGCCAAAATTCTGAGGGGCCAAACAATGAAGATCTTGTCAAGGACTCTGAAGCACTCTCTTTGAAAAAGATGCTCTATGATGGTACATGAATATACCATCATCCAGGGGGAGGGCTAATGATAGTCGTTTTTTCGGCTCTTTGTAATTGCCACAGTGAGTTACCTCACCCTATCAAAATCACCCAAACACTGTAGCTATCCCTACCATTTCACTGTACATAGGCGTGCGTGAGTCACGGGACTTTTTCCATATCTTCTTAAAAACCCTCAGCTAGCTAGTCACTGGGCTAGGTGAGCCAAATAAAAAAATAAAAATATATTATGGCCTCTTTGTGTGTAAATATTTCATTGTATATATGGCCTAAATATAGGGATTTTTTATAATTATTTTGGTATTTTATTTAAATATTTCTACTTAGGTGTATGTTTTATTAAACCTATGTACACCTTCTTTCATCCTCTTACACCATAATTATATATATATATATATATTTTTGCCAATATGTACATACTCTAACCTCATATTTTTCCTTTACACAAATCACTCCCACATTTTCACCCTCACCCTCGTGAAAACAAAAAATTGATTTCTACTCATTGGTTACTTTTATTATATTATTTACTTGCATACCTTTTCCTCTTTCACCCAAAATAATTCAAGGAGGGACCATATCATATGATTCCAATATCTTTCCATATCCATAACTCCTCCATATTTTTATTATTATTCTTACTCATTATTCTAACACTATGTGCTCATTGAGCTAAAGTCCATGAATAGTCCATACACTAGTCCCACCATGTATATATTTCTTATTTCACCAATAATCCTCCTCCATGCATGGGTCAAGGGCAACTCGAATGCTTTGTATTATAATATGACAAAGGAGGGGCTCACTCTTGGATGCATTGTACAAATTCAACAAAGGAGGGGGCCACTAAAAGACTTTTGCAGGCATAAAAAACAGGCTTTTTGGCGAGAATTTTGGCACCTATCTCCACTCTGAATTTGGAGCGGTGGTCAAAAGAGAAAATGTAGCCCACGCTCTGAATAATCACCCCAAATTTTTTCATGATTTTTGGAGCTACCAGCTGTGAGCTATGATTTTTTTAGTGGACCCCAGTTTTCCCATGCTATGCAGCCACACTCTCTCTTCCACTTTATCATTTTCCTCTTTCACACACACTTCTCCACTCATCATCCCCATCTCTCTCACCACTCCTCTCTGCACACTACTCACCTTCTCCTCAACCTTGAAGAATAAGAGAAACCATGGTGAACTCATACCTCCCACACACAATTCCATTCCAAAATTGACCACCTAGTCTCATTTTTCCTCCTCCAAATTACCCATATCTATCAAAAAACCACAAAATTCAGCCTCTTCTCTTAAAAGACAGCATCATGGTGGTTGATTACTCAGCTTCAATTACCTTGTCTCTCAAGGAAGGTCAAGAGTGGAGAAAAAATGTACCGTCAAAGCTAGTGGATCGACAACAAGCGTCAAAATTGGCCCTACTCAAGACACTTGGAGCATCAACCTTGTAAGAAATCCACCTTTTCTTACCTCTTAAGAGTTTTTCTTCCTTATTTGTATCCTACATGGATACTCCCATTGTAAATATCCAATTCCATATGTAAATTAATACTAACTCTACTAACACTAACCATCTATGAAAAGTCCTATCACCTCCATTTCTCTCCTCTCTCTTTCCCCACCAACTTCTTGATAATTCCAAGCAAAAGAAATTAGATAAATTGCTGAAAATCTAACCCAACCATGGTTAGAGGAGTAACCCTAGCCTTCAAAATTGCTATAAAAGGAGGGTGTAGCTAGCATAACATGGGGGGAGCCATAAGCAAGAGCACTATGCTATAGCTTGAGAAGCCAAGCTCAACCTCTCTAGAAGGAGCTCTTGAGTGGAAGCTCATTGTCTTATGCATGTGCATGTGTAAGGGAAATCTATGCCATTGTAAAAGAGAGAGTGATCATTCAATTGAGAGTAGGAAATCTATCATTTCTCCTACTAGTGTAAGCCCAACATTCGCTGAATCAAGGAGGGTGGATTTGGACTAAGCTTGGATACTTTGTCTCCCTTCCAACGTGAAGTAATGGACAACAATGATGTGTAAGCGTCTTGGTGTTTTTTTTTTTTTTTTGTTAAGTTCTTGATAGCTTGTGTCTGGTGTTGTCATCAATCTAGCCATAAATCCCACATACTGTAAGAGGGCGACAGGGTGGAGAGGACTCCCCTGGCCTTAAGACAGTGATTGGGGTGGCTTTTCTTGTGATGTGTTGTGGTGAAATTTACGCAAGCTATGTTGAACAAGTACTAATCTCACTTTGATTTGTCATGACAGATTTGTAAGAAGGTATTAATGCAACAAGCACCCCCTCCCCCTTTCTCTCTCTTTCTTAAATATATAGTTGTGTTTGCTTGATCATCACCGATACGTTTCAAAGCAGCCCGAGCACTATCTCTCTCTCTCTCTCTCTCTCTCTCTCTCTCTCTCTCTCTCTCTCTCTCTCTCTCTCTCTCTCTCTCTCTCTCGTGTTTTAGTGTGAGAGTATTCCATTGGTGTTAGGGTTAGTGTAAATTCCTTGCTTGTTTGTGGGTTGCTCTAACGATTCTCCTCTTTTGCGTCCTAGTTCGCTCTTAAACTAGGTGGTGCCCCTTGTGTAGTTGGGATTTGGCGGTGGGTTTGTTGTTTTGGTTTGTGTTGTGTTGTGCCCCAGCCCCATTGAGCAGCACGGGGGCCTTGAAGGGTGTCTAGAGGCCACTCTTCTTGTTGCCCGCCCCGGACCGCCTCAATAGCAGCCAGTGCTTGAAATGATTACAACCATCCACTTGGGCATAAAATTAACCGTTTCTCATTAAGAGCACTCAAGTAATGAAGTGTCCATAAATTTTTTATCAATTGCATAAGCCATAAATCAACTATGCTTGTCAACTATCATCCATGCAAAAATTAGATGTTTATGCATACAATTAAATACCATTTCACACCTCTTTGTAAAGAAATCAATTGTTCTTGGTTGCTACATTATTACCATGCAAGTCATAACTTGTCCAACACAATGGTTAAAATTATATAGGAGTAACATCATACAACAAACTAGAATCTTACAAACTTAAAGAATTTAATTTACTTATGCCTTTAATCATCCACAGACTATGTATTCTAGTGTCCCATACAATTAGAATAAGCAATATATATCATATCTTGACGTGTCATGATATCATTTTCCACAATCATCATTCAATATCCAATATCCATCAATATTATGGACAGATCCATAACTATTTCATCCTCACTAACATGAATTGAATCCAGTTTTATATTGATATAATCCAAATCATCTCCATCATGTACACGGGTTGACAAAATCACACTAGTAGCAATGGTGGCCATCCACCACAATATGATTTTGTAATTGGTGTTGTCTAAACTCGAGTTGCTTGAGGCTTAAGGATAAGGGGAATCCCATTATGATATATTGACATAAACTATGTTAAAAAAATATAGAAGAGGATTTTACTAGATAATGATTTAGCCATAGTGCAATTTCAAAAATCCATCCAAAGCCTTATATAAAAAATAGAGGCATAATAATTTTTCCACCATAGCTTTTATAAATGTAAGAACAAGCGCTATGATATCTACATACTATGTGCAAATAGGGGGCTTTTTAAGACCCTCTGCTTGTAGGTGACATGCCCTTTTCTATAAAAAGTGGATCCTTCGAGATTTCTATGACATTAAAAATTCTTGACTTTATCTCTTTTGATTCTTCCCCCAAATTCTCATGCATATGCTTCTATGAAGAGTGGATCCTCTGAGATTTCTATGATATTAAAATTCTTGAATTTCTCTCAACTGATTCTTCCCCCAAATTCTTATGCATGTACTCCTATGTCTTAATATATCAATTAATCATATTCAAATGTAATTAATATTCTCTCACAATAAACCTCTATTGTTGTATAAATTTCTCTATTGTTTTGCTTACTTCTTATATACAAACACTTGTACCTTCATACACATGCAATCAAGGCATCCAATTGCAGTTGCAATTTGAGGGCTATTCATATGTACCTTCAGATGGAGGAGGTCCAAGAGAAAACATAGAATAGAAGAAAACCAAAAAAACATTAAGTGCAAATATCATCAAATAAAGTTCCACCTAGCTTAGATACATCAATGTGGTGACAATCTTTATGGCCATAAGTTGAAGCCTAAATTCAACTCTCTCTTTTTTTGGGCATGTCTAGTCACCATATCATGCAGGTTTGTCACCTTGGCCCCTCATACCACTGCTACAAGTGGATGTGTAGAGTCCCTCCAAGAACACACAAAATAGCATAATATATGTGTAATTGGACATGCATACCTTGAGAATTGATCATACACATTTTTCACCAGACACATGAGTAGAGAGAGTGAGAGAGCACGAGAGAGCATGGCATATGCACCTCCAAGATCATGTGAGTCCACAAATATAGTGCATGTGTGGAGAAGGAGAAGGAGAAGGAGAAGGAGAGAGAGAGAGAGAGAGAGAGAGAGAGAGAGAGAGAGAGAGAGAACACACGATGTGGGGGGAGAAACTCACCACAATGTGACCCTTATTCTTATATTTAGTAAAGAATAAAGTGTAAGCGATGGGCAATTAGATGTCTCTGGCGCATCCGACCAGGGCAAGAGACGCACCGCATTTACCCCAACAATCTCCTACTTAAAGGCAAATGTGCTGATAATACAACCTTGGCCACTGGCTCTCTTAAAATCGATGCATACCATTGTATAGACTCTAGCGGTGTGCGAAAGCGTATATCCCTGCTAAAATCAACATGCATACCTTGTAGGTATCCTGTAGTGACCTACACTGCTCCATGATGCATCATGCTAGTGTCAGTCATCACACGATTGATAGCCTCAAGTGCAAACTCTCCCAATGTAGTTGCTATATCGAGTCTCGACACTAAGGGGTCGTACATGAGAGTCCCAAAGGCTGATGACAAACATGTAATCTCTATCAATGTACCCATGCCTATCGCATCAACATTATGTGTAGTGACCTCTATTAATCTATCCATAGTAGGCATCGCAACCCTCATTGCATCACCATAGGAACTAGTCACGTATGGACGCATCAAGCATGACTCCAAGGTAGTCGTCACTCTCTCATCATCCATAGAGAGTGTATCCACGTGTCTTGGCATCACCATATCAGCCTCTAGCACAAGCATGCCAAAGAACTCTATATCGCTCATCTATGTGGTAGGAGACATCTATGTCCTAAGAGGAATAATCTGTTGTGTCTTCCTAGAACATGACTACTCTAACTTTGCATCTACATCTACAAATATTTCATGCACAACACTCTGGAGCTCATCTATAAAAGATCTATGTCTAGTCCCTCGTTGACATGACTGTAATGTAATCAAGACTATGCCATCTCCCACCTGACATACATGGGAAGCCATCAATAAAATTTTGTAAGCATAGATGGGACATGGGTCCAATTCCCCTCACAAAAGGATGAAATGAAAAAAAAAAAATCTTAGTGAGAATATGCAGGTGTGCAACTTCTCTTTAGCGTTGCGGACTGGCGACTAAATAGTCCAACCGCTTCATTTCTTGCATCTCATAGGCACCCAATTACACCATCATCTTATGCGACTGTAGTAAATCAAATCGTGCTGCGATGCCCTAGCTATCATGTATGCCAATTGTGATCAACTTGGGAAGCAGAAGTGTTTCTTGACATGCATAAGAGCAAAGATGGCATCTTATGGACTGCATTGATTGTAGGCTATCGCCGAAAGGGGCAAGGTGAATGTCGTCGAGAGCAATCTTGCTAGGAAAGCACTGGACCTCTTTCTGTGAGTATTTGTGAGGTAACTCCAAAAACTATATGAAGGAGTTATGCCATAAATTCCATGAAGTCTAGATCTTGGTAGGGAGTGCAATGAAAGAAGCCCCACTCTCTCTCTCTCTTGCACTCACACACACAAAGAAAGAACACAAAAGAGAAAATCAAAACAACACAAAGATGAAAATGTCAAGGCTTTGGTCATATCTTATCATGGGTAGGATGAAAGGGTTAATAGATGACTTAATGACATTCTACCTTTGCCAGCCAAACATGTGGAATTTGTAAATTTGTGCTTACTATGATATATATATGTTTTGTCTAATGATTGGGATTAATTGTGTGTACAAATCCTCTTGGCTCATAGCAAAACAAGAGCAAAATAACTACACTTACGTCAAAAGAAAAGTTATAGTCTAGAAGGGGTAGTATGATGGGATTCGATGAACGAAGTATTTCATTAAGCCTTTCTGGGCCAAAGAGAAACACTATAAGTTGTCGAAAGTGTTTTGATGGCTAATCCATCTGTTAATTGTAATAGATCGCACAGAGTGGAAGCGAAATAAATTCACATCGTGTGGATTATTCATCTAGGATATTTCATGTATGTGCAAAATTTAGATGTGAGAGAAGTAAAGAGAAAAGAATTTTTCCTCCCAAACTCTATTCTTGCTCGTAGGCAATAAAGATACTATTGAGAGAGATGTACCTGTAGCAAAGAGAACCTAGAGTTCGTAGAGAGAATGAGCTTCTAAGAGTGAGAGAGATTGTAAAGATATGGCTACTCACCTTGTGCATTAGCATAGGTCTCCAAGAAGGTTGATCATAGCTTTGGTGGAGTATTGTAGCTTAAATGCTTTCAGCAATTAGGACAGAAGAGAGATGGAGATAGGGATAGAGATAGAAGTAGAAGTAGAGATATAGGTAAGGGTGGTTGTAGAATTAGAAGTGGCTAATAGCTAGGTTAGGAAATAACTATGAAGATAGAGATAGAGATATAGGTTGGGTTAGAGACGAAAAACAAGAAACAAATTAAATCACAAAGAAAACACACCTTATTTGACAAACCCTTCGAGAGTTATTCGCCAAGTTGATGGAGAGAGAAGGAGAGGAAAGACTTCTAGCCTTGAATGATGATGCACCAAATCCGAGTCTTTCTTTGATTACAGTTGATCTTACAAGGGATACTTACAAGATTGGCTTGTCTTCCTCAAGGAGCAAGTGTAGGGCTTAGGTTTATGTTTATGGCTAAGTATAATTAGGTGTTAATATTATCACTCTCTATTGAATGGTTTTCAAGGAAGAAGAGGTCTCCTTTTTTGCGTGAAGGCAAAGTTTGACATGGTATGTCTCTGCATGACGTTGGTAGATTGGGGTCCACCATTTTCAGCATATCTTCTCAACCCTCGATCCAAAAAAATAAAAATAGGGGCAAATAATTCAGCTCATGAGCCACGACTCCCATTTTATATACTTTTTCCAATTCGGATGGGAACCATGTGTAAAAAAATCATCAAAATAGGGTATCTTTATGGCAGCAAAAGTCTACTTATGGTCCCGTTAGCCTAGACTTCTATTTGATTCCAATGGACACCTCATGCAATATAAAAGCATGACATTTCTCCTTGACAAACTTTAGTAAGCTTTTGTCCAATAATGGATTAAAATAGGTGCATCTTGGAAAATTATGCAAGCTAGCGTTCCACTAGAATTTGATACCTTCCTATTAGCTATCAAAAAGAAATATAAGAAAAATATGAAAAATACATAGAATGTGTGTATATATATATATATTGAAAATCACACTAGCTATAGGATCTAGCTAGAGTGTGAGGTGATAATGGGATAGTAAAAAGAAAGAATGAATGTTTTTTTCCCCAAGTTAAAGAGGTGCAGCTACTGAAATTTTCTCCCATAATAGTTTCTAGAGGTAAAGTAAGATTATTTTACCCTTCAGATTAATACCAGAATGAGATAGAAAGTTTATTTTTATACCTAGATATGCATAAGTACATTATGGGAAATATACTTATTCATCTAAAAAGTCACAAAATAAATCTCCTAGCATTTGTTCCCACTACGTACGTGCCACAACACGATAGCCACCCCCTCTAAACTTGCACATCCTCTTGTATGCGCCACATTTGACTTTTTGCAGGTTCAATTCTCTTGTAGATCTTCCATGATTTCATCTTCATTGATGGATTCCAACGCTTCATCTTCACTTTGATCTTCACCTGAGTTTTGTTCTTACTCTTCCTCAATATCTTCTAGATCACTGTTTGTTGGAATTAGGGTTGCAGGGAAATGCATAGAGCTTGGAGAACATGAAGGAAGCTCAAGGCGCACAACAGAGAGTATATTACTTAGTGTGAAATGGAAAGATAGATAGCCCTAGAGTGATGGGCGTATATACAATGCATGGGGGAAAAAACCTCCTAAAGAGGGAAAAATGCCCCGGCGGTCCTAGTATGTTCACACACATCACTACCACATGTATATGGTAATAAATCCCCCTAGGAGTGATGCGGTGAACGAGGGCTCGCACAAAGAGTAAAGGGAAGTGCCATGCCCTGAGGACATGATCAGTCCACAAAGGGGAGCAAGCCCAAAGCGCGGAAAGCTTCGAACTTCTCTCAAGACAATGCCTTTGTGAAAAGATCTGAAAAACTATCATGTGTTGGCACAAAAGCCAAGCTCATCTCTCCTGCTGAGAGCCTCTCCTTGACATAGTGGTAATGCACCTCAATGTGCTTTGTGCGAGCATGAAAAACTGGGTTCCTTGCAACTACCAATGCGCTCTGAATGTTAGTGTATATGATGTTGGCAATGTCTTGTACAACACCCAAATCAACCATAAGGCGTTTGAGCCATACACACTCAATCGTAGCTGTGAAGACTGCCCTATACTTAGCCTCACAATTGGAAGTGGCCACAGTAGGTTGCTTCTTGCTCATAAATGAAATACATGAACTGCCAAGCATGAAACAAAAACCACTTGTGGACACTCGCGTGTCATAACAACCAACCCAATCTGAGTCCAAAAAAGCATGTAAATCTGGTGGCAATGATCCCCCCTTGGGATAAAACAAGCCAAGATGCAAAGTGCCACTCAAGTAGCGAAAAATCCTCTTGACTGTCTGCCAATGCGTAGACCCTGGGCTATGCATAAATTTGTTGACCTGTGAGAATGCAAACTGAATATGCGACCTTGTGTTGTATACATAAATGAGGCAGCCAACAATAGTTTGGTAACGAGTGACATCAGCAGGATCACTAGCATCATGTAGACTCAACTTCAAACCTATTTCCATGGTAGTGGCAATAGGTTTGCAATTCTCAAGTCCAAAATTACATAGCAATGTCTGTATGTAACTTTTCTGACACAAAGCAATACCATTATCACACTGCTTAAATTGTATGCCCAAGTAACGATGCAAAAGACCCAAATCTTTGATCTTGAAAGTAGCATTCAAATCAGCCTTAAATTCATCAATATGCCCCTCATTGGGACCAGTGATGAGCAAATCATCCACATAAAGAACAACAATGAGAAGTACATCGCCCTCACGCTTGACATACAATGTGCTTTTTGTTGGACTGTTACAAAAGCCTCCTTTTACCAAATGAGTATCAGCTTTCTCATACTAAGCACAAGGAGATTGCTTCAACCCATACAAAGCCTTCTTACATCTACACACTTTGTCCTCTTGTCCTTTCTTGACAAAATCGCGAGGCTGTGTTACATAGACTTTCTAAAAAATGTGACCATTCAAGAAAGCAGTAACAATATTGGCTTGATGTACATCCCAACCAAAAGGAGCTGCCAATGCACATAGAAAATGAACAGTAGTCATACAACAAGTTATTGAAGAAGCACCAAGCTCACACTTGTAAAACACAACATCAATTCCCTCACGATCTCAGACCCAAGACCTCACACACCTTCGAAGATGGTGAGAGCTAGCGGGGTATGAGAGTAGATCGAGAGGAAGGAGTATTCTTACGAGAAAGAAGTATGTCTCCTCACATGATCACTCATAATAGCTTAGCATAGCTTAGTAATTAGCATGGTAGAGGAGATGAACATGCATTGGAGCTTGGCTCTTGGTTGGATTTGCATCACAAAGCCAAGAGTTGTTGGTGTAGGTCTCCCTTCTCACAAGCTTGGAGTAGATGATGAGCTTTCCATTAAAGCTTGAGAAGGAGAGATAGTCTTCTTTACTTCACACATGAGCTTGTGTGAGTGTGTAAGTGATAATGCCTTGCAAAAATCAGTCCCCTTTCTCTCTCTTGGTCGACCCCTCTTGCTAATTGCACATGATGACATCCTATTGGACCCTGCAAAGCTTAGCCAATGACAATTAAGAAGCATAAGTGATAGCCTTGTGACATGTGTCCCCCTTTCCTCTTTTTTAAGAGCTTTAGGTATTTAAAATATGAAATTAAACTCTCATTGGACCCCCTTAGTCTTCTGGCCAACAGGAATCAGGCAAGCCATTGGGCTGCTGAATGCTCATTGGACCCCTTGGGAGACTATCCAATAGTCTTCTAGAGAGATTATTTTCTATTCGTTATTTTATTAAGTGTTTTTAAATAAATTAAACTAGATTTAATCTAGTCTAATTCTCATTGGTCCACCTCTATGGCCATCCAATAGGATTTGAATGCACCTTGGGGGCAACTGGCCTAGGGAGCTGACATGTATCCACTATGCCCTTTGTGTAAAGAGAGCTTGCTAGAGTGTGTGTGTGTTTCTCTATTATCCCCTACTAAAAGGGCTCGCCCCCTCAAGGATAGGGATGTGGGAAGACTTTTGAGTCTTCCCACAAGCATCCTATTCCCTAGGTTTTGACCATTGGACATTACCTTTGAATTTTGGAACCTTAGCATTTTGGAAGTCTTAATGGGATGAACCTTAGGGTCTTTGAGCCCCATTGATGCACATTTATCTTTTGCAGATGGCCCCCCCTTTCGATCCCTATTTTCCCTCCTTTGGATCCCTACTATGACCGATCTGCCAACCTAACCAATATTCTAGCTTTTTCTCCCCTGGTACTTGCCCATATTAAATGATCAGTTTAACATGAGAAAATCATTTAGGAGAATTAGAATTAGTTATTATGACAGCGAGAACTTGAACGAGTACGGCTAGACAAAGGTGCATCCAATTTACTATCACGCATAGTGTGCACCGGTCATTTTGGCATACCTCTAGCCTGCTCATTTTCAGCCCTTTCCTCATCAAGTACATCATGTACATCTGCATCAATAATAGGCTGATGTGTAACATTTTCAGTAGAAACCCCCATAGGCTATACATTTACCTCATTTGAATTTACATTCGAACTTCCACCACTGAAAAGAGGCAATAAACTGTCATAAATGTCCTGTGAGCTTACATTACTATCACTGGTACATGACAACAAAGGCTGAACAGAAACTTCCACAAACACAATATTACGTGAGACCAAAATATGCTTTGTTTGCGGATGGTACAACCTGTAACCTTTTCTTTTAGCACTATAACCAACAAAGATACATTTGACAATCGTATCATCCAACTTTCCGTACTACGCTTGTGGCACTAAACCATAAGCCAAATAGCCAAAAACACGCATGTGCTCAGTAGATGGCTTTCTATCATGCCATTCTTCATATGGAATCATAGACTACAACACTGTCGGGGGATAATTGTGCGAAAGGTGAGCCGGGAAAGCACAGTGCCCCTGGCTGTGAGAGGTGCGGGAAAAAAGGTGTAGCAAACGCAATTACCGACAACAGAGTTTAAAAAAAACAGTCCGTCTAATTTCCAGTTAATCGACATAATCCATGGTTAATAAATCACTATGATAGTTTAAATGCTCTTTACAAGAAGAACCTTGGCTTAAATCAGGTGCTTAAACAAGAAAATGATGAAACTCTGCTTACTCTACCTTCTGCTCCTCGATTCGAATGGTTAATGGGCTTCGAGCAGGTTTCCAATGGCTAATGAGGCTTAGGCTTGAGGGATTCGAGAGGTTAAGGATTAACTCGGCTTAAGAGCGCTTAGAGAGTAGGTTATTGGGAGCTTATGACCTTAAGCTTGAGGCTTCCTATAAGGTTTTGATGGTATGTGAGGTTAAGAGTCGGTTAAAGATGGCTTAAGAGGTTTTTAATGAAGGCTTAGGAGATTTGAGAAATCTAGGATGATGTAAGGGCGAGATTAGTTAGGCTTGGGAGATTAGAGAGCTTAAGAGATTAAGAGATTAAGAGCTTAAGAGCTTGAGAGCTTAAGATTATGAGGATTAAGAGCTTGAAGATTATGAGGAGGAGATCTCATGAAGGAGAAGAACTTCCAAAAATATGAACATCCATGATCTTTTGCTTCCCCTCCCCTCTCTTTTATACTTTGCATGCTTTTCTACTTGCTAAAAAAAGCTTGCACCCATTAGCAACGTCGCTAATGGGTCCTTCCTCTTGGTGACGTGGCAGGGCCGTAATCGAGCAGCGCCGTTTGCGACGGGAATGGTTCCGAAACTGAGCGCCTTGGCGAGCTAGGCGTTTTCCTCTTCTTCACCGGCGTCATCCGACGACTCCCTGGCCTGCGTGACCTGCTTCCTTCTTCAGTGCGCCCTGCGCGCTGCCACGCATGGCTCCTCTTTGTTTCACACTCACCTTTTATTTAATAGGGTGGCCACCCCTCTTAGGCAATGGCCGGGCGGCCTTTTAGGTTATGGCCCTTGAGACTTTGGGCAGTCGGCCTTAATGGGGTGGGCGGCCTTGCATTGGGTTGGCCCACATTAAGCATACATATCGGCCTTGCATTGGGTTGACCCCACATTAAGCATACATATTGGCAAGGCATTGCTTCCTTCATTGGCGGCATTCGGCACACTTATTGGCCATGCAGTGTCAGCTAAGGCTAAGCTTGGGATTTCAGGTCCGGTATATGTCGGCCAAGGCAAAGCATGGCACCTTTTTTTAATCTTCCAGCAAGTCGCAGCTGTGTTGGCATTTCTCCACAATCATTGCATTCCAAAACCTGGCTAAAACCTAAAATAGCACTCCGACCGAGCCGACCAGACTGGTACGCAACCGGCCCCCGGTGCATCTTAAACGGTCAATAATTTGGCAACCATAAATCCAATCGTCGATTTGAAAAGACCGATGCGCTCCATAGAGTGAGCACTTCAGCCCAACGCATTCATTTCATTTTTGTCCCCTCACCTGTCTGTTGTTGCCCAATCTGGCACGGATCTGTAATCGACTTGAACTTTAAACTACCATAACTTCTTCATCGTAGCTCCAATCGACGAGCCGTAAAGACAGGCTGGTAGAGCACATCAAGCACTGCAGTTCTAGGGCACAATACCCCATTCATGTTCACTCCAAGCATAACACTTTTTAGCATCATTAAGGCATGTTTTGGCCCTTTCAGCCGCATTTGACATACATTCAGCATTGAACTCGGCCTGCAGCCCTTAATCACTGTTCATTAAACATATAAGCTTCAAACAAACTTAATGTGCATTTTTCTGGCATCTTTCTTTGCATGGGAGCGGAGTTGCACGACATTCACCCCCTCTGAACCTGCACAGCCTCCGGTCTGTGCCAATTGCACTTAATCAGCTTCATTCAAATCATCATCAGACATATCATCTGATGTATACATAACATGATCCTCTGGAGGCGGATCTGAATGAGAATCTTCAAGAACAATCTCGTCTTCTCGCTTCTTGAACAGCTTGATCCTTTTTCCTGCAATAGGCACCTTAAGCATAGTATCATATAGTTCACATAATTGATATGTCGCATTATCAAAAACATGTTGCACCACATATGGTCCAAACCACCGTTTAACCATTTTCCGCATAGCAGAGTATTGGTTCTCCAAGGTACTATCATAGACAAGTACCCAGTCACCATCTTTGATAGCATGTGGTCGTAGTCTATGCTTTCCATCAAATGCTGCCTTGTTCTTCAATCTAGCGTCCTTAAGCTTCTCTTTAGCCTGCTCAATATCCTCTTGACGCCTCTCAAGCTGCCGAATACATAGAGCAAGCAAGTCTTCAGTAGACATACCTTCTTCCCATGGCATTATGGTCCAAGTTGTAACTGCTTCCTCGTAGGCATAATGGGTTTCTGTCCATACATCAATTCGAATGGCATAAATCCTGTAACTGAACTGTGAGTAGTGCGATCGCCCACAAAGCAAATGGTAAGAGTTTAGGCCAATCACCAATATGTCCTTCACATGCCTTTGCTAAAGCTTTAACAATAGGCGGATGTCCTCTTTCACTCTTCCCATTACTTTCTGGATTATGATGTGGTGAGGGCGAGTTTAATGCCCATACGAGCAAAAAACTCTCGAGCTTCATCTGCATCCAGCTCCCCTCTATCTACAGTAATTCTGCCAACACATCCATATCTAGAGATAACATCTTCAAGCAAGAACTTGCATACTGAATTGGTAGCTTTGGTACGCAAAGCTCTGCCTTCCACCTTATTAGTAAGATCTTCCCTGGCAAGAACAATATATCTCATCTGCCACACTCCTACTAGCATTGTAATAAGGTCCACCACCCACTTGTAGTGCATAGCCAGTGGACAGGTGGGATGCAACCCATCTCTATGTCGCATATTAGAGTACTGTTGACATATTAAGCATGATTCCACAAATTGAACCACATCTTTATACATACCTCTCCACCAATATCGGTCTTTAATCTTGACAAAGGTTGCCCAGAATCCTCTGTGTCCAGCCCATAGACTTTCATGAAACTCTTTAATCACCTGATGTTGGGTTGCTTTGTCGCAAATAATTCATTGTGGTACCCCTCCTGGGCGCTTTGGTTGCTTCCATAAATGTCCGTCTTTCAGGAAATAGCCATAGGCCTTTTTCCTGATCTTCTTGAATTCTTGATCACTCCATCCTTCTTGTCTAGTGAGAGTACTTAGGTAGCGGCCAATCATAAGCCACTCTCCATCATAAAACTCTTTAGATAAGACTTCAAAAACATGACAATACTACCACAGTTGGCATGTAGATAAGAAGACGTGTAGAACTTCAAGCCTGGCTCTTGATAACATATCTGCAACGGGGTTATCTCTACCTGCAATATGACAAAATTCAGGGTTAAGAGACTTAATATAGTCTATCCATCATAGCATGGCAATGTCCGGAGTAGACCAGTTTGCAATCATCCCTATCAATTGCAAGAAATCTGTCTCTACCACAACGGAAGCTCCAATAAAGTATTCTTTATTTGTCCTTAGAGCCGTAGCAACGCCCCAAAGTTCCCTCTTAACTTGTGGATACCCTTGTTGTCGAGCATTGAGCACCTTGGCTCCAAATCTCACTACATATCTGTGTCCTTCAGCATCATCTTGACCTATAGCCCATCCAATACCTGTCGGGCTAGTGTCAACTGTTAAAATAACTGGCCTGTCACATTTATAATCAGCTTTCCTCAAGGTCGGAGCCTCAAGAAGCATCTTCTTTAATTTCTTAATAGCTTGTGTGTGAACTTCTTCCCGAACAAACCTTTTACCTTTTCGTAGCAATTGATACAACACCTCTGCAACATGAGCAAAGTGTGGCAGCCAAATCTGATAGAACACACATGCGCCTAAGAATCGACGAACCTCAATAATCGAAGAACATGTTTCCTTCATCTTTTGGATTGCTTCGACTTTTGCTGGACTCGGCCTTCTTCCTTTAGAACTGCACATGTGTCCCACAATTAAGACCTCCTTAGCTCTAAAAGTCGATTTTTGACCTGAAAGTGTTAAGTTAACTTCTTCAAGCCTTGATAATATAGCATCACAGTCAGCAGTATGTTGCGCAACAAACTGTCGGCACCCCCTCTGGTCTTTTGCTTCATCTTTTGAGCCTTCTTCACAACCCTTAATTGGTAGATCATCAATGAAAGGCATAGTAACATGTGGGATAAAGTCCCTTAATACCTTATTCATGCCGTTCATCATATGAGCTACTGAATTAGTAGCACCCTGTGGTAGAGTGCACATCTTACCAAACCAAGAGGAGTACGCATTGTAGTAAGATCCCTGCTCTTCAAAGCTAATTGGGATTGATCATATCCTGAATAAAGATCACCCATGGAGTAAATAGATCTACCTGCAAAGACCTCAGCAAATTCATCCACAATTGGGCTGGTACCCACATTGCGGATTGTTACCTTGTTAACTGGCTGCATATCCTGAATGAACCTTAATGTACCATTTTTCTTCGGAACAGTAAACCATTGATTAGAATACGGAGCACATGATGGCTCCAAAATTCCCATTTGAATCTTTTCATTAAGCAAATTGATAATCTTTGGCAAGTGAGCTTTAGGAACTAGAATAGGGCGCAAGCTCCATGGCATGTGTGGAACAGTGAAAATAACCATTGGTGAAACAACACTCGGATCCACACACCCAATCCCACTTGGCTCAAAAGCAAAAGCTTTACCATGTTTTTTGAGCATACCTTGAAAACATTTGATCTCCTCTTCATTGAGGAAACCGTCTTCTCCAACCTTTAGCTGCTGCAGTGTCTCCTTAGTAAACTTATGCCCTATGTTCTTTGGATCTCTGAGTATAGGCTATCGAGAAGCCTCCTTGATCATCCCATCACTTCCTTCTGGCAGCGGTGTAGCCACTGGCCTCACTTTCTTTGCAACAGTCTTGTATTTTGTCTCTACCTGCACTTCAACAGTTTCACCTGAATCATCTTCAATATGCATAAGTGCTTCATATAAACTTAACTCATCATACATGTCCATTGAATGGACCTTGACCACTTTAGTTCCGCTTTGTAACCTGTTTTGCCTGATCTCTTCAAGCTCTGACATAGTATCTACATAAGATACCTCTTCAAAGACTCCTGAAATCACATCATCGGATTCAAGCACATCACAACCCTGCAACTCACTTTGAATACCTGAAACATATTGTTTTTCCCACTTTGGCAAATCATTAAATTTTATGAAAGAGACTAAACATTCAGATGTTAACCCCAAAAAGCCCGAAGAGAAAGCTTCTCTTTGCGAGAACTTCTCCTCACTTGTACCACCATAGTCCCACTTTATAATGGCACTCCGAGAAAATCCTGTGCAAACCTGTGTTCTCTAAACTCCTTGCGTATCTTCGGCATTGGATGACACGTAGACTGTCCTTATTCCTGGCATGACCGACACATACAGTCAAGAATTGCACTGCTTTCTTACCATCAAGGCTCCGAACCCTGGCATAGGCCGAGCCATCATCCAGCACTTTGGTTTCCATTCGCACAGCCGTAATGTATGGTTGCCCCAGAATTAAAGGATAAGGAATGCTCGTGTATAAAGAAGTTTTGCTCATCACAGACATCCCCTACAGTTACCTTAACATTGGCACATGCACCATAGAGGTCACCTGGAAGCATATTGGCAGCTCAAATCCGCCAACCATGGTCCACATCAATAGGCCATTTCCCCTTTTTGTGCAAGCTTTTAGCCATCAAATTGATCTCCGATCCATGATCTATGAGTGCTAAGACCGGTTCTCCGATGTTGCCAAGCTTTACAACAGTCTCGGTTGTTGCTCTTGCCCAATGAGTCCTTGAAAAGTGACTCCTTGGTATGCTTTCACTATCTTCATCTTCATTGAAATGAACATGCCTTACCTCAGGTACGGTTGGATTTGACACCACCATAGACCTTGACTCTTCTTCTTCTTCAAGATTCGCCAAATACTCTTCAGAGTCGTCTAGAATTGCTTCAATGTGGCGTACCGCCTGGCTCTTCACTGACTCCGGCTCCTGTTCACTTGGTATCTGCCGCTTCCTTTTGATGATATATATTATCTCCTCATGAAACTCACGTTTGGCAATGCCCAATATATCATCCAATGTGAGCTCCACCTTGCTATTCAGAATTCGCTCTTCAAAGAATTTCTTTAAATCTGTAGCTAATTCAATGTCAGACTTGAGCTTATAAGAGGGTCCCCTGGGTTTACCTTGCTTTTTGTCCTTAGGTGCCTCCTCCATCACCACTTCAGGAGCGGGCTTAGGAGCAGGACTTTCTTCTTTCTTGCTGTTGAACCTCGTTGTCCTTTTCGATGTCCTAGGATCTTCTTCATCTCTTTTTCGCTTCTCCTCCACCATAGCCTCATTAGCGTGAGACTTCACAATGAATGCATACACCGAGAGGGAATCCACTGGATCAGTCCACCCTGTGGTTTTCTCAAATTGAATTCCCTACTTGCCGCAGATTCCCATAAGTTACCTGTCCAGTTTCTGTTGTCTTCAAAGCATAAGGCCATAATTGACCCTTGGTACCTGCACCATCTTCATCACCCTTCCCGCAGACTTGCAGCCCATATGTAGCCGCCTCCACAAGAGCAACATTATGTTGAATCTCTTCAACTATCTTCTTCATGCCGCCCCCTACCGAAGTTCAGGCGGAGCATCTCACATGTTGCCCTAAGGTTTATCTTCTTGTCCTTCCAGAACACCACGTTCCTATTATATGCTTCGTCAAAATCATCACATTCTTTAACATACTTGTGGTCTTCACTGTCACACCGCATGCATCGGTCCCAGCCTTTGCGTGGTGGCTGCTGTCTAGGCTCATATGTAGACCCCTTTGTAGCTAGTCCATCAAATTTAACAGCTTTAAAATTCAAATTCAATTCTTGAATACCTTTTACCAACTCGTCAAGAACTGGCTCCTCCACTCTGGGTATTGCCGAGGTTGCTTTCTCTTTACGTTCCTACTCTGCAACATCCATGATGTCAGCCACGATCAACTTATCGACTCTCATCTGTCGTTTCATGATCATGTTGACTGCTTCAGTGACTACCTTCCAGTCGGATGTTAAGCCCAATTCTCTAGTTGGATCCTCTAGCAACTGCACTAAACTCTTCTGAAGTCGAGGGTCAGCAACCTATATGAACAGCTCAACCTTCTGATCCCTCATTGAACGTTGCTCTATCGGGGACAGTTGCTCAAATTTCTTCTCAAATTCCCGCAATAACTCTTGTGCAGACAGATTTTTGTTCTTGTTCTGCACCCACTTCATGAAACTTTGCCTTGTTACTCTTTGCGAATCCTCCAGGAAGTATTCCTCCTGAAGTGCCTTCTTAAAATCCTGCCAAATCGGGCCAACTACTGCATCATTTGCTGCATGGCAGCCCCTTGCGGTGTCGACATCCTTCTTCACCACACTGCTCACTCCGGCTCGTTTCACGTTGGGTTCACCAAGAATGTCGGGGGATAATTGTGAGAAAGGTGAGCCGGGAAGGCACCGGGCCCCTGGCTGTGAGAGGTGCGGGAAAAAAGGTGTAGCCGACGCAATTACGTACAACAGAGTTTAAAACAAACAGTCCGTCTAATTTCTAATTAATCGACAGAATCCATGGTTAATAAATCACTATGGAAGCTTAAATGCTCTTTACAAGAAGAAACCTGGCTTAAATCAGGTGCTTAAAACAAGAAAATGATGAAACTTTGCTTACTCTTCCTTCTGCTCCTCGATTCAAATGGCTAATGGGCTTCGAGCAGGTTTTGAATGGCCAATGAGGCTTAGGCTTGAGGAATTCGAGAGGTTAAGGATTAACTCGGCTTAAGAGCGCTTAGAGAGTAGGTTATTGGGAGCTTGTGACCTTAAGCTTGAGTCTTCCCATAAGGTTTTGATGGTATGTGAGGTAAAGAGCCGGTTAAAGATGGCTTAAGAGGTTTTTAATGAAGGCTTAGGAGATTTGAGAAATCTAGGATGACGTAAGGGCGAGATTAGTTAGGCTTGGGAGATTAGAGATCTTTAGGATGGCTTGAGGACGAGATTAGTTAGGCTTGGGAGATTAGAGAGCTTAAGAGATTAAGAGCTAAAGAGCTTGAGAGCTTGAGAGCTTAAGATTATGAGGATTAAGAGCTTGAAGATTATGAGGAGGAGATCTCATGAAGGAGAAGAACTTCCAAAAATATGAACATCCGTGATCTTTGCTTCCCCTCCCCTCTCTTTTATACTTTGCATGCTTTTCTACTTGCTAAAAAAAGCTTGCACCCATTAGCGATGTCGCTAATGGGTCCTTCCTCTTGGTGACGTGGCAGGGCCGTAATCGAGCAGCGCCGTTTGCGGCAGGAATGGTTTCGAAACTGAGCACCCTGGCGAGCTAGGCGTTTTCCTCTTCTTCGCCGGCGTCATCCGACGACTTTCGTGGCTTGTGCGACCTGCTTCCTTCTTCCGTGCGCCCCTGCGCGCTGCCACGCCATGGCTCCTCTTTGTTTCACACTCACCTTTTATTTAATAGGGTGGCCACCCCTCTTAGGCAATGGCCGGGCGGCCTTTTTGGTTATGGCCCTTGAGACTTTGGACGGCCGGCCTTAATGGGGTGGGCAGCCTTGCATTGGGTTGGCCCACATTAAGCATACATACCGGCCTTGCATTGGGTTGACCCCACATTAAGCATACATATCGGCAAGCATTGCTTCCTTCATTGGCAGCATTCGGCACACTTATTAGCCATGCAGTGTCGGCTAAGGCTAAGCTTGGGACTTCAGGTCCGGAACATATGTCGGCCGAGGCAAAGTGTGGCACCTTTTTTTTATCTTCCAGCAAGTCGCAGCCGTGTTGGCATTTCTCCACAATCATTGCATTCCAAAACCTGGGTAAAACTCAAAATAGCACTCCGACCGAGCCGACCAGACTGGTATGGAACCGACGCTCGGTGCATCTTAAACGTTCAATAATTTGGCAACCGTAAATCCAATCATTGATCTGAAAAGACCGATGCGCTCCACAAAGTGAGCACTTCAGCCCAACGCATTCATTTCATTTTTATCCCCTCACCTGTCTATTGTTGCCCAATCCAGCACGGATCTGCAATCGACTTGAACTTTAAACTGCCATAACTTCTTCATCGTAGCTCCAATCAATGAGCCGTAAAGACAGGTCGGTAGAGCACATCGAGCACTGCAGTCCTAGGGAACAATACCCCATCCATGTTTACTTCAAGCATAACACTTTTTAGCATCATTAAGGCATGTTTTGGCCCTTTCAGCCGCAGTTGACATACATTCAGCATTGAACTCGGCCTGCAACCAGTCCTTAATCATTGTTCATTAAACATATAAGCTTCAAACAAACTTAATGGGCATTTTTCTGGCATCTTTCTTTGCATAGGAGCGGAGCTGCATGACAACGCTTTCATAGGACACTTGTTGAGTACATAAGTGGCACACAGGACAACCTCGAGCCAAAAAGAATGTGGTAAAGATTGACTCTTGACCATACATCGTGCCATTTTCGTAAGAAATTTTTTTTTCCTCTCATCATTGTTGAGGCTAGTGTTTTATCCCATGACTAGCCAAAAATGCATTAAATTTATGAGACATATACTCCCCCCCTCGATTAGAACGGAGGGTGCTCATAGTACATTTTGAGACATTTTCAGCCATAGCAAGAAATTTCTTGAAGCACATAAACAATTAAGAGTTAGCTTTCAACGGATATACCCATGCATGTCTCGAGTAGTCATCATTGAAAGTCATGAAGTACAAGTAATTTCCCAAGGATGGAGTTTGCATAGGCCCACAAACATCACTATGCACAAGTTGCAATCTGCATGTAGCACGAACTGACCCATCCTTTGGAAACTTAGCACATGCATCTTACCCAAAATATAGCCTTCACAAACATGTTTGACAGGTGCTTCAACGGGTGGCAAAGAAGAAACCATATTATATTTTTGCAAACGCAACAAACTGGCAAAATTCAGATGCCCAAAACATGCATGCCACAGTTTTGCATCTAAAACAACCCTTGAATCTGCAACTGCATTTGCAAAATTTTGTCCACACTTGTCATACAAAGTGAGCTTATACAGTCCACAACACAAAAGGCCAGATGCAACAATTTCATCACCAAAACTGAGGTCATGAATTGTACATCTGTCATCCACAAATTTGACTACGAGACCAAGTCTAGCAAGTGCAAATATAGACAAAAGGTTCTTTTTTATCCGAGGTACATACAATGCATCAACAAGTGTGAAAGAACTACCATGTGCAGTAGTAAGAACAATCTTTCCAACTCCTCGATCAGCATAAGAGGCATTGTTGGCACAAGTCGCCGTATTCCCATGAGGGTCAGACTCAATAGAGGTAAACAAATCACGATGTGAGGTAATGTGCTTTGTAGCACCACTATCAAAATACCACACATGTGAATCTGCAGCAATTGACATACTTTTCTCATGGACAATAGGATCATAAGTGCACTCTACACTAAATGCCCATTCTACATCAACATCAGCATCACAATCTCCTTTGATAGAAGACTCTACAATTGCTCACTTGTATTGGACCCTGTAGTGGATCCAGCCTCTTTTGCCTTCAATTTTGGACACTGCTTGATCAAGTGATCATTAGCTTTACAATAATGGCAACGCATCTTCTTTTTGCCCTTATCACCAAAATTGCCAGACAAGGTGCTGCCAGCAGAAGCATTAGGAATAGAAGTTTTTCCATTCGCAGCATAAGAAGTGATTACATTGTTGTTCCCACCTTTTCTTTGAGCTACAATAATAGCCTGTTCAACTGCAGGCTGCCTAGTCCTGTTTTCTCTGGAAAGTGACTCTTGCAACAGCAATGTGCATAATGCATCAAACTTGACAACTTCAGGATTTCCTTGGGTTATAAGTTTCCAAGTACTAGCAAAAGTCTGGTAAGAATCTAGCAAAGCATCAAGAACAGTTTGCACAAGTGAACTATCTAAAATGACTTCTCCTACAAAAATTAGTTGCTCATTAACATCCTTGACTCCAGTAAGGAAAGTGTCCATTTCATCTTCCTCATGCATAATCTTGGATTCCACCTCTTTATGCAGCAAAGCAATTTTAGCCTCATTACGGCTTGCATAAAGACCTGCTAGAATATCCCAAGCCTATTTTGCAGATTTCGTTGAATGGATGTGAGAAGTGATAGTGCGCTTCACAAAAAATGCAATCAATGCATGACCCTACGCATCTCTTACATCCCAACGAGCCTACTCAACCGTAGGCAAAACAGCTTTGACAATAGCAACCCTAGCAGCAAAACCTGGAGCATCCTCAACATCGCATGCATCCACAATACCAGGATGTACATCAATGCCTTGCACAATGTTCCAAACTCCCTTTACAAGTACATGTTGCTTTACAAGTACATGTTGCATCATGTAAGCCCACATAGGGTAATTGTCCCCATACAATCTGTCCTTAGCAACAAACATCTTGAACACATCTGTGTTGTTGTCAACCATGGAAAATACATGCACCTGATGTGAAAATTGTCCGAATGAGGAGAAATTGAGTGATACCAACACATGCTATATAGCACAACCCGTAGTAGACTGTATGGGACCTGCTATGCAGTAATTGGCACTAACAAAAAATTTGCACAAAATGACAAAATTGCCTATGCAGACCTGGCTGTAGTGGAAACGGACGTCGAAATGAGTTTGAAATGAAATTCTGAGCAGACCAAGCTCTATGAGCTCACCCAAATTTTTTGTCAACCTGCTGACGCTCGTAAAAGCTTGTTGAAATCTGAGAAAATGAGTAGGACGCTGGTGACTAAACCCAAGAGGACGTGACCTGCTCTAATACCAATTGTTGGAATTAGGGTTGCTGGGAAACACACACAGCTTGGAGAAGACAAAGGAAGCTCAAGGAACACAACCGAGTATATATCACTTAGTGTGCAATGGAAAGATAGATAGCCCTAGACTGATGGGCGTATATACAATGCACGGGGGAAAAACCTCCTAAAGAGGGAAAAAATGCCCTTGCGGTCCACACTAGGACCTTTGGGACATGTGGTAGTGATGTGCTCACACACATCACTACCACATGTATATGGTAACACTATATTCTCTTCTCTTAAACACATTGATCCTTTTCCCTGCTATGGGAAACTTTATATGTGTACCATCTAGTTGATATGAGCTGTAAGTAGCATTTTCATGCACATGCTTTATATCGTATGGTCCAAACCATCTTTTTGAGAAGTTACGCATGACTGTGTGCTGGTTATCAAGGCTACTATCATACACTAAGATCACCTTTGTCAATTGCTTTGCTTTTAAGCCAATGTCACTTATCAATGTCTCCAAGTCTTATCTCTAGTTGCCTTATATGCAATGCAAAAAGCTCTTCCCTAGTAAGCCCCTCTTTGCAAGGTAGTAAATTCCATGTGGAAATTGTATCTTCAATTTGCATCACTGGATTTTGACCATACATCAACTTCGCGGGCATATAGCCAGTTATGATCAGCCCACAAAGCATATGGCAACAATTTTGGCCACTCACCAACTCTTCCTTTGCAAGCCTTGGCCAAAGCTTTGATGATAGGAGGATGCCCTCTTTCATTCTTTCCATTGCCTTCAAGGTTGTAAGCTGTAGTAAATAAAATATTGATTCTTAATCTGGAAAAGAACTCGCTTGCTTCCTAGGCATCTATTTCACCTCTGTGTGCAGTGATCTTTCCCACACAACCATAATGACAAATCACATCATCAAGAAGGAATTTGCATACAACTTCTATGGTTTTTGCTCTTAATGCTTGCCCTTCAACCTGGTTAGTTAGGTCCTCTTGTTCAAGAACTAAGTATCTTATCTGCCAGAGTCCTAAAGGCATTGTGACTAGATCCACAACCCAGTTATAGTGCATGGCTAGTGGATATGTAGGGTACAACCCAATGGTATCGTACATTTGAATACATTTGACAAGTTATACACGACTCTACAAATTGAGATACATATTTATACATATAACCTCTCATGAAACTCTTGCATGAGCTTTCATTGGGTCTCTTTTTTATATATAACCCTTTGTGGTGCAACACCCTTCTGTTTAAGATGATTCCACAAGTAACTATCCCTCAAAATGTATCCATATGCTTTTTTGCGTATCCTTTTGAACTCTTTTTCAGACCAATCATCTTGTTTTGTTAAAGGATTCAAGTGGCTTCCATGAGAAGCTAATCAGCTTCATAAAGCTCTTTCTAGAACAATTCAAGTGGATTAGACATGCAGACATTGTTACGTTTGACATGAGAGATGGAATAGAATTTTGTGCCCACATCATCTCTCTCATCAATCATCTATGACTCATTTTCATACCTACATATCTGCCATTGTATTGTCTTTACCTGCAATGTGCTTAAACTCTGGATTTGAGGACTTAATGTAGGCAATCCATCGCAACATAGCAATGTTTAGTGTTAGCAGCTTGTAATCATCCCAAGAAGTGATAGACAATCTATTTCTACAACCACACATACACCAATTAGGTACTCTTTCCCATTTCTCAAGGCTTTAACCATACCCCACAACTCTCTCTTTATCTGAGGACAGTTTCTTTGGAGAGCACTTAGTACCTTTGCTCCAAGTCTGACCACATACATGTGTCCTTCTTCATCATTTTTCCCTATTGCCCATCCAATTCCTGTGGGACTGGTGTCTATTGTCACAATTGCTGGTCTTTTACACTCATAGTCTACCTTTTTCAAAGTTGGTACCAACTGGAGCAACATTTATATATTTTTCATGGCTTTTACATGTTCATTATCCATTTAAACTTTTAATTATTTCTAAGCAATTGATAAAGAGGATCATCTATATGTACATACAAATAACATAAAAGAAACATGCTCCCAAAAAACTTTTGACCTTAGTGATGCTAGTGCATGTTTCTTTCATTATTTTGATGGCATCTACCTTTGTCGGGCAAGGTTTCTGTGCCCCACAATGAGCACTTCATTGACACCAAACATAGACTTTTTCCCTGACAAAGTAAGATTCACTTCCTCCAACCTAGACATTATTTTATCACAATCATTTATGCGATTTTCCACAAACATGCGACACCCCCTAAGATCCAAAGCTTCATCTTTCTCACCTTCTTCACATTCTTTGATAAGAAAATCATCAATGAAAGGCATTGTGATTTGAGGAATAAAGTCATGTAAGAACTTATTCATCTCATTCATCATATGTGCAACCGAGTTTGTTGCTCCCTATGGAAAGCCTACACATTCTTACCAAACCTAAAGGTGTCCTCATGGTTGTCAAGTCTCTGCTTTCAATTGCAAGCTGAAATTAATCATACCCCGAGTAGAGATCCCCCATTGAGTAGATTGCCCTCCCTACAAACACCTCTGCAAACTCATCCACAATTGGATATGTACCTATATTTCTAATTGTCACCTTGTACAGGAAGAGGCAAACTCTTGTTGACACCATTCGCCCGCAATCCGAAGAAGAAAGCTTAAAGACACAGGTAATACAGGTGGAAGACAAAGAGCACAATGAGGATGTCGTAGGGTGCTACCATTCTTTTGGAAGAACAAAGCAAGTATAGTTTTCAAATGGAGATGAGGAGTACGAAGACATTCCAAGAAGTCACTTTTCTAGGAATCATTGGGCAAGAGCTACGACAGAGACAATGGTCAAGGTGGGTGATCTTGAAGAGCCATTTGTTGCCTTGATTGACCATGGCTCAGAAATAAACATAATGTCAAAGAGATTATTCAACAAGTGCAAATTACCAATGGACACAGATCGTGGCTAGATGGTTAAGGTAGCAAATAATCCATCAGGTGAGTTATATTCAGCTTGTCCTAGTGTGAAAGTGACTATTGGAGATGTAAAGGAAGAGCATAATTTCTTCGTACAGGACACATCTTCTTATGATCTCATCCTTGGACAACTCTACATTGTAGGGGTTAGAATGGAAACAAAGGTAATTGATGATGGTTCTGCTTATGCTAGGATAAGAAGTAAAGATGGAAAACGTGTTGTCCAATTTCTCACTGTCTGTGTGAATCATGAAAGAAATGGTGACAGTCTCCGAGAGCGCACATTGCCCAGATTGAGTAAAGAGTTTCATCAAGAGAGAATGGGTTTTGGCCAGGTACCATTGTAGAGCGGGATTACGATGGTACAAAAAGGGAAAGGTTCTCACATAAGGAGGTTTTTTGTATAGGTTTTGCAGGTCTAAGAGAATATGGATATGTCTCTTTTCTAAAATGTGAGAACTTGAGTCGAGGTTCTCGCAAACATGTACATAGTCTACAAAAGGAGTGGAAAGAACATGGCCTGCTAGGAAACAATGAAAACATAACAGGTGTGTTTGAGGAGTTTTCTTTTGTGGACACATTACAGGATTTGCAGTCTATAGTAGATTATCCTTCGCATGACCAAAATGAGATAGTGAAAGTGTGCTCACTTGAAATGTACAATGTGGTTGAGGCATTTCAAAAGGAACAGGAGGATAGGAAGCAAAAACATGAAGTAAAGGTGGACACCAAGTACAAAACTGTGGCAAAGAAGGTAAAACCAGTGGAACTTCCTTTGCCAAAGGACTGCAAGGAAAAGCTAGAACATGCTTCTTTGCAACCTAGTCTCAAATATCCAAAAGGGATTGGACACAGGTTTACAAAGGAGTCTCTAAAGCAATTGAATATTGAAAATGAGGACTCCTTGACACAGGTTGAAAGGGAATATTTTGAAGATATGCTCTCTAAACATGGAAAGGCATTTGCATTTGAGCCACATGAGATAGGATGTGTAGATCCTACCATTGTTGCTCCTATGGTGATCTTTACCATCCCTCATGTACCTTGGAACTTATTGCCAATACCAGTTCCAAAGGCTCACTTACCAAAGTTAATTGAGCTGCTAAATGAGAAGATCAAGATGGGTATTTTGGAGCCTCCATGTGCTCCATACTCAAACAAGTGGTTCACAGTACCAAAGAAGAATGGAGCTTTACGATTCATCCAAGATATGCAGCCGGTCAACAAAGTCACAATCAGGAATATGGGTAGAGGGCCAATTGTGGATGAGTTTGTAGAAGCGTTTGCAGGAAGGGCAATATATTCTATGGGAGATTTGTACTCAGGATATGATCAGTTCCAACTAACAATGGAAAGCAGGGATCTGACTACCATGAGGTCACCTTTGAGTTTGGTAAGGATGTGTACCTTACCACAGGGAGCAACCAATTCGGTTGCACATATGATGAATGGTATGAATAAGGTATTACGTGACTTTATTCCCCAAGTAACTATGCCTTTTCTTGATGATGTTCCTATCAAAGTATGTGAAGTAAGTAATAAAAATGAAGCTTTGGATTCCAAGGGGTGCCGCAACTTTGTGGCACAACACATAGATGATTGTGACAAGATCCTATCCAGACTAGAAGAGGTGAACCTTACCTCTCAGAACAAAAGTCTGTGTTTGGAGTGAAGGAGGTGTTAATTGTTGGGCACATGTGTGGTCCCAATGGGAGACGACCTTGTCCAGCAAAAAATGATGCAATTCAGAAGATAAAGGAGGTATGCATATCTGTGAGTGAAGTTCGCAGATTTCTTGGTACATGTGTGTTTTATGTTATATGGATTCCACATTATGCACATGTAGCAGATCCTTTGTACCAGTATTTAAGGAAAAATCAAAAGTTTCATTCGGGAGACGCACAAGCAAGGGCTATAAGAAAGCTAAAGGATTTGCTACAACAAGCACTGACTTTAAGAAAGGTAAACTATGAGTGTAGAAAGCCAGTAATACTGACAATGGATACGAGTCCGACAGGGATTGGATGGGCAATAGGGCAGGATGACGAAAAGGGACATAGGTATGTGGTAAGGTTTGGAGCCAAGGTTCTAAGTACTCGACAAAGGAACTACCCATAGGTAAAACGGGAGTTGTGGGGCATGGTTGCAACACTAAAGTGTGAACTTGATTGGAGCATATGTGGTTGTGGAAACAGATTGTCTGCCACTCCTTGGAATGATTACAAGCTGCTCAACACTAGACATTGCCATGCTAAGATGGATTGCCTACATTAAGTCCTTGAATCCCGAGTTCAAGCATATTGCTGGAAAAGGCAATCCAGTAGCGGATATGCTATCAAGGGCAAGGTATGAGGATGAGCAAGACAAGGTAGATGATAGTGAAGATGTAGGCACAAGGTTCTACTCCATTAATCATGTTGAGCATAATGATGTTGGCACACCTAGTGCACTTGAGTTGTTTTTAGAAGATGGGTATGAAGGAGATTGGTTGCTTATTGGTCGTTATTTGAGTACTTTAACAAAACAAGGTGATTGGTATGAGCATGAGTTTAAGAGGATACGCAAAAAAGCATATGGGTACTTTCTGTAGGATGTTACTTATGAAAACGTCCAAAACAGAGGGGTGCTATACCACAAAGGGTAGTATGTAACAAACAAAGTCAAGTAAAGCTCATGCAGGAGTTTCATGAGAACCTATGGGCTGGACACCATGGTGTGTGGGCAACCTTTTCAAAGCTAAAGGAAAGGTATTGGTGGAAAGGTATGAATCATGTGTAACATGTCAAATGTATTCAAATGTACGACATCGTGATAGGTTACATCCTACTTATCCACTAGCCATGCATTACAAATGGGTTGTGGATCTAGTCACCATGCCTTTAGGACTCTGACAAATGAGGTACTTGGTTCTTGCAAGAGAATACTTGACTAATCAGGTTGAAGGGCGAGCTTTAAGGACAAAGACTATAGAGGCAATATGTAAATTTCTCCTTGAGGATGTAATCTGCCGCTATGGTTGTGTGGGAAAGATAACTGCAGATAGAGGAGAGCTGGATGCCGAGGAAGCAAGGGAATTCTTTTCCAGAATAGGAATCAAGCTTTCCCTTACCACCGCTTACAATCCGGAAGGCAACGGGAAAAGTGAAAGAGGGCATCCGTCAATCATCAAAGCCTTGGCTAAAGCTTGTGCAGGGAGAATTAGTGAGTGGCCAAAACTATTGCCATATGCTCTATGGGCTGATCGCACGACACACAGCTCAGTAAACGGCTACATGCCTGCAGAATTGATGTATGGTCAAAAACCTGTAATGCCCATTGAAGAGACCATTCCCACATGGAATGTGCTACCTTGGCAAGATGAGAATAGCAGAAAAGAGCTCCTTGCCTTGCATATAAGACAGCTAGAAAGAAAGCTGAAGACATTGAGGTTGCAAAAGAATGATTGAAGAATGCCAGGTTGAAAAGCAAGGACTACTTTGATAGACGACACAGGCTAAGAAGGAAGGTAATTAAGCAAGGAGATTGGGTTTTAGTGTATGACAGTAGTCTTGATAACCAGCATACTCTCATGCAAAAGGTTTCAAAAAGATGGTTTGGACCGTATATAGTCAAGTACGTACATGACAATGCCACTTACACCCTGACTGAATTGGATGGAACAGAGATAAAGATACCCATTGCAGGAAAGAGAATCAAGGTATTCAAAAGAAGAGAGGATAGTCATCCGGCTGATCAAGTAAGCCAGAATGAAGGTTTGGAATTACCCAGTGAAGATGAAGAAGAAGAAACTCCAAGAGAGTCGAACCTGCAAACATTGGCTGTGGCATATACCGGAGGATGTGTAGGTTTAGAGGGGGTGGATGTCGTGTCGTGGCACGTGCATAGTGGGAACGGAAGCTAAGCCCTACAATATGATGGATTTTATGTGTATGCCTTAAGTGTGCATATGCATTTTCTATTTGGCATGCAAAAAGCTAGTCGAAGTCTGATGTGTCACTCTTGTTGGGAATGGGCTTCATCCTATGATCCCGGGCTTCTTTGTGAACCTCTTCTTGGAGCCATGATGAAATGAGCCTATAAAACATACCTCCTATCTACTAGGCATCCTAGGTGGCATATGACATGTGTAGCATGGTCAAAAGTGGCCTTAGTCATAGTATACCCCATGAGGTGTCATTCTACACATAGTAGGTGCACTTTGGAGTAATTATGGACCTAGGAAAATCCCTTAGAAAAATGGTTACGAGTTTGTTTGATGTCATCTATGATGTATGCCAAGCTCTCTCTCAAATTTTTATAAAGCTACTTTATGCACATGTTCCCACCATAGCTCAACAACTCTTGAACGCTTAACCCTTGACATGTGGCGGCAAGGAGAAGATATTTGGAGAAAGATCTAGAAACTTTGAAGATAATTTCAAGATATTTTGAAAAGATAGACACTTGTCACACAAATCCCTTGGATATTTCTAAGCAAATATCTTCTTCAAGGGGCAACTTCACCTATAAATAAAGCCTCTTGCCCCTCACTTGAGCATCAAGCAAACCATCAAGCAATCAAGAGCTCAAGCAATCCCCATAATCAAGACATCACCCAACCTCCTAGCCATCTCCTTGAGTGAAACTTTCTCTCAATTTCAGCCCAACACATCTTGAGCTTGCTACTTCACGCCTCAAGCCTTCTATCTCCTCACTTGTAATACTCATACACTCTATGTAACCTTCTTTCATCAATGTTGGTGGCTCACAAACGGTGTTGGGTACTACTACTCATCTTCTACTTCATCAAGTTGGCTACAAGACCACAAAGTCTTGAGGTGTGCTTCACTTCTTTGGCTTGAGCTTGTGTGGGTCTTTGTGTGTTGGTTGTCTCTCTCATCTCTTTCCTCCATTGTTTGACTGCTTTCTAAACTAGTTTCTTAGATGAATAATCCCAATGGTGTAACCTTTCAACCCTTTCACTTTGTGCAAAATATTAGGATTAACGTTTTTATTAGCCGTAAAATCCACTTCCAACAAAGAATTGTGTTACTCTTTGGGCCGGAAAGACTGCAAGAAATTCTTCTTTCTCCACGTCCTCTTATTTTGCCACTACTAGACTACTCTAATTCTTTCGATGTGCACATATTTATTCTCCTCTAGGGGTTGAGTCTTGCTTTCTTAATATTACTATAAACCAAGAAGACTTGTACACACAGCTCACTCCTATCACTAGGCAAAACATCTACATCTTTGTAAGCACTAAGTTACAGTTTCAAAGAACCATTCGCAGTCTATTTGGAGTACAACGACTTGCTTCTATAAATGCATCAGTGAACTCTTTCATCTTACCTTTGATTAGATACGATCAAAGCCTTGATGTTTTCATCTTTGTTTTGTTTTGAGGGTGTGTGTATCCTGAGTGCGCGTAGCGAACAAATGTTCCTATTGACATACATATGTCGAAGTAGAAAAGAATTAGCTTTGTCAATCGGCCTTGCCAAATCATATGGCTATGAGAAATGATGATGTATCCATCATGAAAAGTTTGCTTTCCCTTCAAAGAAAGAGTGGCCAACAACATCTTGTTCCAGCCTCTGGAGTAAAACTAGCAAAAGGCCTTGCCTTTGTAGCAAAATTTTTCAATCTTGGTTGCACTTTGTATCAAGATCGGTTGACAAAATCAAGCCTTGCTTAAGGGTTGTCTTCACACAGCACACGCGTATAATGCATACCATGACCATTGATCATAGTCTTTTTTTTAAAAAAAAACATGTCAACAAAATCGAAAGTTACTGCGTACCTTGTGGATTACTTGTATGGACTTGCCTCGCCAAGCATTGGCTTGTGTCTGATCTCGAATTCGATAAAGCCTTGCTGTTCCACCACCATGCCTTGCACGGAGTCTGCAAAAATCCCGTACTTGTCGTCGTCCATACGTCAAAATATTTTCATGAAATATTCGCTTGCTTCAAGTATCTCCCTCCTTGAGAGTTCCACTACACATAGCGGTGCTTCTGAAATGCAACACACTTTCCAAATATTCATCTATCACTTTCGATAAGCTTCAAAAAGCGTGTTGCTTTGCATGTTGTCGTACAGGCCTTGAATGCTATTCTTTCCATGTCTTCAGGGCTTTAAATACTCCTCACGGTCCTTGCTTACTATGAGGGCTCATAATTTACCTGTATCAATTCGCCATGGCGATTGCATGGTTGAGATGTTTGAGCTTCCATGAACCTCGAACCGAGCATTGACATTGTCTTTGCCTAGCAGCATTGCTCAGAACCTTGCCCGATGTCGGCAAGCACAAGCAACGTTTTCGAACAAACAAGCACGATGGTGTGCTTACCGAAACTGCTCTGCTCATTTATCAAAGCCCAAACCATTTACAAGGAGTCAAGCTTTCAAAACTTTGCAATCAGTTCCTCACTGCATGGCCGATGCATATTAACTATTGAAAGGCTGATACATGCAAGCTAGCCCACAGATGTCTGCTTTCATTGATTCTTCACTTGAGGCCAAAAACCCCACACCCTGGCATGCATGGCAAACCTGACACCATCGGGCTTGGCCCTTAGTAAGGAAGGATGCCCAAAGTAAGGGGTCCCTGTGTTAATAACATGTGAAAAGAAGCTCCTTGCCTCATCCATGGCGGCAGCAACCGACTGCGCAAGGGGAAAACGCAAGAGCTTGTGCCGACGGTTGCTCAAACTCAACCACTGCAGAAACGTAAATCGATCCTTAGGCCAGTGCGAATTCACCAAGAGCACTTGCAGGTGAAACAGTGCAGGTCTTGCCTGTGTCTCCCTTGTGTGTAAGAGTCCGTTCTCGCACCAGTCTTGGCCTTCCAAAATCCTACCATAGCCTCGTGTGAGGAAGAGAGAGGAGAGACCATGCATGCCTCATGCAAAAAAACTCCATGACCTTCCCTTGTCCACTGAGCTCTCTTACCAATGTGAGACCCTGGGACTACCTTAGCCTTGATCCTCTGCCCAACCTCCCTTTATAGGCCTTGCCCCTAGGATCCCGTCTCCATTAGCAACCGGCCCTTGCGGTCCTTCACCTCCAAGGTGGCCCTTGGCCTGACAAAGAAACCAACAAAATCACAAAGCAAAACACACCTTATTTGATAAACCCTTCGAAAGTTATTCACCAATTTGATGGAGAGAAAAGGAGAGGGAAGACTTCCAGCCTTGAATGATGCACTGAATCCAAGTCTTTTTTCGATTAGAGTTGATCTTACAAGGAACACTTAGAAGATTGTCTTGTCTTCCTCAAGCAACAAGTGTAGGGCTTAGGTTTATGTTTATGGCTTAGTATAATTGGGCGTTAATTTTCTCACTCTCTATTGAATGGTTTTCAAGGAAGAAGGGGTCCCCTTTTATAGGTGAAGGGAACCCCCAAGGGTTACACAAGAAAGAGAGGAGCCAATGTGAATAGGAGCTGAATAAATTTGAAACGGTCTGTCCTTGCATGATGTGGGTAGACTGGGGTCCACCATGTTCATCATATCTCCTCAACCATGGCTCCAAAAAAATAAGAATAGGGGCAGAAAAATTCAGCTCATGAGCTATGATCCCCATTTTTTATACTTTTTTCAATTCGGATGGGAACCATGTGTAAAAAAATCATCAAAATAGGGTATCTTTTTGGCAGCAAAAGTCTACTTGTGGTCCCCTTAGCCTAGACTTCCATTTGATTCCAATGGACACCTCATGCAATATGAAAGCATGACATTGCTCTTGACAAAGTTTTGTGAGCACCCTTTGAATAATGCAATAAAATAGGTGCATCTTTGAAAATTATGCAAGCTAGTGTCCCACTAGGATTTGATACCTTCCTAGTAGCTATCAAAAAGAAATATATGAAATATATGAAAAATACATAGAATATATATATATATATATATAGAAATTTACACTAGCTATATGATCTAGTAGAGTGTGAGGTGATAATGGGATAGTAAAAAGAAAGAACCAATGCTTTTTTCTCGAAGTTAAAGAGACGTAACTATTGACGCTTTCTCCCACAATACTTTCTAACGATAAAGTAAGAATATGTTACCCTTGAGATAACTACTAGGATGATATAGAAAGCTTATTATTATACTTGGATATGCATATGTACATTATGAGAAATATACTTATCCATATAAAATAAATCTCATAGCAGTCGTTCCCACTATGTACGTGCCACATCACGACAATGTGCTTTGGATTGCCTTGACCAGATGGAGCATGAGGGCATCCTTCTAAATACCCTGACGTATGTCTGCGCCTTAAAAGCTTGTGCCATGACTAGTGTCGCAGATAAAGGAAGAAGTCTCCACATCTAGATTGTGAGGCAGGGGTTGTTGCAGAATGTCATACTAGGAAACATATTTGTATACATATACACAAAGTGCGGAGTCACTTTATAGGCACAATAGGTGCTTGAGGAGCTCCAATCTTGGAATATTGCCTCGTGGTGTGCATTGATATCAGGACATGCACAAGAAGGTGAATTTGAGCAATCACTGATCTTCCTCGAGCAGATGCAGCAAAAGGGCATCCTTCCAGATGGGACAATATATGCGAGGGCCTTAAAAGCTTGTGCCACAAATAGAGCTATTGAGTAAGGAAAACAAACTTGCAAGGAGTTTGCAGCACAAACTTTAACACCGAACTATACTGTAATGGGTGGGTGTGCCCGAGGATTTGTATGCCAAGTATAGAGTGGTTTCAGAGGCACAATGGGTGCATAAGCAACTCCCCTTTGGCTGCATTCCTTCTTGGAAAGCATTGTTTTGCAAGAAAAGGGTGGTTGATGCATCATTCCAGATTCGCGATAAAAGCTGTTGCCATGATTGATAGAATCTAATCTAAGATTGGAGGTATCCTCAAAGTGTGCTAAGCGGTGTGCTCGTAGACACGGATGTCAAAAGTGAATCAACTACTTGGGTGTTCTCTTGGAAGGCACTGTTTGAAGGGAATAGAAAACAATGTTTGCAGGATATGCAAGACAATGCAAATGCGAATCTTTGCTGGCCCATCTCTTCACACCCAAATTCAACTTTTCACCAAGTCTCTAAGAGTGAGTGCCCATGGTAAAGATTTGATGAAAGACACCCAATTACACCATGAGCTTGTGCCAAGGCAATTGCTTGGTCAAATAGTGCTCCAATGTTCTAGGGGCCATGGATGCCAAGTGTGATCAGCTGGGAAGCAAAAGTGTTGCTTGACCTGCATAAGAGCAAAAACAACATCACATGGACCACATTGAATGCATGCTACCTCTGAAAGGGGCAAGACAAACGTGATTTGGATTGTTCTTGAATAGATGAAGCATGAAGGCATCCTTCCAAATGGCATGCATGACATATGCTTGCACCTTAAAATCTTGTGCCATGACTAGAGTTGTAGGTAAAGGAAGAAGTCTCGATTTTGGAGTAGGGGTTGTTGCAAGATGTCATACTGTGGGCAGTGCCCCTGTGCACATGCACGCAAAAAGTGGAGTCACTTTACAAGCACAACAGGTGCTTAAGGAGCTTCATTATGAGGCAATTTTTAATAGCAAATTCTGCAGGTTCGTGTGGTGCGTTCTCCTTTTCAATTGACCTACAAACTGGCAACACGAAAACTACTCACTCGGAGCTTCACATATTCTAGGACCCACGAACCTACAATAGAAGGTAGCCACCAAAAATTACAGTCGCATTCCACGAACTTTTGCCTCTTAAGCAAAAGCTTTTGAAAAGGAACGGAGCACCCATTTTTCCAGCTCTTGTTGCTAATTATGGTCCTTTTCAAAATGCATAGTGCTCAAAATGCACCGTGAGGAAGCCCTTTTAGTCTGGATAGAGCACTGACATTGGGTCGCGGGAGATGCCCAAGTTCAATGGGAAGGTGACAACCACCGATTTCGTACTTTATCATCAAATCCTTATGTAGTCTTTCTTGACACTCATGTGAAAGCAAGCGTTTCAAAAGAGAGACTTTTTGAGTGTTGGGAGAATGAACTTTTGAACTTCAGTATCTTCTAGCCTAAAATGAATTTGAAAAATTACGCTTTCTTGAGAGGGTCACTCAACGTTATAACCACGCTACACACGGGGGCCTGTACAGCTGAGGATCTAAGGGTCACCTTGTAGTGTTGGACATGTTGGCTTACCAGAAGCTTTTGCAAATCGTTGCAGAAGATCTAGAAGCAGGTAACTCTCGGCTGAATTATATGTAAAATGGACTCTCTCTCTCTCTCTCTCTCTCTCTCTCTCTTTCACTCACACACACACACACACACACACACACACACACACATGCGCTCACAATACACACAAAATGCGCGCAGAGAGAGAGAGAGAGAGAGAGAGAGAGAGAGAGAGAGAGAGAGAGAGAGAGAGAGAGAGAGAGTCCACCTTCCAGGTTATTTTCTAGCTTCATTGTGAAGCTATGTCATCAAGCAATCGAGACCCTGAGTTGTTGCCTCAAGATGATGATACACCGCCACAACTAGACCTTCAGCATTTGAAGCGTGGTGACCCTTTTCTTGTCGTATGTCGCTGCTTTAGTGGGCTTGCTGTCATCAGTGCTATACTATGCGTTGTTGCTAATGTCTTCTCTGCCATCCATGCCTTCAAGACTGGCAATGATGTAAGTGGCCTGCTTAAGGGTGCATCTCTTCATTATCAAATGTCTACGCTTTCATGTACATAAGTTTGTTTAGCCATCTGTGGACTGATGTGAATATCCATTTTGTGTCATTTTTGGTTAAGAAGCGCATTTGATTGCATTTTGAAAGACATTACAGCTCACTAACCTCTCACATGATGATCATTGATACAATTTTTACATGATAATACCTTTGTTATTCAATATTTTATGAGTGCGATCACTTTTGCATTTCTGATCTCGGGCTCCAACCTCTCTGCCAGATTTTTGGAGGTATTTTGAGATGTTATGCAATTGTCATTGCCCTCTTTGTGGCTGTTGCAGAAACTGAGTGGCAACGCATTTTCCAGTTTTGGAAAGTATGTTTCCTTCTTAACACTGGAAGTTTTAGAATTTGAATGTTGTGGCTTATGCTCAAATCTCAGGTTTTGGTTCTCGTCATTCAGTTGAGGTTTATTGTTTCATTGACAGATTTTGGAATATTGGGCTGGCAGAGGGATGCTGCAAGTATTGTAAGTTCAGTCCTTTCTTGTAGAACTTTTTCATGACAAAACTCTCAGTTTTTTTCGTTCTTTGTGTATAAGCCTTGCACACATGCTTAGAACCTTTCAACAACCTGAGTCCTTTTATCAATCATCGATGGATATGGAAGGATGAAGCCTTAAAATGAAGTTATCAAAGCAAAGAAAAGTAGCAACAATTGTGCGAGTATAGATTGGATGGGTGACTTTTACCGGATCACCACAACCATGAAGAAATTAGATCCAAGTTGGTTGTATGAGATGGTGGATTATGAGGTGACAAATCACAGCGGATGCGGCGCATGTTTATTTGACCTCAAATTGTTGTCGAGGAATTGCTTGCTGGTTGTGCCAGTATAAAAAGCTGCCAGTTATTTTTCTCCCTCTTCATTCTGGTATCTGCAGTCGACACCAGGGGGCATGAGACAAAGCGTGTTGATGCCTCTTTTCCTTTAATCACTCCATCTATCCACTCTGCTCTTTATTGACCATCAAAATGGCTGGAGAATCCATATTTCCACCAAGCGGCAAGGATAAGGTCGAGTGCCTTATTGTCCGCATCATTTGGTTCAATTGGCTCGTCATAAGCTCGCTGATTGAGAGATCGGATGCAACGGTTGTGTAGTGCGTGTGTAGGCATTGTTGCTTTAAGGAAGGCTCTTGAGCCATTGAGCAATCACACCACCCATGGATTGGACTAGAGTGATTTGTCTCCTTTGTAGCTCATGCATTCCCATCCTTAGCCTCTTAGGAGCTCTAGAATGAGAGGCAAAAACATATGCGAATGTGGTTGGGGAGAAAGGAAGGGAAACATGAAGCTATCATGGGTGGATGTGGTGCAAACACTATTTGCAATAGAAACTAGACCTCATCTTTGTGACAAGCAAAGCATGTAGCTCTTGGATGTGTTGGAGCCGTAGAGGGGACCTTGGGATATGCAATTAGATTGATTGTTTGGACGTGAGAGTGGCATGGGCCAAGCGAAGGTAGAAGGAGAGGGGAAGAAAACACAACGGCTACGGAAGAACATTGTACAAATTTATGTAGGAGCCATGTAGCCAAAGGATTCCAAACCGTTCGGTCATTGATTATATCGTTACTTTTTGCTTGTTTCAAAGAATTTTCTCATGGATTTGTTTGTTTTTAAAACTACAATTATTTTCCCTGGAGATCTTGTATTTGCTCTCGATGTATTTTTGCCATCGTGCTTGGAGGTCATTATATACGAATCCCTTGTCAAGCCTCCACAAGAGTGGGCCTCTTGTCCTCGCGCTATCCTATGGTGGCTTGTACAAAATGTGAATCGAAAGTTTCAACTCACTTTTTATTCCTTTCGATGTATGGGAGTGGATGCTAAAGTGTACATAGTGTGACGTGTTGAAGCGTTTGCCGTCCCCTTTTTTTTTGCAAGAACAAGATCCTTCTATTAGTTAAGAAAACTACCCAATGGGCAAACTGCCCCTGCTAGAGAGGGCTACATCATGTGGGGAGGCTCTCCCAAAGAAAAAATAGGATGTGTACAATGATGGCTAAATCAGGAGATGGAAGGGGGAAACAACTACACTGGTGACCACCTGGGCGCACCATGAACCATGGTGAACAAGGGCCTTGGACGCCAAAGTCGCAAGAAAGCCTCGCGGCGCTCCTGCATGTTGTCGGAGTTGCCTTGAAGTCTGTGGGCAACTAGCCACTGAAACATAGTAACTTGCCTTGGCTGTCTGTTGTCCCACAAGCGCTCTACGAATCCTGTCAAGAACTCGGACGTGAGACCCTCTTCCTTTGAGTGAATTGTTGTAGTAGGACAAGCCTCTTTCCACGTTGTTAGGATGTGACGACCCAGCCGAGCTGCGTATTGGAACTTGGAAGAAAGGGATCTCCTGCGGGTGATTGGTAGGAGAAAAGGGATCTCACCAAAATCACTCCCATGGGTCCCTCTGCACTCGCGCTAGAGAGGGCCTTTCCCAAGCCTAGAGTCGGCAGTGTCTTGACTCAAGATCTGACGGGTCGGTGTGTATGACACAAATCCTCCCATCGATGCCCAGTGCCCAGATCTCTGCTTTGCTGAAAGCAGCACTCAACCACCTCTGGTACCTCGACAGTGACTCTATGAAGGTAGCCCTCCGTCGGAACCTCGAAAAACAAGCAGGAATCTGTGTCTGAGCAAGCCCTAACTGCAATGATGACCTCTAGTCGCGTGAAAGCCCCTATCTATCACGGAGCTACCAGCTCCATAGGGGTGTGCAACTCTGGAGTTTGCAGGTATGGCCTCTACAATATCCTGACGCATCTCTGCACCCCCTCATGTCTTGCAGCTGAATGCTTGTATCTCCTTAAAAAGTACTGTAAACTGCAGCCAATCCCCAAAAGAGCGGGTTGGACTCTCTTCCATGGATCCCAAGAGACATGAGGACTGCTACCAACGATGTGCCTTGTTGTGTGTTGACCATAGGGTTCCAAACGAGTGGCTGCCTCAAATGCTCCTCAATGCATGCGGGCTTATGCTGTTGAAGGCTACCCCGCAACTGCTCCCAAGATCGAGCAGGCTCGCAGCAAAGCGGTCCTCCCATTTCCTACCTAGGCCAACTCTGTACATCTCTGTGAAAATCCAGTCGATGGAAGGGCTCCATGGCTGTCTGTCTGTGGGACCCAGGCTCGAATCCTGTGTAGCATTAACTCCTTCCAGGGCTCTTCCTTGGAAGCATAGAAACAGGGGATGGGGGGACACGGCCCATTTATGCGGGGACGGGGACGGGGGACGTTGGGACGGAGATGGGGACGCCTTTTTGGGACGTGGGACGTCCCTCATAGGGGACGGGTGGCGGGACGGGTCCTGGGACGCAGGTCCCCGGTGACACCGCCGGATGGGACGCGAGCAGGGGGCGGGTTGCTTGGGCGGGATTTTCGAAATTCGAATTTTGGGGGCCTTTCAAAATTCAAACGCCCATTTTGGGGGGAGCTCTTTCTACTTAAGAGCACCCAAGCCTCAAGGCTCATACCCAAGCCTCAAGGCCACTTCCTTGAAGTTCCCATTGCCCAAGCCTTGCAAGACTCAAGTGCCAAGAACCAAGTTTGAAGTTGCCCTCCGACTCCCCGAGGCTCCGCCCTTGAGTGACGAGTCTCTTGACTCTCGAGTCTCTTTCTCCTCTCTCTCTCTCTCTCCCTCTCCCATCTCCCCTCCTCTCCAAGTCGAAGGCTTGAGCCTTGAAGCCTACCCCTCTTTCCTTCTCTTCAAGATTTCTCTAATATCTATGTACATCATTATGTTTTGCCCTTTGGCCAGGATGATTGATGCTTGATCACCACACCAATGGTGTACCGTGTCGCGCACGCCGCACGCCCTTTGTTATATTTTGGTATTATGTAATATGAGTGCAAAACACACTTTTTCTTTGCAATCTTGTGCTCTTAGTGTTCACTGTTGTCTCATTATTAAATTTGCAAAGAACTAGTGTTTTTTAAAGCGTGTCCCCTGTCACGTCCCCCGTCCCCTGTTTTGCCACGTCCCCTTCCCCGAGACCCGCCACGTCCCCGAGACTCGTCCCCGGCCCCGTGTGACTATGCCTGGAAGAAGTCCTATGACCACAAGATTTCCAAGGAGGGCTCGACTTTGCCATGCTGGGTCGATGATCGCCAACCCTCCTTGAGAGCAAGGTAAAGTGATGACTTGCCTGGAGACCTTGGCCCGAGCTCATTGTGTGTCTCGCCCTGACCACAAGAAGTTTGTGATGAGCCTCTCCAAGTGGCTGATGCAAGAGCTTGAGAAAATTAAGCAGTTTCCTCCCAATGAAGAGGAGGGGAGCAATCTGCTACTTTGTAGAGAGATCCAAACCAACCTGACAACCCAAGTAGCGTACTCGTGTCCCTAGAGGAATCTACCTAAAGCCCTCTCCAGGCAACCTATCGGGCATGGGAGCACTACCAACCTAGAAAGCCACTATCTTTCGCCAGTTGATCAATGCTCCTGACGCACAATAGAACACCTCAAGAGCCTGCTCACATCTGTGCAAGTTGGCCTCTGGCCTCTCGGCCCTCCAAAAACATGCTTGAGTAATTAGCAAATTCAGTGTCCAAAAGCTCCTCTCCCCAAATAGGTAGCTGCAGTCCACGCAAGCCAGCCTCCTATGAGGTCAAGAACCTGCTCATTGCCTCAACATAGAAGAATAACAAGAAGGGAGCAAGAGGGCAATCCTATTGAACCAATTGTGTGAGCTTAAGGCATTCTCCTCTTCCCCCTGCTAACAACACCTGACTATGGGCACACCTGTAGAGAGCTGACACTCCCCTTAGCTATGCATCTGAAAACTCCATTCGGGCCGCGGCATATAGTGCCCTCAAGGAAACCCTAGTCAACTCTGTGATCCGCCTTCTCAAAATCGAGGAGTACCATAAGATCCTCTCCTCGGAGATGAGCGAGGGTAGTCGTCTCCTATAAGGTAAAAATGTTGTCAAGGATGCTACGCTCCTTGACAAAGTCCATCTGGGCAGCTACCCTTGGGAGGTGCCCTGAGGGCCTCATGTAGCTCCTTTCAAGGTGGTAAGATATGTAAGATACAATACGTATTCTGTATGTCGGGTACGCAGTACCAAATGGATTGAGTTGTTAGGTACATAAAATTTGTATGTTTAAAAAAAAAAAAAGCCAATAACGGTGAAAAACCTACACTACGGTCCGTACTTGATAAAAAATTCATAAGTATCCCTCCAAGGATGTTAGTTCGTTATTCTACAAACCAAGACTGCCACAACTAAACAATCTGAGGCTTTCATACGAATACCAGCGAGTCATGACTCCTTGCTCTACATTCAAGAATAAATAAATTCAAAGCTTTAGTTCTCTCCCAAATATACGTAACCTAAAATTTAAAACTTCACAACAAACTAGTTACTACAAAGAACTTCAAAGTTCACATTGATCATGCCAATTTTGCACACAAAAAATCGATGGTAAATCGTAATCTCATCAAAATACCAAGATGATAGAATTTAGATTCCATACAAAACAAGGACACCTAGTGATCCATAATCCACAAAAAAAGGACATCCATAATCCTCAAGAGTCAACAAAACTAGGAAGCATGCTAACAGTTGCAAAGTACATACTACTGTCTACATGAGAATCAAGATACTCAAACATCCACATCTGATTTGAAGATGAGGAGGCCAT
This sequence comes from Adiantum capillus-veneris, assembly GCF_014529385.1. Taxonomy (NCBI): domain Eukaryota; kingdom Viridiplantae; phylum Streptophyta; class Polypodiopsida; order Polypodiales; family Pteridaceae; genus Adiantum; species Adiantum capillus-veneris. Next base: position 49,386,139 of record NC_140954.1, read on the forward strand.
GTCTCCTCTTTCAAGACATTGCCCTCCTCACCAAACTCTCGCTCAACAATGGTGGGACCTCTTGAAGCACTTGCCTCCTGTTCAAATGGGTCATTCTCCTCCAAAGTCTGAATGAGAGGCACTGCCTCATTCGCTCGACCATGACTACTATGCACATGCAGCTTGCTCTCTTTGTGGATCTGCAACCTCTTGGCGAAGAGGGATGTAAGATCGTGCTCATGATTGAGTGACCCGCTGATCCACGCTCTCAAGCTCTCCATGAAGCTCTCGTAGAATCTCCTCCTGCTCATCTCTGATCCGTTACTCTATCTCCTCTGCAGTAGGGTCAGGAACCATCTTCACTTGAGTTGGATCTACCTGCACAAAAGTATAAGTAGCCAAGCATTAACTATAAACTTAGAGGGTCTCCTAATTCTGTAGCTACTAGCAACGATCTTTTAAGACTTACCTGCTGGGTGATCCCAAAGCATGAAAACTACGCACGAGCTTCATGTTTGCTCAAGAATACACCAACTTCTCCAATTGCGTAGTGCTCAAGCGATTTCGAATCTTCGTGTGTACAAGAGAGTAGGCACTCAATTGTGCTCACAAGCACCAACTGAGCAATCCTATGGACATTTACACGAGATATAGGAACAAATGAAACCGACGAAATCATCGTAGCATAGTACGTACTATGTAGTTCAAGCGAGATATTAGATACTTGTGAGAGAGTTCGTAGTGCAAGATTGCATAAATTTTGAAGACGGGCTCTTTCATAGTTTTAACTTTTGCCACCAAGTGAGAGGAAGCTTGGTAGTTTCCTACCTCAAGGACACACTCCTGAAGAAAGATTGTCCAGATTGTTCATGCAGACGCTCATCTCATTGTCAATCTCAAGCTGCTCATCCTCAGTGAACATGATGTCCTTGTACTCTGATCGCAAGGTCAGTGAACATGATGTCCATGTACTCTGATCGCAAGGTGAGCAAACTACTGTTTGCAAAAAGCTCTGAAATCTTGTAGAGAGTATGAAGTATAGCAGCCATCCCATGTATGGGACGACGCATAAATGTCTATCGGCTCTCCACAATAGCTAGAACGTCATCCCGCTTGCAATTCACAAGACTTTGAAGTCAAGACTCAAGTTTGACAAGACCTAAAACAAAATAAAACATCCAAGGATCAAGGGCCAAGGCCGAACCAAAATATAGTAGCAAATGCGTAGAATTACCACTCCGATGTCAAAGAGGTACATGCTACTATGTGATGCGTCATCTGCATGAATAGATGATACACAAGGCCAAGAGTGGACGCCTCCATGTTTGTCACACGCAAGAAGACGTAGACAAGTTGGAGTGCCACTACCAAGGAGTGCACCTCTACCCAAAAGCTCTCATCGAGCACTTTTGTCTGTATGACATATGTACCTCATAGGCTTAATCTGCACCTAAAGCATCGACCGCCATTTATGGTCCACAACTGTCTGCAACAATGGATCCCTCGACCTGTAAAGCCTCTGAAGTACTAGGTACATGTATGACGCACCGTGTTTAGTGTAGTGTGACTCTTGAATATGGCAAGTGCCAGGTGTCTCTTGCGGAAGAAAGTAGTTATCTTTGTTGCATCAGAAACAATTGGCTATACCCAAGACAACTTGCCAATATCCTCCATGAGCAAATCGAGACAATGTGCAGCACATGGAGGTCAAACTATGCGAGGGAACGCCGCCTCAACCATCTCCTCCATGGCCTTGCAGTTGGACGCATTGTGTGTGAAAACTTGCAAAACCATACGACCATTAATCTATTAGTTAGAGCTACAAAAATGCGCAAGAGATTCATTGATGTCATCATATGTAAAAGGGACTTTAAGGGAGCCAAGGAATGTGGAATACCTGCACCACATTCTCCTTGCTGACCTCGTTCATGGCTTGCTTGATGTGCCCAAAAATAAACTTTGCCGAAAATTTGCTCTCCGACCTTGCACGCGTCCACGACACGTAGGAAGTATGTACCGCAAGAGGACCCAAGGATGTTGATAATGTGGCGTCTGCGAATATCACTCCATTCGTTGGAGATGATTGTACAACCAAACTGCTGTCACCGAGCTTTCATAGGGACCAATGCTCTGTCAATGATCTCTTGCTGTTCATCTAACAAGGATGTGCACACCTTTTGATAATCCAAGCCACTCCACGAATCCGTGGCGCCAACTTTGAGCAATGGCTCAGACCATTTGCTTCTATTGCTGTGTCTGCAGGACATTAAATGCAATGTTGCACTCTATCACAGTGCGAGCAATCTCTGTCTCTGCAATCCTTTGCCGTTCTTTTACCGAGGACTATGCATGGACATGTGAAGACAAAGTAAATTGTGTATATACACGTGTCCCTCGATCTTTATCCTCATCTACATCGTGAGAATAACGAGCCCTTTTCCCACTAGTGGCCTTTTCTTGCTGTGTATGTGCATCTGTCAAATCTGCAAACGACGCATCCTGCAAGGCATCCTGCGTTGCCTCATGTGATTTCTTGCCCTTGGACGAGGGAAGACCCCATGTTGGGACGTGCTCTAGAATCAAAGCATCCTTAATCTCTGGTGGAACAAGCTTACATCCTTCGGAATGCCCAATAGTATCGATGCCAGTAAGGTGCCTCAACACACGCATCACGATACTTGTCTTTTGCTTTCCACAATACTTGCAAGTCCAAGTGTGTGTTCCGGATCCTGCTTGCCCTCTTGTATTGACCACTGCAATGACATTGGTGTGCATTCTAAATTGGGTTGGATTTGCGAGGCATGGTGGACCTACACACTGGAAAGCAACGACAAAAAAACACTCATGTTTTCGTGAGAGAATACTTGTGTGTGTGTGAGAGAGAGAGAGAGAGAGAGAGAGAGAGAGAGAGAGAGAGAGAGAGAGAGAGAGAGAGAGAGAGAGAGAGAGTCACAAACTGCTGACGTGTCAAAGCCCTGAAGAATGGAGGCAACTTGCAGATGCCGGCCGAGGGGCTTAAAATCTAAGAAGAACAAGTAACAGAAGAAGAAGTCCTACCAACTTATGGGGACCCCGTCCGATGGGGTTCCAAGTGACATAAAGGATTAGAATAAAGTTGGACCTCACACACACACACAACGTGGAATTGATGACGTGGCAGATTTTGGAAATTAGGTTGACAGTGCTTACGTGGTAGGCAGGGTAGTTTTCGTACGACGTACGGAACGTCTCGTTCCGTATGCAGGTCACGTTCCGTCCCGTTGGTTTAGTACGTTTTGTACGTTTTTTTTTTAAAAATTAAAAAAAAAAAGCAAAACTCACAATTTTGAGTGGATTATAAAGAGCAGCCCAAAAAATCTTAAGTGGCTATAAAGCTCTTGACTGTTGACGAAGGGCCATTGAGGACAACTTTTGGGGCCATTTTGGAGCGCCAATTCAAGCACTTAAGCCACATTGGATTCTATGTGCTAGGGCTCCACTTCTCTTATGCTCTCCCTCTCCCCCACTCCCTCTCTCATCAAGAGTCATCATCCATGCTCTCCCTCTCTCATGCTCTAGCCTCTTCCTATTTAAGCAATGCCTCTCCATCTTGTTCTCCAACACTTCCAAGCTCTTAATGCTCATTGCTCTCAAGCTCTCAATGCTCTCACTGCTCAATGCTTCCATGTTCTAGCTCTCAAGTGACAAGCTCTAGAGACTAGAGTCTTGCCTCTCCATCTTCTCTCCATTGGGTCTCTCCCTCTCAAGCTCCCATTGAAGATCTCATAATGTCAAGTTTCTTTAAGTGTAAAGTTTAAACCCAAGGGCCTAAGCCTTCGACGTAAGAATTCTTTGTTTTTTTATTTTAAACGTACGTAACGTCGTCGTACATCTTAATATTTTTTAGTTCGTTTAGTACCGCACATCGTCGTACGTGTACAAAACGTATGGGACCGTACGAGACCACTATGGTGGCAGGCTGTACGAATTTCCGCGTTTTGCGCTGATGTGGCAGTTGTACGGAATTCCGTGATTTATGCTGACAGCTTTTTGGCATTGCTTTTGGGCAAGAAGTTTTTGAGTTGGAAGGCTTTTCATGTAAATTGCTTTTCATAGGCCAAAGGCCTTTAAATATGTGCCAAGGGCTCACTCTCTGGTATGCTTCCTGGAGAAGGTGCAGAGTCTGGAGTATCGGCTTGTATTGTGTTGATGCAATATAGAGAAATACCGAAAGGGGCGCCAAGGTTTGGGGCCAATACTCTTTGGGGTGGAATTCCGCCACTCCGTGTCGCGTGTTGTCTCTCTTTCACTTCAATAACAATTGAAGTGCTAAAAGCATAGTCACATGGGGACGTGGCAAAACAAGGGACGGGGGACGGGTCAGGGGATGCGTGTTAAAAAACACTTGTTCTATACTAGACAACACTAGGAGCACCAAAATATAACATGCGGTAAGAACGCGGCGAGCATGCGCCGCACATGTTGATGTGATGATCAATCATCATACTCAAAGGGGAAAAAGTAATGATGTACAAGTGAAGAGTGGGTTAGAAGAGTCTGGTGGGAGACATTGCATATAGCTCAAGACTTTGAAAAGCCTAAAAAAAAGGTGTAGGGTTCCCTGTCTGCGTCCCGCTTGCAAGTGTCATCGGGGACCCGCGTCCGGGGATGCGTCCCCTCTGTGTCCCATGTGAGAGACCCGTCCCTGTCTCGTCCCGCGTCCTTGCGTCCCTCGTTGCGTCCCTACTAAAAAGGGCCACGTCCGCGGGTCCCCTGTTTCTATGGCTAAAAGTCTGTTCAGTCTGTTCTTTTCTATTGGCACGTGGTACCCGTCTTGTGATAGTGGTATCAAGGCATCAAGTGTGTGCTTTTCCGAAAGCATACCGGTCCTACCAAAGAATAGATAGAGCAAGTTCGCACTTCCAAAGTTCATTGGCGATTTTAGCTTTGTGCTTCGACCCGGGGGTTATTAGCCACTTCCACCCTTACTTCATTGCGCATCGGGCGCGCTCCCGTCTTCACTGCTCATGTCTTACACGGCATAAGCTAAAAAGATCACTTGCAAGAGAAGGATCCAAGATTTGTTTCGAGTCATTGTAAGCAGTGCCATGCGGATGTTGATGTCTATAGCTACCGAGCCGCGCACTGGACTAGATTGCTATCTTGGGACTACCATCGTCACCAAAGAAACACTGTTTGTCCAAGAGCTGATGGACCATGCTGTGCTCGGCTACGAGCTTATGGAATGAACCTAACCCTAATTTTTTGGTGCAGGTTTCAGGATGGAAAGTCAGTCGACTTTTCGAGCTCGACTGATATCGAGATTGCTTTTAAGTTTGAAATGTGTTTGAGAACTTGTTTGGTGATCCTGTTTGGAATTTTTGAACTGGATGGTATCTGTTTTGTACCTGTCTTGGTGCCGATTTGAATTGTTTGACTTTGGTTTTAATATCGGTTTCAATGATTGGTGATTTTACTCTCGTATGGAGTAGTAAGAAATGATGTTTGAGAATGCTTGTTCATACTCATGGCCCGGATCCTTGTGGTTATTTGCGGGGGGAGTATTGAATGATTGAAAAGTGTTGTTTTTACTCATGGCCCAGACCCTTGTGGTTATTAACGGGGGGAGTATAAGAGACCTTAAAGATCTAGCCGACGAGGAGTTGAACTCAAGACCTGTTATGAGAGAGAGAGAGAGAGAAGAGAGAGAAGAAGAAGGAGAAGAAGAAGAAGAAGAGGAAGATTTTAACGTTGTAGGAAACTATCCCAAGAGAGGCGAGACAAGGTTACTCACCGCGTGAGAAATTGGAGAAGTCTTTGTGCAAGGCTCATCAAATAAAAGTTTGCTCACTGTGGAATGACTGCAAAATTAGGCGCTGGGAGAAGCAAAAGGACGGATCAAAAAATACCGACGTGTTGCGGTTTTGTTAATTAAATTTTTTTCCCCCTATAGTATGGATCTGTACGGTACGGTATTGTACTATACAGACATATCGTCCGTATGGATTCGTACATATGCCTGGATCCTACTGTCACGTGACACATCTAACCCTATGTGTACGTGGACAAGCTACTTCATGACAAGGGTTCAGTTCAGTTCTGTCAGTCTAGAATAGGAATTGATTTGGCACTTTTGTGAGTCTGTTCGCAGACCGTGCATGTTCAGACACTTAGATTAGATGCATATCTTCTGGTTGCACACATCATGATCATCAGATTTCCATCAGAACCCATCAGGAGCATTTTTACAGTGCATAGATGTATTTTCCCTATTTTTGACATTTTTCACTTATTATTTTTAAGTGACTTTTGTTGGGAACTAGGTAGGGCAATTTTAGCAAGTAAGTACACAAGCAAACCTAGCGCTAGTGCAATCTGGCAGGAGGAGGAAGGAGAGCATAGGCACCAAGTGCAGCAGGCCCTCTAGACAGCTTCTCAAGCAAGACCCCCCTCAAGAAACCCTAGCGTTTTCAGCCCTGCCCTATAAGCGTTTTCAGCAAGTAGTGCAGCGATTCAAGGCAAGCAAGCTAGCGTTTTTCCAAGCCAGCAAAACCAGCAATTTCAGCCAGCCAAACAGCGTTTTTCAGCAAGCAGATTAGCATTTTTGGACAGCAAGCAAAGCAGCGTTATTGAACAGCAGAGCTAGCGTTTTTTAGCAGCAAATTCAGCGGACAAATCCAGCGGTTTCAGCAGATAAAGAGCAGCCCTAAAGGAGCATTTTCAGCGCGTTGTCATCGCATCGTCGCCATCCACACCGTCACCGACATAGAATCAGAATTCAGCAGATAAAGATTTGCAGATTTCAGCCATTAGCGTTTTCAGATTTCAGCCCGTCTCGTCGTCGTCCTCATCGTTGTCGACATCGTCGGCAAGTCCAAGCATTGTAGAGATTTGTGCAATCAATAGTAGACTGCTCTCGCCATCAAGAGTGGGGCCTTCAGAGGAGGGTTTGACAACATTGTGGTGTCGTATTCTTCTCTCTCTATCTCTCAGTCTCATGCACATTCATTCACAGTGTTCACCACTTTGTTTGTGTCCATTGCACACTCTCACTAAAGGAACGGAAGGCTCTCCCTTCCGTAAGTAAAAGGAACCCTGGAACACAGTTCGGAGCACTCATCTTGAGCAAAGTTCAACATTCACTTCGCTGCACCTTACACTTTCCTTGGCTCCTATGGTTGGAGCGGGCTCTCAAGCCTCTGGCGCATCTCCTCAGTGATTAAGCAAGGCATCTGTGGCTACCTTGGCTCCTATGGTTGGAGCGGGCTCTCAAGCCTCTGGCGCATCTCCTCAGTAATTAAGCAAGGCATCTGTGCCCACACCTGCTCTTGGCATGCATCTCGATGCTCTGACTGTGGCTCGGCTAAAAGCAACTCAAGGTAGAAGTGAGTAGCAACTTTGCGCATATCCTCGGGCTCTTTAGTAATAGACTCATCAGGCGTCCTCAGTTGGCCAACACTAGTGTGCGCAGGACGAGGACCCACAATCTCAAGAAAGTCACCAGCATTTCTATCGCCCACTTGAGTCCACCGTAAAGTGTGATGCTGAAAGGCAAACTCGCGGCGTCGCTTCTCGATGGTGATCAGCTTCTGTTGCATTTGCTCTGCCATCCAAGGGCTGCCTGGGTGGTGCTCTTGCATTCATCGAAAATAGGTAATGCCCTGTCAGAGTCGCTTCTCCTCCTCCCTGGTTGCAGCCAAGCGAGCTGCAGACTCCTCGAGGAAGAAATGACTAAGCTCCACAAGGCCATTGGCTGCTCTAGGAGTAGGGTCTCCTTGCGTGTCCAAACACTCTGTCCAAAGCGCCACAACTTGCTCTCTGCGCTGTGTATCGAGCAAAATCCTCTTTGGGATGCGTAGCATGAAAATGCCCCTCCTTTGTCTATCTGACACGGTAAGAATCACTGTCGAATGATTGGAAAAATTAGTCCCTGCCAAAATGCAAACTGATCCTCCCATGTCACAGATGTGGTCGTCGTAAAAACGATCTATCCTAGATAGTTCACGCCGCCTACTCTGCGGTTAGACCGAGAGAAAGAGGTTATCTGAGCACCATACAAAGCCTGCATGCTTCCATAGATCGGAAATCCTCAAAGTCATACGTAGGCACTCCCAAGCAGCCAACTCACCCCCATGAACAATAGCATGGCTGCCCCCAATCTTATCCGAGGGCTCCTCCAGCATATTGAAGTCCCCCCCAATGCACCACTGGAAGCGGTTATTGTCTTGTGTATACCTGATCAAGTTGTGGCTTTGGATGCAACGCGGTTGTGTTTTCTCATTTTTGATAATGTTTATTTGTTATTATGCTTTTAGAATGTGAATAAGCCAAATGCATCATGATGGAGGCAGACGATCATTGCCTATATGTGCTAATTGATGTGTGCCGTTCCAAAGTTACTATTTGGAAGCTATCAAAAAATGAAAATATGATGGGTAAACATGCTTTGGAGCTAAAAAGAATAATTCCACATGTTACCTCGAAGGTTACCAACCAGCCTATACTACTCCAATGCGGTAGGATTGACGAAAGCGACGCCGAATGGCTGACGAAGATGGGTATGTCCTTGGGTTTGTCAACCAACTGAGGCAAGTTCTTTGTATGGTCTCTCTCGAAAAGGCCAAGTAACTTAAAGATAGGGGCTCCTCTTGGGGCTTCTACTTGAGTGTTGGTGCCTTTGTAACACATGTGGCTGCTAATGTAGGTTCAATACGCTTGAGAAGCCTTTGGTGGTTGCTTTAGCTAAATTGGCTATTTTCTTATTTTTATGAGTAATGTCCTCTTATTGAAATAGAAACTATTTGATTTGTGCACTTTAGAAGGGTTAGGCTAAAGTAAAGAATAAAGTGGACATTGAGTATGGATATTCCTAGTATAGACGATTTATGCACATTAGAACGGTTAGGCTAAAGTATAGAATAAAGTGGACATTGAGTATGGATATTCCCAGTGCATCATTCTAGAGGAATGACGAGAGCACTGTGATGGAAATATTTGCTTGGCCACTAGGAATAGAACGGCGGAAACTTCTGATGCATCACTTTGGATGGTTGACTAGAGCATCGAGAAGAAGTATGCGATCATTTGAATTGAACATCTTTGATGTGTCATAAGATGGGTGACAGAGCATCGTTGAGGAGTTGTTTCGTAAGTTCGGTGAGTGAGAGACTTAAGTGATGGGGATTCTCGGTGCTTCACATGGCACGGGAATATTCCATAGTCTGAGTAGATGCTGAATTGAGTTTGAGTTGCGCAAAAGAGGCAAGCACTTGAATGAAGATGGGTTCTCCGTAGTTTTGAGGGACTGTGGTTGTTTAAGTTGCTTTTTGGAAAATCAAGTGCTTTTTATTTCAAGATTTGAAGGCTCTCCTATTAATGTGGTGCTTGCAGCTTGTCTTTTTGAACGGGGTTCAATCTCAAACTTATGTAAAGTGGTAGTGGCAACCGTGTTTTTAGAATGAGCTTAATGAGAAGTAGATATCATATGAGTAGTAGGGGCAGTATAAGCCGACGATCATATGTCTTATGCAAAGAAGAAACACTTTTACAGAGCCAACCAGTATGATATCCTAGAAGATAAGAGCAACAAGACAAAGGAATTTAAAGTGGGTGGATAGTCGATAAAATTTGAATCCTTTTCTGGATTTCGAGATGCTTCGAGGGCTTTGACTTTCATTCAACAGTTTGATATAGCCTTCTCCAGAGGGCATTACTCATAGCACTCCAAGATCAAGAGGGCCGCATCGTTTTTAAAGGGAATTGCTCGAACATGGTGGTCCACTCTTCTTTTGAGGAAAGAAGCCCCGGTCAAGTGGCTGAAGTTCAAACGGCTCTTTATTTCTTCTTGGTTGACCCGAGAGTACGAACGAGATGTGAGAACCGCTTGGAACTATCTTTAGATGACCAAGGGTGATACTTTGGACGCATATTGCGAGAGGTTTTGGGATTCTTTTCTATTGACCTCTTCGTTTAAGGTCACTCTTAAAGAACATATTCAACGGTTTTTCTGCGGACTCCCTAAAGAGATCCGAGATTATTGCCTTGAACAAAAGTCAGAGTCTATACAACAACTAATGGGACATGCCAAACGGGGATTCTTGATACATTCGGGGAATTTGACCTACCCCACTGATGAAATTTTGACTGAGAGAACCAGACTTACCTCGACCATTGAAAATAGAAAGAAAAAGAATCCCCAGAAAAAGAAAGATGCACGACCCCGGTTGACTACTGAAGAGAGAGATAATAATTTCAAAGAGGGGAAGTGTTTTGGTTACGGGGAACAAGGGCACATCTTTGCAAGGTGCCCCAAAAAGGCACGAGGACAAACTGAAGACAACACAGAGAGTTCTAGAGTAGCGGAGGAACGTGGCAGAAAAGGCAAGATGAAAGCGGGACTGGTACTAGAATTGTAGCATAAGAACATCTCCGTGGTCAACTATCGGGCTAAGAAAGCGACCTTGACAAATGAGAAGGGCATGAAAATAGTACTTGATGTAAAATTGAAGACTGAGTCCGTCCCTATTGTATCGGCTTCGGCCATTTCAAAATTAATGAAATCCAGTCTCTTTGTTTACTCGATCTATTTGAAAGAATTGAATGATGAACAACGAACGAACATGTCTGCACTAGACAAAGAACGATAAGAATTTTCGCACACAATGCCGATCGTTTCTCAGAAGGCCTGCCGGGCGAGTTGCCCCCATCTCGTCCCGAGGACCATACTATTGATCTGATTCCTGGAACCACACCACCGAACCGGCCACCTTATTGTCTTGGAGGATGTGCATTGACTATAAAGCTCTCAATAAAATCACTATCAAGATAAGATTTCTGATTCCCAGGATTGATGATATTCTTGACAGACTTTAGGGATCCTCTTGTTTTAGCAGGATTGATTTAAAAAGGGGATATCATCAGATCAAAATCGCTCCGAGAGATGTCTACAAGATAGCCTTTCGGACAAGCTTTGGTTTATACGATTTTTTGGTGATGCCTTTTGGACTTACCAATGCTCCAACGACTTTCAACCAAATGATGGATAGGATTTTCCGAGAGCATCGATCTTTTGTGGGCACTTTCTTTGATGATATTATAGTTTTCTCCAAGGATGAAGCAAAGCATCGACACCATCTGCTACAGGTCTTTCAGGCATTGCGTGATCACAAATTGGTTATTAATGCCAAAAAGAGCGAGTTTTTCTTGCCGGAGATACACTTCTTGGGACACATCGTCTCAGCAGCAGGAGGACAGATGGACCCGGCCAAAATCGAGACTATCCGCGATTGGCCAAACTTGAAGAATGTTCATGAAGCTAGAAGCTTTTTGGGCTTGTGTTCTTACTACCGGCGGTTCATTTGGAAGTTTGCAGAGATAGCTTCGCCTTTGCACTTATTGACTCAGAAAGGAGTCCCTTTCTCGTGGGGACTGACAGAGGTGACTGCCTTTCAGACAAAGGAAAAATTGACTACGGGACCAGTGTTGGCAAAGAAGTATATTGTGATGCTTGTGGTCGTAGTCTGGGAACGGTCTTGATGCAAGAAGGCCACGTGATTGCTTATGAAAGCAAAATGTTTTCAAGGCTAGAATTGGTAGCACAGATTTATGAGAAAGAGCTATTGGGAGTGATCCATGCTCTTACTCAATGGCGACATTATCTACTCGGAGCCGATTTCACGGTCTTTATTGATCTACGCTACTTCTTGTTACAGAAGCAGCTTTTGGAAAAGCAGATGCGGTGGGCTAACATCTTGCCCATGCTGAGGGACATAAAAACTTAGTGGCAGGTGCATTGTCTCGGAAGCCCCTCGTCTTGGCTATTTCCGCGATCTATCATAGAAGCTTCAAGGATATAGTTGACGAGTATGCCACCGATCCAGATTTTTTTCCGATGTTTTTACTCAGATACAGAATGGGGAGATAGTGCCATAGGCTATTCTATATGGGTTGGCTACTTGATGAAGAAAACAATTTTGTCTGTAACACAGCCGTTGAGGGAAAACCTTTTGACTGAGTGCCATTGTCCACCTTGTACGGGTCACCGCGACATTGATACCACCTTGAAAGATGTGGAGCGTTATTTCTTTTGGCCGAGACTCAAGAAAGATGTTGATGAGTTTGTTCGCAGTTGTTTAGTATGCCAGAAGGTCAAGTTTGACAGGCATCAGGCACAAGGATTACTACAGCCTTTATCCATTTCCACCCGCCACTGGGAAAGTATTGCAATGAATTTTATCTTTGATCTCCCGAAGACACAGAGTGGGCACGATGGCATTTGTACTGTGATTGACACATTTAGCAAGCAAGCTCGCTTCATTCCAGTGAAGAAAACAGTCAAGCCAGACCATTTAGCGAGACTGCTCATTGCATAGTTATTTCGATTACATGGCATGCCTGAGACAATTGTCTCCGTCAGAGATCCCCAATTCATGAATTTGTTTTGGAGGGCTATTTGGGAGAACATTGGCACACGGTTGTAGTTCTTGTCATCATTCCAACCGCAGACAGACGGACAGTCTGAGCTGGCAAATTCAGTTGTTCTTAATTTATTGAAGTCTTACATCTCTGATTAGAAGGCTCAATGGGAATTTTTTTTGCCTTTGGTGGAATTTGCCTACAATAACACGGTTCACTCTTTGACGGGAAAAGCGCCAATTGAGATAATTGAAGGTGCTCAGAAGGTTCCACCCTTTCTGAGCACTAAAGACAAGATTTTTGAAGCTGACTGGTACATGAGAGACTTGGACACTGTTTTTGCAAAGGTCTGCGAGGCTTCAGAGAAGTCTCAAGAACGACATAAGAAGGCAGCAGATTGACATCAACGAGATTTGAAACTAAAAGAAGACGATTGGGTGCTCTTACGTTTTGAGAAGGCATGCCTAAGGAAACGAAAGGGAAAGGAGCGGCTTTTTCCAAAGCTTAGCATGAGGTATTATGGCCCTTTCCAGATTAAAGAAAAGATAAATGATGTCTCCTTTCGACTTAAGCTGCCCAATACTTGGAAAATTCACAATGCATTCCATGTGAGTCTCTTGAAACCTTTTAAAGGTGAGGTGCCGGTTGATGGGGAGCCTGATGAGCAACTCGAAGTGGAAGAGCGCGAGGAGATACTCGTTCTTGAATAGATTTTGGCACACAAGGAAAGAAAGATGAAAGGTAAAGTGATTCGGCGGTTCTTGGTTAAATTCAAGAACTATCCGGCATTAGATGCGAAGTGGATGGAGGAGGAGGACCTAGCAGATACTCCTCAGATTTTGGAACTTTACCTTGAAGCATTCGATTTAGTATCATCTACTTCGATTGAATGTGGTGCAGAGGGATTGCACAAGAGGGGAGTCACTCCGCTCCTATGTCACAGATTACCTTGATTGAATAGAGTCACTGATGTCCCCTTTGGGTTTCAGGGATACTGCTGGGCTGACAGTATTCTATTGTATGACTTTATGTAACGGAATTTCCGAAATTGAATATGATTGATTTGTACTCTCTCATTCACTTGTTTGAGTGAAGGAACTGAAAGACGAAGTGTTTGCAACATTTCGGTCTCATAAATCTCTATATACGTGATCGCAATAAGGATTAGTTAATCCGGCATCAGTGAGGTCCCGGATGGATCTAGATGCGTTTACTAAATACGTTGCTGGCAGTCATGGTCTGAGATATGGAATGAATTTTTTTGTGATTGATTTGTAATGTGATGTCTTGTGAAGTCATGTGCAGTGATGTCTTTGTACAAGTGCTAGATGTGTCGTGTTTAGTGCGTCGGTACTTAGAGTCAATGTCTGCTGAAATGGTTTATGGCCTCTGTCTGTTTTGCTGGCGTAATTGAGGGCGATTACAATTCTGTCAAGAGGGGGGTTTGTCTTCTACGGCTTTGGGCTTATCATTGGGCTTTTTCTCCTCCTTAGGACACTTTGCCAAAATGTGCTCCACTTCACCAGATCCATAATACTTTCCTTGCTTAATGCCTTTTGCTCAACGGACATTTGAAGAACAATGAACTTTTTCCTCTATACAAGCTTTCATACCCTTCTTCTCTTTTGAAGTCTCCTTCTCTGAGAATTTGGATACCGGAGTATTTGCCTAAAATGCCAAAGAGCCTATCAAAAGTGAATAGCCATCATGAGCAGTTGTTAAGCATTGAAAGATCTCTACTTCAGGCAATAACTTTGTAGCTTATCTGGTAAGAAACAACAGTAGTGCTCTATTTGCTCTTTCAGAGAGACCTTCCTGAAAGAAGCTACCGGTAGAAAAGTACTCCAAAATCTATGACTGTAAGTTGAAAATATCTTTCTTTGTCATCCAAAGATGATTCCAAACAGTCAAAACGTTGGAGTTGTACTTTGGTGCTAATTTTAGAGATGAAAAGAGGCTCTTAAACCCCACTCCATTGCGAGGTGCTTTGCAGTGCAACAAAAGAGTTAACCTCCAAGTATGTGCATTCCCCTTGAGATGAGAAGGTGTTTTCTGCACTTTGGAACCTTCAATAAAATTGCTCCCAGAAAAGCAATGTAAAACTGTTGGATAAAAGACGAGGCCTTGTTCATATCCTTGAACCGGGACAAAGCATCAAACTTGACACTTAGATCAATGCTTTCTTAGCCTTTCTACGTTCTAAATCATCATACATTGTCGGCCGAGTATGCGGCTATGTTTTCATCTAAAAGTGGACCCAAAAGTCAGAATTTTGTCATCCTCATCTTCCTCATCTTGATCCTAATTTGAGTAGTCATGGCGCCTTCTATGCTTGTGGGACTTGGTTCTTGTATGTTTTTCTTCCGAGGCAGCTCCTCTTCTTCTTTGTCACGTAAGTCTAGGGCCCTACCTTATTCTTGTAGTGGACAACATGTTGACAATGTTTCCTTCTAGAGACATGTGCTTTACTTCTAGACCCCTTTTTTGCTAAATCAGAAAAGGTAAGTTTCTTGCCCAAATTGCCTAGAGAAGAATTGTCTTATGTCCCTTGCAAGTTGATGATTTTCATGTTTTTGCTCACTTGGCATTCTATCTCCTTATGAATGTCCTCTATCGTGACGTGGGAATTTGAACTCCGTTTGATGATGGAAGATCATTTCGGCTTTGCTTTTGCCTTCATAGCCGATTTTAACCTAGGGTTCGCTACATTGTTCCACATCTCATAGAGTTGAGTCACTGGTCGATTTTGTATATGTTTGGCATAAAGAGAATCCTTGGTGAAACCAAGAAGTTGATTTATGTTGTTTTTAAATTACTACCACATTGTTTATAATATACAATAAGGGTTTCTTTATTGATTTTTGCCACGTTTTCAATCATATAGCCCTCCAAACATCACCCCAAACAATTTTTTTACAAAAAAAGTCTAATGAAAATAGCCCTATCTACTAACGAAATGAATTATCTAGTGCTATAAGTTTGTTACTACTCACCTTTGCAAAGGTTTTCTTATTCACTAACCGTGAAGCTGGAAAAATTTTCGCCTTCTACTACCGCTAGGGGCACTCAGTCACTTCAAGATACAAGAGCTGCTAATCACATTTTATTCTTTGCTAATTGCTGTATTTCCTCACTAACTGCGGGATCCTCTCGCTAACCGCAAGTAGTTGTGCTATTTGATTAGAGCTCTCATTGGTGCATCGAGTGTGTGTTAAGCGGCTCTTGGATGGATGGGGCCATCGTCCTTGGTGGCTTTGGTGATATTTAAATTGGCGGTCTCCTTGGGGGGGGGGGGGGGGGGGGGGGGGGGAGAGAGAGAGAGAGAGAAGAAGAAGAAGAAGAAGAGAGTTTTAACGTCGTAGGAAACTATCCCAAGAGGCCTTAAAGATCTAGCCGACGAGGAGAGTTGAACTCAAGACCTGTTATTCAAGAGGGAAATGGCATAACGAATCTACCACACTTGGGTGATAGAAAGGTTATACCATTTTCCTCTTTTTATTAGCGCGCGCGCACGCGTGCACACACACACACACACACACCTGAGAGAGAGAGAGAGAGAGAGAGAGAGAGAGAGAGAGAGAGAGAGAGAGAGAGAGAGAGAGAGAGGTTGATTGATTATACTGCAGTGTTGGTGTTATGACGAGAGCACTATCTGACCTGGAATCAGGGGGCCAGGCAATGGTCATTCTTCAGCAAGTTTCCAGTTACATGCTTTTAGCATGTGGCTTGGTGTACATTATTACTGTAAGGCCAAAAGATAAGGAACTCTCGCGTCCATATCACTGTAAGGATTTTAGCGATAATCTTTGCACAATTTTCCAGGGAATCTTATGTATTGGTCATCTGAAGCGTGCTCGGATGAAGAAAGCTGAATCTCGGGAGCAAGCCTTGAGGGATTTGGAGGTAAAGTGGCTCAACTGTCGACATCTTCAAAATGCTTCCAAAATTTTTATTCATGTTCTGCACAGTATTAGTGGCAAGTTATAGTCTACTTTCGGTCAGGTCTTGTTTTTTCTTAGCATTTTGGGGAATTTAATTATGCAAATTAAGAATAAATCTTATATAAATTCAAATCCAGTATAATTCAGAAGCCATTCCAAAAATGTGCAAAACTCAAAGAAAACATTTTAGTAGTAATGCCTTTCAAAGTAGAGCCAGTCATGCCGAGTTTTTCTGTGTGGATTTTGAGTAGTATGAGGTTATTCATGCTGAAAATTCTCTTAATGAATCATGCAGGAACTAGAGAACCGAAGAAAGGAATTGCAGAGTTTGCTGGGCAGGCGGAGCTAACAAGACGTGATGATGGCTCTTACATGCCCAAAAGATGAGTTTTTGGTGCTTTACAAGCTTGTTATATAGCAATCTGGCTACCATGCTCTTTGAGTGGCTCCCCAGTTCTCTCTCGGCGGGTGTACAGATAAACATTCTTACTCTCAACGTTTAAACATGAAATTTTTCTTCAATTCTTCCGAACTCGCCTTTAGGCAGATTTCTTTACTGATGTATGCTCGTCGGCTTCAATGTACTTTGTTAAGATGAGTCTGAGAAGTGTTACCTCCTTGTTGCTTCTAACTTGATTCATTACCAAGTTTGGTCTCTGTAATTTTGGGAATTTAAAAAAACCTCTCAAAACGTCTAAAATGCAAACGTGAAGGTGATGGTGTAGGAGATGAAAAGGCCTTGTGAATTAAAAGATTTTGTACTCTCTATATAAAGAGGGTGTCTAGCATGCATGCAATAAGAGTACCTTTCCCGTAGGGTGTTCTTCTCAATTGCCTTACACTATGTTCCATGTATGTTATGAGTTTATTTATTTGTTTTCATATATAAACATTGTCTACCGAGCTCTATCCCCCCTATCAAGGCAGACTGTTGTAAGGCTCCATCTTGTTGATTGGTGCATCAGTCTTGGGTATTATCTGTCCCAATAATTGTAAATTTGCATGCGTGATTATGTAGCAAAATACTTGCAGACCTGCATTACAATGCAAGAAAACTTCCGGCTACAAAAGGATCGTCTAGCCATAGAGCATCTTTTCTAAGTACTACCTCAAACATATCCAATGTCTCTTGATTTGTTACTTGATGATTGATGTGCAAAAGTTGCTTGGCATAGGTTTAGGTCATCGATGCTCCCTTTGTAAGGTACTCATTGGAAAGAATGGCACATGTTTTTGTCTTGCAAGGCCTCTCTATTGATTTCTTCATGTTGACCACAGTCAAAAGGAGAATTATCATTTTTAGCATGCTAAAACATGCCTCAGAGGTGAAGGTGTACCGAATCTGTTTTTAAAGTGAATGACCTCTTGCGAGAAGCATTTGAAGGATCTCTTGTTTCAGAAGGCCTATGTGATATGTGCACCTTATTTTCTTGTAATTTGAATTGTACACTTGAAATCAATGCATTCAGCTATGGTTAGTAGGCCATTTTTTTAACTTTCCTTTTATTTAAAAGGATCCTTTCTCTCTCTTTGCTTGCATGTCAAGTTTAGGCTAGAATTATCAAGCCCTTGACCTGGAAAACTGTTAAGAGTTATTCCCTATCTTTCAAAAAAACATGTCATGTTGAGGAAGGTGGCCTTACATGCTTAGGCCTTCTCATTTACCTTCTTGTTTGTAATCAAGGACCTCAAATGTGTTGTGGTAAGACCTAGTTTTCATGCTAAAGAGATCGTGTTTGTTTTGCATGCTATCGATAGTATATCTTTCTTTTGCCAACACTTCTGTTCATTATCAAGATCATTCTAATTCCATTTTCCCTTTGCTCGCATAAGTGGGTTTTTCTTGTTTGTCAATGGAAAGATAAGTTATCCCTAGAGTGATGGGCGTATATACAATGCACAAGCGAAAAAACCTCCTAGTGACGGATATAAT
Organism: Adiantum capillus-veneris; assembly: GCF_014529385.1. Classification (NCBI taxonomy): domain Eukaryota; kingdom Viridiplantae; phylum Streptophyta; class Polypodiopsida; order Polypodiales; family Pteridaceae; genus Adiantum; species Adiantum capillus-veneris. Next base: position 49,404,385 of record NC_140954.1, read on the forward strand.
GCCCCGGCGGTCTTAAGTGTGTTCACACACGTCACTACACATGTATTTGTTAACAAATTTCCCCTGGAGTGATGTGGTGAACGAGAGCAAGTATAGGGAAGTGCCATGTCCGGAGGACATGATCAGTCCACAAAGGGAAGTAAGCCCAAAGCTTTGCGGAAAGCTTCTCGCTTCTCACGAGACAATACCTTTGTGAAAAGATCTACAAGGTTGTTCTGTGTTGGCACATAAGCCAAGCTGACCTCTCTTGCTGAGAGTCTCTTCTTGACATAGTGGTAATGCACCTCAATGTGCTTTGTGCGAGCATGAAAAACTGGGTTCCTCGCAATTGCCAATGCGCTCTGACTGTCAGTGTAAATAGTGTTGGCAGTGTCGTGTTCAACACCCAAATCAGCTATAAGACGTATGGGCATACACACTCAATTATAGCTGTGAAGATTGCCCTGTACTCAACCTCACAACTGGAAGTGACCACAATAGGTTGCTTCTTGCTCAACCATGATATGCATGAGCTGCCAAGCATGAAACAAAAACCACTTGTTGACACTTCTGTGTCAAAACAACTAGCCGAATCTGAGTCCGAAAAAGCATGCAAATCTGGCGGCAATGATCCTCCCTTGGGATAAAACAAGCCAAGATGTAAAGTGCCACTCAAGTAGCGAAAAATCCTCTTGACAACTTGCCAATGCTTAGACCTTGAGCTATGCATGAATCTGCTGATTTGTGAGGCTGCAAACTGAATATCCGGCCTCGTGTTGCATACATAAATGAGGCAGCCAATAAGAGTTTGGTAAAGAGTGGCATTGACAGGATCATCAACATCATGAAGACTCAACTTCAAACTTGTTTTCATGGGAGTGGCAATATGGTTGCAATCCTCAAGTCCAAACTTACATAGCAATGTCTTTGTGTAACTTTTTTAACACAAGGTAATACCACCATCACACTGCTTAAAATGTATACCCAACTAATGGTGCAACAACCCCAAATGTTTCATCTTGAAAGTAGCATACAAATCAGCTTTAAATAGTAATATGTCTTTCATTCGGTCCAGTGATCAACAAATCATCCACATGGAGAACCACAATGAGAAGTACATCACTCTCACGCTTTACATACAATGTGCTTTTTGTTGGACTTATGAAGCCTCGTTTGACCGATGAGTGTTAGCTTTCTCATACCAATCACGAGTAGATTGCTTCAACCCATACAAAGCTTTCTTACATTTGGACACTTTATCCTTCTGTCCTTTCTTGACAAAATCGCGAAGCTGCATTACAAAAACTTCTTCAAATATGTCACCATTCGAGAAAGCAGTAACAATGTCTGATTGATGTACATTCCAACCAAAATGAGCTACCAATGCACATAGAAAATGCACAGTAGGCATACGACAATTGCGAGCAAGAGGCTCTTCATAATCTATGCCTTTTTGCTGTGCATAACCTTTTGTAACAAGTGGAGCCTTATAGCGATCAAAATCTCACCATCCGGCTTGTGTTTCAACTTGCAAACCCACTTTGTACCAATGGCTTTTTTGCTAGTAGACAAATCACATAAAGTCCATGTGCCATTTTCTATAAGTGCATCATATTCAGATTGCATGGCGGTCATCCAATTTTTTGAATTTTGTGCTTCATCAAAAGACAGAGGTTCTTCAACATCATGTAAGTTAGACACAACCAAAGCATAACAATATGATGCATAAGATGCATGGCGAGAACTTGAAGGAGTACGACTAGACAAAGGTGCATTCAATTTACTGTCAGACAAAGTATGCACCAACCATTTAGGCATAGCTCTAGCTTGCTCATTCTCAATCCTTTCCTCATCAAGTACATCATGTACATCTGCATCAGGAATAGGTTGGTCTATAAAATTTTTTAAAACATCAATAGACTATACATTTACCTTATTGGAATTTACATTCGAACTTCCACCACTGAAAAGAGGCAACAAAGTGTCATAAATGTCCAGTGAGATTACATTACTGTCTCTAGTACATGACAACAAGGGTTGAATATAATCTTTCACAAACACAACATCCTGTGAGACCAAGATATGCTTTGTTTGTGGATGATACAACCTTTAACCTTTGCTTTTAGCACTATAACCAACAAAAATATATTTGACAGCCTTATCATCCACTTTTCTGCGCTGTGTTTGTGGCACGAACGCATATGCCAAACAACCAAAAACATGCATGTGCTCAATAGAAGGCTTTCTATCATGCCATGCTTCATATAGAGTCTTAGACTGTAAAGCTTTTGTATGACACCTGTTTAATACATAAGTAGCACACATGATGGCCTCCAGCCATCCAAAACGAATGCAACAAAGCTTGACTTTTGAACATACATCGCGCCATTTCCGTAAGTGATATGTTTTTCCTCTCAGAGAAACACCATTTTGCTGAGGCCTATAAGGCACTGTACATTGGTGTTTTATCCCACGACTAGCGATAAATGCATTAAATTCATGAATATACTCCCTCCCTCGATTGGAACGGAGGGTGTCCATAGTTCATTTGGAGGCATTTTCAGCCATAGTCAGAAATTGCTTGAAGCACAAAATTACTTCGGACTTATCTTTAAGCGGATATACCGATGTATGCCTTGAGTAATCATCAATGAAATTCATGAAGTATAGGTAATTGCCCAAGGACGGAGCTTGCATGGACCCACAAACATCACTATGCACAAGCTGCAACCTGCATGTGGCCCTAACGAAACCATCCTTTGGAAACTTACAATGCTGCATCTTACCCAAAATACAGCCTTCACAAACATGTTTGATAGGTGCTTCAAGAGATAGAAAAGAAGCAACAATATCGAATTTCTGCAAATGCAGCAAACTGACAAAATTCAGATGCCCAAAACGTACGTGCATGCCAAAGTTTTGCAGTTGAAATAGCCTTAGAATCCACAACTGAATTTGCAATATTCTATCCACACTTGTCATACGAAGTGAGCTTATACACCCACGACATAAAATGCCAAATGCAACAATTTAATCACCAAAATTGAGATCATGTACTATACATCACTACAAGACCAAGTCTAGCAAGTGCAGATACAAATAAATGATTCTTCTTGATCGCAACTTCATACAATACATCAATAAGTATGAAAGAACTGCCATTTGCAGCAGTAAACATAAGCTTTTTAACTCCCTTGACCGGATAAGAGGCATTGTTAGCACAAGTGATTGAATTCCCATGAGGGACATCCTCAAGAGAGGTAAACAAGTGACGATGAGAGGTAATGTGCTTTGTAGCACCACTGTCAAAGTACCACACATGAACATTTGCAGTAACTGACAAACATGCATCATGGATAGTAGGATCAGAAGTTCACTCTGCACTAAAATCCCATTTTGCATCAACATCAACATCACAGTCTCCTTTCACAAAAGACTCAACAATAGTTGCATTTGTAGTGGAAGCAGTGGAACAAGCCTCTTTACTCTTAGACTCTTTGGCCTTCAACTTAGGACACTTCTTGATGAAATGATCATTAGATTTAAGATAATGGCAACGCATCTTCTTTTTGTCCTTATCACCAGAATTCCCAGACAAATTGCTGCGAGTAGAAGCATTAGGAACAAGTGATTTACCACTTGCAGAAGAACCATGAGAAGTGGATACATTGCTATTACCACCTTTTCTTTGAGCAACAATAAAGGCCCGTTCAATTGCACACTGTCTAGTCCTGTTTTTTAATTGAAAGTGACTCTTGCAACAACAATGTGCATAATGCATCAACCTTGACAGCTTCTGGATTTCCTTGGGTTATGAGTCTCCAAGCACTAGCAAAAGTCTGGTAAGAATCTGGAAAGGCATCAAGAGCAGTTTGCACAAGGGAAGTGTCTGAAATAACTTTACTTGCAGAAATAAGTTGCTCATTGATATCCTTGATACTAGCAAGGAAAATTTCCATGTCATCTTCCTCATGCATAATCTTCGACTCCAGATCTTTATGCAATAATGCAATTTTTGCCTCATTGCGACTTGCATAAAGATCAACTAGAAGATCCCAAGCTTGTTTTGTAGATTTTGCTGAACAAATGTGAGGAGTAATAGTGCGCTTCACAGACAACGCAATCAATGAAATGAGCTTGTGCATCTTTTACATCCCAAAACGAGCTTGCTCAGCTGTAGACAAAACAGCTCTGGCAGCAGCAACCCTGCCACCAAAACCTGCAACATCCTCAACATCGCCTACATCCTCTGAACTAGGACGTACATCAATGCCCTACACAATGTTCCAAACGCCCTTTGACACAAGGACATGTTGCATCATGTAAGCCCACATAGAGTAATTGTCCCCGTCCAACCTATCCTCAGTAGCAAACATCTTGAACACATTTGTGTTGTTGTCAGCCAATGGCAAATGCCTGATGTGAAAACTGCCCGAAAAGAGGAGAAACAGAGTGGGAACAACATGTGCTATATAGCACAAACTGTAGAAGACTATGCGGGACCTGTTATGCACAAAACGACATTGACAGAATTTCTGCACAAAATGAGGAAATAGCCTGCGCAGTATTGCCTATAGTGGAAACAGAGACCGAAATGAGCTCAAATTAAGAATCTAAGCAGACCAAGCTCTACGAGCTTACCTTGAATATTTTTTGACCTGCAAAAGCTCGCACAAAAAGTTCACAGAAATCAGAGAAAGTGAGCAGGCGTGTGCTGGAGCTGCTAGCGACTAAGCCCGAGAGGACGCAACCTGCTCTGATACCAATTGTTAGAATTAGGGTTGTAGGAAAAAACACATAGCTTGGAGAAGACGAAGGAACCTCAAGGCACACAATAGAGAGTATATTACTTAGTGTGCAATGGAAAGATAAGTTAGCCCTAGAGTGATGGGCGTATATACAATGCATAGGGGAAAAACCTCCTAGTGAGGGAAAAAATGCCCCGGTGGTTTTAAGTGTGTTCACACACATCACTACCATATGTATATGGTAACGTTTTAGGTGCTTCTAAGTGAGAAACTAAACAGGTTCTCACTACCTACACAATACTACCGTGAACAACTAGGGGCTATTTAAAGTCATGTTACTATCAATTTGTGTAGTAGTATGGACTTGAACTAGTTCTATTGACACCGGTCTCTTGTACTTTTGCTATGGCATTGAAGCTCTCCACCATGGATTCATATGGTGTAAGTTGCAACAATGAAGTACTTGAAATTTATTTTTGATTCACTTTTAATACTTCAAATGAAGATTTTTGGATTTGGGAATGCTCAACCATTGCTGGAATGCTGCAACACTTAGCTTTTCTACTTTTGATTGTAACATGGAAGCATTAGCCACCTGGACTTTTGGCTTTAGAAAGTATGTATATGCCAATGTACATGTTTTGAAATCTTTTTACAAAAAAACTGAAAAAGAAATTTGCATTATGTGTATATGCATGAATAGATGTACTACCTATATCCCAGACACATGTATCTTGTTGGAATCTACCTCCAAATTCCAAGGCAAAAAGTGTAGTGGGTAGTGGAATTAAAGGAAATTTTAAAGGTTTCACTTTTAGTTGTTGATCTTGCCCACCTCTGGCACACGCCTTGGGGGGAGGGGAGGGGGGGGGGGGGGTTGGGGTTTCACTTACAAGAAATCACCTATATCTCGTGCGTTCAAAGGGTATTAGAACAACTCCAATACTTACATGTTCTAAGCTAATAAAAAAACCCTTTTTTCTTATGAAACTTACGGCATGCGATTTTGTTGAAGTTTAAAAACATTACCCAACAAAAGCCCACTTATTTTGAGATGTTTGTTTGTCATAATAATCAATATCTAATTCTCCTACATGATTTTCTCATATTAAACTGATCATTTAATGTGGGGAAGTGCCAGGGGAGAAAAAGCTAGAATATTGGTTAAGTTAGCAGACCGACCACAGTAGGGATCCAAAGGAGGGAAAATAGGGATCTAAAGGGGGGCCATCTGCAAAAGAACCATGTGCAAACAATGGGCTAAAAAGACCCTAAGGTTCAGTCCATTAAGACTTCCAAAATGCTAAGGTTCCAAAATTCAAAGGTTGTGTCCAAAGGTCAAACCTAGGGGAAATTGGATGCTTTGTGTGTGACTAAAAAGGTCTTTGCAATCCCTACATGGGAGGGGGCGAGCCCTAAAGGTAGGGGATGAGAGAGAAAGCCACACACACACACACACACACACACACACACACACACACACACACACACACACACACACACACACACAGGCTCCCTTTACACAAAGGGAATGAGGGACACATGTCAGCTCCCTAGGCCAGATGCCCACAAGGTGTGCCCAATTTCTATTGGATGACCCTTGAAGTGGACCAATGAGATTTAGACTAGAGTAAATCTAGTTTAATTAATTTAAAAACATTTAATAAAAGAAACCAATGATAATTAAGTCTCCTAGAAGACTATTGGGCAGTCTCCCAAGGGGTCCAATGAGAATTCAGGAGCCTCATGGCTTGCCTGATTCCTATTGGCCAGGAGGCAAAGGGGTCCAATGAGAGTTTAGTTTAATTATTTAATTACCTAAAGCTCTCACAAAAGGGGAAAGGGGGACACATGTCAGAAGGCTATCACTTATGCTGCTTAATTGTGATTGGCTTGACTTGGGGAGGGCCAATAAGCCTTCAACAAGAGCAAATAGCAAGAGGGATCGCCCAAGAGAGAGAGGGGGCTGATTTTTGCAAGGCATTATCACACACAAACTCACACAAGCTCATGTGTGAAGAAAGAGAAGACTATCTCTTCCCAAGCTTTAATGGAGAACTCATCACCTACTCCAAGCTTGTGAGATAGAAGCCTACATCAACACTCTCTTGGCATGTGGATGCAAATCCAACCAAGAGCCAAGCTTCAATGCATGCTCATCTCCTCTACCAAGCTAATTACTAAGCTAAGCTATGCTAATATGAGTGATTATGTGAGGAGATGTACATCTTTCTCGTAAGATACTCCTTCTTCCTCTCAATCTACTCTCATACCCTGCTAGCTCTCACCATCTTCGAAGGTGTGTGAGGTCTTGGGTCTGAGAACGGGGATAATTCAAGTTGTGTTTATTAAGTGTTTTGCTTAGTGCATCAAGTTTCCATCTTCATTGCACTAGCTAGTCTTGAAGGAACACAAAGAATTGTATTGTACAATGTCTCTCTTGATGGGAGAAACCATAATACAAAGCCTTTTGGAGGGGGGACCGGCTCCATGCAAATCCGGTCCTCAACTGTTGTCAATAGCTTAATTCATCTCTCTTTTGAAAGTATTGTTGATGCTATCTAACTAGGTGTTATGCTTTTTGTTGCTCTCTCCACCCAAGCACTCTTGTAATTCTCATCAGGAATCCATTCTAATGAAATGCCCACTATGTTCATACTAATTTCCGCTACACATAAGTTATTAGGCCATTAAATGTTACATTGGTATCAGAGCTCAAGGTTTCTCTTTTCTTGCTCAAGAAGGGAGGTCCTCAAGCTAGCTACAAATGGTTGGTATTATTAATTGCCTGTGAGTAAGTAGAATAGGGATTTTTCAGCCTTGCAGTGCGCCTGCCTTTGTGCAGTTAACGGGGCATCACCGTCGAGAGCTATGGTCTTAATAGTGGAGTCCTACGGGGCTTGCCTACGGCTTAACCACTATTGAGCTATTAGAAGCTTAACAGGAGCCGGTGCTGTTTTGGTGTTGAAAGACCCTCTCTTCTATTCCTTGCAATTAATGGTATTCAAGCCGCGGGTACAATAGCTTGAGTGCTTTTTCTAAAGGGGTAAAGAGGAGTAGCAACTAGGGCTTGAAGTGCCAAAGTACACATAAAAAGTTTACACCTAAAAGTTGTTAGAATGGCTGACAATAGTAAAGAGAGTGAAATTAATGTTGATAACTTTGATTTTGCTCATGAGCAAGCTAGTAATGATGCTTCAATGCTTGTTAACTATCTTGTTTCTAGGCTTCAACAAGCCATGGGCAATCCATCTCTCCAAAGTGAAGTGCAACAGCAGCTCCGTGCTCACGGGATTCTTCAAGCTATTCACCATGACGAGAGAACACCTAGGAAACCTCCTTGTGAGACTACCAAAAGAGGTCTCTCTCCGATTCGGGAAGAAGAAGAGAATCCTTATGAAGGGCTCAAGAATTTACTTCTTGATGATGCATATCCTTCCCAAAGGAGAACTCAAGAGCCTCCACTGAAGGAACGAGAAAGAAGCGAGTCCCCTGCCACCTCGACGGAGATGGCTCCACGAAGACGGCGGGCTAAACGCTCTCCATCACCACCAAAATTGGAGATGAGGGCTTCACGGAGTCCTCTAAGCTACGCCATGTAGCTATGCACTTTCAAAAGTTCCAGACAATGATGGTCTAGCCTATGAGCCAACGGTGAAGCTTCACAAACATGGAAAGCTTTAAGAGCTTCCATTATGAAGCAGTTTTTGGCCACCGATGCCAAAGACAAAGTACTCACCGAATGGCGAAGCTTAAAGCTCTCTCCCAATGAATCCATCCACCAATATATAGACAAGTTTTGGGACCTACAACTCAAAGCCACTGTCTTCAAAAAGTTGGATTTTGGAGAGCAAAAGCAACAATTTTGTGCGGGCTTAACCGAAGAAATGGCGGAGTATGTCAACTCCCAAAGGCCACGTACCATATCGGCGGTAATACACCATACTATGGTGGCCTCTCTAATCAATTTCCAAACGGGGGCAAAAAGAAATAATAAGCCCCCGGAAAACAAGGGTTCCAATGAGCCTAAGGGGAAGGACAATGTCCAAAAGTCTCCTAAGGGCAACTCCAACAAAGCTAAAGAGAAGGGAGTTTACAAAGGTAAGAATAAACTCTCTCCTGAAGAGCTTGAGCATTATCGTAAGGATAACCGATGTTTCAAGTGCGACGAACAAGGGCATGCGTACCGCGCTTGTCCCCAAAAGAACAACCGCCAAGATCCTCCTAGAGCTTCCTTGGTTGAGGAGGAAACTCACCAAACTCACCACAAAGGATCTCCTCTATGCCATGCTTGGGGAAAGGTAAGAGAACATGATGATTTTATTCTCTTTGACCCTGGTTCTACTCACAATTTTATATCTATGGAGTTAGCCACCAAGCTAGGCATACAATCCTACGAGATGGGAGATGTCCTACCCGCAGACAATGCCTTCAAGGGGAAAGAATCTTCAGTCACTCCCTTAATCGGGAAATTGAGCCTTCATGTCCAAGGCTATGTGGACAAAGAGGACTTCTTTATCTCTCCTCTCAAGCATGAGGATGTAATCCTAGGGGCACCATGGTTTGACCGCCTGGTTGCCGATGTTAAATTTCCTGAAAGGAGAATCTCCTTTAAGTTCAGGGAAAAAGACATGTATATAGATGCTAAGGAAATGGGTAACACCATCCCCATTGTACATACACCAACTTTCAACAAGTCAATAAAGAGCTCTATTTCCGTGTACATGATTTTTGTTAAAGATTCTCAAATGAACTTAATGCTTTAACAAAAGAAAATAAAAGCAACCAAAAGGAGTTAGAGTTATCCAATTTTCTCAAGGGGTTTCAAGATGTTTTTATTGACGACATCCCTTGTGAGCTACCTCCTAAACGAGGTAATGATGACCATGCAATTGAACTTCTTCCAGGAAGTTCACCGCCTAATAAACCTCCTTATAGAGTTTCTCAAGCTCAACAAGAGGAGATTATGCGGCAAGTGCATGAGTTAGTTGAGAAGGGCATGGTTAGGCCTAGCTCATCTCCATTTTGCTCACCTGTGCTATTAGTGCAAAAGAAAGACGGCACATATCGTATGTGTGTCGACTATAGAGCACTAAATAGGATCACTATCAAGAATAGTTTCCCGTTCCACGGGTAGAAGACCTATTTGATAAGCTACAAGGATCGACCTACTTCAGTAGGATTTACCTAAAAAGTGGCTATCATCAAATAAGGATAGTTGATCAAGACATTGTAAAGACCGCATTTCGTACTACATTTGGTCTTTACGAATACATTGTCATGCCTTTTGGCTTGACCAATGCACCAGCCACATTCAACCGCTTGATGGAGAAGCTGTTCAGGCCTCATTGAACCTTCACTGGAGTGTTCTTTGATGATATTATCATCTACTCTAATTCAATTGAGGAACACAAGCAACATCTCCAGGTAATATTTCAAGTTTTAAGAGAGAATAAACTTTATGTTAATCGAAAGAAAAGTGAATTTTTCTTGCAAGAGATTAAGTATTTAGGTCACATTATCTCTCAAGATGGCATCCAAATGGATCCATCCAAGTTAGAGGTAATAAAAGGATGGCCTAAACCAAGGAATCTTCATGAACTAAGAAGCTTTATAGGTATGTGTGCATACTATAGACGCTTCATAGAAAAGTTCTCACAAATTGCAGGACCATTACATGACCTAACAAAGAAAAGCGTTAGGTATACATGGTCTGCTAAGGAGAACAATGCTTTCGAAAAGCTTATCTCTCAACCTGTGCTTACACTACCAGATCTCTCAAAACCATTTGAGGTCCAATGTGATGCTTGTGGTGATTGCCTTGGAGCTGTTTTGCTCCAAGAAGGGCATGCCATAGGCTATTAGAGTCGAAGGCTCAACCCTGTTGAGCAAGCTCTAGGCATATACGAAAAGGAACTCCTTGCAGTTCTACATGCCTTAGACTCATGGAAGCACTATTTATTGGGGACTCCTTTCATTCTGCGAACGGATCACCAAAGTCTTAAGTACTTCATGACACAGATCAAGCTCTCCGACAAACAAATGAGGTGGGCAAATTTCCTTTCGCAATTTCATTTCCATATTGCTCACATTACTGGCAAGCATAATCAAGTAGCTGATGCACTCTCAAGACGGCCGAGAGTGAATGCGGTTTCCATAGCAACTCACAATGATCTATCTTCAATGATAGATGAGTATGCTATTGATCCCGATTTTAGAGATGTGATTTCAGCCCTTGCATTAGGGAAGAAAGAAGAACCATTTACTTTACAAGATGGTTATCTTCTCTATGGCAATAGACTATGCGTTACTAACTCACTACGTGAGAAAGTAATGTATGAATCTCATGTTCCACTTTATGAGGGAATTGAAACATATTTCTATTGGCCTACCATGAAAGTGAACATACAAGAGTATGTTTCCAAATGTGTGGTATGCCAAAAGACAAAATTTGATAGAGGGAAACAACTTGGATTGCTTCAACCCTTGCCAATCCCTAATTCACCATGGGAGAGCATATCCATGGACTTTATCTTTGGATTGCCTAAGTCTATCCATGGGAATACGGGAATATAGACGATAGTAGATAGGTTTAGTAAACAAGCTCATTTTATACCTGTCAAAAAGACTATCAAAGCACATCAAATGGCAACCCTCTTCATTTCACAAATTTCAAGTACCATGGCTTGTCAATGTCCATAGTGTCGGATAGAGATCCTAGAATGACCAGTAATTTCTAGAAGGGTCTCTTTGAGAACTTAGGGACAAGGCTAAACTTCTCTTCAACCTATCATCCACAAACGGATGGCCAAAGTGAAATAGCTAACCTAACCATTCTCGATCTACTAAAAGCCTATGTAACGATTAGAAGAGCCCAAGCCTTTAAAGAAAACAATTGGGTCTTGTTAAAGTTTCCCAAGGCTCGATTAAGGCACACGACGGGCAAGAATCCTACGGGCCAACAAAAGTAGTATGCTAAACTAGCAAAAAGGTACTATGGTCCCTTTCAGATTCTTAGGCCAATCAATGAGATGGCCTATCAACTCAAGTTGCCCAATCATTGGCTCATACACAATGCTTTTCATGTGAGCCTATTAAAGCCTTACAAAGGAGAGCCACCTCAAGAACCAACTATTGAAGACCCACCGGAGATCGAGGACCAAGAGGAGGTGCTGCAGCCCGAGTCCATTCTTCGACATGAAGACAAGGTATTAAGAGGCGGTAAGACTATCCGACGATATCTTATTAAGTTGAAGAATTATCCTTTTGAAGATGCTAGATGGATGCAAGGCATACAATTAAAGGATAACCTAAACCTTGTCAATGCTTACAATGCTTCCCAAGAGTAAGCAAATGTACAAAATGTTAAAAATGAACAAAGTTTTTGTCTTATAAGACTCTCTTTTTCTTTATTTGTGCACAAAAATGAAGTAGTATGCATGCTTAGATCAAGTTTGCGGAGACGACGTCTCCCAAACACCAAGTAGAGCTTGTCACTCTACTATGGAAGACTGATAGGACTAATGTGCAGACATGCTTGCGGCAGCCTCAGGCTCTCAAGTGCCAAATGGACTAGTCATCCATTGTGGAATGATGTCGTAGGGTAACATAGGGATCCTCTACCCGCTAAGAAAAGGACTCATGAATATGCTTTATCTTCTCTACACCATAGTCGAGGACGACTATGATTTCAAGAGAGAGGTAATGTCATAATAATCAATATCTAATTCTCCTAAATGATTTTCTCATATTAAACTGATCATTTAATGTGGGGAAGTGCCAGGGGAGAAAAAACTAGAATATTGGTTAAGTTAGCAGACCGGCCACAGTAGGGATCCAAAGGAGGGAAAATAGGGATCCAAAGGGGGGGCCATCTGCAAAAGAACCATGTGAAAACAATGGGCTAAAAAGACCCTAAGGTTCAGCCCATTAAGAATTCCAAAATGCTAAGGTTCCAAAATTCAAAGGTTGTGTCCAAAGGTCAAACCTAGGGGAAATTGGATGCTTTCTGTGTGACTAAAAAAGTCTTTGCAATCCCTACATGGGAGGGGGCGAGCCCTAAAGGTAGGGGATGAGAGAGAAAGCCACACACACACACACACACACACAGGCCATCTGCAAAAGAACCATGTGAAAACAATGGGCTAAAAAGACCCTAAGGTTCAGCCCATTAAGACTTCCAAAATGCTAAGGTTCCAAAATTCAAAGGTTGTGTCCAAAGGTCAAACCTAGGGGAAATTGGATGCTTTCTGTGTGACTAAAAAAGTCTTTGCAATCCCTACATGGGAGGGGGCGAGCCCTAAAGGTAGGGGATGAGAGAGAAAGCCACACACACACACACACACACACACACACACACACACACACACACACACACAGGCTCCCTTTACACAAAGGGAATGAGGGACACATGTCAGCTCCCTAGGCCAGATGCCCACAAGGTGTGCCCAATTTCTATTGGATGACCCTTGAAGTGGACCAATGAGATTTAGACTAGAGTAAATCTAGTTTAATTAATTTAAAAACATTTAATAAAAGAAACCAATGAGAATTAAGTCTCCTAGAAGACTATTGGGCAGTCTCCCAAGGGGTCCAATGAGAATTCAGGAGCCTCATGGCTTGCCTGATTCCTATTGGCCAGGAGGCAAAGGGGTCCAATGAGAGTTTAGTTTAATTATTTAATTACCTAAAGCTCTCACAAAAGGGGAAAGGGGGACACATGTCAGAAGGCTATCACTTATGCTGCTTAATTGTGATTGGCTTGACTTGGGGAGGGCCAATAAGCCTTCAACAAGAGCAAATAGCAAGAGCGCTCGCCCAAGAGAGAGAGGGGGACTGATTTTTGCAAGGCATTATCACACACACACTCACACAAGCTCATGTGTGAAGAAAGAGAAGACTATCTCTTCCCAAGCTTTAATGGAGAACTCATCACCTACTCCAAGCTTGTGAGATAGAAGCTTACATCAACACTCTCTTGGCATGTGGATGCAAATCCAACCAAGAGCCAAGCTTCAATGCATGCTCATCTCCTCTACCAAGCTAATTACTAAGCTAAGCTATGCTAATATGAGTGATTATGTGAGGAGATGTACATCTTTCTCGTAAGATACTCCTTCTTCCTCTCAATCTACTCTCATACCCTGCTAGCTCTCACCATCTTCGAAGGTGTGTGAGGTCTTGGGTCTGAGAACGGGGATAATTCAAGTTGTGTTTATTAAGTGTTTTGCTTAGTGCATCAAGTTTCCATCTTCATTGCACTAGCTAGTCTTGAAGGAACACAAAGAATTGTATTGTACAATGTCTCTCTTGATGGGAGAAACCATAATACAAAGCCTTTTGGAGGGGGGACCGGCTCCATGCAAATCCGGTCCTCAACTGTTGTCAATAGCTTAATTCATCTCTCTTTTGAAAGTATTGTTGATGCTATCTAACTAGGTGTTATGCTTTTTGTTGCTCTCTCCACCCAAGCACTCTTGTAATTCTCATTAGGAATCTATTCTAATGAAATGCCCACTATGTTCATACTAATTTCCGCTACAGATAAGTTATTAGGCCATTAAATGTTACATTTGTCTGTCTCTCTCTCTCTCTCTCACTCTCTCTCTCTCTCTCACTCACACACACACACACACACACACACACACACACACACACACACACACACACACACACACACACACACACACACACACACACACACACACACACACACATGTTGCTATTTATACAAAGTATAACTCCTTCTAGTATATAGGAGTGGCTTGTTGCTATTTCTTCCTATGTATAATTAGCTGGGACTGTTGGCTTGGATATTTTTTGGTGAATAGAAGGTTTGAATTCACTAGGTGAATAAAAGGTTTCAATTCACTCATTCACTCGCCCATCATGGCCCTATGCTCGCACCAACTAAATACACTTCCTCCATCATGGACCCATATACTTTCTTTTCTCTCTTTCTCTCTCTCTCTCTCTCTCTCTCTCTCTCTCTCTCTCTCTCTCTCTCTCTCTCCCCCCCTCCTTCTTTATACATTATCGTGGGCACTATCGGCTCATAAAAATCTAGTGCTACAATATTCTCCAACGGTAATTAGACATGGTGGTGATATTTAATGAGATCCATGCAAGGAATTGGAATTTTCTCTCTCTCATACTTCCCTCAAATAGTGAGGTGAACATGGCCTATGTGTATTAAAACACTCACCCATCGTGTGAAGGATCTGTGCGTGGCAATCCTATGCGGGCACCCTTATCCCTCATCGAATCTGGTACACACACACACACACACACACACACACACACACACACACACACACACACACACACACACACACACACACACACACACAAGATCTCTTCCTGCCACATGAAATCTTGCTCGGTCTCTTGCGGCCCTTGTCTGTTTTCCTCTTTCCACGATATCCTGTTGGGTATCTATTCGTTTTTGTGCTCTCAAGGATCTCTCTCTCTCTCTTTCTCTCTCTCTCTCTCTCTCTCTCTCTCTCTCACACACACACACACACACACACACACACACACACACACACACACACACACACACACACACACACACACACACACACACACACACACACACACACACACACACACACACACACACACACACACACACACACACGCACACACGCACGCACGCACGCACACACACACACACCGTCATTGAGACAGTGTGGATCTCCAGATAGGAGGACATCACGAAGCCATTCACAATCGCAATTTCGTATGAATGACATTTCGGATTGGTCTTTTGAAACGTGCGGGAAGATTAGCCTCTCAAACGGGTCTCACACACTTGTATTCAAGCGGCTGATGCCTGATTAGCATTGGACTCATGTAGGTGCTTTTTGCACTTACTTAGAAATGATCTCCTTTGTTTTGAATGTTTCTTATATGCTTGTATGGTTATGCATGGCTTGACATTGAGGTGAGTCGAATCAACTACTGTGGATGAAAGTACGATGATAACCTTAGTTTCTACCGTGAAGCACAAACTGATTGATTGGGGTTTGAAACATATCTCTGAACACTATTTTCAAAAGAGGACTTTATAACTGAAATAACTAGAACTTGAATTATTAATTATTTTTGTTAAAGCCATTTATAATTTGAGGTCATCGCAATTATATATGCTGTTAATTCTATTAGTGCATTGGAAAAGTTTTGAATATACACGGTTGGTTTAGTTTTGCCTTCAAACTTTAAGAAGAAATTTGAATGGAAATTCTTTCAAAAGCATAAATGGTAGATGGGAAAGTTTATTAATGTTGGCTAAGATTCATGGATACATGCTAATGTCTGATAAGACGTAAACCTCCCATGGAGGGTCTCATTGTGAGATGGCTAAAGCTGTATGTTTTGAAATCTGTTCTTATTACAAACATGATGTCGTTCGATTTTAGTTAGGTAGTCCGTAGTAGGTTTTAACCTTACCCAGTTACCTACCGAGATGTTTCTCTCCTTGATTCATACTTGTAATTAAACGATAAACCCTATCGTAAATGCATGGACCTAGCCTCATGTGGTAGAGAATTTTTAATGACTGTTGCACGCATGCATAACCAGTATGATACCTGTGGGTTCGATAGATCTAATACCTGGTTTGTTATGGGTATAATTCTCATTCATGTTTGTACAGATAGATCTAATACCTGGTTTGTTATGGGTATAATTCTCATTCATGTTTGTACATATATGATACAATGATTGTAAAAGAAATTGCTAGCAAAGTTAATCAATTTGAATACCTTGTAGGTTACATACAATTTTCTTTTTAACATAGAATTACATTTGGGAGATGGTTTACTAATATTTTGCAATCTTTCTTGAAATACAAACGTGGTGTTGCCAGATTTTTAGTAGGATGGTTATAGGAGCTAGTACTTTGCGACATATGGATGGTTTTTGGAAACACAGTATACATGCTACTTTTTGCTAAGAAAGCCGTAAACCTCTTGTAGAGGGTCTCATTGAGAGATGGAAAAAATTGAAAATTAATTGAATTACAAACAAGATGTTGCCAGATTTTTGTAGTTTGTCTGTATTGGCCTTTAACCGAAGATTAGATAGTAAGACACTAGCATGAAAACACACTAAAAAATTATTTTAAAACAAAGGCAATTAATGGTCATATCCTCAAGGTAAGTTGTAAGCTAGGTCTACATGTGTGACATGGATAAAAATTGGATCCAGTGTTGCACACCTGCAGCAAGCACAAACATAGCTAGTTCTAAATGAATGTTTTTGTATGGATGTGTTAGGAAATAGGACGTAGCTAAATAGATATTTGAGTAGACCGCTTTGTGTAGCTACAACATTGAACAATGAATTATCAGGACTTGGTTATAGTCCCGACTCTCTGAAAATTCCTGTACTCTTCCCAACATATAAGAATCATAAGCATAAACTTAGATGGATTTCTGACGCTTCCAAAAGCCTGTTCTCTTGTGTTACGAATGATATCACCCACTGCTTAAATTTTGTTCTACTAGAAATTGAAGATATCTGTGCCATCAAACATAGCGATATAAAGAGATTCAGAAATATAAATTATTTCCCTTTTTGGGTCATAAAAAACGCAGCCGAGGTGTATATCAACCTCCCAGAAAACATTTTCTCTATCTTCACGGCAGACATAATTCGATGTTATGAAAATATCCTTTAGATGGACCGTATGGGCTTGTTAATACCTTATCTTGTCTTATAAAGATCGCCTTTTCCCACAGAAAGAAGCTTGGGTATACATGCATCTCACAAAAAGGGAATAAAGATGGTTTAAAAAATTGAATAAATCTACACCTTTCATCTTTAAAGAGGATGATTTATATAAGTATATCTTCTGGCTACTTAATAACAGTTGTATCCAATTAGGTGATACTTGCTACAAACAAATTCTAGGGATCCCAATGGGATTTGCATGCTCTCCGATTATGTGTAATCTCTATCTCTGTTACTTCGAATACCAGTGGCTCCTAAAAATATTAAATAACCCAGCAAGTACTTCGTTACTCACACACTTTGAACATTCATTCAGATTTATGGATGACGTGTGTAGCCTCAACAATCCTATGTTTGAGATTATGCTTAATGATATATATCCACCTTGCCTTAATATTGAACCTACATTCTCCGAGAGAGTTCTATGGCACGATAAATGGATTATTTCTAAGACACACTTCCTGAATATCGAGTTTACTTTAACTCCCCCATTTTCGGGAAATTTTTATACTTGCTATTTCTTGGAAAAGAGAAAAGCTTAAGCTTGCGTCCTCTGAAACACAAATTGAAGTATAGTACTCTAGATAATGATACAGATCTTGGATTGATTTTTTAGAACAGACGTTTAATTTACTGATTTAACTAAAAGATATTCTGGAATTACTGAATACTTCGGGGGTATTGCCCTAGTTTTGGATATTTTGTAGGAAATGAATGGCATCATATACAGAAGTGTGGTAGATAGCTGGTTTCAAATGTACTTGGACTTTTTTACCATAGTACTTCAATAATTGGGAATATTATTGAATGTTTACTATTACTGCTCACCTAGTCAGCATACACACTGATTTTTTACTAGCCATAGTTCGTTGGAACCTCGAATATTCAATAATATTTGCTGGCCATTGACTGCTGGTTTTTTATTTTTCTCTCAACTATATATTAACTGGTCTTTTTCTAACATCTGGCTGTATATAACACAAAATGCTTCTAGTAGGTTGGTTAAAAAAAAAGGGTGCTTGATACGATGAGTAGCCTCAACAATCCTATGTTTGAGATTACGCTTAATGATATATATCTACCTTGCCTTAATATTGAACCTACATTCTCCGAGAGAGTTCTATGGCACGATAAATGGAGTATTTCTAACACACACTTCCTGAATATCGAGTTTACTTTAACTCCCCCCTTTTCGGAAAATTTTTATGCTTGCTATTTTTTTGAAAAGAGAAAAGCTTAAGCTTGCGTCCTCTGAATTTACAAAGAGGAAAAACAATAGACCTTTCAAGAATTCTCTACACACCTGTTTAGGAATTCTTTTTCTTATAATGTATGCCTCATCCGACTCTTTTAGAGCATACGAAGAAATCAATACTCTGATTACCAAGTTCATTAATAATGGGTTTACAAAAAAAGACCTTGTTGCATGCATCTACAACTCCCTAGAAAAACACAACCGGACCTACCTTAAGTTTGTTTGACTTACAAAATTTGATAAGTCTACTTAAATCATAACAAAATCTAACTATAGCATAGCATTTTGCAAATTAATACAAACACTTCCTGAGGTAGTAGGCCCCTATTCTATGAGGTTTACTACCTCATAGGATATGGTGCCTAGGAATGGGTGGGCACGCACACACACACACACACACACACACACACACACACACACACACACACACACACACACACACACACACACACACACACACACACACACACACACACACACACAAAATCTTTCACTGGACAAAAAAATCTTAGCTGATGATTATTCCAGGAGCCCTTCATCTACATCTCTATTATGCCGCCCATTACATGATCACACAAACAGCTGTCACAGTAGAAGCAGGTGTTTGGACGCTCAGCTAAAGGTAGGATATGAGTCGCCAAGACTACCCCATATTCCTGAGTGCGGAGAGTACTGTTAAAATATCCTCTTAGTTGATGACCATAACTACGGTACAAGAAAATCTTATGAGAAGGTAGAACCTGGGCTAGCAGGTATAACCGATCTGAAAAACCCGGCTTTATTGAATATTCTATGTAATAACACTGTGGCCTTAGGCCCAGTGCCTCATCAACCATCACCAGTCGGATATTGTTTTTGAAATGCTCACGACCCCAAAGAGTCACTCACGTCACTCGGTCCTGATACGTCCACCACTTAGTTTGGGAAACTGAGGTTCCTAACTGTGGAAAAAAATGAAGTTCATAACGGAGTAAGATTGCTCTCCGAGTAGATGTACTTGACAGATAAAGATGTGCAGTTGCTATGGAAAAAACCTGTTCTTGACTGTATGCCATAATTTGTTAGATACTCCAGGTAAGCAGATTAGCTGAAGATGCTAAACTCCGGAAATGTTATTGTGGACTTGGTTTTTGTAAGAATATCACCCATCTTTTATAGACCCACAATTTTTTTTGACTCCTAGACCAGATTGGAAAGAAAATAGATTACCCAAAACTGATTATACTTTCACCGTTAAGATCGGCACATATTTTCCCCTAGTGGATAGCTGAATGACATAAATCTTACTATAGGGTTGGGAAGTAGGTGTAAACCTGCTATTTATGATCATCCGAGGCTTAATACAATAAACTCGTAACAAATTTACGGAACAGGTATCGACTATGGGAATAGATTGTTATCTATTGCAATTGGGTATGTGGTGTACAATATGAGCTTTCCGTGCATTTAACTTTATACTATCTGTTCATTGTTTAGAAAATGCTCTGTAGAAGGGTTTGTTACACCGGGTGTGCAATGTAGCTGGAGTTGCTCCGGAAAATTTACTATGGACTCGGTTTTTTGTAAAAATATCACTTTCTCTTTTATGAACCCACTTGAAGACTCCGAGACCAAAACAGAAATTAAAAAAAACTACCCAATAGTGGTTATATCTCTCACCTTTTACCATGACATGAGCTTACTGTATGGTTTTGGGAATTATATGAGAACAGATGGGTATGGTTTCGAGACTGGATGCAATAACTCCGATCGGGTGTAGACTGTAGGAATACATAGTGATTTGGGGCCATGAGGTGGCGGACAATATGGCATGTCCTTGCATGTGACTTCAAATTATCTTTACCTTTTTTGAGGGTAAATTAAAAATGATCTATGGTTGGTTTTTTATTCCCCGCATGAAGTGATCGTGCCTCCAGCTGCATGCTCCCGCCTGTACTGTGGGGTGGGTCTGCAACCGATTATGGTAAGCAAAATTAGCGTGATAGGGCCTGTATCTGCCGGATCTCTGACTGGGGGTAATCCCTGAGGATTTGCCCTCATTTAGCGACCTCGATTGGAGGGACTGGTACAACAGGGTGTCGTATCTTTTGCAGATGGCATCAACTTGTATAAATGACTCACAAGGTGAGTACTCATACTCACTTAGCAACGTTTTTCCGTTTTCACCTCTGTGTGTGTGTGAGTTCTATATTGTGTGAGTGATTATCTGCTGAAGCTGTGAGCTCAACATGCCGAAAAAATATGAGAAGATGATTGTGGAGGTTTCCTCAGCTCCTAATCAACAGGCTAACATAAATCTGTTGTGCTCTTTAGACTGTTGAAAGATTGTATAGTCGGAAGATCTGGCTGTAGCTTATTTCTTTGGAAAATGGAAATTTTGGAAATTTGCTCAATCTGTCCTTTTTTTAAAAAGAACCAGGCTCTGTAAATCTGTTTCGTTCTTGTTTATGGTATGTATCTCATATTGCTAAGAATCATTGGGAATTTTACTATTGGTCTACTTAATAATAGATGTGAAGTAGCGATTCTCTAATAATGTTAGATTTTCGTGGAAAAAGAAATGTGGCGAATAATGGCTGGGTTCTCAAAACGGTTTTTTAGCTGAGATTACTGCCAGGTTTCGATGGTATGCTTATGAATGACTGTACTGATTACTATGGCATGATGTCTAATGGAAATTGGTATTTCTATGAGGTTTTTTTTACTTTCCAAAAGAAGGTAAGCACGTTTGTAGTGGGTACTTCAGGGCTCTGAATAAATGTTGGAATTTCTTAAAATAAGTTAACTTAAAAATAAACTCAAAATAGTGAGCCTGATGGTTCGGTTACCTTGGTAAGTTGAAACACAAATTGAAGTATAGTACTCTAGATAATGATACAGATCTTGGATTGATTTTTTAGAACAGACGTTTAATTTACTGATTTAACTAAAAGATATTCTGGAATTACTGAATACTTCGGGGGTATTGCCCTAGTTTTGGATATTTGGTAGGAAATGAATGGCATCATATACAGAAGTGTGGTAGATAGCTGGTTTCAAATGTACTTGGACTTTTTTACCATAGTACTTCAATAATTGGGAATATTATTGAATGTTTACTATTACTGCTCACCTAGTCAGCATACACACTGATTTTTTACTAGCCATAGTTCGTTGGAACCTCGAATATTCAATAATATTTGCTGGCCATTGACTGCTGGTTTTTTATTTTTCTCTCAACTATATATTAACTGGTCTTTTTCTAACATCTGGCTGTATATAACACAAAATGCTTCTAGTAGGTTGGTTAAAAAAAAAGGGTGCTTGATACGATGAGTAGCCTCAACAATCCTATGTTTGAGATTACGCTTAATGATATATATCTACCTTGCCTTAATATTGAACCTACATTCTCCGAGAGAGTTCTATGGCACGATAAATGGAGTATTTCTAACACACACTTCCTGAATATCGAGTTTACTTTAACTCCCCCCTTTTCGGAAAATTTTTATGCTTGCTATTTTTTTGAAAAGAGAAAAGCTTAAGCTTGCGTCCTCTGAATTTACAAAGAGGAAAAACAATAGACCTTTCAAGAATTCTCTACACACCTGTCTAGGAATTCTTTTTCTTATAATGTATGCCTCATCCGACTCTTTTAGAGCATACGAAGAAATCAATACTCTGATTACCAAGTTCATTAATAATGGGTTTACAAAAAAAGACCTTGTTGCATGTATCTGCAACTCCCTAGAAAAACACAACCGGACCTACCTTAAGTTTGACTTACAAAATTTGATAAGTCTACTTAAATCATAACAAAATCTAACTATAGCATAGCATTTTGCAAATTAATACAAACACTTCCTGAGGTAGTAGGCCCCTATTCTATGAGGTTTACTACCTCATAGGATATGGTGCCTAGGAATGGGTGGGCACGCACACACGAACACACACACACACACACACACACACACACACACACACACACACACACACACACACACACACACACACACACACACACAAAATCTTTCACTGGACAAAAAAATCTTAGCTGATGATTATTCCAGGAGCCCTTCATCTACATCTCTATTATGCCGCCCATTACATGATCACACAAACAGCTGTCACAGTAGAAGCAGGTGTTTGGACGCTCAGCTAAAGGTAGGATATGAGTCACCAAGACTACCCCATATTCCTGAGTGCGGAGAGTACTGTTAAAATATCCTCTTAGTTGATGACCATAACTACGGTACAAGAAAATATTATGAGAAGGTAGAAACTGGGCTAGCAGGTATAACCGATCTGAAAAACCTGGCTTTAATGAATATTCTATGTAATAACACTGTGGCCCTAGGCCCAGTGCCTCATCAACCATCACCAGTCGGATATTGGTTTTGAAATGCTCACGACCCCAAAGAGTCACTCACGTCACTCGGTCCTGATAGGTCCACCACTTAGTTTGGGAAACTGAGGTTCCTAACTGTGGAAAAAAATGAAGTTCATAACGGAGTAAGATTGCTCTCCGAGTAGATGTACTTGACAGATAAAGATGTGCAGTTGCTATGGAAAAAACCTGTTCTTGATTGTATGCCATAATTTGTTAGATACTCCAGGTAAGTAGATTAGCTGAAGATGCTAAACTCCGGAAATGTTATTGTGGACTTGGTTTTTGTAAGAATATCACCCATCTTTTATAGACCCACAATTTCTTTTGACTCCTAGACTAGATTGGAAAGAAAATAGATTACCCCAAACTGGTTATACTTTCACCGTTAAGATCGGCACATATTTTCCCCTAGTGGATAGCTGAATGACATATAGCTTACTATAGGGTTGGGAAGTAGGTGTAAACCTGCTATTTATGATCATCCGAGGCTTATTACAATAAACTCGTAACAAATTTACGGAACAGGTATCGACTATGGGAATAGATTGTTATCTATTGCAATTGGGTATGTGGTGTACAATATGAGTTGTCCGTGCATTTAACTTTATACTATTTGTTCATTGTTTAGAAAATGCTCTGTAGAAGGGTTTGTTACACCGGGTGTGCAATGTAGCTGGAGTTGCTCTGGAAAATTTACTATGGACTCGGTTTTTTGTAAAAATATCACTTTCTCTTTTATGAACCCACTTGAAGACTCCGAGACCAAAACGGAAATTAAAAAAAAACTACCCAATAGTGGTTAAATCTCTCACCTTTTACCATGACATGAGCTTACTGTATGGTTTTGGGAATTATATGAGAACAGATGGGTATGGTTTCGAGGCTGGATGCAATAACTCCGATCGGGTGTAGACTGTAGGAATACATAGTTATTTGGGGCCATGAGGTGGCGGACAATATGGCCTGTCCTTGCATGTGACTTCAAATTATCTTTACCTTTTTTGAGGGTAAATTAAAAATGATCTATGGTTGGTTTTTTACTCCCCGCATGAAGTGATCGTGCCTCCAGCTACATGCTCCCGCCTGTACTCTGGGGTGGGTCTGCAGCCGATTATGGTAAGCAAAATTAGCGTGATAGGGCCTGTATCTGTCGGATCTCTGACTGGGGGTAATCCCCGAGGATTTGCCCTCATTTAGCGACCTCGATTGGAGGGGCTGGTACAACAGGGTGTCGCGTCTTTTGCAGATGGCATCAACTTGTATAAATGACTCACAAGGTGAGTACTCATACTCACTTAGCAACGTTTTTCCGTTTTCACCTCTGTGTATGTGTGAGTTCTATACTGTGTGAGTGATTATCTGCTGAAGCTGTGAGCTCAACATGCCGAAAAAATATGAGAAGATGATTGTGGAGGTTTCCTTAGCTCCTAATCTACAGGCTAACATAAATCTGTTGTGCTCTTTAGACTGTTGAAAGATTGTATAGCCGGAAGATCTGGCTGTAGCTTATTTCTTTGGAAAATGGAAATTTTGGAAATTTGCTCAATCTGTCCTTTTTTTTTAAAAAGAACCAGGCTCTGTAAATCTGTTTCGTTCTTGTTTATGGTATGTATCTCATATTGCTAAGAATCATTGGGAATTTTACTATTGGTCTACTTAATAACAGATGTGAAGTAGCGATTCTCTAATAATGTTAGATTTTCGTGGAAAAAGCAATGTGGCGAATAATGGCTGGGTTCTCAAAACGGTTTTTTAGCTGAGATTAGTGCCAGGTTTCGATGGTATGCTTATGAATGACTGTACTGATTACTATGGCATGATGTCTAATGGAAATTGGTATTTCTATGAGGTTTTTTTTACTTTCCAAAAGAAGGTAAGAACGTTTGTAGTGGGTACTTCAGGGCTCTGAATAAATGTTGGAATTTCTTAAAATAAGTGAACTTAAAAATAAACTCAAAACAGTGAGCCTGATGGTTCTGTTACCTTGGTAAGTTGAAACAAAAATTGAAGTATAGTACTCTAGATAATGATACAGATCTTGGATTGATTTTTTAGAACAGACGTTTAATTTACTGATTTAACTAAAAGATATTCTGGAATTACTGAATACTTCGGGGGTATTGCCCTAGTTTTGGATATTTGGTAGGAAATGAATGGCATCATATACAGGAGTGTGGTAGATAGCTGGTTTCAAATGTACTTGGACTTTTTTACCATAGTACTTCAATAATTGGGAATATTATTGAATGTTTACTATTACTGCTCACCTAGTCAGCATACACACTGATTTTTTACTAGCCATAGTTCGTTGGAACCTCGAATATTCAATAATATTTGCTGGCCATTGACTGCTGGTTTTTTATTTTTCTCTCAACTATATATTAACTGGTCTTTTTCTAACATCTGGCTGTATATAACACAAAATGCTTCTAGTAGGTTGGTTTAAAAAAAAGGGTGCTTGATATGATGAGTATGTCATAAATTTTCCCTTTATCTGAGCCTGGCTGGAGACTTTTAAGATATTTCTCGGACAGTGTCTGAGCTGGCTCTTTGTGACCGAGTCGTCCAGTGTATTGTGGTATACAATTTGTAGCTGACATGTTGCAGCAGTATGTTTGACATGACATAGTAGCAAGGTTATTTGTTGAAAAGGTTATGAATTTATCTAAGATAGGGGTATCTCACGTATGTAAAGTGGTAAACACTGAATTGTTTTTGGGGGATATCCTAGCTTGGTTATAAAACTGGTTCCAAAAATAGGATCAGTTCCAAAAGTTGTGTATATACAAGGAAGTGGTAGGATTAGGTATGGCTTAAGATTTCTTGTACATAAATCAATAGAATATAAGTCGCTCCTATCTGGTTAGGGATGAAGTTCTGGTTAAATTTTGATATTCTCCTTAACTCCTTAAATATTAATGATTGGTAAAGAAAGCTTTTTATAAAAAACAATAGAATCAGATTTATGGCTGCTCTATGGGGTTGATCACTTTCCATATCAGATTGGCAGAAAAACCAAGAAACTTCATTTTTAAAAGAAAAAACTTTTTTATCTAAAGAACTGGATTTCCCCCCAAGAAATCCTAAACTACAAGAACAAGGGCTCTACAAACTTTACGGAGGCACAACTTCAAGATGGCACAGGGGTCACACACTCGCGCACATGCTCACGCACACACACACACACACACACACACACACACACACACACACACACACACACACATAGGTTGGGAGTGTTGAAATAGTAGGTAGGCAAGAGTTACAATAGAAACCATAGGTGAAGAAAAGATCCAACGATGGGAGAAGGGAGAGTTTCCATGCACACCCAGAAGCCGATTAAATCCTACATTATGGAGATTGTGGAGCAACCCATTGTCTCGCAGGTTTTTTACCCTGTCTCCTACCTAGATAATGCCTAACCACCTGTCATGATTCACTTTGATAAATTGGGGTTATTAGTAATTTTTTAAAAAACTTGAAGGCCATCATGTTGGTCTTCTTGAGTTGAAGGTCCCTAGAATCAATGGTTTTTTTGGAGGATGGTATCGTCTACTGTGCAAAGGTGTTGTGGATCTGTACTTATGTTCAACCATGCTACTCTAAATGGGTATTCTTAGCTGCCTATATAGTTGACATAGAGGGTACCTACCGAAATTGAATGTACATCTGTGATTGATGCTATTTAAATGTGCCATAAGTATGTGGAGGTTTAATTTTGCATTATGTAATAACTATATTCATTTACCTTGCTAGACCATATCTAAAACTATGGATATTTATTGGTGCTTCTTTGCATTCTGTAAAAAAGCAGTTTCCTAACCAAGAATGACCTGTTGTAGAGATTGTACTAGTCACTTGAAATTAATAGTAGATTTTGCTATTGGCTTACTATAATACTTGCATGATTGGCTAAATAGGGAATGTGAACTAATTTTTCTGCAAATGATTGTTGCCTATCAACCTCCTTATGTAATATTGCTTGGTCAAACCTACTTCAAGCCTTGATATTTTACCAAAGGTCCAAAAATTTGCCTCATCAATATTCAAACTTGGAATACTCACGATCTCAATTCATAGCGGCTGTATTCACCTAATGTTGACATGACAAGATGATATACCTAGTTTTTGAGTAGGAAATTTATTTACATCAATTGATTTAGTAATGTAATATTGCTTATCTAAATTTTTATGAAAACACACAATAGTGAGTTGTCGACCCTTGAATCTTACTTCATATATTGTCTCAATACCTTGCTTCACTCTCACCACCTCACACACACCTTGTTGTATCAACTTCACAATGCATTTTGTGTATAGAAGAGGCATCCTTTTATAGGCCAAATGGGCTGCTCTCTCTCATGAGAAGCAACCGTGTGTAGCCGCCCTTGTGTAGACTAGTCCAAGTTGGACTCTCCAATGCGCCCATGTATGGCAGCCCTTGAGAAGACAAGTCCGCCTTGAAATCGGCCACCAGCTATTGAATTCATCCACCGATCATCGGCCATTGACTTCCATCCATTGACCACCGGTCATTGACTATCAGCCACCGGCCAACCGCCCGTCGTCTTCTAACCACTTTTCGGCTGTCCTCTGACCATAATATACTTGTAAAAAAGGAATAGCGTGAATTTGTGGTTTTTTCGACGAGTGATTTTTATTACGCACCATGGATTCTCCTCATAATGGGGGCCTTACAATTGTGCATTTTTAAGACTAATAGTTACAAGGGCTATATCAGGCTCCATACTCGACTATGTCTTGTATAAAAATATTAGAATGATACTTCATTGTGATTGTTATGTATAAAAATGAATCTAAGATTGAGTAATTTTTGTACTAATCTTTGTACTTTTTTCTAAAGCCACGTGTCTTTTGAACATTTATGTTCTTTTGTGTATATGTATTAGTTTAATACAAAAACATACTTGTCCTAAACCCAAGGCTCTCATGGATTACTAAGGGACCAGGGCATTGGCTTTAGAATACTTTTGATCTATAGTGTTTTGACTAATTGTCTATAATTCTTGTTTAGCTTGAAAGTGTTAGGTGGTTCGTCTTTGACTATAGATCGGATTCTTTCTCACAGCTATTGTACTCTTTGGACTTTGCTAGGTTATATTTTAATCCAAGTTTCCTTGCCATTGTTTAATATGTTTACTCAAGAACATGCTACCTATAAACGGACTGCTCGTATGAGGGTTATCCACAACCTTGTGAAACATGCTGAGATTATAGAAAATATTTTGCAATACTTAAAGGACCACCTTTTACATAAACCTTCTTCCTCTAGAACTAGGTCTTTTTTGAATAGAAAAACTAAAAACAAAAAGATCACTTATTCTAAATAAGTATTTATTTACAACTAATCTCTCACTTTCTTTGTTACGAGCCTTATCCCTCTCCCAAGGGCTTGAATTAGCTTCTTAAACCCTTTCTATTGCCAACTCTTTTTTCTTTCGATGTATTAGCAATATGGATGCTTCAAAACTCATATATAACTCATCCCTATTAGTAAAAAATAAGTCTTTTATTTTGCACATGGTTTCTTTTAATGACGGGGTCAAGATCCTGGATGATCTAGACAAAGAACGATGGCATTGCTATGATCTCACAATATATTACCCGAGTGTCTATTTTGGCTCAACAATATAATCAAGATCTAGCTCATTTTTCTTCTTTTGGTGTTGAGCTCGCCAATTTTCTCAAAAAATTTTGTTGACTTAATCCTGCTTTCATTAGCACTCCAGCTACGTCTATTGTCCCACAAACATGTGGCCTCTTTTGTGAAGACAATGCTACTTTGGAAGATGATAATGAATTTCAAAATAATCTTTGTACTCTCAATGATTCTACTCTTCTAGAAATGGTCCCAAAAGTATCTAAAGTGTTTCCTTTCCTTCCAATCAAGAAAATTGAAGTGAAATCTTTTGGTGTTGACCATCAACTCTGGATTCTTCCCAACAAAGCCTTTATAGATCCCATACTCAGTGAAACCTGGGTCTACCTAGCTAGCCTACATGCATCCATCTTTGAGGAATGCCGACTTAAAATTCTAAAGGGTGGACCATTTTTGGACAAAGGAGAACTCATTAAGGCCCCTTCAACCTCAATTTTGTGGATCAAGCTAAATGTGTCTCTAATGTAGGCCTTTATATTTGCACAAAAGGTCTCATGGAATTAGCTAACTGAATCAATTTGGAATGTCTATCGACCTTATCTGAAGTGTGCCTGCAAATTTCTTAACCCTAAGGTATCTTGTGAGTCTAGCATTATGTGGTTTGACCATGCTATCAAGTAACTTCTTAATCATCTTGAGAAACTTTTTCTTGAAAAACTTGTAGACTTCCACCTATCTTTGTTTTGCTCTTGGCTTGGTGGACAAGCTAGATCCATTGTTATTGCCCAGATTAATTTCAATGCTTTTAAAAGTATGATGCTCGATATTCTCAAGGAATTAAAATGAGATGAACCTGGGACATATCTTACTACCTATGACAATTATAAAGGGGTCAAAATTGCCATGGGTTTGCTTGAACCTTGCATTGAAGATGACAATACTCCATCTCTAGAAATACCAAATTTTTTGACTACTCCCAATATTTATTTTACCTCTTTTTCAACCCTTGGGACTTCTACTAGCCATAATAAAGGAAAATCTCAAAGTTTGACTAGAGAGAGAGAGATAGGAATGCCCCTATTTGACACCTCCTTGTTGACACACACACACACACACACACACACACCCTCCCTATGTGGTTGCTGACCATCTTTCTCTATAGAAACTTCTAGAGCTCTCTCACCAGGTTTCAATATTATTCTCTCTCAACATGTTCCTTCATTGAGCTCTCTCAAAAGGTTTCTTTATTGAGCTCTCTCAAAATTTTCTTCATTGGTCTCTCTCAATAGGTTTCTTATAGTCACTTCTAGAGCTCTTTTAACACGTTCAATAGTTTTCTTCAGCAAATTTTCTTGCACAAGCAGTGGTGTTTATGTATTGGCTCCCTTAGGTATATCTCATGCACACATAATCTAATTAGGAAGTATAAAACAAAAGGGAAGTATGTATATCAAAAAAAGATAAAGGAAAGAAAATCAATCATTAAATGGGTGAAGTTGAGTGACACAAAGCGACAATCATATACTTCAAAGGTCATAAAGCATTGAGAGGGTTGTAGCTTAAACGTCAAGGAGCTCAAGAATATGTTGAGGCTCATAAGATTTTGATCAATGGATCACACAATGCTCTCAAGGTTGCAAAATACCAAAAATGTGAAGAGAATTCTAGAAGTAAGAAACCAAATATAGTAGCTGCATAAAGGCTCCTTGGAGACCATTCAAAGAAAATCTATGCCACTACATGTCAATTGAAACAACAACAATCACAAGTACCATTGCATTTGTGAGTGACAACCACACGTAGGCATATGCACAATATATTTTGCCTTCACGTGTCCATGCACATTCTAGGGTAATATAGCGGAAAACTCTATGTAGGTCTATCAATCATTAAAGGAAAAAATGTTTGGCAGCACATGAGCATGTAAGGAAGAGAGATTCTATAAAAGATAGCTCTATTTTACAAATAATGGGATCAAAAGAAGCATTGCATGCATGCAGATGAAACCCCCTTATTATTACTAGGGATTGAGGTCCCTTGGCACCTATAGTTTACATCACAATACATATGCCAATGTTCTACTTGCTACCAAAGACCCAGGGTCTTGTTGCTTTTCCTTGAACTAGTATGTATTGCTAGCATGATAATACTATGGCCTTCAAGTTGATGTCAAATTGTAAGCGACAAAAAATCCCTTTTTGACAATAATCTCAATGTTTGATGGTGGTGGAATTCTATCTTGGCTTCAGAGAGAGTCACTCAGAGGTACAAATTTTCCAAAGAGCACTTTTTGAGAAGTTAAAGCCTTATTGTGTGTGGAAGCTTTGAATCAATACACTTCTTCTTGAATCAAATGTTCAAATTCATTCTTATGGGACACTTCAAACCATTCAAGGAAAGTTGTTAAATGAGTGCATGAAAAAGAGTGTGCCTATCGATGTCACATATGTGGTGCTCACACACAAACTTACACAAGCCTTACAAAATTGTGGGAGTTCAAAGGCTAGAGGCTAAGAACTTTTTGGATTGAAGTATTTTTTGGGGGAATACGCTTCATGTGGACTCACAAAGAAGCTACCGATATGTCCAATAGAGGACTCAAATAGTGTACACACAAAAACAAAGATATTTGAAGACATTTAAACTGATCATAGGAAAATTGGTAAGAAAACAAAACAAACAGTCTTATCTCATAAGCGATATCAAGAAGATTTTTTAGAAAAAATTTATTTTGAGATCATTTGAGTAAGTTCACAAGGCACAACTTGGTCTATAGAACTGCACATTCAAGGAATAGAATGAGATTGAATCAATGTATAGTTTTCTAGCCAACTTGCAATATTCATCCACATCACATACATTCAAGTTGCATAGAGTGTCCATATCACGTACATTTGAATTGCATGTCCACAAATATTATCATTTCTATATTTTTAATGGTAAAACACATATTACCCTTTTTGTTCAGCATTTCTTCATGATTTAGCATGGATATTGGCGTATTCATTAAGGAGCATTGGGAGTAGTTAGATGGTGCTGCCTTTCACTTCAAGTGCTATCACCTTCAAAATATATATGCATCAAGCACTAGTCAACATTACAAACTATGGCTTGGAAAGTTTCATCCATTTGATCAAGTTCTTTGGCATCATTAGGATCTGCGATCATATTAATCATTGGGAAAACTTTTTTAACCTTTATAAGGAATTAAACCTATTACATTATTGGGAGTGATCCATCAAAATCAGAAAGAACATGTCACTACCATTTCAATATGATAGCTACCAAACTTGCTTGCAATAGTGCTTGAATTGATAGCATCAGCCTTCTAGGCAATCTATGGTAGCTACCAACCTATAAGTCATAGCTACCAAGATTGCATTGGTAGCTATAATGCTGCAATAGGAGCTACCAAGCTATCAATGGTAGCTTCCAAGAGAGCAATGGTATCTAGCTAGCAATGAAAGCTTTGTCTTGACACTTGCATATAGAGAAATGGTAGTTCCCAAGCTAGAAATAGTAGTTCCTTGGATAGTGGTAGCTCCCAACCTAGTAATGGTATCTCCAAAAAAACCTAATAATGGTATCTCCAAATCTAATAATGGTAGATCCCTAGGTAGAAATAGTAGCTTCCAAGCTAATAATGGTATCTCCCAACCTAATAATGTATATATAAAAAAAAATATAATAATGGTATCTCCAAACCTAATAATGATAGATCTCTAGGTAGAAATAGTAGCTTCCAAGCTAGCACTTCAAGCTATCAAGATATTTGGAAGCCACCAATAACATTGGTAGCTACCACACAAACATTCTAAAGAACCAATAGAGCACAAGTAGGTACTCATGCCAGTGCTAGCTACCAATTAGGATATCTATGATGCAACCAATGGAAGTAACCAAGGTACCAATGGTGGGTACCACGGTATCAACCACCCAACCATCTAGCTCCTAGTGCTATATAGCATGGTAGTTACCTCTAATACTACCAACACTACTATCTCTTATGCTAGTTTACTAGGTAGTTCTATGTTTGACATTGGTAAGCATCAGGCTACACATATGAGCTACTACGATGTCACATTAGGAGATTTTGGATGTCTTTTAGAGGGACATATTGGAAAAATAGAAAGAACGTATGTCTAATGAGCATCAACGCTATGTATCATAGAAAATAGATGAAACAAATCAAGAAATATGAAGAAAATACAAAAATGGTAGAATCTCGTCTTGTTTGGAAGAAGGTACTTCTTTTTACAGATTTGGTGGGTTCAGTATGTGGACCCGCTTCCAATAGGCTTTGATAGCTATCAAGTACTAAAATATAGTGACCAAACTATACATTACAATGCTATCTTTCTCACTCCATAAGAAACCTTTCAAAACTTTCTCCCTCCATTAGAAGGCTATCTTTCTTGTTACTCTAAGAACCATGGCTTCTTCTTCTTCCCGCCCAAAAAGATCTAGGGGTTGCTCTACTCTCACCCCAAATTATCTTACCATGAGTCTACCAAGAAGACCATGCTCTGGCATAAGATCTATTTCCGTTTCAAAATCCCTCATTGTAGATAATCAATGGCAATGGCAGAGGATAAGCAAAGGTTCTTGGGTTCTCATGCAACCAAGAAGGAGAAAAAGGTTTTGTTCAACAAATAAGGAATGGGAGCCTATAGAGTGCATTATATGACTAATTGGTATTGCACAATATGAGGGAAGAACTAGCAAGATCTTTATAGATGAAGGTGCTACATACAACTCAACCAAAGGAATAAAAAAGGAACATCGATAACGGTTCCTCTACCAACCAACTGGAATGTTGTGGTTTGGCCAGTTCCAAACACAACATTGAGTGAGGCATTGTAGAGTAAGCTCTATAATGCACAAAGGTCTCTCCAAAACTCTGTACCTACTAAATTGGTGAAGCTTGTAAATTTTTGTCCTATTAGTATATTTTTTGAGTTTTTTCACACCTACCATGTCTACATCGCTAAGACTATGTTAGTCTGTAAATCCCTTAATTCTTCGTTATGTGATAAGATTCTTGATTGATTCAGCTTTGAAATGACATGATGAAGGAGACCATGGACAATGGCCCCTAAAAATTTTATTTCTTACTGGGTGGGAAAAAAGTAATGCAACAGGGATAATCAAGTTGTCTATAGAGATATTTACTGGGGGGGGCTCAAAAGCTGAGTATAGCATGTGAATTCAAAATAAGGGGTTTTTCATTAGGTATTTTTTTCAAAAATTAATAGAATCACATCTACATTTGGGGATTTTTTTTTGCCTTTTGGAATAAAATCTGTATGTTTCTTAATAAAAAGCATGTTTTATTATTTAAGAGCATGTAAGTACATGGTTTCTATAATACCCTTTGAATACACATGATATAGGTGATTTCTTGTATAAGTGATCCCCATGAGAAATACAATTCTTGCAAATATGGGATTAAAATGTCCTCTAGGTTAAAATCATGAAGATGCCCCTCAAAGGAGGGTGGGGAGAGAGTTGTGCTAGGTGGATTAAGCAAACCCGTATGCAGTGTGTCATCTATCAATAAAGTGTTGTATCAAAGGGCACATGGATTTGGGAAAAAGGTTTGTAAAACAAGTGTACATTGGATTTTTTACGGTGGTAGTGGCCCTCGATGACAACACAGTGTTTTTGGCTATACGCAAACTTGAATTCTGATTTTTGAATTCCAGCTTTGGTACAAACTATGGCCATCATTGACTCGAGGTTTTGGGGCTGCATTGTAAGACCAAATCACAACCTTGAGCCGTGAAAGAAGAAAAGGCAAAAAATCCTTGGTGCCTAGAAAAGCAATAACCCTTCAATTGTCCACCCAAAAAGTGCGCAACCCCAAGTTGCATGCATCTTGCATATATAGCTCTCGCAACACTAGCACTCCATTGATGTCAAAAATAATCAATCTCTACAAACATCGAGTGGAACATATAAGTGGTTAGAGACTAGAACGACTCGTTTATTTCACTACATCGATTACCGGAACAACCATTCCTACTTATAGCAAAGGTCTATATTGGGTTTGACTATTATTGGGTTATTTGATTCCTTAACCATAATTGTCAATTGGTGTGCACGGACAACCACAAAGTAAATGTCGTTGAAGTATTTCAGCAACAAAAAATATTCAACTGCCTCTGAAGGGCCCACAAGGTAATATTTTCCCACCTCATTGTGCATGTGCATGTCTCTTCACAAATAGACCTCATTAACCTCTAAAGAGGTAGTTTGGGTACATTCAACTCAATGCATTTTTGAGATTTTCTAATCTCCTTGAACAACCCTAAGCTTCTTTGCATTTTTCTCATTCTTTGCCTCTTCAAAATGTTCATTGGAGTTCTAGCTTTCTCTCTTTTGTTGGCAGATCTTCCCCTTATCTCCACAACTAAACCTAGCCCTTTCCTTGCCTTTCTTGCAGTTGCCTTGGTTCTTGCCATTATCCTAAATTCAAACCAAGTTCTCTCTCTCTCTCTCTCTCTCTCTCTCTCTCTCACACACACACACACACACACACACTCTCTCTCTCTCTCTCTCTCTCTCTCTCTCTCTCTCTCTCTCTACATTTAGTGGCATTATGGCATGATGTAGAGTGGAATTACCACACACAGGAGAGTCTTTAAAATGAATGGAATGCCACCCGTGCGCCATTAGGAGAAGATAAAAATTGTATTTGAAATACACATTCGATAGAATATTTATCAAATATCATATATGACTTATGATTGTGTGTGTGGGGGGTTGATCCCTCTCTTTCTCTCTCTCTCTCTCTCTCTCTCTCTCTCTCTCTCTCTCTCTCTCTTACATAGAGTGGCATTACGACACACGTGGGAGATTTTGGAATGAATGGAAAATCCTATACGCAATTAGGAGAAGAGGTATGTATTTGACAATATATACACAATATGTTTGACATGCGGAGCGAGCAAGAGGGGTCTAAGAAGTCCGGTACGCAGGCTTGGAGGAGGTTCTGATGAATTTGCGGTTGGTTCACCGATCACCACAAGACATGTCATGGAAGTTGGAGGAATTTTTTTTTTTGATGCTCTTTATTATGTTTTTTGATAAGGTTTTGGAGGCTTTTGGGGTCCAATTTGCGAGCAACGGCCATGTGTCAGCTTGGATGAGCCCATATGCAATAGTGCAAGCCTAAGGAGAGGGGTATAAGACCTACAAGGGGCACCCCATTGTGGACATCACTTGGAAATGGGAGAGCTTAAGGATCTTGGAAATGGCGGTGTTAACCCTCACGGCTCACGGACACCCCATCACCTACGATGGACGCGTATTATGTATTTGGTAGAGTTAGGTACCGGGCTTGTCGGTCCAATAGGGAAAGGTAGAGTGATCGCCGATGAGAGGCGCACTTTAACTTGGGCATTCAAGGGATTAGTTGGTTAAGCATGGGCGCCCAAGTGTGAATGGGGTGAGCTCCTATAAAAGCCAACTAAACCTAATTTTTACTCATTCTCTCATTTGTGCAATAGAAGAGTGCTCTTGCTCCATCTCCATCTCCATCTTCTTCTTCTTCACCTCCTCGTGTGTGTGTGTGTGTGTGAGAGAGAGAGAGAGAGAGAGGGAGAGTGTGTGTGCGATCGAGCATTACGAAGGCACGGCGGCGGCGAGGCGGTTGAGCGCGGCACGACTGCAGCTTCTTCTTCATCTCGGCGAGGAATCCACCACGAAGGCGAGCGTAGAGCGGTGAGTGACACACCCTTTGTTCTCTTGAGCTTGCTAGTTTAGGCTTGTTGTGTGCTTGGAGCCGTTTGTGGCTCGCACACGGTGTATTGGCAAGTCCCTTGCTTCGACAGTGTGGCAAGGAGCGCACAGGTGGCCTTGTTGGGCGACACTCTTGGCTCTGCTAATGCGTCTGTGGGTGACGGTGCTGGCGTAGAAAGTGCTGGGCAAAGACGTTCAGCGGTTGACGACCAACGGTGATGGTGATGATGAGGCCGTGTTGGTCACCAGTGTTTCCGCAGCCTTGGGCCCAAAACGTTTGAAGTGAATGTAAGGGGGAGCCCCCACTTGTGCTAGCACTAGTGCTTGGGGGCGCCCCATGGTGGTGCTCAAGTGCAGAGAGAGAGAGAGAGAGAGAGAGAGAGAGAGAGAGAGAGAGAGAGAGAGAGAGAGAGAGAGAGAGAGAGAGAGAGAGAGAGTTCCAAATGCCCAGCCAAGAGGCGCTTCACATGCTAAGTGAGAGAGAAAAAGGGAAAGTTTACCAATGTGGTGAGCATGCAAGATATACTAAAAAGGGATTGCCAAGTGTGTGACGTGCATGTAAAATGCTAAAGGAAGCTCAAGGAGGATTGTATGAGCAGAGATAGCCCAATTTTTTTTCTTTTTTGAGCTTTTGCCCATTCCTATAAGAGGAGGTTCTCATGTTTTTGTATCGGTTTTTGGCCATTTGAGGTTTTTTTCCATTCTTTTCCCTGTGGTTGTGCGGGAGGACCATGGAAAGTTTGAAGATTAGTAGTTGTTGAAGCTATGGTGTGTGTATGGAGCCACAATAGATTCTAATTGTGATGTGAGATCACTGAGGAGTGCACCAGCTCGGAGCATGTTGTACATGGTTGTTCAAGTTATAGTGAGTCCATCATTGCCATTTTTTCGTGTCGATTCTCTCTTCCCCCTTCTCCTCTCTGCTTGTGTGTGCGTTTTTGGCCGTGTGTTGGCATGTGTGCCCCCCCGAGGTTGGTTGTGTAAAGAGAGACAAAGCGAGATTGTGTGCTTGTGGTGAAGGCAGTGAATCAAGAAGTGCGGGATGATTGGTTGTGTTTGTGGTATTGCAGCGAGTGTGTGCGTATGGTTGTGTGCAAACTGTGGTTTTCCTGTGGATTTGTCAAGTTTTGAAGGTGAACTCTAGTGGAGAGGGGTGTTGTGTATATCCTTGGCTATAGAGAGGCATTGTGTTTGTGTTCCGGGTGTGTTCCCCTTTCCCCCTCTCCATCTTCTGGTTCCCCCACTGAGGAGCACACTGATGCTCTTGTTTGAAGATTGAACACGGTGTTTGAAGGTGACAGACGGTTGACGGATGGTCGATTGGTTGAGTATGAAGTAGGCAGAGATGATGGAGCCAAGCTTTGGCCCCTTATTTACAGGTATTGAAGAGCCTAAATATTGGGTAGTAGATTTTGAGTTATGGATGCTAGCGATGCATATGATGACAAATGCAAAAAAGTTGCAAATGGTACCGCTGTTGATGCAGGGATGGAAAAAGATTTGGTTTGATGGTATGAAGAGTGGTGATCAAAGTTCATGGCAGGAGCTGCATAGTCAGTTTTTGAAGCGGTTTTGGAAGGTGATTGCTCCGATGGAGGCTGATGCAAAGCTGAAGGTGGTACACCAAGATGTAAGTAAAGAGTTTTTAGTTTTCTTGGAGCAATCTGAAGTTTGTTGGAAGCAATTGGAGATTGCTACGGGTGTTAGACAAAACATGTACTTAAATTATTGAAGTTTCTTGAGTGCTTGCATCCAAAGATCAGGGACAAGGTGGAGTGCGGTGTAGATACCTATGAAAATATGGTGTATCTTGTTAAAGTAAAGAGCATGAATGTGAAACGGAAGCTGGAGTTGGGCTTGGTCAAAAAAGAATGTGGAGAGTTCCGTGCAGTGCAAAAGGGGATGAAGGAAAAGGAGTGCAAGGTGTGTAGGTGGAGTCAGCCTCTAAGTGAGATGCTCCTTATTCTTGGTATATGGACAAGAATAAGGTGATGGTCAATGGGCATACATCCATAGCTTGGGCAATCGGGCAAGGCATATTGTGTTAAAGAATATGGCTGTTGTGCTATGAGCGGCCGGACACTAACTACACTATGTTGTAAATATACTCTGGATAATAGTTAAAAATGAAGAAGAGTGAGAGCAGCACGTTGAATGGCTGCTGCAGGGTAACGATTGTGTGTGTGTGTGTGTGTGTTTTGATGTGTGTTGGTGTGTGTGCGTAGTTTTCTTTCCTACCTTCTCCATCACTCTACAAAGT
Source organism: Adiantum capillus-veneris (assembly GCF_014529385.1). Classification (NCBI taxonomy): domain Eukaryota; kingdom Viridiplantae; phylum Streptophyta; class Polypodiopsida; order Polypodiales; family Pteridaceae; genus Adiantum; species Adiantum capillus-veneris. Next base: position 49,443,094 of record NC_140954.1, read on the forward strand.
GGTATCAGAGCTCAGTTTAAGAAGCTACAGTCAATACACAGATTTCCGTAGATTTGGAAAACAACCAAAAAGAGAGGTTTTTTGGTCATAACTCCCTCACCCAAACTCGGAATATAGTGATCCAAGAGTCTATCTTTATGTTATTGGGCATTCCGAACGCATTGGAATACTTAAATTTCTGTAGAAAATAGCTAGCTCATATAGGCATAGGAGATTTCCAGTTTTGCACTTGACAGTAGATTTACAAGTTACAGGTGAAGAATTCAGCATTTACAGAGGATTTGGAGAGCGACGTAGAGCTTTTGCATCATGATATTGTGTTATCGAAGATTATGTTTGGTTGCTGTGGGTCCGTTATGGACAACCGCATATGTAAGAAAGGTTGTGGGAAGAAGTTGAGGTGGTTATATTGTTAGATTGAGTACCTTGTGGTTATGTATGGATATGTGGTTAATGTATTTTGGAAACTGCAGCCTTTGTGAGGGTCGAGTGAGTTTTTTTTGAAGCCTTGCCTTGGGAGCTTTCGTACCTTGACAAGGTGGATTAGGTACTGAAGCAAACCCCCGACTGGCCCCGCTAAAGACCTCATATGTCGTTTACGACTATGGGATGAAGGTGGATGTATGTATATGTGGTACATGATAGCGTATGGATTGCATTTGCATACAGGTCCATGTGGACATTGTTTTAGAGTATTTATGCATAGTATTGAGTCAGTCTGTGGCAAAGTGAGTCAATGGATTTTCCCTTGGCAGTGAGAGATTTTCTGTCAGTGTTTATGAGTACTTTGGTTGAGATTGTCACTTGAGAGATTGTCCAAATACAAATGAAACTCTGCCAAAATTTTGTCAAATCCTTTGGAAGCAATTGAGAGAGTGAAGATGGCAGAAAGTTCAACTCAAGTCACACAATTGTTGGAGAGAAGCTAACCAGAGAGAACTACAACATATGGTCTTACAAGATGGAGAACTTTATCATGGACAAAGGTTTATGGGACTACATTACAGGTGAACAAGAGTGTCCCGAGGTTGGTTTGAAACCAAACAGAGAGAATGTTGAAGCACATAAAACATGGCAAGCAGGAGTAGAAGCTTACAAGAAGTGGGTCAAGAATTCAAGGAAAGTGATCCATTGGATTTCACTATGCATTAGTGACTTCTTTATACCACATGTGAAGAAGGCTCAATCTCCAAAGGAAGCATGGGAGATACTAGCAAGGATGAACAACTTCAATACTACAGAACCACGAAAAGTTCACTTGAAGAAAAGGTTACATTGTGTATGGCAAGGAAATAGATCCATATCAGATTATGTGACAGAGATAAAGCAAATACAGGAAGATCTTGCGAGCATTAATGTGAAGTTCCAAATGATGAATTAGTTTCAGTGATATTGAATGGTTTGGCACTAGAATACAAGTAATTGCATACACCTATATCTGTTCGAGGACACATGCCTAGTTTTGAAGAGTTAGTGAACCTTTGTTTGCAAGAAGAGGTGAAGTTAGGCAAGTGAGGTCCTTCTACATCAAAAAACAATTCCAGAGATCAAGTTTTTTACTCTAGAGGTTGTGGAAACATTAGAAGTAGAAGAGGAAACTATGGTCGTGGAAACAATGCTGGAAGAGGTCAATGGAAAAACCAACAAAGTCAAAGTTACAATGATTACAGCCATAGAGGCAGGGGGAGAGCTCAACATCGTGGACGTGGAGGTGGACGATTTGTACATCCTGAAAGAGATGGATACTGTAACACATGTGGCATTTATGGTCACTTTAAAAGAGAATGTTACACAAGGCTAAATCAAAATCGTGATCATGGTGGAAGAGGGCGAGGTTATGGCAGACATGGAGGAAACTTTGCTGGACACAATCGTCATGATCAAAATATATATGACAATAGAGTGAGTGGACATTTATTTCCTATGGAGAATGTTGTTGGAAGCATGGTGGAGCCACATCATACAGATGATTGGTATTTAGATAGTGGTGCCACAAATCATATGACATATCATGGTGAATGGTTTGACAAAAAAGAGAAGTTAGAAGAGGATGAGTTTGTCGCTATAGGTGATGATACTATGCATAGGATTACGCATGTTGGTTCAGTTCCATTTCTAGAAAAAGACGGGTCATACAACACATTGGGAGATGTTCTATATGTGCCTTCAATCACAAAGAATTTAGCATCAGCTGGACAAATGACAGATCAAGGGTTGCAAGTCTGTTTTAATTGTTATGGCTGCTTCATAGAGGAGTTTCACAAAGTCAAACCAGGCAAGATATTGGCACGTGGAAGAAAGAAAGGTCCCTTGTTCTCATTGGAAGCTGGAGATCCATGTTTACATAGCGGTACGTATCCAAATAAATCAGCCACTCAAGATGATTTGGCAAAGTTATGGCATAAGAGGATTGGCCATGTCAATTTTAGAAGATTAAAGCATATGCAATCAAATCAAATTGTACGTGGATTACCAAATTTTGGTAGATTGAATTTTGATCATGTTTGTGAAGCTTGACAATTTGGAAAGCAGTCTCGTTTACCATTTCCAAAGAGGGGGAGAATTAGCCAAAGTTCTTTGGAAATTGTTCATTCAGATATTTGGGGACCTTGAGATCATGCTACATCGAATGGTTGTCAATGTTTTATCACATTCACAGATGATTACAGCAGAATGACATGGATTTACTTTCTAAAGGCAAAGTCATAGGCATTTGAGGTATTCTTGGAGTTCAAAGTTATGGTTGAGAAAGAGATTGGTTGTCAAATTAAATGCCTACGTACAGATGGAGGGGGAGAGTACATGTCACACAGTTTTGATTACTTATGTGAACAAGGCATAAGAAGACAGATTACTTACACATACACACCACAACAAAATGGAGTTGCTGAGAGAAAGAATAGAGTTATAGCAGAGATTGCAAGAGCCATGATGAATGAGATGAATATGCCATTAACATATTGGGCTGAAGCAGTTCATACAGCAGTACACATTATGAATCGAACACCAACAACTGGCATTCATGAAATTTCACCTTATGAGAGAGTTTATGGGATCAAGCCAACAATTTCCTACATGAAAGTTTTTGGATGTGTTTGCTATGTTCATGTGCCAAAGGAAGAAAGAAAGAAGATGGAGCCAAAGGTAGTGAAGTATATACTCTTGGGATATCCAGTTGAAAAGAAAGGTTACAAGTGCTATGATCCTACGACAAGACAAGTTCATGTCAGTAGAGATGTCAGATTTTGTGAGCATGAACCATGGTATAAATCAAAACCAGTGATGATAGAAGATGAGTATGAAGAGCAAAAGAATGTGTGTCATGTTGTTGATAAGCCAGGACCATCAACAAGAACTATTTTAGGACCACATAAGGGAGAGGAGAGTACAGGAAGTGTCAACCCATGGAGTGGTCGTTTGTGAGATAAGAAGCAAGACGAGAAAGGCAAGAAGAAAGTGATTAAGGAGAGTTCTAGTGATGAAAGCTTTGATGAAGAGCATAATTTACCACATTTGAGGACACCTGGCAATAAGCATGCTGAGAAATATATACCCCCATATGCAAGAGTTGAAGAGAAGAGTGCACCACAATTGAGAAGATCAGAGAGGATGCGTTATCTAGTTGATAGATTGAAATACAATGGTTACATGCGTACACATTATGCATACATGGTTTCACATGTGCAACATAAAGAGCCTACATGTTTTCAAGAGGCAATTGGAAAATTAGAATGGGAGTCAGCTATGGATGATGAGATGGATGCTCTTGTGAAGAATGACACTTGGGATTTGGTTTGCTTGCCAAGTGGAAAGAAAGAAATTGGTTCAAAATGGGTATACAAAGTCAAGTGCAAGTCAGATGGTAGTGTACAAAGATACAAAGTGAGGCTTGTTGCTAAAGGTTATACACAAACAAAAGGTCTTGATTATGATGAGACATTTAGTCCAGTTGCAAAGATGACAACAATCAAATTGGTGATAGCAATGGCAAGTATGTTCGGTTGGAAGTTACGGCAAATGGATGTCGATAATGCATTCTTGAATGGTGACTTGGAAGAAGAAGTTTATATGATACAGCCAGAGGGTTATCAACATCCAGAGTTTCCATACTATGTGTGTAAGTTGAAGAAATCATTGTATGGTTTGAAGCAAGCATCTAGAGCTTGGTGTGAAAAGATAACCAGATTCTTGAGAAGATTGGATTTAAACAGTCTACTGCTGATCACTCATTGTCTTTAAAGCATGTTGATGGAGAGATAGTCATTATTGTTATCTATGTTGATGACTTGATTCTCACTGGAAGTCATGATGAGAAAACTTTGCATGTCAAGAAGAGTTTGTTGAGAGAATTCAACATGAAGGACCTTGGTGAGTTGAGATATTTTTTGGGAATTGAAATTGTCGACACTTTATCAACAATTTGGATGATACAAAGACAATACGCATTGGATATGCTTGAGAAGTATGGAATGACAACGTGCAAACCGGTTGATACACCTCTTGATCAAAATGTGAAGCTGATTGATGATGGACATTACATTGAGGATGTCACTATGTATCGCAAGATGGTTGGAAGTCTTATTTACTTGACAATAACAAGCCATATTTGAGTTATGCAGTGGGTGTTGTGAGTCAATTCATGCAAAAGCCATGTAAAAGTCATCTTGATGCAGTGAGACAGATTATGAGATATGTGAAAGCCACTGTCAGTTATGGAATGTTTTATGAAAAGAATGGGAAGCTTTGTCTTTATGGTTATACAGATGCAGATTGGGCAGGAGATTTTATGGATAGAAGATTTACAAGTGGTTATGCATTTTCCATTGGCAATGGTATGATAAGTTGGAGTAGCAAGAAGCAATTAACTGTAGCATTATCAAGTATAGAAGTTGAATATTGTGGAGCAGCTTTGCAGCATGTGAAGAGTCATGGTTGAGAGTACTTATGGTAGACTTTGGTTTTGAAAATCTTGATAGTGTCATTATCTATTGTGACAAAGGAGAAGCTTTGCTACTTTTGTGAAGCATTGGGAATCCATCATATGCAAGCTCATTCTGAGCTTGAGGGGGAGTGTTAAAGAATATGATGTTAAAGAATATGACCGTTGTGCTATGGACGGTCGGACACTCACTATACTATGTTGTAAATATACTTTGGATAATAGTTAAAAATGAAGAAGAGTGAGAGCAGCACGTTGAATGGCTGTTGCAGGGTAACGATTGTGTGTGTGCATGTCTTGATGTGTGTGCGTAGTCTTCTTTCCTACCTTCTCCATCACCTGCAAACTCTACACATTGGCCTTTACCCCAACAATGTCTCCCTCTTAAAGGTGAATGTGCCGATAAGTGGGTCCTACTAGCTAAACTACTAGTATGTACAAAAAAATAGGTGAGAGACTCTCTCAACCTATGTCCACTGGCTGCCTTAGTTGACCTACATGCAGTCGTATCGGCTCTAAGGATCCATGCTAGAGCCTGCATGTAAATTCCGCAGACAAATCTGTATGGTCTACAAAACTCCACCATGCATCATGCTAGTGTCAATCACTGACAATCCATGGTGCAAATGCTTCCACTACAGCTGCTAGGTCGGGCCTCACCACTAGTTGGTCATACATGAGATGCCCAAACACTATCAAAATCTGCAAAAAGCTGGCTCTCCTAGCCTCCCCTGTGCTATCTGCATGTACTTCATCATCAAGTCTACTCATCATGTATGGATGTGTCATCACTTACATTGGGATGGCAACGTACCTCTCACCCATAGGTGGAACCATGGGGGAACCATACATCCTATAATCAACTCATTAGCCTCAAGCATGGGCATTTCAACTCCATGTCTGTCATGTCTGCATGTGTCTCCAGGGAGGAGCAGACCAACTCTACCTCTGCCTCCACAGACTTTGACAACACTTGATGTGTCTCACTAGAGCATTAATGATCTACCTCTATCTCTATATATTCTATTGTCACGTCTTGCATAGCTAAATGATTTATCTCGTGAGCATGGTGGAGCTCACCCACCAGGTGACACATTCTTTTGGTCTCTCTCTCTCTCTCTCTCTCTCTCTCTCTCTCTCTCTCTCTCTCTCTCTCTTAAATGCATGCACATAATAAATTTAGAGGGAAGAATTAGAGGAGTCACTCAGTTTCTACGCGGTGGAGAGGGGGAATGGGGGAGCATGGCCAACACAAACAAAAGGGACTCTCTATAGCTCAGGGTATTCACAGCACCCCTATCCTCTCAGAAAACACCTTCAAAGAAACACTTTACACTAGCAGACCACTGCCTGCTCAATTGCCACTGCTCACACACTCTACAAACCACCACACAAGATACACCTACTACCACTGCCTGTCTCCACCCTTACACATGCACACAGCCACTCAATCTCACTCTCTCACTCAAAGCACCATCTGTCCGGGGGGGCACACACTTCCACACAGTCGGCACCGAGGAGGGACATGAAAGCAGGAGAAAGAGAAGGGGGGGAGGTGAAACAACAGCACGGGAGGCAACTCTGGCTTGATTGCACTTCAAAAAACATATACACAAGCTTGCAATGCCATCACCATGGCCATTTTCAAGCAAAAGCTACAAAGGGGCTAGTTTGCTAGAGAACTCCACTTTGTAGGCTGAAAACAACACTTCCAAAGGCCAAGAAAAAAAAGCCCCAAATTTGATCCTTTTTTGAATTTTATAGGGGGGGCCTTTAATTTGGGAATTTATAATTTAATTGGTCCACCTGGCACCTTTAATTGGCATTTTTGGGAAAGGGGGCACTGCTTTGCTCTCTCTCTCTCTCTCTCTCTCTCGCTCTCTCTCTCTCCACTCTTTGCACTTGGGGGGGGGGGGGGGGGGCATTAGCGATGTCGCTATTGCCCCCTACCTTTTTATTTTTTATCTTTTATCTTCCATTTTTACCCTTTGTGGCCTCAACCTTGCACTGCTCCACATGCTTGACTTTAACTCTCTCTCTCTCTCTCTCTCTCTCTCTCTCTATCCGATTCCTCTTGCCCCTTTTTGCTCTTTGGTTTATTTGATATTTCCTTTGCCCGGACATCCCTTGGTTTGGGCCCATTTGGACTTGCTTGGCTTTTCCCACTTGGCTTTGCTCGGATGGCCTCTGCCGCCCTCGAAATCCCTTCCTCTCTGTATGTTTAACCTCCGCGGGACCGTCCCCTCTCGCTACCAATAGCCGATGTCGCTATTTGGGGGGGGGGGGGGGGGGGGGGGGGGTTTCCTTTAAAAAAGGGGGCCAATGGCCACGAGAACAACTCCCAATCGGGCAGCCACGTCATCACCACTACTCGCCGGTTCCCACCACTGCACGGGCGCACGCTACCAGGTTCGCCAAAAACCACCGCGAAACCGCCCCGTAGAGCCGCGTTCGGCCAACGCAGTGCTGCCAGCGCTCGTCGCCATAGCCAACAAGGAGAGAGCTTCCCTCTCTCGCCTCCATACTCTCAAAGGGGTGGCTGCTTGGCCTATATCACATCCCTGCCGGCCTTGCATTCCGCATGTGGGATTTCCCAGCCTGCCACGTGGCAGCCCTAAGTGCCAGGCCTTCCAAGGCTCTAAAAAGCTTCACTTTACCTCTTTTAAAAAAAACCTTCTTGGTCTTCCTTTACCCGGCTCTCATATTCTACCCCCATACCAGTTTGTCAAGCCGTAAAACTTGGCCCATAGAACAGGTCATTGACCTTGAAATCCCCTGTGCTCACCGCACATCAAATTCCCCGTGTCCAAGATTCGAGGTCGCAAAAAAAATGAAAATTATCTGCCGATCTTTCACTGTCCCGGGCTCCCAACTCGATCCTGCCGCCTCTTGGTGACCAAGTGTCCATTTGATAAACCATCAATTCGTCCTAGCTCCACATGATGCCTACTATCACCGAGAATCTTGGCGAGACCCAAAAGATGCCGGATGGCACACCCTCCATTGCAGCCAAGTAGGCTCAGACCCGACCCCCGAAAAATCTTCTAATGGCCATAACTTGCTATCTAGAGCTCCGATTCGCAATCCGAGAAGACATGCATGCTCCATAACTTGAGCACTACACACTATGTACTGACATCAGGCCGGGCCACCTGTCCCTAGCTGCCCTGCCCGTTGGGGATCTGCTACACACTCTTTCTTTAACCTGCAATATCTAGAGCACCGAGGCTCCGTTTGACGAGCCGTTTGGACCGGCTTTTAGAGCACACTGAACTCTACATTGTATAAGCTTTGATTTGGCATTTTAGACATCTTCATTTGCCATCCCATCTGGACTATTCCGCTGCACTTTTGGCCTAAAAAACCGCATCAGGCATACTTTCCCGCTATCCTTTGGCTACCTAGGGCCTTAGCACCTGCCCAGCCTTCTGCACTGCACTCGACTGTCGCCTCTACCTAGCATATACCATCTCTTAGCTTCAACCAACTTTGGCTGCACCATCATTGCCCAGCCCCCTCGTCGAACATTTATGTTCGACCCAAAGCATATGCACATAACTTTAAAATTGGCACACCAAACTGATGATTAAAAGCACCCACAAAACCACAACTGTATGTACAGGCTATGTACAAAAGCTTCATCTACTTTTTCTCGCACACTGCATGCTCTAGGTGGGTTGCCCACCCCCCTTGACTATAATTTGCTGCACTTCAGGCACTAGATTACTATCAAAATATAGTTTGAGCCGTACACCATTCACCCTGTTTCTAAGAAGCTTTCCATTTGCTCTTACCAGTTGATACGTCCCATTCAGAAAGGCCGTCTTCACTTTATATGGAACTGTCCACTTCTTCTTGAACTTCTTCTGGAATGTGAAATCTAGGTAGCTTTCGTATTTCATGACCAGGTCTCCTTCCTCTATCTTCTTGTCCGGCAGGTTGTGATTGAATTTGGCAACCCGCTTCTCTCTCTCTGCTTCACATAATAGTCTGCCGCCGCCTCTCTATCCATCTACAAAGCCTACAAACTAGCTTCCGATCTTGTAGAACTTCTTGTTGAGTGGAATTGACACGCAACATACCCTTTAAAGCACCTAGCTGTGCATGCACTGGCAACACAACCTCCTTACCATAGACAAGCTCGAATGGAGTGAAGTTTGTAGCCACTTTATTAAACGTTCTATACGCCCACATACACTTCTCTAGATTTGCTTCCCACTCAGCTTCCTCCTTGTATACATACTTCATTAACATCTTGATGATTTGACCATTAGCACTCTTGACTAGACCATCAGAAACTAACACCAATGGAACACTAAAAAAGCAACATATATTATCAAACACGAACTGAGCCACTACATTAGCATTTACTTCCTTCACTGCTTTGGCCTTGACCCACCTTGTAAGGTAGTCAATGGCTACCACCACGTACTTCTTACCACTTGTAAACTTTGGGAGATGGCCTATGGCATCAAGAACCCACTTCTCAAAAGCACTTTGTGAGATGATGGCACCTTGTGACTCCGCTACCAGTCGTCTTTCACCTATAGTCTGACACTCGTGGCACGTCTTGCACCAGTAATGCACGTCCTTCACAATGGAAGGCCACCAAAAGCCTGCTCTAAGCACTCAAAATAGAACTTGATCTGTGCCCTGGTGTCCGCTCTCTTCATGGCATTGCTCCAGCACCATCCCTATCTCTTCTTTGTACATCACCCTTCTAAGCACTCCGTCACGCCCATAGTTCATGAGATCCTCACCTACCAGTGTGAATTTGCGGGCCTTTTGCACCACTCTTCTCTTTTGCAGCTTGGACAAACCTTCTGAGCATTGCCCTGTACTCAAAAAGCCTTCAATCTCTTTAAGAGTCTCCCTACCTGCATAAGTGGATGGGGCCACATATAGACCTGCAACATGCACCTGTACTTTGTGGCTAGCTAGTTGATCCGCCTCTTGATTCTTCTCTCTCCTCACATGCTTGATTGGACTTCTTCAAAAGACTTCAACATCTTCTTGATGGAAAAAAACCAATGCTTCAAAGAATCGTGCTTTAGCTGCCATTGGCCTAACAGTTGCTTGATGACTAGCAGCGCATCTCCTTTCATCACCAACCTTGAAATGCCGAACTCTATGCACTGCTTAAGACCCAAATGCAGAGTGAGGTACTCCACCTCATTATTGGTGTGGACATCCTCTAGATCATATGCCTTTGAGAATATAGCTTTGCCGTGTGGGTTGTGTATCACCACACCTCCTCTTGCCTTTTGTACTGCCCTTCGATATGCTCCGTCGAACCACATAGTAAAAGCATCTTCCAAGTCGGGTTCCTCCTTAGCTTCATCTCGCACCACTCTTGGATAGGCCGGCAAATCGATGGCCTTGCTGATGAGAATGTATGCCAGGTGAGACCGACTCGTGTGATCTACCTTGAGCTCGAACTTGAACTCTTGCAGCTCCAACACCCACTTCATAATCCTCCTTCCTGGCCTCAAATTTAGCACTACCTCTGGCAATAGATTATTAGCCGTCAACACAAAAAACTTACGCACAATCAAATGGACTTTGAACTTCCTGCAGGCAAAGACGAGAGCCATCACCCATTGCTCTACCTCGGTGTAAGTAGCCTCTCCTAGGCTAATCACCATGCTCTGGAAGTATATCGGCTTGTAGCTTCTCACTGCCTTTTGCAGTAGAACCGCTCCAATAGCAACTGTGCCCACCGTCATAGACACATAAAAGTCGTCCTCTTGATTGGGAGGACACACCACTGGCAACTGACATAAAATCTCTTTGACTCTATCAAAAGCTTCCTGAGCTTCTCCATCCCATTCATAACCATGCACTTGCTGAGCCCTCTTTTGAAGAGGATGCACATATTGCGACAGCATCCAAAAGAAACGTGACAAATACTTCAACTTATGAACAAATGAAGCCAAACCTTGAGCATCTGATGGTGGCTCCATCAACACCAATTCTTTCACCTTCTCGGGATCAACCTCTATACCGTTTTGCGACACCACATGACCCAACAGCTGCGCTCGAGGCTGCGCTAGCTTGCACTTCTTGGGGTTTAACTGTCCTCCTTCTTTATCAAGCCTTTGAAAGAACAATTGGAGCTTTGATAGGTGCTCCAACCTTGAACTGTAGCAGCCGATATCATCCATGAAGACCCTAATAAAACGGCCCAAGTATGGACCAAATACCCTGTTCATCCAACCTTGGAAGGTGGCATATGCATTTACTAATCCAAATGGCATCCTGCGATAAGAGAAGCAACCCCATGGAGATATGAATGTGCTCTTCAACTGGTCTTCAAGCGCAATCCCTATTTGAAAATACCCCAAAAAGCCATCCATAATTGAGTATTTTTCATGCCTAGCCACCTGGTTTAGGATTTCATCTTGAAACGGTAAGGGGTAGTGATTCCTCTTGGTCGTGGCATTCAATGGCTTGTAGTCGACACACACTCTCCATTTCCCATTCTTCTTAGGGGTTATGACCACTGGTGAGACCCACTCTGACTCCTTCACAGGATATCTGATGCCTGCCTCCAACAACTTATTGATCTCTTACCAAAGGGCTTCCTTTTGAATTTCTCCTAGTCTTCTCAGCTTCTATGCTTTAGGCTTATGTCCCTCCTTAAGAACAATCTTGTGCTCTACCCCTTTTGCACCTCGCAAATGCTTGTACTCCATCGCAAACAGGTTTGGATAGGACTCACACAATTGAACATAGCCTTCCTTTTCACCCTCGGTTAAGTCTTCACTCAACATGATTGAAACCTCCTCTATGCTTAAACCATGAGCTTGAGGCTGCATACCTTTTTCTCTAGGTGGAGAGTCGTCTATGGTGACCCCAAATAAGTTTGCATCTATCTTCAACATGTCATCTTCGCTCTCCTCTTCCTCTGTGCTAGTGTAACCTTCATCATAGCCCGTCTCGGTCTTGTACTCATAGCTTGTCATGTCACGCTCGTCTTTAACTGCCCTAGGACGAGAACTGCTCTCCTTGGTCTTCAAATCAAGTACAACCTGTTTGCCTTTCTATTTGTCAGGAAAAGTGAATACTTTGCTCTCCCAATCCTGTTTTGCTCCTATTTCCAAAAGCCATGGCCTACCCAAAATGATAGGGTAAGAATTATCTTCTGCCTTCATCACAAAAAAGTCTATTAGGCACTCTATGCCCATCACCTTGATCTTCACATCTTGAGCCACACCTAGATACCTGGATTTAGTATGGTTGGCCATCCTCATGCATACATTTGGCTTGACTACTGCCTTGACTCCCATCTCTTTCATGGCTGCTTCCGTCATGACACAAACCTGTGCTCCACCGTCTATGTAGGCTTGTAACTGCATTCTCTTCTCTATAATTGCATCTACCAACGGAAGAACATCAGTGGGGCTACCTACCCTCAAAGACATGTTTTGCACTGCTTGCACCTTTCCCTTAGCTCTTGGAAGCCTGGTGCTAACACTTGTGGACCACTGCCTTCTTAACTTTGGATTTAAAGCTAACAACTGACCAAACGTAATATTTGCTTTTTGATTTTGAACATCACTCACCAGATTGTACTCAAGATAGCCATGTCCTAGCTGGAAATCCGCTTGCTTGATCTTGCGATGCCTCATTCTTTTGCTAGGCTCAGGCTGCTCTCTACCTTTGTACACCATCTCTTTGTCCTTGCGAGCTCTAGTTTCCCGCTCTGTCTCTGTCTCCCTCTCAGCTCTTGCTCTCTTATTGGCCAAAACTTTGACATCCTGCTTATCCACCCCTATGATGTTTACTCTTGGGACCTCACCTCCGTTTTGCGTAGCTAGCTGCACAGGATTCTCCACCGCTTGCTCTCTTGGACCATTGTATTGTCCTTGACCTTGACCTCTACCAAAAAGTGGGTACATACCTCCTCTTTTTCTCTGCGGTTGAGGACAATCGGGTGCATAATGCCTTCTTCTCCACAATTATAACACCTACTTGGCAGTGGCCTTGCCTTGCCTCTTGCTCCTCTTGGCTGTCCTCTATCCATGAAACTCAGCCGCAACTCCTGCAATGCTCAAACAAATCTTGGACCGTGCACACCCAATTTTGTGGCACAACAGCTACACCTCAGTTTCCATGATTATCTTCATGTGCGGCCTCTCTCGGACTCTGCGGTTGAACATGGGCCATCGTCTCGTATCCTGACACGCCCTTCTTTATCTTTCTGCTCTTCAACCCTGCAATGGCTACCGCACCATTGTAATTTTCTGGGCTCTCGAAATCAACTTTCTCCCTCACCTTGGGATGCAGACACGCCATGAATTTTCTAGCTTGAAAGAGTCTCCATTAGCCAATTGCATGGCTGTCGCTAGTTCTACCCAACACTCTTCAAAATGACCCAAAAACAGATTGAAGTCTTCACTTACATCTTGCTTAAGCGCCTTCAGCTTGGCATCCATCTCGAATGGGGAAGTCTCCTTGCGAAAGTCGTGAAGAAACCTCACCCGTAGAGCCGGCCATGCTTGCTTCGGCTCACCTTCCAATGCATCGTACCATGCTTTAGCTCTACCACGCATCACCAAAGGAAAAGTATGCATTTTGCTATCCTCATTCGGCATACGCAACGATAGCATGTACAGCTCAAAATCTGACATCCACTTGTCAGGGATCTCTTCTCCTCTGAAAATCGATCCATAGCTTCTAGCTGCCATGACTTCCAACGCGAAAAAACACTTCTTTTTAATTAACTAGGAGCAATCAGTGTGCTCCTCAGTGGGGGCACCAGAAGATGGAGAGGGGGAATGGGGGAACACGCCCAACACAAACAAAAGGGCCTCTCTATAGCTCAGGATATTCACAACACCCCTATCCTCTCAGAAAACACCTTCAAAGAAACACTTTACACTAGCAGACCACTGCCTGCTCAATTGTCACTGCTCACACACTCTACAAACCACCACACAAGATACACCTACTATCATTGCCTGTCTCCACCCTTACACATGCACACAACCACTCAATCTCACTCTCTCACTCAAAGCACCATCCGTCCGGGGGAGGGCGCACACTTTCACACAGCCGGCACCGAGGAGGGACATGAAAGCAGGAGAAAGAGAAGGGGGGACGGGGAAACAACAGCACGGGAGGCAACTGTGGCTTGATTGCACTTCAGATAACATATACACAATTCCATCACCATGACCATTTTCAAGCAAAAGTTACAAAGGGGCTAGTTTGCTAGAGAACTCCACTTTGCAGGCTTAAAACGGCAGTTCCAAAGGCCAAGAAAAAAAAGCCCCAAATTTGATCCATTTTTGACTTTTATAGGGGGGCATTTAATTTGGGAATTTATAATTTAATTGGTCCACCTGGCACCTTGAATTGGCATTTTTGGGAAAGGGGGCACCGCTTTGCTCTCTCTCTCTCTCTCTCTCTCTCTCTCTCTCTCTCTCTTCTTCACTCTTTGAACTTGGGGGGGGGGGCGGGGGGGGGGCATTAGCGATGTCGCTATTGCCCCCTAGCTTTTTTATTTTTTATTTTTTATCTTCCATTTTTACCCTTTGTGGCCTCAACCTTGCACTACTCCACATGCTTGACTTTAACACTCTCTCTCTCTCTCTCTCTCTCTCTCTCTCTCTCTCTCTCTCTCTCTCTCTTTATCCGATACCTCTTGCCCCCTTTTGCTCTTTGGTGTATTTGATCTTGCCTTTGCCCGGACATCCCTTGGTTTGGGCCCATTTGGACTTGCTTAGCTTTGCCCACATGGCTTTGCTGGGGATGGCCTCTGTCGCCCTCGAAATCCCTTCCTCTCTCTCTATGTTTAACCTCCGCGGGACCGTCCCCTCTTGCTACCAATAGCCGATGTCGTTATTTGGGGGGGGGGGGATTGCCTTTAAAAAAGGGGCCAATTGTAATGGAATTTGCCTATTCAATTTGAGAGTAGCGGAATTTAATGAGAATACTTTCAAGAAATGATTTTGTGAGCATAGCGGGTAGACATAATTGAAGATAGCAACATAATCATAGCAATTAGTTAACTTGGCATAGACAATACTTTTGCAAGAGAGAGAATTTAGAGAACATGACAACAGTTGAGGACCGGATTTATGTGGAGCCGGTCCCCCCTCCAATAGGCATTTGTATTATGATTTCTCCCATAAAGAGAGACTTGTTACAATACATTCTTTGTGTTCCTTGTGACCTAGGTGAAGCAATGAAGATGGAAAGCTTCATGCATCACCATCATAGCATAACCTAAACTTGAAGAAAGCTTTAACTATACCAAGCCTCAGTCCCAAGACCTCAAACACCTTTGAAGGTGGAGAGAGCTAGCAGGGAATGAGGGTAGGGAAGAGGAAGAAGAAACATTTCATACGAGAAAGAGCTAGTTCCTCACTTATCATAACTCTTGAGCTAGCATACATAATAGCATAGTAATGAAGAAGAAGGAGATGACAAGCTCAAGCATTGAAGCATGGATCTTGGTTGGATTTGCACTCCATAGCCAAGAGTGTTGGTGTAGGCTCTCAACCTCTACTTGCTTGGAGAGGGAGCTCTTGCACTTTGCATAGCACCAATGAGAGTGCTTGTGAGTGTGTGTGGGTGAGTATACCCCCTAAGCACCCCCCTAGCTTGCTTGGGTCGACCCCCCCTTATAGCTCATGCTTGAAGCTCATTGGACCCCTCCAGGCCTAGCCAATCACAAGCAGAGCCTGTTACAAGCAACAAGGATAGCCTTGGGACAAGTGTCCCCCTTTCCCCTTTGAGAGAGAGGACTTGATAAATGCAAAAATAATTAGATAATTCAAGTAATTTATCATTGGACCCCTTTTGAAGCCTAGCCAATAGGCTTCAAGCAACACATGAAGGTAACATGGGTAGGGACCTGACATGTGTCCTTGCTGCCTCTTCAAGCTGGGGCTTCCCTTGTGAGTGTGAGTGTGTGTTCTCTCTCATCCCCCCCCCTTGTAGGCTCACCCCCCTCCTTGTAGGGATCTTTTTGACTTTGGGAGCTTAAGCACCTTAGTCATCAAGCATGACAAAGCACTTGGACTAGGGGGTATTCCCACAAGCATCTCAGGCAAGCATGTCAAGGCACCTCAAGCACCTTAATCAAGCGGCAAGTCAAGCACCTCAAGCATGGAGTAAGTCAAGCACCTCAAGAACCTTAATCAAGCACCTCAAGCAGGACAAACACCTCAAGCACGACAAGCACCTCAAGCAGGTCAAGCACCTCGAGCTTGGGCCGGGTTCCCACCTCAAGCTCAGCCCTAGCTTACCTAAGGTCAAAGGACTTTTTCACACATTATTGGAGGTCTTCAATGAAGCTAACCCTAAGGTCTTATGCTCCATTGGTTAGCCTTGCTCTTGATAGACCATCTCCCATTTGGGCCCCTTTACTATTGGCCCCGTGTTGAGATAGATCTATAAGCACATATCTATATCTTAACACTTGTTCCCGTTTATTCTCCCACATTAAGTGATCAATTTAATATGAGAAAATTATTTGGGTTGGTTAGATATTAGATTTTATGACATTACCTCTCTCTTGAAATCATAGTTGTCCTCGACTATGAGGTAGAAGAGATAAAGGCTTAGTCATTAGTCAATCGTACTTAGCGGGTAGAGGATCCCTTTTTTACCCTACGACATCTTTCCAAGATGGATGACTAATCCATTTGGTGCTTGGGAGACATAGCTGCCGCAAGCATGTCTGCTCTTTAGTCCATTTCATTCTCCCAAAGTAGAGTGACAAATTCTACTTGGTGTTTGAGAGACGTCGTCATCACAAACATGATTCTAAGCATGCATACTAGTTAAATTTGTGCACAATTAAAAAGAGGACTAGTCATATAAGACAAAAACATGAGGCATTTAAAAGAAATTTGTACATTTGCTTACTCTAATGTAGCATTGTAAGCATTGACAAGGTTCATACTATCCTTAAGTTGTACTCCTTGCATCCATTTAGCATCTTCAAAAGGATAATTTTTGAACTTAATAAGATACCGTCGGATTATCTTACCATGTCGTAGTACCTTGTTTTCATGCCGAAGGACAGCTTCGGGTTGTAGCACCTCTTCTTGGTCTTCAACTTCAGGAGGGTCTTCAATAATTGGTTCAGTTGGTGGCTCTCCTTTGTAAGGCTTAAGTAGGCTTACATGAAAGGCATTGTGTATAAGCCAATGGTTGGGAAACTTGAGTTGATAAGCCGTCTCATTAATGGGCTTCAAGATTTGGAAAGGACCATAGTATCTTTTTGCTAGTTTAGCATAATACTTTTGATGGCCCGTAGGATTTTTGCCCGTCGTTTGCCTTAATCGAGCCTTAGGAAATTTGAGTAAGACCCAATCATTTTCTTTGAACATTAAGGCTCTTCTGTGCTTATTAGCAGCAACTTTTTGCCTTTGTTGAGAGATGGCTATAGCCTCCCTAATCTTTTGAAAAGATTCTTGTAGGTCACGGCTATACTCATCGGCGGCGAAGATCTTCCCATGTACTTTGAGTAGCAAGGGACTTTTAGGTCTTCCCTCTATGATCTCGAAAGGTGCTTTCCCCGTAGAAGTATGTACAGTATTATTGTAGGCATACTCTACTAGAGGTAAATACTTTTCCCATTGTGAGCGTTGATCTACTTCGGTAACATAAGTCTTGAGTAGATCGAGTATCGTAAGATTGGCTATCACTTTGGCCATCCGTTTGTGGGTGATAGGCCGAAGAGAAATTCAATCTTGTTCCTAGATTTTCAAAGAGACCTTTCCAGAAATTACTGGTCATTCTAGGATCTCTATCTGACACGATGGATGTGGGTAATCCATGGTGCTTGAAAATCTGAGATATGAAGAGAGTTGCCATTTGATGTGCCTTAATAGTCTTTTTGACAGGAATAAAATGTGCTTGCTTGCTAAACCCGTCGACTATTGTCCATATTCCTGTATTCCCATGGATAGACTTGGGCAATCCAAAGATGAAATCCATGGATATACTCTCCCATGGTGAATTTGGAATAGGCAATGGCTGGAGTAATCCAGGTTGCTTCCCTCTATCATACTTGGTCTTTTGGCATACTACACATTTTGAAACATACTCTTGTATGTCCACTTTCATGGTAGGCCAATAGAAATACGTCTCTACTCCTCGGAGAGTAGGTTGAATACCTCTATGCCCTGCATATGGAGGAGCATGGGATTCATACATAACCTTCTCATGAAGGGAATGGGTAACACATAGCCTATTGCCGTGGAGAAGATAACCATCCTGCAAGGTGAATGGTTCCTCTTTCTTCCCCAAAGCAAGGGCTGACATTATGTCTCTAAAGTCAGGTTCACTAGCATACTCATCTATCATAGAGGATAGATCATTGTGAGTAGCTATAGACACCGCATTAACTTTTGGTCGTCGTGAAAGTGCATCGGCAACTTGATTGTGCTTACCAGCTATGTGAGCAATATGGAAATTAAATTGCGAAAGAAAATTTGCCCACCTCATTTGTTTGTCGGAAAGCTTGGTTTGCGTCATGAAATACTTGAGACTTTGGTGGTCGGTTCGTAGGATAAATGGAGTCCCTAATAGGTAGTGCTTCCATGTGTCTAGGGCATGTAGAACAGCTAAAAGCTCTTTCTCATAAATGCCCAAGACTCGTTCATCAGTATTGAGCCTTCGGCTCTCATATGCTATGGCATGCCCTTCTTGAAGCAAAACCTCTCCAAGGCAATCACCACAAGCATCACATTGGACCTCAAATGGTTTTGAGAGATCTGGAAGCACGAGGACTGGTTGGGAAGTAAGCTTCTCTTTGAGTTTTTCAAAAGAATTTTGCTCATTATCAGTCCATACAAACTTAACGTTCTTCTTTGTTAAGTCGTGTAGTGGTCCTGCTACCTGAGAGAATTTTGCTATGAAGCGTCTATAGTATGCACACATACCAATAAAGCTTCTTAGCTCATGTAGATTCCTTGGGTTAGTCCATGATTTTATTACCTCTAACTTTGATGGATCCATACAAATACCATCGTCAGAGATAATATGACCTAGATATTGAATCTCTTGAAGGAAGAATTCACTTTTCTTTTGGTTGAGAAAAAGTTTGTTTTCCCTCAAGGCTTGAAAAATCACTTGGAGATGTTGCTTATGTTCCTCCAAAGATTTGGAGTAGATGATGATATCATCAAAGAACACTCGAGTGAATTTACGATATGGTCTAAAAATTTTCTCCATGAGACGATTGAAAGTAGCTGGTGCATTAGTCAAGCCAAAAGGCATGACTAGATATTCATAAAGACCAAATGTTGTGCGAAACGCGGTCTTTAGGATATCTTCATCCACTATCCTTATTTGATGATAGCCACTCTTAAGGTCAATCCTACTGAAGTAGGTAGAGCCTTGTAGCTTATCAAACAGATCTTCTACCCGAGGCACGGGAAATCTGTTTTTGATAGTGATATGGTTTAGTGCTCGATAGTCCACACACATACGGTATGTACCATCTTTCTTTTGCACTAAAAGGACTAGAGAACAAAAGGGAGAGGAACTAGGCCTCACCATCCCTTTGTCTACCAATTCCTGTACTTGCCTCATAATCTCCTCTTGTTGAGCTTGTGAGACTCGATAAGGAGGTTTGTTAGGCGGTGAGCTTCCTGGAAGGAGCTCAATACGATGGTCATCATCCCCTCGTTTTGGAGGTAGGTCCATAGGGATATCATCAATGAACACATCTTGGAATCCTTTTAGAAAAGTAGACAAGTCTAACTCTTCTTGATTCCTATCATTTTCATTTGATGAAACATTATTAGCTTTTAGAGACTCTTTGACATAAATCATGTACGCAGAAACGGAGCTCTTCATTGATTTATCAAAAGAAAGAGGATTTACAAGTGGA
Organism: Adiantum capillus-veneris; assembly: GCF_014529385.1. Taxonomy (NCBI): domain Eukaryota; kingdom Viridiplantae; phylum Streptophyta; class Polypodiopsida; order Polypodiales; family Pteridaceae; genus Adiantum; species Adiantum capillus-veneris. The sequence continues at coordinate 49,462,890 of NC_140954.1, forward strand.
ATAGTGCGACCACGCTCACTAGCATCTATATACATGTTCTTTCCCCTGTAGGTGAAGTAAATTCTCCTTTCAGGGAACTTCATGTTGGCAGCCATGCGATCAAACCATGGTGCCCCTAGGATAACATCCTGATGTTGGAGAGGAGAGATGAAGAAATCTTCTTTGTCAACATAGCTTTGGACATGAAGCCTCAGCTTCCCAATCAAGGGAGTAACGGAGGCTTGTTGTCCCTTGAAAGCTGCATCAGCTGTTACTATATCTCCCATCTCAAAAGCTTGAATGTCCAACTTGGTGGCCAACTCTATTGATATGAAGTTGAGAGTAGAGCCAGGGTCAAACAAGATGAAGGCATCATGCTCTCTTACCTTTCCCCAAGCATAGGAGAGTGATGATCCTTTGCAATGAGCATCCTCTTTTGGAGCTTCGATGGTGGAAGCCCTGGGAATCTCATTGCGAATATTCTTCTTGGGGCAAGAACGATAGCCATGTCCTTCCTCCCCACACTTGAAACATTTATGGTTCTTGCGAAAAGCTTCAAGCTCTTCAGGAGAGAGTTTTTTTTTACCTTTGTAAACTCCCTTCTCCTTGGACCGATTGTTGTTGTTGTTGTTGTTGTTGTTGGAAGTGCCTTGGGAATTATTTTGAGCATTGGATTTCCCCTTCGCATCATTTTTATCTTTGTTTTCCATGGGCTTGACATTACGTCTAGCCCCTTGATGGAAATTGATGCGTGAAGCAACCATGGTGTGGTGGATTGCTTCGGTAATAGTACCGAGCCGTTGAGAGTTGATGTATTCGGCCATCTCTTCAGGTAATCCCGCACAGAATTGCTGTCGTTGCTCGGCAAAGTCTATCTTTTGAAAGACAGTAGCTTTGAGATGTAAATCCCAAAACTTGTCTACATACTTGTTGATAGACTCATGAGAGAGAAGCTTCAAGCCGCGCCATTCGGTAAGAACTTTATCTTTAGTATCACTTGGAAGAAATTGCTTCATGATGGAAACTCGTAGAGTTTTCCATGTCTTTGGGGCTTCTCCATTGCCACGAAGGCTAGCCCACCATTGACGAGCTGATTTTTGGAAGTGCATAGCTACATGGCGTAGCTTGGAGGACTCTGTGAAGCCCTCGTCCCCAAAGGCCGCATCAAATTGCTGGATGAAGGCCAACACTTTGTCGGTAGCACCAAAGGTGCCATCGTAGGTGAGAAAAGAGATACTCTTTCCTCCCTCCTTGAACTTCTTTAGCTTTTGTGACCTTCGCCATGGAGGAAATGATTTGCGATGTCCTCCCCTCTTGTATTCTCTAGAAGAATAGCCATAGCTTTCATCGGAAGAGGAGGAAGGTGAAGAAGAAGGAGAAGAGGGTGACCTCTTCCTAGCCCTTTTCTTCCTTTGTTTCCTCTCTTGCCTTTCAGAGTGATGAGGAGAAGGACTATAGGTTGCTCTTTTTCTCTTGGGAGGAGTAGGCGATCGTCTAGACCGCCGTCTTCGTGGAGCCACATCTTCAGAAGAACTTAGACTGTCATTGCTTTCTTTCTCTTTGGATTCATCCTCTCGAATGGGAGAGAGTCTTCTTTTGGGGGTCTCTTCAAGAGGCCTCCTAAGCTCTCTTTCTTCTGGGAGAGGAAGGGAAATTCCATAAGCACGAAGTTGTTGAGTAACTTCGGCTTGCAAAACAGGTTTGCCCATAGCTTGTTGCAACCTAGTGACGAGATAATTCACAAACATGGGAGCATCATCATTAGCACCTTCATGTGCAAAATCAAAGCTATCAATGTTCATTCTACTCTCTTGATTATTGTCAGCCATGTTAACAAAATTTATGTTTATACTTAGTGTATGCTTTGGCAATACAAAACCTTAGTTGCCACTCCTCTTAGCCTTTGAAAATCGGCTCTTAAGTATCTACACCCACGGCTCAAAGTGGTTAATTATAGAGAGTAGAGGAGTAGGTCTAACATAGCGGAATTGCCAAGGGCTAGCTCCTTTCGGACTTCTTATGGCTCAATAATGGTAAATCCGTAGGCAAGTCTAAAAAGACTCCATTATTAAGTCCAAAGCTCCCGAGGTGTGCACCATCCCCCACATAGTGGGCTTAACAAAACTGATATTAGATCCCAATTCCACTTACTCTATTATAATTAACAACATCAACCATTTATAGGCTACTTAAGGACCTCTCTTCTTAAGCAAGAAAAGAGAAACCAAATGCTCTGATACCAATGTAATGGAATTTGCCTATTCAATTTGAGAGTAGCGGAATTTAATGAGAATACTTTCAAGAAATGATTTTGTGAGCATAGCGGGTAGACATAATTGAAGATAGCAACATAATCATAGCAATTAGTTAACTTGGCATAGAAAATACTTTTGCAAGAGAGAGAATTTAGAGAACATGACAACAGTTGAGGACCGGATTTATGTGGAGCCGGTCCCCCCTCCAATAGGCATTTGTATTATGATTTCTCCCATAAAGAGAGACTTGTTACAATACATTCTTTGTGTTCCTTGTGACCTAGGTGAAGCAATGAAGATGGAAATCTTCATGCATCACCATCATAGCATAACCTAAACTTGAAGAAAGCTTTAACTATACCAAGCCTCAGTCCCAAGACCTCAAACACCTTTGAAGGTGGAGAGAGCTAGCAGGGAATGAGGGTAAGGAAGAGGAAGAAGAAACATTTCATACGAGAAAGAGCTAGTTCCTCACTTATCATAACTCTTGAGCTAGCATACATAATAGCATAGTAAGGAAGAAGAAGGAGATGACAAGCTCAATCATTGAAGCATGCTCTTGGTTGGATTTGCACTCCATAGCCAAGAGTGTTGGTGTAGGCTCTCAACCTCTACTTGCTTGGAGAGGGAGCTCTTGCACTTTGCATAGCACCAATGAGAGTGCTTGTGAGTGTGTGTGGGTGAGTATACCCCCTAAGCACCCCCCTAGCTTGCTTGGGTCGACCCCCCCTTGTAGCTCATGCTTGAAGCTCATTGGACCCCTCCAGGCCTAGCCAATCACAAGCAGAGCCTATTACAAGCAACAGGGATAGCCTTGGGACAAGTGTCCCCCTTTCCCCTTTGAGAGAGAGGACTTGATAAATGCAAAAATAATTAGATAATTCAAGTAATTTATCATTGGACCCCTTTTGAAGCCTAGCCAATAGGCTTCAAGCAACACATGAAGGTAACATGGGTAGGGACCTGACATGTGTCCTTGCTACCTCTTCAAGCTGGGGCTTCCCTTGTGAGTGTGAGTGTGTGTTCTCTCTCATCCCCCCCCCTTGTAGGCTCGCCCCCCTCCTTGTAGGGATCTTTTCTACTTTAGGAGCTTAAGCACCTTAGTCATCAAGCATGACAAAGCACTTGGACTAGGGGGTATTCCCACAAGCATCTCAGGCAAGCATGTCAAGGCACCTCAAGCACCTTAATCAAGCGGCAAGTCAAGCACCTCAAGCATGGAGTAAGTCAAGCACCTCAAGCAGGACAAACACCTCAAGCACGACAAGCACCTCAAGCAGGTCAAGCACCTCGAGCTTGGGCCGGGTTCCCACCTCAAGCTCAGCCCTAGCTTACCTAAGGTCAAAGGACTTTTTTCACACATTATTGGAGGTCTTCAATGAAGCTAACCCTAAGGTCTTATGCTCCATTGTTGAGCCTTGCTCTTGATAGACCATCTCCCATTTCGGCCCCTTTACTATTGGCCCCGTGTTGAGATAGATCTATAAGCACATATCTATATCTTAACACTTGTTCCCGTTTATTCTCCCACATTAAGTGATCAATTTAATATGAGAAAATCATTTGGGTTGGTTAGATATTAGATTTTATGACACCAATGGCCGCGAGAACAGCTCCCAGTCGGGCGGCCACATCATCACCACTACTCGCCGGTTCCCACCACCGCACGGGCGCGCGCCACCAGGTTCGCCAAAAACCACCGCGAAACTGCCCCGAGGGCCGCGTTCGGCCAACGCAGCGCTGCTAGCGCTCGCCGCCATATCCAACAAGGAGAGAGCTCCCCTCTCTCGCTTCCATAGTCTCAAAGGGGTGGCCGCTTGGCCTATATCACATCCCCGGCGGCCTTGCATTCCGCATGTGGGATTTCCCAGCCTGCCACATGGTAGCCCTCGGTGCCAAGGCCCTTCAAGGCTCTAAAAAGCTTCACTTTACCTCTTAAAAAAAAACTTTCTTGGTCTTCCTTTACCTGGCTCTCATATTCTGCCCCCATATCAGTTTGTCAAGCCGTAAAACTTGGTCCATAGAACATGTCATTGACCTTGAAATCCCCTACACTCACCGCACTTAAAATTCCCCGTGTCCAAGATTCGAGGCCACGAAAATTATTTGCCGATCTTTCACTGTCTCGGGCTCCCAACTCGATCCTGCCGTCTCTTGATGACCAAGTGTCCATTTGATGAACCGTCGATTCGTGCTAGCTCCACATGATGCCTACTACCATCGAGAATCTTGGCAAGACCCAAAAGATGCCAGATGGCACACCCTCCATTGCAGCCAAGTGGGCTCAGACACGGCCCTCGAAAAATCTTCTAATGGCCATAACTTGCTATCGAGAGCTCCGATTCGCAATCCGAGAAGAGAGGAATGCTCCATAACTTGAGCATTACACACGTATGCACTGGCATCAGCCTGGGCCACGTGTCCCGAACTGCGCACCCTGTCGGGGATCTGCTACACACTCTTTCTTTAACCTGCAATATCTAGAGCATTGGGGCTCCGTTTGACGAGCCGTTTGGACCGGCTTCTAGAGCACGCTGAACTCTACATTCTACAATCTTTGACTTGGCATTTTCGACATCTTCATCAGCCATCCCATCTGGACCATTCCGCTGCACTTTTGGCCTAAAAAGCCGCATCAGGCATACTTTCCCGCTATCCTTTGGATGCCTAGGGCCTTAGCACCTGCCCTAGCCTTCTACACTGCACTCGACTGTTGCCTCTGCCTGGCATATACCATCTCTTAGCTTCGACCAACTTTGGTTGCACCAAGGGCTCACAAAAATGCGTTTAACCCCTCTTTCCCCCCCTCTCTGTTTTGTTGGGCACGGTTATCCTGCTGCACTCGCCATCACCGCCATGGATTTAGTGTTCAAGGTTTTTTGTTTGCGTTTTCTTTCGTTGATCTACATTTACAAGATTTTCTTTCTTTTTTGCGTTTTCTTCTGAGAATCGTCAATTTTCAAAAGTTTTTTATGATCGTTGTGTAGCTAACGTGTTGTATAATTCTCTTTTGTAGATTAAACCAAGGAAACGAAGTATTTTTGAGCCTTAGATAGATTTAGGGTGAAAAGAAGTATTTTCAAGCAAGAGAATTGATCATCCGTGTACGCTTGCTCATGGGAAAACTCTTAGCATAGCTTAGTAATGCAATAGTATATATGGAGAAGAACAAACTTTCTTTGGCTAGGATTTTCATCCATAGCCAAGAGCTTGGGCATAGAGTCTATCTCTAGAGCTCCCATGAAGAGCTCCAGAGAGAGAGAGAGAGAGAGAGAGAGAGAGAGAGAGAGAGAGAGAGAGAGAGAGAGAGAGAGAGAGAGAGAGAGAGAGAGAGAAACATACTCTACAGAGTACATTTTTTGTTCTTAAGAAAAAGTTTCTTATCAAGGAGGGCCTCTTGTACAATGCTTCATTCTTCTCTAGTCCCAAAAATACACCCAAAAAATGCTGGCTCCAATGTTATTGTTCCAAGTTCTTGTTGAATTTATCACCCTTCATAGTAAAAAATTTAGCACCTTTGTTGGGACTCTAGTTGAGTCTCTCCCTTTGTGTTTTGTAGTTGGCCATTTGTATACATCATCGATATATTAATCCAAAATTTTCACACGTTGGCGCAACCAAAGTGTGTCGAACCTAGCAGAGGGCACATGCAGTGGTCTGTATGTTTACATGTGCATGGCAAGATGCTAAAGCAGATGGAAGACCTGAGCAGGCAAGTGGCAGTGGAGATGTATTCTTTATGTGGTTTCCTAGAACATATGCAGAATGAGCTAATTATGGTGGCAAGTGAAGGATGATCACATGGATAGTTTTTGGCTTGGGGATGTAGGGCTTGAAGTGCTGAAGGAGTAGGTCCAGATGGCTCGTCAAACGGAGCTACATAGTGCAAGATATTAAGGTTTGAAAGTGGAGTGCATTACAGATTTGAGACAGACATGGTAGGTGATGCTAGGTGGATAGAGCGAGTTTCAGCGTATGAATGTGTAGAGCTCATCATATGGAGCATGTTGGTCTCTTCAGATCATCGATTGGACTCTTGGACGTCAAGATATTAGCAATTGAAGTTTTGCCGGGGCCCGGTTTTGAGGTGGTTGATTGCCTCAATCAATGTGCCTGCATATTTTTTTTGAAGCTCGATGGCATTTACAGAAATAGTGTATATTGTGTGGAATCTGTAGGAAGCGATTTTTTGCCAACCGGGGGGCTTTTCTTTTGGAGAAGGTGGAGCTCAACGAGGAGCTCCCAACAGTGGAGGAGGTGGAGCTTTGGACTGTTTTGAAGCTAGTGAAGGTGCCAACAGAGGTTTTTCTTGATGCACTCATAGCAAGGAGAGCCGCACAACAGTAAAGCCAAAGTTGCCCAAATTTTAAGTGCGCTTGTCGTGTTTGTGCCGACGGAGCCAGGTTGTAGAAGCAAATTTCAAGGTTGTTGTAACAGGTGTCTTTTGCCATAATTGAAGGAAACGATATCAGATTTTGGTGTCGTTTCTTCCCCCTTTTCCCTCTTCTTCTCTTTGCTCTATCCCAAACATCTGGTGCCGGTGTTTGAGATGTGCGGGTCTTTGCGGACCTATATGAGTGTGAAAGAGAAAGAGAGAACATTGTGTGCCACTACACGATTGTAAATAGGCAAAAATTTGGTGTGGTATGTTGTCGATTTTGTGAGTTTTGAAGGTGAACTCTAGTGGATTGGGGTGTGGATTTTTGAGGTGTGTTCCCCTTTCCCTCTATCCATCTTCTAGTGCCCCCACGAAGGAGGACGCAGATGCTCTGATGTGAAATTAGAAGCGGTGCTTGAAGTTGACAAGCGGTTGGCAGTTAGTCAAAGTATTTGGTGGTTGATTTTGAAGATAACAGAGATGATGGAGCCAAGATTTGGCCCCATATTTATAGGTGTTGAAGACCCTAAAGATTGGTTAGCAGATTTTGAATTATGGGATGCTATCAATGTATATGTTGATGGATGTGAAAAAGTTGCAAACGGCACCGTTGCTGATGCACGAAAGTGCAAAGATATGGTTTGATGATCTGAAGTGTGATGATTGAGGTTTGTGGCAAGAGTTGCAGGATCATTTTTTGAAGCAGATTTGAAAGGTCATTACTCCGACGGAGTTTGGTGCAAAGCTGAAGGCGGTATGCTAAGACAAGTAAAGATTTTTTCATTTTTCTTGAGCACTTTGAAGCATGTTAGAGGTAGTTAGAGGTTGATACTAGGGTGAAAGGAAACCAATAACTGAAGTTCTCGATGTTTCTCGAGTGCTTGCATCCAAAGATCAAAGAAAAGGTCAAATATGGTGCGGATACCTATGAAGATATGGTTTATTTGGCCAAAGTGAAGAGAAAAAAGGTGAAGCAAAAATTAGAGTTGGGATTGATAAAGCCTGTAAATTATGTGCCTGTTTTAGCGGTAGCGAGGTGTTCTATGGTTCAAACAAAGGCGGTGCTAATTTTCCAAAGCGCAAAATCTGGTGAGGTAAAGTCAATGGTGGATTATGCTCCTTCGAGGTTTCAAGTTTGTAGAGTACTTATGCTAGTGGTGGAAGAGCTTGTCAACGAGGATAAGCCTCTTGTTCAAGTGAAACAATGTGCAAGAGATCTAGCAGATGTTGGGCCCTCCAAAGCAGTTGGAAGAGGTAAAGTCTATTTTTTTGAAGCAAGTGCATGAAGAGGTAGCAAAGCAAAAACCAATTGTAGATGTTGAGAACTTGGAAGTGGATGAAGGTGTGCAAGTGCTTGTGGATAGAGATTTGACCAGAATATTGGTGATGCGAGGGTTAGCCCCTTCAAAAGATAAGTTATCGCTAGTGGATGAGTAGCGTCCTATGGATAAGCCAATAGAGGCCGATGTGGAGGATTGTGTGGATCAAACATAGTGCTATCTGGAGGAGGTTTCTTATATGGAGAGCCTCACTTTATATGGTTGGGAGGGGGTGAGGCTTAAATTGTTTTGTATGGTGATTTACATGATGGTGTTGTGGCTGAAGGTGGTTGGAGAAATCAGGTTGATGGTTGTGAAAAGCTTTATGGTAAGGTATTGCAAGTGTAGTGTGAGGATCAGATTGTCCTATTTGACCTAGGAGGGGTTGACGATTATTTGTACAGTAAAGCAGGTGACTCGCCTTTTGATCTAGTTGGAAGACATGTGATGATGAAGGGGTGGGGCAACCCACTTGAGGTTTGGCATTAGCAGACATGAGTAGGGCCTTGTATATATGGTAGTGTTTGCTACTTTTTGTAGCCGGTAGAAGAATAAAGAAGTTTTTTTGGTTGAACATGAATGTTCAACAAGGGGGTTGGGCAATGATGGTGCAGCCAAAGTGTGTCAACCCTAGCAGAGGGCATATGTTTGCAGGTGCATGGCAAGATGCTAAAGTAGATGGGAAGACCTGAGCAGGCAAGTGGTAGCAAAAATGTATGATTTATGTGGTTTCTTAGATCAGATGTAGAATGGACTAATTATGGTGGCAAGTGAAGAATGATTACAAGGTTGGTTTTTGGCTTGGGGATGTAGGGCTTGAAGTGTTGAAGGAGCAAGTCCAGATGGCTTGTCAAACAAAGCTATAGAGTGTAAGATATTAAGGTTTGAAAGTGGAGTGCATTACAAATCTGAGATGGACAGGGCATGTGGTGCTAGGTGGACAAAGTGATTTTCAGCATATAGATGTGTAGAGCTCATCATATGGAGCATGTCAGTTTGTTCAGATCATCGATTGGACTCCTGGATGTCAAGATATTAGCAGTTGAAGTTTTGCCGGGGGGACCGGTTCTGAAGCGGTTTGACTATCTCAATCGATGTGCCTACATATGTTTTTTGAAGCTCGATGGCATTTACAAAGATAGTGTGCATTGTGGAAAATCTATAGAAGCGATGTTTTGCCAATTGGGGGTCTTTTCTTCTGGAGAAGGCGGAGCTCAATGAGGAGCTCTTGACACTGTAGAAGGTGGAGACTTTGGACTGCTTTGAAGCTATCAAACATGCCAACATAGGTTTTTCTTGATGCGCTCTCAGCGAGGAGAGCTGCATAGCTGCAAAGCTGAAGTTGTCCCCGGTTTTTTTGCGCTCGTCATGTTTGCGCCATCGCAGCTGAGCTATAGCATTAGGGAATTTTGGAGGTCATTTGGAGGGCCTTCTAAGAAAATATAATTTTTTGCCTTCTCTCTCTAGAAAATTGGTGTGGTATAAAGAAAACATGTCCTTATCAACTGTTCAAAAATTGTACTTCCAAGTGGATTCTTTCGACAAAGTCATAACAACCATAATGATTGATGAAATGTCCCTTTTCACTTATATTGAATGCACCTCGTCATATAGGAGAGAAGTTCTTCTCTATACAATGTATGGAGTAGGGAGTCTAGGGAGTAATGGCATTATACTCTTTCATTTCTTGATTTTCTTGGCTGTGTATTCATGGCTTCTTCATCCACCCCGTCAAACCTTCTCAATAAACGACATAAATATAATCTACATGTGATTTGAATCGGAACATGTATTTATGGATTCTTCATCCACCCCCTTAAATCTTCTCAATAAACGACATAAATATAATCTACATGTTGAGCCTTTATGCAATCAAAGTAAAACAACCACAATAGTAACACCCATGGAGAAAGAAAGACTCAGAGTAGAGGGAGCAAAACACATAGATTTATGGACAAATGGCTCACTCTATCCTTTGAATCCTATGACCAATTCCTCTCCTACATTTGCAAATCCCACTACTTTATTGACCTTTGCAGGTGATGGACATAATGGTTTACTTGGCTACTACAAAGCTCTAACTGGGAAATCAAAAATTCAGAAAAGCATAGTTCACCATTAGGCAAAGGAGATTCTACGACTTTCTAATTTGCATTGTAGGGACCAAAAACCCCTTCTGTAGTGCACATAAGAAATACAAGTCTTGCAAGAAAAAGTGTGGAACTTACAAAGGAAAGATACATGCTTAGGTGCTCGTGTGCGAAAGAAGAGACTACAGAATCTTGAAACCTTGAAGGCTTTGGATGTCTCCAGAAAATAATCCAAGAATTGAGGTCAGGATTGTGAACCTTTTAGTTCATTTCATCTATACATAGTTTTTCTTATGTTTTTTGTTATATTTTCTATGTAGACATGTTGTATATCCAGACAAAGAAAACATAGATCCAAAGGCCAATGTAGGAAAGCAGTTCAAGCCTTTGATAACAAATGGTCTTGCAAAGGATATAATTCATGACAAAAAGTATAAGGTTTTGCAGTGGGATGTTTTTGACCACTTTATTACAAAGAGTGCAGTGCCTGGTAGTGAAATACAGGCCCACACTTGAATCTCTTGGCGTGAGTAAGAGAGGGTACTAAACTATTCAACAGTCTATCTCCTCCATTTTTGTGAAGAATGGAATAAGTCTAAACTTCTACCAATAGCAGCAATTGTTTGAAAACAGAGACTTCAACTCAACCATGCACATATAGATTTTATTAGATGGTCATTTCATATTGATGGTATTTATAGATTTCAAGGAACAACTATAACCTACAATGAGTATAACAATATCTTCATGTACCTCACTTTGTTGCAAACTAGAATGGTTGAGTTCTATAATGTAACATTTGAAGAGATAGGTGGCATTTTGCATTTTGTTTGAAGCTAGATGAGTGTGAGATTTTAAAAGACAAGAAGCTAGAATGAGTCACAATAACATTGATGACTATGGCTCTTTCAAAATGCCTCACTGATGATCCTTCATACTTCAGTGTTCAATCAAAAACAAACATATGGTGGCTTGGTGCTTTTTAAGTATTCCATTTTCATCTTTTGTTCATCTTTGGTGAGCCCTTATGAGATTTAAATTCAGATTTAGTTTCATGTCTCATGCGGATTTAATCTTGAAGGTAAAGAAAGAATACTACGACAGTTTATATTGGGCATTCCATCAAACCCCTATCCCTGATATCATTGATAAACAAATGAATCAAGGAAAGGTGCTAGTTGTCAATGGGAGGGGAGATTTTCAAGTCTAATGACATCTTGAAGGTGACCTTAAAACACTACAGTGTATGTATAATTGTGGAATGGGTGCTATGGTAAAGGTTCCATGGTTGGAGCCTGCAAAGATGATGGACCCAAAATGGTGGAGAAAGGCTCCTACTCGCCACAATGAAGATCCTAATTTCCACCCAGTTCTGGATATTCCACTTGTCAATGTCCACATTTGTACAATGCATGCTCTTTGTAGAATTGTGGATAAGTTGGTGTACTTGTACATTGGGTTTTCTTGGACAATCAAGAACTCAAAAGAATAGAAGGTTGCGGTAGAGGCGCTTTAATTGGTTTTGTCAAAGATGGGTCTCCATGGGGGCAATGTGAAAATCCACCAGGATGATAAAAGGTCAACCAATGATAAAGAAGTACCTTGTAAACCATCTATTAGTGGGGTCAAGGCACATCGTTTTTTATCAAAACCAACAGGCGTGAAAGATAAGAAGATAACCAAGCATGGAAGGATATATCAATCCATTTATGTCAGCAAAATTGAGTTTCAACAATGGAAAAATCTCCATATGGCAATGAAGGACTAGGAGCCCACACCTCGCAATGCCAAGGGTGAAGTGTGGCGTTCCATTGATGTGCTATTTTAGATGTGTGACAAAGATGAGTGGACACAAAATGATCTAAACAAGTTTAAGGAGAACCTTGAGCTACTAAAGAAAGCATTTAGGACATCGTGGACTGAAACTTGGATTACTCATTACATGGTATTGTTAAAGCACCCTTTTAAATGAAAAGAACTAAAAGGATGTTCAAAATTCTTGACAACTTGTTTTATTTGCAACACATCATTTATTAATCACTTACCATACTTCATTCTTTTCCATACTTCATTCAAAAGTATGGAAACCTAAGCATATGGAACACCCAAGGGTTGGAAAAGTTTCATTACATGGTCAGGAATGCATATGTCAGACACATACAACATGGTGGCTATTGAGATAAGGCAAACAGTTTAAAAGAGTTTTTTCAGTGGTTTTATTGCAGAATCCTTTATCGGATGCAAGAAAAACATGTATTGGACTATTCGGCAACAGCATACGCAATTAGGCATTTGCAAAAAAAGAAAATGAAACGAGTAGAGGCATTCAACAAATCCAGTGCTTGTGAAGGCAAGAGAAAGTGGAGAGAGACAATGCAATATGTTTACCATAGGTGGATCAAGAGATTTTGATTTTAGGTCACAACATGTACAAGAGATGCCTAATGATATAATAGACACAATATAAGTCACAAGTCTCTCAACTTGATGATAGATAGTGGATATCTATTGGCACATTACCCTTGTATTGGATCATTAAATGTTTGCCATAATCTAAGAGTTCATTTGAGTTTTGTTTCCCCAAAGTGAGTGCCATTACTGTGTATGTGTAATAGTAAGCTGCATGACCACCAGTGTACCTCGACAGTATCCAAAACATTATGTAGCAAAAACTTTATGGACGAGGATAATTTTGTCTGCATTTTGTGGTAGCATTGGTCCACCTAGAAAATGTGAGAGCATCTTGAGGGTGAACGTTGCAGTACTTCCCTCTTGGGACATTCCATTGTAAAAGACTAGTATGGGTGCCTCACAGAGTCTGGCAAGGTATTGTCCTAGTGCTGCATCCCTTCCACGATACTCTCTTGTCCTACAGTGAAGGTAGTCATCCTTTTCAGTAATCCATGATTGTACACAAAAGGATGAGTTAGAGAAAGACAATGATAGCTATTTTATTTATTTATTTATTTTTATTTTTTTTGGGGGGGGGGGGGAGGGGCTACCATGTAGCTTTGATCTTGCATATATAAGTCATCCTTCCATAGGTCCACTGACCTTGTGGACCCTTGTGTGGGATGCATAAACCAATCCTCTACTTCTTGAGTACTGGAGGTTGTTTCTGAGGTAGCCGCATCTAGGAATGTCTCTCTATACTTTTCTCCCTTGTCAAAGCAGAGTTTGAGGCACTCCATTGGGCTACTGGAGGTTTCCATCACCTTGTTGTCGCTGTTGTCATCAGATACAAATCCACTCTTCCCCTCTTGAAATTTGGAGATGGTGGCAAGTGCAAGTCCTCCCTTAAAGAAAATATACTTTGAATGTCATGGAGGAAAATGTATGATGTCTCACCAAATTTTAACTCTTGCAGTCCATATTGAAGCATCAATGTGGCTTACTTCTTATTAAAGACAGACACATATAAAGGTAGTATGATTTCAGATGTTTTAACTTGAAGTATTTTGCTTCTTTGGACCTCTTTAGCCTCCACCTCAAGATTAATATCCTCCTCAATCTCGGGAACCTCATCGGACTCCATGTCCTCATCATCTTGTTCATTGGGTGGTAGATCCTCCTCCTCCATTAACCTGAAGTATCCTTCAAGAGATTAGCAAATAGAGAATTTAAGAATAGAAGGAACCCAAAGGATTCTTTGATTAGCTTGCAATCTCATTCGTGCATAGGACACCATGAGGGTCTATAGATGATAGGAAACTGATGGTACTTATTGTATGACCTTCTTGTGGAATCACAATCTTTTAAGTGCACCATCACCATGTCAGCAAGAACCACCTTGCCCCTTTCGACCTCAAGCTCAACCTTGTCTCTTTTAGACTTTAGGAAATTACTGTGCTGAGCTATAAGGTCATCAAGAATGAATGGGGCATTGAAGATAGAAGAGAGCTCATCGAACATTTCAGCACCTCCTGTAGATACTGCAAATCAAACAGTCTTTCATCCACACATGTAGGATTTTCAACACCATTCACCCCTTCCTGCTTACATTTTGTAGATGTCTCACAGGCAGAAGAAAGATCAATGTCTCTATTTTTGGTGCTAGTCACTTGAAGCTTCAAGATTACAACATGCACTTATTCATGTTATGATGCTTCTGAGTCATTAGCGGGTTTCTATGTCCCCATAACATCATCTCCAAGAAATATATCTTTGGCCTGCACAAAGTCCACATCTCTCTTTAAAGAGCCTCTCAACAACTGAGGTGGTCTCCCTTATGCTTCCTCTTCACCTAAGACAAATATAATACAAACAATATTAGGTAAATATTGCGACTAAGAAGCTTCAACTACACACCATAGACACACCAGCATTTGAAATTTATTATTAAATATTATAACACATTTCTCATAAATTGCAAGCTATTGGTCTCTCTGTGTGTGTGTGTGTGTGTGTGTGTGTGTGTGTGTGTGTGTGCGATAGATTGCTCTCATAGGTCATGTTGGCATTTTAAAGAGGTTAATAAAGCATGTCATTTTATTTGAGTGCCAACTCCTCTCTCTCCTTGTTTTGCTACCCCTTATATGCTCCACGGTACGCGAAGGACAATCGGCAAACCGATACTTCATATATGCGTGCCATAGGACAACAACAAAGTTTTGTTTCTCTGTGTGTGTGTGTGTGTGTGTGTGTGTGTGTGACAGATTGGTCTCATAGGTCACGTTGGAATTTTAAAGAGGTTAGTAGACAATCTCCTTGTATTTGAGTCCCTACTTCCCTCTCTCCATGATTTGCTACCCATTTTGTGCTCTATGGCATTCGAAGGAAAATCAACAGACCAACAACCCCCGTACGCACGCCATAAGACAAGGAAAATTATCATCTCTCTCTCTCTTTGAATATTTACATCAAACCGCACGTAGAAGAAAAAAAAACAGTAGGTGTTACCTTTTCCTAGGCTTGGCATGGCAACCTTCCAGAGATGAAAACCTCATTGGTACCTTGGGCACACTTCAAGCCTTCACTCTCTACTCTCTCACAAATTTTTGTGTACCTCTCTCTCTCTCTCTCTCTCTCTCTCAACCACCCTCTCCCTCTCCCCCCCCCCCCCCCCCCCCCCCTCTCTCTCTCTCTCTCTCTCTCTCTCTCTCTCTCTCTCTCTCTCTCTCTCTCTCTTCTCTGTGTTCGCGCGTTTGTGCCTGCCTCTCCATTTGTCCCTCTCTGTGTGTAGGACCTCTACCTAAGTGTATCTCTCCTTCTCTCTCTCTCTCTCTCTCTCTCTCTCTCTCTCTCTCTCTCATAATCTAATCTTTCATATTACCGTTGCGGCCATGCATGATAAATAACAACTACATGCTTTACACGTGTCAAAAAGCTAGCGGGTATTTATTGCATCATATAATTTTGATACAGAGGTCATTTTCACACTTAATGGGTTGTACAACATCCATTGGCATGCTTATTGTAGCACATGAGAGTGAGTGAGAGAGAGAGAGAGAGACATAGAGAGAAAGAAAAGAAGAAGAAGAAGAAGAAAAAGAAGATTCAACCAACATACTTCATCGAGAGAGAGAGAGAGAGAGAGAGAGAGAGAGAGAGAGAGAGAGAGAGAGAGAGAGAGAGAGAGAGAGAGAGAGAGAGAGATTGAGATAGAGACAAAAAACACAGCTCAGAAGAGCATTGCACAAGGTGACAACACTGAGGGCCTTGCTGTCCATCAAATCAACCCAAATTCTACATATACCTGCAAGAGAGACATAGAGAGGGAAGTAGATTAAGGGCATGGAAAGGAGAGAGAGAGAGAGAGAGAGAGAGAGAGAGAGAGTAGAGTTGTGTGTGTGTGTGCTCTAAAGAGGAAATGGTATGTTATTGGGACTACTTCATAAGACAAAATGACCATTGACCGTAATTTTGTCCAGTTTGCACAATGGCGAGCGAAGATGATTCTATTATTAGCAAAACTTCATATGCGTGCCATAATGCCACTTTCTCACAAATAGATAGACATATATGGGAATGAAACAAGGGAGCATAAGTAGAGTCAGGGTACAGAAAGGAAGAGAGAGAGAGAGAGAGAGAAAGAGAGAGAGAGTTTTGGTGTCCCTGTGCCTAATAAAGAAGAAATGTAATGTTATGGCAGTCCAAAATGATATATGACAATGGCTTGGACTAGTGTGCACAACGGCATGCGGATATCAATCTAACTATAGTTGGTACCATCCAATTTGTCTTCGGATGTAAACGCACCAAAAATCTCTTTCTCCGTAGATTGAGCCATACTGTAGATGCACACAAGAGAGCAAAAGAACCTCCAAGAGATTCACAAATCTCCTCTCCAATCCAAGAAAAACTCTACACAAAATCTAAGCACAAAGCTAAGACAAGCTGCTTCCCAAAAGAACTGTTTACCTGAAGAAAATCTGTCAAAAAGCACACCCTCTTGATCTAAACGCCTCCGAAAAGTAACTTCTGCTACGCTGCTCAGAACAAAATTCTGAGGGCTCGAACGGCGTCGAAAGGGGGGTAAAACCGCAGGTCACCTGCTTAGAATACTCCCAGAACGTCGAGGATGCTCCCACGAACAAATTTTCCGA
The DNA here is from genome assembly GCF_014529385.1 of Adiantum capillus-veneris. Taxonomy (NCBI): domain Eukaryota; kingdom Viridiplantae; phylum Streptophyta; class Polypodiopsida; order Polypodiales; family Pteridaceae; genus Adiantum; species Adiantum capillus-veneris. The sequence goes on from NC_140954.1 coordinate 49,479,456, forward strand.
AAACTGCCTGAAAACTGCGATTGCGCGCGCGAACGCGAAAACGCAAGTAGAGGCTCTGGAAATCACCTTGCTCTGATACCAATTGTTGAAGATGATGAAACAGGAAACAGAAGGAAGACAGCAACTCAGAGTAGGAAGAAGATGGAGAAGAAGAAGACACAGAGCTTGTGTACGAGATCTCTGTAGTCTCTCTCTCTGTATTGGAATAATAGTTGTATGTACCCTAAGAGATAAGGTGTCCTTTCACACCGGATGTCCAGGGGGAAAAACCCAGTGGGAGAAAAGTGCCCCTAGTGAAGCGCGTATACACACTAACACTACTACATGTCTACAGTAACTAGGAACTGTCGACTCATTAACTACATATAAACATACGAAAGGATGTTTTTTCCATGTGCAGGAGAATACCATATACAGGTTCTTTCCGCAATGTTGGTTTTTTTTTTGGCATAAACTGTTGTAACCCTTAGATAGGATAGCAAGGCATTCTCTGATTGAATGAAAGGACACCTAATGGGACTTAGGAGAAGGATTGGGGGGATTTGCTGTCGACTGAGCTTTTTAAAGAGAAAGAACTGTGCATTATTAGTTCTCTTGGCTTGACCTAAGCCGCTGCAGGTATTGCTGTTTACCGACTTGACTAAAATTTGTTGCAATAAAAGAAAAGGGCGCTGTTTTTGCCATTACATGCTTTTTATTGGGCTCTGTTTTTAGCCAATATTGGTCTTCTTTGGGCTCTATTTTTGCCGACACTGGTCTTCCTTTTGCAGGCCTAACAGTAACCAGACATTACAAAATTTTTTATGATGAATAATCACTTGGATTTAAAGGAAAAGGGGTAAGTATATAGCTCTCGTGTTTTTAGCTCTGGGCTGAAGCAAAGGCTAGTAACCACATGGGATGATAATGGAACCTTGGGTTTTCGAAAGCTTGTGGATTGTTTTTTTATTAAATTCTGTATGACACCGACAAGGATACGACTGGCTTTTTTGTTTTAAGAAATATGGCAACTCTTGGACTTCTGCATAATACCTTCCCTCATGATTTCATATGAGGAGAAGGTATTGGGGTTATCTTAACCCATCTAGCACCTATGACGGTGGAAACTTGAAAAATCTTGGCTAAAAACAAGGCTGGACATTGCCAAATTATATTGAATGCTAAATTTGAAGATTTTAAGGTAAGTATATATACTCTCAGCTTTGGCGTAAAAAACTGGCCTTTTGGCTCATGACATAAAGTTCCACTTAAAAAAAAGGTTTTTTTTTATACTCTATTTCTGATTGGTAAGTATATGGTTACCAATGTTAGTATAAGCATAGCTACCGAGCTATGGAGAAATCTTAGGAGGTTGAAGGTAAGTATATGGTTGGTACCCTCAAACTCGACATAAATACCGAGATACGGCTTGAGAAATGTGGTTACACTTGGTAAAAATAGAGTCTTTTTTATACTTTATTGATTAGTATGTTTATGGTTGCTACTATGGGCTCAAGCATAGTGAGGCGGTCTGGGGCGGGCATCAAGAAGAGTGGCTTCTAAGCACCCTTCTAGGCTCCCGTGCTGCTCAATTGGGTTGGGGTTGGAAAAAACAACAAACACACACACAAACCCGCAGCCTAACCCTACACAAATTTGGGGCACCACCTAGTTTTGGATGCGAACTAGGACGCGTAGAGAGAGAGAGAGAGAGAGAGAGAGAGAGAGAGAGAGAGAGAGAGAGAGAGAGAGAGAGAGAGAGAGAGAGAGAGAGAGAGAGAGAGAGAGTGCTCGGGCTACTTTGAAATGTATCGGCAAGGATCAACCAAACACAATTATATATGTAAGAAAGAGAGAGAAGAGGGAGGGGGTGCTTGTTGCATTAATACCTTCTTACAAATCTGTCATGACCGATCAAAGTGAGATTAGTATTTGTTCAACATAGCTTGAGTAAATTTCACCACAACACATCACAAGAAAAGCCACCCCAATCACTGTCTTAAGGCCAAGGGAGTCCTCTCCACCCTGTCGCCTTCTTACAATATGTGGGATTTATGGCGAAATTGATGACAACACCCAGACACAAGCTATCAAGAACTAAAAAAATCACCAAGACACTTACACATCATTGTTGTCCATTACTTCACGTTGGAAGAGAGACATTATCCAAGATTAGTCCAAATCCACCCTCCTTGATTCACCAAATGTTGGGCTTACACTCGTAGGAGAAATGATAGATTTCTTACTCTCAATTGAATGATCACTCTCTCTTACAATGGCATAGAGTTCCCTTGCTAATCACCCCTAATACAACACATAAATATGCATAAGACAATGAGCTTCCACTCAAAAGCTCCTTCTAGAGAGGTTGAGCTTGGCTTCTCAAGCTATAGCATAGTGCTCTTGCTTATGGCTCTCCCTTTTGTGTTAGCTACACCCTCCTTTTATAGCAATTTTGAGGGCTAGGGTTACTCCTCTAACCATGGTTGGGTTAGATTTTCAGCACTTATCTAATTTCTTTTGCTTGGAATTATCAAGAAGTTGGTGGGGATAGATGAAGAAGAGAGAGAGGAGAGAAGTGGAGGTGATAGGACTTTTCATAGTAGGTTGATGTTAGTAAGTTAGTAGAGTTAGTATTTTTATTGATTTACAAATGGAATTAGATATTTACAATGGGAGTATCCATGTAGGATACAATAAGGAAGAAAAAACTCTTAAGGTAAGAAAATATGGATTTCTTACAATATTGATGCTCCAAGTGTCTTGAGTAGGGTCAATTTTGACGCTTGTTGACGGTCCACTAGCTTTGACGGTACGTTTTTTCTCCACTCTTGACCTTCCTTGGGAGCCAAGGTAAGTGAACATGAGTAATCAATCACCATGATGCTGTCTTTCAAGAGAAGAGGCTGAATTTTGTGGTTTTTTTTATAAATATGGGTAATATGGAAGAGAAAAAATGAGACTAGGTGGTCAATTTTGGAATGGAAGTGTGTGTAGGAGACATGAGTTCACCATGGTTTCTCTTATTCTTCAAGGTTGAGAAGAAGGTGAGTAGGGTGCACAGAGGAGTGGTGAGAGAGGTGGGGATGATGAGAGGAGAGGTGCGTGTGAAAGAGGAAAATGGTAAAGTGGAAGAGGGAGTGTGGCTGCATAGCATGGGCAAAATGGGGTCCACCAATAAAATCATAGCTCACAGCTCGTAGCTCAAAAAAATATGAAAAAATTTGAGGTGAAAGTTCAGCCCACGAGCTACAACTTTTTTTTGTATCACCTTTTCAAATTCAGGGAGCATGTGATCTTTAAAAATTCAGCAAAACCGACTGTTTTTTGCCACTGCACAAAGTCCATGTGAGGTCCTTCTTTGGGTGATTCTTTTGAATACCTCCAAGAGTGAGCCCCCCATGGTGCATGCATGCATTCCACATACCCTTGACCTTATTTGGTAGGTCTATAATTGAAGATATTGTTGAGATCATGATATAAGTGAATAGTACAGCTAAGAAAATCAAATATTGAGGGGTCTAAAAAAAATATGTACATGTCAAATATAAATAATATAGGTGGAAAAATATAAAGGGGTAAAAATAAATCTCTCTCATTATAAGTCTACCATAAAATCATGAATATTTTTGGTGGTCTAATTTATGAGAGTAATAGAGAATATATGTAGGAAGGAAAAAATCACAATAGTGAAAAAATATACACATAAATAGAACTAGTTTTTTTGGATTTTTGTTGGGATGGAGTTACACAAAAAATAAGAGAAGCTTGCATGAAATTATTTTTATATGGAATAAAGAGTATGCAAAATGATAAGAAAAAATATGGTAATGGTGAGTCAATGTACATAGCATAAATAACACACCATAGGTAGAAATATTTAAATAAATACCACAATAATTATGAAAAATCCTTTTATTTAGGCCCTATATACAATGAAATATTTACACACAAATGGGCCATAATGTACTTTTTTTTTTTTAATTTTTTTTTTTGGCCCAACTAGCCCAGTGACTAGCTAGCTGAGGGTTTTTAAGAAAATATGGGAAAAGTTCCCTAACTCACACACGCCTATATATAGTGAAATGGTAGGGATAGCCATAGTGTTTGAGTGATTTGATAGGGTGAGGTAGCTTACTATGGCAATTATGGAAAGCCGAAAAACGGCTATCAATAGCTACCAAGCTATGGCTTAACAAGTAAACTTCACTATTATTTAAAAATTTTCTAAAGAAATCTCTTGATTATTGGTAGACTTCACCACTCAGAGTAGAAGGTAAATTGTGCCACTGATTCCGGAAGGAATATGTAAAGACTGCTAAAAAATCTAATAACCTAAAGCTTGTCTAAAGTAATTGAATTCTGTAAGATGGACATGAATAACAACTGATATGGTCCATTGATACCTGTAAAACACATCCAAGGCTAACTGAATTGTCGTCTTGTTTGGATGGATGCAGGTCTCTATCTTATCTTGGAGGGTTTCTTTTCTTTGGCAAGCAACATTACTGTTATGAAATATCCACTGAAGAACGGGGAAGTTTTTTACTACCAACCCCACTGAAAGAGGATCTCTTTCTTACAATCATTGTACTTAGATAATTCTGATACTGAGTTATTTTTATACAAATTAGTGTATTGTTCCTTGGCCAGTTGTATTTTGAATGTAAAAGTTCAATTATGTATTATTAAGTAAAATTTAAAACAGCTACACACACATCCTATACATAGGGTCTCCCCTCTCCGGGGAAACCGGGATACTGGCCTAGGAAATTTTCATAAGAATAGAGCTCTAAATTGGACCCACAGTTGTTAAATCCTTCATTGGTAGGCTGCTGTTAGGTGGCCCTTTTTAGACTCTCTTCTGGTTCCCTGCTCACGGCTACCATATTCTCTGACTCAGCCGGTTGAAGGGTTGTAGGACCAAAAAAGACTTTACTTCGTAGGCACTTTGCTAATCTTTATATCAACTTTGTTTCAAGACTGCTCACATTATAGATTGACAGCTCGCATGAGTACAAATCACAACCCTAAGAATCACGCAAAGATCCTTGACCAGATCAAGCTCTTCATGAAAGACCATGCAACAAAAGATACCCTAGCTGCCCTTGCTAGGAAAGCCAAATATATCACATACTATGGCAAGAAATAATAAACCTGACCTCACTTTTTTTTTGCAGACTCTTGCCCTATCTCAAGGTTTGGAACTTACCTCGGAGCCACTCTCTGTGGCCTCCTCTCTAGTCCTCAGATGTATTAGCAGTCTGGATGCTTCACAACTTATTTATGATTCTGCTCTAGTTTCGGACAAAACACTTTCGGTCTTGCATATGTTATCATTTAATGATTGGGTAAAAATTCTAGCATCTTTGGACAAAGACCCACTAGAAGGTGAAATTCTGCTTTTCCAATACATTTCCCAACTTCCCGTCCTTGCTTCACAATATCAGCAAGAGCTTGCCCTGTTCTCGTCATCTGGAGCTGAGCTGTCAAATTTCCTTAGAAAACTCTGTGGACTTAATCCCTCTTTTATTTGCACCCCAAATACCCCCGACATCCCTTCAATGGGTGGCATCTTCTGTCGGGATAGTGCTGCTCTAGAGGTAGTAAAAGTGTTTCAATCTAACCTCTGCTCTCTCAATGATGTTAATCTCCTTGAGATGGTCCCTAAAATCTCAAAAGTCTTTCCTGTCTTACCATTAAGACAGATAGAAATTGAATCTCTCGGAGTAGACCATCAACTTTGGGTTCTACCAAACAAAGCCTTCTTGGCTCCGATTCTTAGTGAAACCTGGGTATACTTGGCCAACCTCCCTGCATCAACAGTGGAAGACTGCAAACTTAAAATTCTAAAGGGTGGACAATTCTTGGACAAAGGTGAATTGATTAAAGCCCCATTTAACCTACACCTAATCGATCACTCCAAATGCCCCTCAAATATTGGATTGTACATACGTACTAAGGGTAGCATGGAGTTTGCTAAAAGTAATCCAGATTTCTACACAGAGTCTATCTGGAATATCTTCCGCCCCTATGTCAAATGTGCTTGCAGATTTCTGGACCCCAAAGCTACCGGTGAATCAAGCATTATGTGGTTTGACCATGCTATATGGTTTATCCTCAACCATTTGGAACTGTTATTCCCAGAGAAACCAATAGAATTTCATCTATCCCTCATCTGCTCATGGCTAGGTGGACAGGCCAAGTAGATTGTGATTGCACAAATTGCCTTTAACATCTTTCGAGGACTGATGCATGATATTCTGAAAGAACTAAAAGCTGAGGAACCCGGTCTTTACCTCACCACATATGTGAACTACAAAGGAGTCAAATACATCACTAATCTGCTAAAACCGTGTATTGAAGAGGATGAATCTCCTGCTTTTAAAAGAGCTAACTCTTTAGCTACTCCCAACTCTTTTACTTCCTTTTTTACACCTAGCTCCTCATCTAATCGAGGAAAGTCTCGTAGCTTTACTAGAGGGAGAGGCAGATTCTCTGCTATCAGAAACTTCCCTGAAATCTAACCCTTAAAAATATTGCAGGTGTCTACAAACCCATGTGGAAGAAAAGTTCTCAGCAAAGATGATTCGAATTTTGTGCTACCTACATATACTGTCTTTATCACAACATTCTTCTCGATTGGATCCCACCTAAAAGTCTCTTTTGTGAGTGTTTTGACATATTTTTTGGAAATCATAAACTACTTGACAACATTCTCATTGGATGGAGATATCATCATCCTATAAAAGGAATAGTTCTTAACAATGACTTTCTTAGACAAGAAACAATCCCTTACTGTACATGCATTCAATTTTCCTCATTCTGTAGGAATTTTAAATAATGTGGGAACCATGTATGTACTCAGAACCTCAACATTATCAGCAATGCTACAATACGTAAGCTCCTAGCCAAAGGACTGAATCACATACCAAACTATCCAAAAAACCCTTACCTTGCCTTAGCAGCTTGTTGGACGGGTACGCCGCGACGGACGTCAGCACAACGAGAACTCACCTAACAAGTAATGTAAGCTAAGGACGAAGCTCAAACCATAGGCGCGTGGAAGAAACACTCGACCGACTCCTAACTAATTCCTACAGAGGTCCCTACCAATTGTGTAAGTCACAGTCTTCAAGAGTGCAAAAGAGGATACTTCCTACAACGCTTGCTATAGCCGAACACCCATCAAACACTTTCGAAACACCATAGAACTTGAAGGAGACCCTACTAATACCTATAGGCCGCTCTCCCTAAGGTCTATGAACCAAAATCACGACCCAAAACACCCGGTGCAGAAACACGTAGGATGTCTGGCCGAAATCTACAAGTCTTTGTTCCAAAATTTGAAGTGCCTAATGTGTAGCTCTACTCAATGTGAACGCGTGGATATACTGCAATGCGAAATCAGATAACGTATGCTCACCCAAACAACCGATGAAGCTCGTAGAAGGAGCTCCCAAACCCGGACCGTACGCGTGCAATGTAGGTATCGGCTCGTAGGTCTAGTCGGGGGCAACACGCTGCACTTCTCCGCACTCGATTCTGACCACCGTAGCACACGTAGCGTCAAGACGAAGCTCACACTCTCTCTCACATACACGCTCACTCACAGACTTAAGACTTGTTTAAAATGACAAAAGGTTTTTCATTAAGGTCAAAAAGTGGTATATATACCTTACAACTTCTCAAACCCTAAAGTTCCAAAATCAACCATCTACTCAATCTAACTATCAAAACTGGGATACAATCTGGAAACTTCTGTAAGTCCCAATATTTACAAGGTGAAAAATCGGGTTTTCCTCAATGAATGAAGAATTACAAAAATAATAGTCCGCCGAGTAGTTAGATGCCGTGGGGTGTGTCCAGCTTCTAACACCCCCCCCCCCCCCCCCCCTTGTTCATGTCGTCCCCGACATGGCCTTTATCCTTTGCTTCATCTTATGGTCTCCCGCATCTTTAGCAGTGATTCGTACAGTGCATGTAGATTTAGCATTGTTGGGCCAAAGATATCTGTATGCATGGTGAAGAACCCCGTGTAGAATGCTTCTTCAAAAGCCTGGAGGTGATAGGATGGTAGAAACATAATTCTTTGATACAACGCATGTATCACCTCCTTGGACGGCTGACCTGACATATCATAAGCACATCTGTATGTATCCTGGAAGAAGAATATGTTGTCAGTCACCTGGCCTGGCTTGAAGGTCTCGAACACTGCTAGGATGGTTCTACAGATCTTTCTCATCATAATGCATGTAAGGTCAGGTGAGCCACTGAACAACCGTTAGGGTTTTCACCATGTATTGTATACTTATTCTCTCACCTGCCTTCATGCCCGACAGCTTTGGGTAGTTCAGCCAAGTGGGTTGGCTTCTTTGTAAGATTTCTTGTGCTTTCCACGTCCTAACCCTTGGTAGAGGACAAGAGCTGAGGTTGTCTCTGATGTGTTTAGGTGCCTCTACCAAGTGGATTAGGTATTGTGGGTACTTGGTCAGCCAAGCCTTCCTCCACTTTGGCTGAGAATCCACTATGAGCTTTACTCCTTCTGGCATCGAGGTGTCTGCGTTGTAGAGAGGGACCATTGGCTCCTCTCTGATTCGCCTATTTATTGTTGTCGCCTCATATTTCAGCAATGGATATGGGAGAGAGGGTTGAAGCCACTCACGCCTGAGATTGCTGGCGTCGATTTTCTGAATTCTCATAGATTTGAAAACCCTCTGTTCCCATTCCAAGGCTTCTTTTGTGATTTCTCTGAGCTCTGCCTCTATTGCCTTATGCAATTTTTCCTCCTCTTCTTGTGTTAGATCCTATGGCTCTTGAGAGGGTCCTGCTGTGCTTTCCTCTAGCCTGGGTGTGTCCACAAGATCTGCCACATTGTCGAGGTCGATGCTCTCATTGGCAGCTGGCCCTGAGCTTTCTGCTTCTGCTTGTTGCCGGCCTTTCAACTCCTCAATTTGCTTGAGGAGTGTCTGCTTTTCTGCTTCGGCTTCTCCCCCATAGTCATGAGGAGGTCATTGAGTTTAGCGTTTACTTTTTCAGCCTCCTCTAGCTTTATCTTTATGCTCTCCGATTCTTCTTGTAGGGCTTTTTGGTTGCCCTTCATTCTGGTTTGCATTGCAATAGAACCTTCAGCCATCATCAACCTTTGCTTCTTCTCAAGAGTCAGCTCCTTCTGGAGTTCTTGCATCTGCTCCTCATATATTTGACTCTCGGAAATGATTTGAGTCGAGCTCGTAGCTCTAACTCTAGCAGGTGATGCTCGCAGCCTCTGGATGGTTTGATCTTTGACTTTTAATTGGTCCTTGAGCTCAAGGACTTCATCCAGGCTGGCTTCTTGTTCTATCTCCGCCTTTTCCTTGGCATTCCTCATGGCTTCTACTTCTTTGGTTTCCTCTGCTAGCTGGAGTGTCAGATTATCCCGTTCTTTTTCAGCATCTCGCAATGACTTGTTGAGTTGCAGACCTCTTCTTCAGCTGCTTGTAATCTTTTTGCTGCTACCTCATTTGCTTCTTCCTTTGCTTGGCAGTTTTGTAGAGCCGTTGCCAAGCTGGCCTGGAGGTCAGATTCTCTCTCTTTTTGTCCTTGGCTTTGTGCCTGCAGAGTATCCCTTTCCATCTTGGTATTTTCTTCGGTGGCCTTTAGAGTTATCAATTCTTCGTCTGATGCCATAGATTGTGCTCTTATTCCTGCTAGCATTGTCATCACCACGTCCCAATCATTAGAGGGCGGGTGCAGGTCTACCGTGTCGGTAGCAATTTCCTTTAGCTCAACTAAACAGATGCCTGGCATCTGTTCTTTATGCCCTGTCCTCGCCAAGTCGGATGCGACTGTGGCAGCTTCTTCCCTTGTATAGCCTGCAGCTAGCAGGTCCAAAAATGCATAATATGCCTCATCTAGTTCTTTTTTCTGAGACGCAGGCTTGGCCTCTTCTTTGGGCTCATGTTCTTTGCTCTTGTTCCTCATCCTGGTGTTCTTCTTGATTGTCCTCAGCCTCCTTATCTTCTGGTGGAGGGCTGCTAGGAGGTGGTGATGGTGGCGGTGATGGCTGTGGGCTAGGTTTAGGGCTATCTGGTAAAGCTACAGGTTTGCCCTTAAAGTCTCTGTCTGCTTTCGTTTTTCTTTCCCTTTCTTGGCTTTCTTGCTCATCTAGCAATGTCTGTCTTATCTGCTCCACTTCTTCCTTGGTGAAAGGGATATGGGGAATGTTTTCCACTGCAGCATCAAGAATCTTGAAATTCTTGATATAGTCTTCAAAGTGGTCCCTCTGCACTCTTTTGGATGATCCGGACATAGAATCGAGAGATGGCTTCCATAGTTCGTTTAAATCACCCTTGAGGGCTCTTTCTGCTCGGAAACTCTCCATCAGCCTCTCGAGTCTAGCCGCTTTTTGTGATCTTGTCTCTTTGGCCGGAACTTGAGCAGATTCCTTTTTTTGCTCTCTTCTGCTCAGGTTGCTCCTCTGCAACTGGCTCTAGCCGTCTCTTCAACCTTGTAGCCACCCTTGGTGCTCGTTGTGGCTCATCTTCTTTGTTTTCCTTTACCCTTAGCCAATCATTCTGAGATGGGGGGTCAGGACACCTTCCCTTGGCGTGTAGTGCTGCATAAATTACCTTGGTTATAATTTCTCCTTGCACTATGTAGGTTGGAATTTTGTTGCCCATTTTTACCAAGCTGTCATGTATGTATGCCGCATAGTTGATTATCTTTGGGGTGCCTTTTGTCATTGCCCAAGTAAACGTTGTGGCAATTGCACCTGGTGGCATCCTGTGCTTCTGTGGCCTCTTCGTGCACATGTGGAAGTACTGGTTGTACAATTGGCTCATGATCGCCACCTCTGGGATGGCGATGTCTTCAAAGGTGTAATTGGCCTTTTTCTCTTTGTACACCTTGACTTCATCCCTTCTTTTTGTCACACTGTCTCCCTGATTGGATAGATCTAGTGCATGGGCTACAACCCGCTCTGTGATTATGATCTTTTTATTGGGTCTGCCGTGCAAATCTGTCACCTTGGCCACCCCATCCTCTTTGATGCTTGTTACAAACTCCCATACTCTTTTGACGTCCACCCCTGCTGGTATTGCTTCGAAGTAGTTATGGAGGTCAATTTTCTCCAAGTAGCCGGCCATTTTGCTTCGGACAAATTCATTGAGCTCTCTTGGCAGCATTGGCAGCTCTATTACATTGCCTTCATTGTCTTTGAACACCCCCTGGTAGATCTTTAGGTCGTTTGACTCTAACAGATCTTCCTGTATCCAGGTGCTGGTGGGTTTAAGTGTTCCCTCTAGAATGACAAAAGGTTCCACCTCGTCCAGATAATCTTTGATTGTCATTCTCTTCTTCTTTGCCGGTGACTTCGAGGCTGCCATAGATCCTGTTGCACTCAGCAATCCAAAGTTAGCCTTTTTTCCATATCAGCTGCTAAACTGAGTTTTACTTATCCAAATGACTTGAAAATTGAAATTATAGCTTAAAAGGAACTTGTGAAGCTGTGCATGTGCTCACAGTGCAAATCTGCCCAAAAAATTCTATCTAGACATCCTACGCGTAGGATGTCTTTTTCTTCAGAATTGGTTCATACTTGACATGCAGGTAGTGTAAGGCTCATGGAACATGGTTATAAGCTTGGATTTGAATTTGGATGACAAAAAGTGGATTTTTGGACTGATTTAGGCTTTAGGTCACAATTTGGGTAGATTGTCCATCATGGGTAGCAATTGATGTCTAAATGGGTTGAAAATTGGTATATGGGCCTATTGCATCATGGTATTGGCTCCTATGATGTCATTTCTTACATAGAAGGCTAAATTTATGCTGAAGACATCCTACGCGTAGGATGTCTTTTTCATCAGAATTGCATGAAACTTGTTCTATGGGTTGTCCTTGGCCTATGGAACATGGCCATGTTCTTGGATCTGAATTTGGATAAGATTTGATGCTTGTAGGACTCTGTGAGGTGTTTTTGGGATCAAAAAGTGTATCTTGAAGGTGTTGGGGGTCAAAAGTGATTAGAATGGCTTCAAACTTGACATATGGGCTCTTGCTGATGAGGTAATTAAATCTAGAATGTCAAAACTTTCCTTCCATGCCAAAAATGTCCATTAGACATCCTACACCTAGGATGTCTAATTCATCATTTTTACTCCCTGACCACACAGATGGTTTGCTGATCTGTATGTGAATGTGTTGTGCAAGTTTCATGAGATTTGGACAAGATTTGGTAGGTCAATGGCCCATTGTTGCCTCTATGCCCTAACTTTGCATTTTTCCATGCATATGAGGTCAAATCTGGTCCAAATGTGATGAAACTTGGTGTAGGGCTTGTAAATGTCATTCAGAACATGTGCATGACAAAAATTATTGGGTTTTGTGCCAAAAAGTGCCTTTGAGACATCCTACGCGTAGGATGTATCCTGATGATTTTTTCAGTGTTAGTGCTCCCAGTGCTTGCCCTTTGCCCCCCCTAAGTCCCTTTTGAGCTTAATTTCAACAAAAAAGTCAAATGGATAGAGTATAACTCCCTGTGTGGACTTTAGAGCCTTCGAGCCATTTTCTCACTTTTGGAGAGTTTTTTGGCGATGAAATTTCTCGATGTTGGTCTCCATAGCTTCCCAATCCCTTGGGGATCCTTGCCGTATGGTTTTTGTTGACTTTGGCTTCACTGGAGCTCCATTTGGAAATTTGTCGCTCTAGAAGCACCCGTGGTTGCATTTACATACCTTTGATGATTTGTGGTGTTCTACCACCATAGGACTTGGTTGTTGATGGTCTAGGAAAGCCACTCGTGAAGTTTGGTGACAAACGGATTTGTGGTTTGGCCGCAAGTGCATTTTGACGCTTTGTGTGTCTGATGCCATTTCTGAGGTTTAGTGCCGCTTCGGGTTACTTTTTGGTCATGCGGGTCATATGGACTTGTCGAGCATGTCGAGATGCTCCTACCATAAATTTTGGTAGCATTTGGTCGCCGTTTCGTCGATTTCCCATTTGGTGGCCTCTTGCGGGTTTGTGGGAATTAGGGTTTTTCCCGATGGTTTCCCACTGCCTTTGGCTATCCAAGACTGGTCTCCTAGACTAGGGTAAGCTGCCGATGAAGTCTTGTTGATTTCGGGTTAGCCGTTAGGCCGCTGTCTCTACCTGTAGGTCTCTACCGCTCGCTTTGTGTGTGACCTCTACGCTAGTTTTCGTGACATAATGACAAACATGCGCGAAAAGCTCAAGGTGGTGAGCCTATCTCTCATGTCTGGAGCTGGTTGGGTAGACGTGCGCGTCGTACAAGCTGTTGGAAGGTCGATCCGCTCTAGGTGGCAGAAGCTCTCTCCACAAAGTCAATAGTGAGAATGAGCTAAAAATGGGGTGAAAAATTCTTATAATGGAGGTCCCCGAACCACTTTTCATGAAATTTGACATGTGCTCCTATCTTCCTGCAAGATGCGGTTTAGACTCAAAAATTTCTTGATTTGGACTCTATTTGCCCTGTTTATCAAAAATTTGTCATTTCGGTCAAAACCTGGCCAAAACACCCTTTCCGCTCTAGTCTCATAATTGCACCCCCACTGTACCATAGGTTGTCCTTTAGTCACTAGTCCTCCCCATATTTTTTGTTTTTCATTACGATTGTTTTCCACCTGCTTTTTGTATTTTTGAAGTTTTTCTGCCGAAAAACAAAATTAAAAGGAAAATAGCAAATCAAACCCAGAAAATCTCCAAAATTCAGAATAGATCACAAACATCACCGCAACACATTATATACACTCACATGCAATTTTTATGGTTGGATTTCTCCGTTTTACCAATATTTTGCCTGAAAAATGGCTATTTCTACTTATATACACACACCTAGGGGCTTGATTTGGCGTTTGGCCCCCTATACCTGTAGCTTCATGCTATATAAGGGCATATATACTTGGGTTACTCCAAAAAATTCTGCAATCAAACGTCAACCCTTAAAATAGTCGAAAATCATGCCCTTCTTTTGTTGTTTCTGTTATTGGTTCCGCATTGAGAATGCCTCCCCCCCTCCTAGTCGGAGTCCTCCCGGACGACAAGGTTTCGCCTCGGAGTATGTGCCGTGCATAGGTTGAAAAAGTTGTGCTAATGCCTAGCCGATTAATGTGGCCCTATTTTATGCATACTCGTTAATGCATGGAAAAATTAATGTTGTGCAAGAGAAGGGAATAAGCAAAATGCTTATTGGCATTCGCCGTCGAGGCTTCCTGCTTTCTTTGCAAGTAGCAGCTGTAACTCTACTGCTCTCTGTTTAATTGTCTATTTGGCAAGAGGCAATTTCTTTGCCGACAATTTTGATGGAGTCGTAGCTGTTTCATAGGATAGAATTGGCTGGGATGTGATAGCTATGGGCCGTATGGCCTGGGCTTTCCATTGGTAGTTTGGTGCTGCCAACTTTTGTAGATGGTTTGGCACTTTCTTGTTTGCCACTGGTTTGTCTGTCATCGGCATCCACATATATCTGTTCTCCTTGTTGACCTGCAGATGTCTGCTTTCCATTGTTGCTTGTACCGTAGAGATTTCCTTTGGCTTTTGCTTTGTTATCCAAATGTGAGTGACATTTGGGTTATGGCTAAGCATTTTCTTTGGGATCCATATCTGTTTTATGACCTTGGTTTTGGGTTGCACCGTCTGCTTTGTTGGAATCCGGTTGTTACATTGTTTCTTTCCCGCCATGGCATTTCTATCCTTCTGCATCCATACTTGTTTACCTTGTTTTGGTAACCTAGATTTGTGCATTGTGGCCAGTGACTTCAACTGTCTGTGATTAGCAGTGTTGGCTTTTACGTGGTTGTTGGTCTTAGGTTGCATGGTTGTCTTTGATGGTATTTGTTCTTTTGTCTTTGTTGCCAGTGATTGCATGGCTTGCAGTTGATCATAATGGTATTTCTGAGCAAAAGCTATCACCTGTTGTTCATGTTCGTGCTGAATTTTGACCGCCTCTGCTTTCCAATCTATCTGGACATTGTATGCTTTTTGCCAAGGTTGCCCTAGTATCATTGGGTGTTGTGTGCTTTCATCTGTCACCACATAGATTTGTGTGGGTAAATATATTGATGTAGCTGTACATGCAATATAATCCATCCTAATGTTTTCAATGGGTGTGATGTGCTACTTTCCAGCACTTGGGGGGTAGGATGAAGTTGATCTGTGACTTTGAGCTGTTGGTATAATCCGTAAGAGATCAAATTTGCTTGAGCACCCGAATCAAACAAGGCTGTTGATTCAACTTGATTGTTGTCCACTTTGACTGTAATTATTGGCTCTACTGTTTCCTCCTCCAAGTTCATCAGTCGAATGGCATTGTTTCTCAATGGTGGTTTACTCTGTTGTTGTTGTCGCAGAAGCCGTCTTTTTGCAATGCGTTCTTGTGCTTCGGCTTGAGCTTCGTCCCGTACTCTCTCCTTTTCCTTCATTCTTTGCTTTCCTTGATGAATTTGTTGGAGCATCTCCTGTGTGAGGGGTAGAAGGTATCTCCTCAGCCGACACCCACTAATCCAGTTTGGCATTTCTTCACCTGCTAATGTAGCAAGCTTGACAGCTCCACTTTGTGATAGATCATGAATCACAAATGGTCCCATCCCTCGGTTTTTAAGTTTCTTGGCATGTTGCTTCAAGGTATAAACAAGTACGTAATCACCTGTTTTGAACTCTTTGGTACGCACATGTTTGTCAAAAAATTCCTTTTGTCTTCTCTTTTTAGCATAGATCGAAACGACAGCTCGTAAGCGGAGTTCATCTAGCTTCTCAAGATCATTAATTCTTGAAGAGAGTTCATGCCCTGTCCATTCCAAGCTTGTTGCTACTCGTAGATTTGGGATTAAAAACTCTATGGGTAGTATAGCATTTAGCCCAAACACCATGTTGTATGGTGTTGTTCCTATTGATGTTTTGTAAGCTACCCTATATGCCCATAGTGTTGAGTGTAGCTGCTGATCCCAATCGGTTCTTGATTCTGACACTATTTTAGTGAGAACCGTGCATAGTGTTTTATTTGTGGCCTCAGCTTGCCCATTGGCCTGTGGATGGTATGGTGCTGATTTCCTATGTATGACCATGAATTCCTCTAGTAGATATTCAATGACTTCATTGAGGAAGTGTGTTCCACGGTCAGTGACAATTTCTATTGGTAACCCGTAACGTACAAAAACATTCTCATACAAAAATTGAGCCGTGGTGCGTGCATCAGCTTTCTGTGTTGCTTTTGCTTCGACGCATTTTGTGAGATAGTCCGTAGCCACAATAATATATTGGGTATGGGTGCGATATGCAGGGGGTGATATAGGTCCTACAAAATCAATGCCCCATTTTGCAAATGCCCTTGCCCCCATCATTGGCCTTAATGGCATCTCATCTCTTTTTATTGGTATCTTGGTGCATTGACACACATCACAACACTTTACAAACTCATCGGCATCCATGTGCAATGTAGGCCACCAAATTCTTGTGGCTAAGACAATTTTTGCCGTCTTATCGCCCGAAAAATGGCCTCCACTTACTCCGCTATGTGCATGTTCTAGAATCAACAGGTATTCGCTTTCACTTGCACATATTCTAAGTTGATTGTCCTTTCCCCGCTTATAGAGTTGATTTCCAATTAACTGAAAGTCACGAGCTTCCACCTCTATAGCTTTTTCCCGTGCTCTTGTAATGTTCTCAGGGAACGTTCTAGTGGTTAGGAAGTCAATGATATATTGACTCCATACAGGTGCTATGTTCACCCGATACAAAGTTGCGTGATCCACTGGTTGTTTGGCACTACATACTGTATAATTGGTAACATAAGAATGTGTGTCCGCATACATAGTTGGCCAATAAACCCCTAACTGTTTCAATCTCTGGTGTGTTTTCACTGTCGAACAATGAAATGCACAACCCTGGACATATGCCTCTTCAAGGTAGCACTCGAATTCTTCCGGATTTATACATAATCGTAGGATTAGGTCAGATTCAAGATGATACAGCCGTCTTGCTATCAATTGGAAGTTTTTTGTTGCTCGAATTGTTTGCTGTTTGGATCTACATCCTGTATTATCAAACTCACTTCCGAAGGAGAGAATGCTAACTATTTCCTGAGACCATTTGGGTACCATTTTAATGTTGAAAAGATAAGCATCTGGTATGTCATCATCTACCCCTTGAGGAGCTTCCCCGTTGTATATTCTTGAAAGATGATCAGCTCGCAGATGGGTTTTACCCTTTTTGACCACCACTGTGAAGTCAAATTCTAGCAATATAATAAACCAGCGTACGATTCTCCCTGTATTGCAAGGTTTATTTACTAGGTATAAAAGAGCTTGATGATCCGTGAAGAACACAAATTTGTTTGCAAGCAAATAATGCCGAAATTTCTTTACAGCATAAATCATTCCTAACCCTTCCCTCTCGGTGGTTGTGTAGTTCTTTTCTGCACTGTTTAACTGTCGGCTCGCATAGCAAACTGGAAAATCCATTGTTCCGTCTCCAGGTTGAGCTAGAATACTTCCAATGGCATATGCTGAAGCATCAATGTGCACATGGAATATCTTTTCCCAATCTGGTGCCTTTAGTACAAGTGCTGATATAAGGTTTTCCTTCAGCCTTTGGAATGAGGTTTCACACTCCTTGGTCCATTCGAAATTGACTAGCAAACGATACAGAGGTTGTGCGATAACCGCATACATGTATATGAATCTTCGATAATATCCGCAGTGCCCCATGAAGGATTGCACTTGTTTCGCATTAGTAGGCATGGGCAGGTCTACAATGACTTTGACTTTGTCTAGGTCTGTGGTTATGCCGTTTCTTGAGACAATGTGTCCTAAGATTCGTCCTTGCTTAACCATAAATACACACTTTTCCGGGTTCAGACAGATTCGATATGTTTTGCACTTTTCAAAGACCTTTTGCAAATGGTCAATATGTTCCTCTCGCAGAAGACAATGTACACACATGTCATCCATGTAAATTTCTAAGAATATTCTTGGGTATTCCTTGAAAGCGTGAGTCATTAACCTCTGGAAAGTGGCTGGTGCATTTGTTAAGCCAAATGGCATAACTCGATATGCATAAATTCCCCATTCTGTGGCAAATGTTGTTTTGTGTTGATCCTCCCTTGCTATTGCCAGTTGGTTGTATCCTGAAAACCCATCTAGAAAGGAATAAGCCCGTTTCCCGGCCACTCGCTCAAGGACATGTTCTGTAATTGGCAAGGGATAATCATCCCTTATGGTTGCTGCATTCACCTTTTTGAGGTTTACACACACCCGCAGTTTTCCATTCTTCTTGGGAACTACCACAATGGGTGACACCCAATCTATATGTTCAATTTCATAGATGAACTCTGCTTCCATCGGTTTATCAATCTCGTCTTTGATTCGTTTGGCAAATGTGTCATTATATGTATAAGGACGTTGTTTGCTAGGTTTTGCATCCAATTTCAAAGGAATTGTATGTTGGCATATCAATGGATCAACTCCTTTGAGGTCTTTATAAGACCAAGCGAACACATCTTTATACTTCGTGAGAAGTTGTGTTAGCTTTGCTTCCTCCTCAGGCTCTAAATCGTTAGCTATATAGACCGGCTGAGGCTTTTCACCTGGTTCTGCGAGGTCTATTCTTTTTGCATTTTTAGGCCCATCGTAAGATTCTTGGTTGGTTCTCTCCCTTATCGGTGGTATCATGATGATTTTTCTATCTTGGATAGTAAATTTCCAATAGTGTGCTGGTACGTTCATGTTGCCCTTTTCTGACTCCCCTTTACCATCACTATCTTCTTCTGTAGTCCATATCTCTCTCAAAGACCGTTTCAGTTCTTGGTATTTCTGTTTACGCTCCAGTTTGGTCCACTCTTGGTCTTTTGTTGGTTCTTTTTTTGATTTTTGTGATTTTGTTTCGGTTTTAAATTTTCTTACCTGTTTTATTTCTTCTTGCGTTCATTCTTTTTGATTTTCTAAGAATTTTCCTGATATTTGATCTTTTACACAATCCTCTGCTTTTACAAGCATCAAATAGTGAGTTTTACCTTTTATCCTGGGCATCAGGTTCTCTCTTGCTTTCCTTCCTGCTCTTTTCCTCCTATAGCGTTCTTGGCGTCTAGGGTATTGATTAGAAAAATAATAAAACTTGATGTTCTCGGCTTCATTCCCACGCTCACTTGAGGTGTCTGAACACTCATTATCAGCCTCATCATTTACTTCCAATTGTTCAGAGGAGTTGTAAAACTCTTCTTGTTCTGGGGGTTCTACCGCATCTTTCTCTGGTACAACGCTTACCATGTAATAGGGTAGCACATCGTAGCCATCCTTATCGCTAAATTTTGTTGTTGGACTGTTGGTAATGGTACAGACATCTAATGTTTCCAGTATGTGTTCCCATTCTAGAGGTTCCAAGGCATCTTTAGGGAAAGGTTCCGGAATATACTCCTTGTCCTCAATTGATCTTTCTAAGACGCATTCCTCTTTTCTTAAGCTTCCACAATGTGAAGCTCCGCACATCCATAGCTCTTTTGGTTGCCCTAACCATGCTGGTAGTTTCGATCCTGCTATTGTAGCCGAATCAAACTCTTCCACTGGTGTTTGGTTTACATCTTTGTAACTATGGTCTTTCAGGTGTATTTTAGTTGTCGTGTTGCCATGTCTGAGGTATATGTGGTCATAACCCCAATCTTGGACCATCTTCAATTGTCGCATGAATGGTCGTCCCAAGATTATCTCATAATTGTTCTTTTTGTCAAAATCGACTATTACAAATGTATGCTCGTACTCGATTCCACACGAAGTGACAATTACTTTTTCTAAGAGTCCTAGAGGCTTCTCCATGAACCCATCTGCCAACTGCAACTTCATTCTGGTAGCCCTCAAAGCTGGTTTTCCCCATTTTTTCCAGATTTCCTTGGTGGCGATAGCAACTCCTGCTCCACTGTCAAGAATAGCTTTGGAAACTACTCCTTGGAATTCTGCCGGTAGCGTGGTGTTTCCGTCTTCTCCCTCGCAATATTCTCCAACCTTATTCAATGGTACCGGCCTAGTGTTTAGGTTAGGCCTGTCCAACTCCCCGATTCCTTCTTGTAGCTTCAAGGTGGGATCTTTCACTCCAAATTTTTCTAGGCATTTTCCTACTGTGGTCCACATGTTTGGCCTTAACCTTAGGAGTTCAGCTAACGTGATTGTGCATGCCACCGGGGTGGATAACAGCTCAATCAATCCTTGTGAATCCATCACCTTGTTAGAAGAAAGTCTTTGAGATGGGAGTGCTTTCACTTCCGACTTAGCTTCATATTCTCCCAGGTAAGAGGGTAAAGTTTTCAAAGAGTCTGGTTGGCTGTGCCCCGAACTAATAGATCCTTGGTCTCCCCCTTGTGAATGTATCTCAAAGTTCATTTGTGATCTTGCCTCAAATTCTTCAATAGGAGGTAAGATCACGTTCTTTTCTTTTCTCGTGCTATTCATGTGGTGACTCATCCTATTAGCCTCGTTGGCCTCCATGATTTGCTTCCACAGATCATCTAGACCGTTACCGTCCTTTCCCATTTTTGCCAATATTTTAGGATGGACCCTGTCACTTGCCTCATCGGTGGTATTTGGCACTATGATAGGCTCTCCTCTGGACTCATAATCATTAGTGATTCTTTCCTTTATTTCTTCATGTTTATCTAATGTTGGTTGGATAGGGGTTGGAGCTGGTGCGTCATGACAATTTGCCGGTTTACCCATCGGGTCTTCCATCAATGATTGAGCCGTCTTGATCATCTTTTTACACATATCCAACCTTTGTTTTTCTATTTCTGTATATGGATAAGTCATCCACCTTTGCTCCTGGGTTTGGTTTTTCTTAAGTCGAGCTTCATAAGCTTTTAGAAGTGCATCCAGCTGCTCATTTACCTTGTCTGCTAGTACAGATCCTCTTGATCCTGCACTTTTGGGCTCTGCTATTTCCTTGGGTGCTATGGTTGTTGTGGTGTGTGAGCTTAGGCTAGCTAGATCTTCTAACCGCTCCAATCTGTTCTTTGTATGTTTCAACTCCTCGGATAGGGTTGTTTGCTCTCATTCTTTCTTGGCTTTCCTACGCGCCTTTCTCGCTTTCCAAGTGCTTCTATGATTTTTCGTTTCTGAACCTTCGGCATCTGTTTTTGGTTCTTCTATTATGGGTTCGTTCGTCCTTCTTTGGGCTTGTGCTCGTGTTACCGCCTGAATAGGTATGATTGTTTCATTTTCCGATCCTCCACTGGAAGGTACTGTTTCCAACAGGTTCAAGGTGGTTTTTGCTCCTTTGCTCGGGTTTTTAGGGCAATCGAGAATCAAATGAGTAATTCCACATTCTGGGCAATACACATTGACTCTAATGATTTCATCATGAGGACAATCTCTCAGCCAATGGTCTTTGCCACACTTGTAATAGGGGCCCTTGGGTTGTTGAGGTGCTCCTTGAGCCCCTCTTTTCTGGTAAGCCTGTCTCTGTCCGCCCATGCCTCCATTGGCTATGAACAACAATGTTCGTTCATCTAAGCTATATCTTCCTTCTCCTGCGGCCTGTGCAGCAATTGGAGGTCCTCGATTCCCTATCATGCTCTATGGTTCTGGTGTCGAGGGTTCTTTCGGTGGATAATAGACAGGGTTTTCCGCATATCCATTGGGATATTCATAATATGCATGCATAGGCACCAAAGCCTTTTCTTCTAATTTAGTTACCGTTGGTGTGTATCTTATACCAACTGGTCGTAAACCTGGTAGGGGTGGTTGTTGCCCCAACACCGGTTGTGGTCTTTCTACACCTACAGGTCCTGGTAAGTTGCCTGCTTGATATCTAGGCATCGGTGGAACTTGAGGGGAAGCTACAGGGGCTTGGGAGCGTAAGGTCTCTCCCTCACATATCCCTTGTTATAATAACATTCCTCGGTCCCATGGTTTTTCCATTTTTGTTCAATAGCACACCACTTGGGCTGTTTAGCCTGGGGTTTGGCGTACAAGTTGATCTTTTTTAGGACTTCATCTACGAGCTGCTCCTGGTTTACCGCTATTTCTCCTTTCAGTGTTGTCTTTGAAGACTTGCTCCCACTTTGCTGTGAAGATGAATCGTCATCAAGGTCCTTGAACTCCCCTTCTTTGTAGACCGCACAATTGTCCACAAGGTACAAAGCCTCCTTGGTCAACTCATTCAACGTCGTGCTCCTCTTCATATGTAAGTCTTTCTGGAGATCTGCATTCCTTAGTCCTTGGATGAATATCAGCATAAGTCTGGACTGAGTTGGCAGTTCTTCAACAGGACAGAACTTAACATATCTTTTTAGTCTTAGGGCTGCCTTCCGTAGAGATTCTCCATCTTTTTGTTTGAATTTATGGATTTGTGAGACAGTATTATGAGCTATTCCCCTTTGAGAGAATTCCTCAATAAACTCGTCAAACACTTCCTCCATCGACTCAAAGTCTCTACGCTCCACAGAGTCAAACCAAGTTGCAGCATCATCCTCTAGGGTTAGTCCAAACCCTGCAAATTGGGTAGGAAAATCTAACACCTCTTCGGCTCTAATTACACACACAAAGGCTGCTACATGATCTCGTGGGTCTCTGTTTCCTGTGTATTTCTTGTTTACCCATTTTTGCACTTGAGAAGGTCTAATTCTGCGATGGTCTACAAATCTCATCATAGGATCACCCCGTCCAAGTCGATACACCTCCTCAGACCTTCTGTAATAGGTTGGTTCCTCTCCCAACGGTGCTCCTAAGCCATAATCTCTAACGGTTCTCGCTGGAGGTGGTTCTTCTCTTCGAACTCGTTCGATGGGTGGTCTTCCAAGCTCGGTCGACCCTTGTGTCTTTTGTTTACTCTCTGCTTGATACCTTGAATAGTGTGGTGGTTCTTGCAAATCCCTGAGCCCTCGTGCGGCTTGATAACCATCTCGATTTTTGTCTGGTTCCATTGTTGCACTTTGTCGAAGCCATGCCTGCAATGATGGCTGGTTTGCTGGTTGGTCTTGGTTGTTGAATGCTTGAGGTCGGGCGGAACGTGAGGTAGTGTCATACTCATCCGAAAATGGATTCGTTGACTTGCTTGGTGTGTTGGTGGCTCTCGCCTTTCCCCAGGGGCATATGCTAATGCTCCTGGTCCTGTTGCTCTTTCTACTTCCTCTAGAAGAATACGCTGGTATTCTCGCCCATATCTATCAACAAAAACTATGCCCTTCCCCGTAGCAGTTTCATAAGAGAATAAGTAAAGAACTTTGTCTTTGCTTAGTTCGTTTACGTATGGTTCTTTGCTGCGAAAGTAAGAGACAGTACCCTCGCTCTCGTGTTTGTAGATTCTCGCATTCTCGTTATAAGTTGGAATCCTGATTGTTTTCTTATCATACATAAAAATAGCTCTGGGCCGATCAATGTTTGGTGGCGGCTCTTGAGTTTTTGAAACCATTTTCCCTTTAGCCACGTTATCTCCATATCTGTTGTAATCTTCAGGGTTGCTAACTATTAAATAGTGGTTCCCCTTTTCGTCTCGGAATCTATCTCCATCATCATACACGCGGATTATCTCCAATCTTTGTGCTGGCCTCTCTTCGATACAAATGCACTTGCGGCCTCGATAGTCAGAATAGACTAGGTCTCCTCTTGAGTTCGTTCCCTCTAGGAAGATCACCGTAAGCCTGAAATCATTCAAAGGATTTGGGAGGTGCTTCCTTCTCGCATAGGTCCATCATAGGTGAAACCTCCTGGCTGTTGACTACCCATCATGAAGAAAGATTTGTCTGAAGAAGTGTCAGTATCACTACCTTCCTCAATAATCGGTGCTAGCGGATCTAGCCTTGCCTAAGTTACACTCTCTTCGGTGGACACTAAGCTACCTTGGTCACGTGCCACCTTCTGGTCTCTAACAATGTATCTTCCTGATCTTAAATTCATCAAACTTATCAATGCAACTTATCCCAAATTCAACCACTCACCTGGCAACGGATCAGTTTCTGCACAACTTCTTGCTTT
This sequence comes from Adiantum capillus-veneris, assembly GCF_014529385.1. Classification (NCBI taxonomy): domain Eukaryota; kingdom Viridiplantae; phylum Streptophyta; class Polypodiopsida; order Polypodiales; family Pteridaceae; genus Adiantum; species Adiantum capillus-veneris. The sequence continues at coordinate 49,503,386 of NC_140954.1, forward strand.
GTTGCTGAATATACCTGTATACAAGAGTTTTAATTTCGGCAATTGAATCAAATCATTTATCTCCTAGAGGTTATCTTAGTAATGATTGGTATAACTGGAGAGTTAATCTCAACCACTACTATATTTTATACACTGTTGATGTTCTGGATTAGGTTGCTAATCTGAAACAGTACTTCTCTCTGATGTTGGCCAATTTACGCGAAAAAGTCTGAATTCAGTCTTTGCTTTGTCAAATGGGCAACCAAGGTCCAAATTCACTTAGGAAAGAAGTTCTAGAACCCTTAAGCCAAATGGAACCTCACTGTCTAGGCCAGGTCAAATTTTCTCTGCAGTATGCCCCAATAGACATCCTACGCGTAGGATGTCTCCTGCTGTATTTTGCCTGGATTTTTTGCACTGTTGTTTTCCCTTGTTGTGCTGAGCTTACAGCTGCTTTTACTTTTTGATTTGGACTTCTATAAGCTGGTCAATGAGTCAAAAATCTGTTCCAACGGCCTGTTGATGGTATTGATCAGTCTAATCAACTCCAAATTGGACCAAAATTGACTAGCAGGCTTGCCTTAGGCTATATAACACCTTACAATGCTCAAAGTCAAATTCTGGCTTTATTTTCTTGCATTAGACATCCTACACGTAGTATGTCTTTTTCTTCAGAATGGATTCAAACTAAAGGCTCAAGCTCCCCTTGAGTTGCTGATCACCTTGGTATACTCAAATTTCAGTTTGGAGTCCCAAATCACTCAGAAGACATCCTATGCGTAGTATGTCTTTTTGACCTGTTTGACCCCAGATTTGTTCCACAGCTTCCCCTTGATGTCAGTATCCTTGTGGTATGCTTAGATTTTGATTTGGATGTCAAAAGTCCCAAACTTCAGCTGTTTTTGTTTTTTCAGTCAAAAGTGCTAAAGTCCACTTTGAACCCAATTTTCTTACCCAAATGAGGTGAAACCCCTTTCAGTCACTCAATATATCATGCAAGACACACTCATGCAGCCATCTTATGGTTTTGGTCTCAAGTTAATGTTTTGGCACTATTTGGGTAGGATGTCTAGCAATTTCAGTCTATCTGGCCTTATCCTGTCAAGAGATGGCCAAATTTCCATTTTCCAGTTGAAATTAGGGTAAACCCTACCATCTGAATACACTGGTCAACTCAAAATCCCAAAATTCCTCCCAGATTGGCCTGTAGACATCCTACGCGTAGGATCTCCTGGCTTAAAATTAAAGTTTTTTCTGACAGGAATGCCCTTGATGCTCTGTAGACCTATCAGAAACACTCACAGTAACTTTTGGACTTCAATTAGGCTTTCAACCACACTTTTGCATCTTTTACAAACTTGTAATGATTCTACCAAGCAAGTGTACATGTATGAAATGCTCTAGATCTGAATCATGATGTCCTACTTACTCTACTCCTACCTATCGTGAAGAAATGGTGATAATGGTGTTTTTGGTTCCTTTTTGGCCTCTCCAGACTCTCAAGCTCTCCTCTCACCACTTCTACCACCCAACTCCTACTCTTGAACTCGACTACTACCTAAAACTACCTAAGTCTACCTCCTCTACCTAAGTCGAAGGATCTAGGCCAGATACACGCTTCCTAGACTCCCTCTAAGACCTAGAGAGTCCTCCACCCTCTGATCCTATCTAAAGGTAAAGCGAGACTCTTGGTAAGCCAAAAATCCCAATCCTCAAGGATTAGTCTCGGTCACCTACCTAAGGTTTTCGTCCCTGGCAGCAGCGCCAATGCTGGACGGGTACGCCGCGACGGACGTCAACACAGCGAGAACTCACCTAACAAGTAATGTCCGCTAAGGACGAAGCTTGACCCGCAGGCGCGTGGAAGCAAGCATAAGGTGTCAACCTACACTCGACCGACTCATAACTAATTCCTATAGAGGTCCCTACCAATTGTCTAAGTCACAGTCTTCAAGAGTGCAAAAGAGGATACTTCTTACAACGCTTGCTATAGCCGAACACCCATCAAACACTTTTGAAACACCATAGAACTTGAAGGAGACCCTACTAATACCTATAGGCCGCTCTCCCTAAGGTCTATGAACCAAAATCACGACCCAAAACACCCGGTGTAGAAACACGTAGGATGTCTGGCCGAAATCTACAGATCTTTGTTTCCAAAATCTGAAGTGCCTAATGTGTAGCTCTACTCAATGTGAACGCGTGGATATGCTGCAATGCGAAATCAAATAACGTATGCTCACCCAAACAACCGATGAATCTCGTAGAAGGAGCTCCCAAAGACGGACCGTACGCGCGCAATGTTGGTATCGGCTCGTAGCTCTAGTCGGGGGCAACACGCTGCACTTCTCCGCACTCGATTCCGACCACCGTAGCACACGTAGCGTCAAGACGAAGCTCACACTCTCTCTCACGTACACAATACGCTCACTCGCAGACTTAAGACTTGTTTAAAATGACAAAAGGTTTTTCATTAAGGTCAAAAAGTGGTATATATACCTTACAACTTCTCAAACCCTAAAGTTACAAAATCAACCATCTACTGAATCTAACTATCAAAACTGGGATACAATCTGGAAACTTCTGTAAGTCCCAATATTTACAAGGTGAAAAATTGGGTTTTCCTCAATGAATGAATAATTACAAAAATAATAGTCCGCCGAGTAGTTAGATGCCGTGGGGTGTGTCCAGCTTCTAACACATCTTTACTTAGCTGCCTCACTGACCTTGTCAGTGCTCTCCGACTGGAGATGACAGTCCTACCGGACTTAAAGAAGTTAGTTAGTTCTTGGCTTACACCTCAGTTAGCCGTCAACTTTCAACTAATCTCAGATAATTGGTTAGTAGTAGGGCTTGACAAAAGCTCGAACTACCCTACTATTATGTGTAAACAACTCCTTGGAAAGCTACACGGGAACGAGTAACAGGAAAAGAATTCTATCATACCAACAAATCACCACAAGATATCTCTAACAAGATCTCCAAACATTTAGGACAGCTAGGCTACACTATCAGTAACACCAAGTTACCAATACTATTTCCTACTTATAAAATCCACAAACATAAATTGAGATGGATATTTGATGCCTCTAATTGTATCTTCACAGATATCACCAAAGATATTACTCTTTGCCTTGATCTTATTCTCACAGAATTTGAAATCATCTGTGCAGACAAACAAAAAATTTGCAAGGATTTCCTTAATATCCAATGCAATCCCTTCTGGCTTACAAAAAATGCCACAGAAGTCACACTCAACCTTCCTCAACATATTTTTCACATCTTTACAGCTGATATCACACAATGCTACGAAAACATACCACTTAATGGAGATCTTGGCCTTAAGACAGTACTAGCCAAGGTCATTAACTTAGCATTTACCAATGCTAAAAAAAGAAAGAATCTCTTTATCTCTCTTGCCAAGAAACCGAGATGGATTCTAGCATCTTAATCCATAAACCCTTTACACTTTGATGAAGCAAAACTTTGCTCCTACATTTTCTGGTTGTTAAACAGCTGTACTATTATAGCAGGTGGTGGCTGCTATAATCAGTGTCTTGGAATCCCGATGGGCTTCTCTTGCTCACCACTTATGTGTAACATCTACTTAGCCTTCTTTGAGTACAAATGGTGTCTTAAAAACATGGAAACTAACCATAAAAATCTCCCACTATTCAAACACACCTTCAGGTATATATATGACATACTTAGTATCAACAACAGATTGCTCTCATCAGAGATTGATCAAATATACCCCCATTGCCTAAAAATTGAGCCTACTTCTATCTCGGAGGATTCAACTCTTGGGAGCTTCTGCAAATCAGCCCACTTTCTTAACCTTTCAATATCCCTTCACTCCCCATCTACAGGTGGATATGACCTGAGATTTATCTGGAAAAAGGATCTTCTTAAATTGCCACACATAGAATTCATCAAAAGAAATAGCAATAGGCCCTACAAATCCTCTATCTGCTCCTGTATTGGCCTTCTGTACTTAATCTGCTACTCTTCTCCTTCACCATCCCTGGCTTGGGAGGAAATTTAAGTACTTATTAAAAAATACTTCCTTAATGGATTTAATTGCAATCAGATCCGTAATACCATCACTCAAGCTCTCATTAGGCACAATTGGCCTGGACTGTTATTCCAAAAAGAGAGTCTTATCCCTCTCATAAGGTAGTAGGCCCATACACAATGGGCCTACTACCGACCCATTGTGTGTGGTGCCTGGGTTAGCACGGGTACACACACACACACACACACAGTGGTAAATACTATGGAGTTATTTTTCTCCTCCTCATATGGGTTTTTTCCATAAAAAAGAAACCCCCCCCCCCCCCCCCCCCCCCCCCCCCCCCCTTGGCAAAATAGGGCCCTCATTGCTACACTATGTCACCGACTTTGGTATGGGACAAAATAATAAGGACTCTTTTAAAAGAGCAAGAGGAAATCCTCAACTATCATTACAATAGGAAGGCGGCTCCTTCCACCCTCGGACCGTGTACTGGCGCTCTCTCCCCAGGCAATAATGTCTTCTGACGCTTGTCTTTCACTTCGGGCGCTCAGGAGGCGTGCAAACCAACCTATAAATACTAAGGTGAGGCCACTCCTTAGCCCTCACTTAGCTTGAGATTCAGTTTTTTGTTGTGGTTAATCCTGCTCTGTGTCATTACTACTTGAACTTCCTAAATCTATGGAGCTTGCAGCTCAAACTCCTCAGGTACTATAGTTTACCTAAACTCTCTTTTGCCTTCGTTATGACTTACTGTCAGAGACCGACTGGTTTTTTTGGGATTGATTGGCTCCTCTTGAGCCAGGCAATGAAAAGGAATAGAGGTAATACCATGGCATATACTAAGTATTAATGGGTGTTCTGCTGCTTTATGTGGAAGAAAGTAACTAGGAACTGTCGAACTCATTAACTACATATAAACATAGGAAAGGATTTTTTTTCCATGTGTAGGAGAATACCATATACAGGTTCTTTTCGCACTGTTGGTTTTTCTTTTTGCATAAACTGTTGTAATCCTTAGATAGGGTAGCAAGGCATTCTCTGATTGAATCAAAGGACACCTAATGGGACTTAGGAGAAGGATTTGGGGGATTTGCTATCGATTGAGCTTTTTAAAGAGAAAGAACTATGCATTATTAGTTCTCTTGGCTTGACCTAAGCCGCTGCAGGTATTGTTGTTTACCGACTTGACTAAAATTTGTTGCAATAAAAGAAAAGGGCGCTATTTTTGCCGTTACAGGATTTTTATTGGGATCTGTTTTTAGCCAACACTGGTCTTCTTTGGGCTCTGTTTTGGCTGACACTCGTCGTCCTTTTGCAGGCCTAACAATAACCAGACATTACGATTTTTTTTATGATGAATAATCACTTGGATTAAAAGGAAAAGGGGTAAGTATATAGCTCTTGCATTTTTAGCTCTGGACTGAAGCAAAGGCTAGTAACCACATGGGATGATAATGGAACCTTGGGTTTTCAAAAGCTTGTGGATTGTTTTTATAAAATTCTGTCTGACATCGACAAGGATACGACTGGCTTTTATGTTTTAAGAAATATGGAAACTCTTGGACTTCTGCATAATACCTTCCCTCATGATTTCATATGAGGAGAAGGTATTGGGGTTATCTTAACCCATCTAGAACCTATGACGATGGAAACTTGAAAAATCTTGGCTAAAAACAAGGCTGAACACTGCTGAATTATATTGAATGCTAAATTTGAAGATTTGAAGGTAAGTATATATACTCTCAACTTTGGCGTAAAAAACTGGCCTCTTGGCTCATCACATAAAGTTCCACTTTAAAACATGGTTTTTTTGATACTCTATTTTTGATTGGTAAGTATATGGTTGCCACTGTTAGTATAAGCATAGCTACCGAGCTATGGAGAAATCTTAGGAGGTTGAAGGTAAGTATATGGTTGGTACCCTCAAACTGGACATAAATACCGAGATACGGCTTGAGAAATGTGGTTACACTTGGTAAAAATGGAGTCTTTTTTATACTCTATTGATTAGTATGTTTATGGTTGCTACTATGGGCTCAAGCATAGCTACCAAGCTATGGCTTCACAAGTAAACTTCACTATTCTTTAAAAATTTTCTAAAGAAATCTCTTGATTATTGGTAGACTTCACCACTCAGAGTAGAAGGTAAATTGTGCCACTGATTCCAGAAGGAATATGAAAAAACTGCTAAAAAATCTAATAACCCAAAGCTTGTCTAAAGTAATTAAATTCTGTAAGATGGACATGGATAACAACTGATATGGTCCATTGATACCTGTAAAACACATCCAAGGCTAACTGAATTGTCGTCTTGTTTGGATGGATGCAGGTAAGGACTCTATCTTATCTTGGAGGGTTTCTTTTCTTTGGCAAGCAACATTATTGTTATGAAATATCCACTGAAGAACGAGGAAGTTTTTTACTACCAACCCCACTGAAAGAGGATCTCTTTCTTACAATCATTGTACTTAGATAGTTCTGATACTGAGTTATTTTTGTACAAATCAGTGCATTGTTCCTTGGCCAGTTGTCTTTTGAATGTAAAAGTTCAATTATGTCTTATTAAGTAAGATTTAAAACAGATACACACACACACACACACACACACACACACACACACACAGATTGTTAGAGAGAGAGAGAGATTGGCTTATAGGTAAATGGCAAGAACAAAGGCGATTGCAAGAAAGGCAGGCAAAGGACCAGGTTTGGTTGCAAAAGCATGAGGAAGATCTGCTAGTAAAAAGAAGAGACCAAAAAAGCCCATGAAAACCTTGAAAGCTCCAAGGATGAAGAGTCTAAAAAGACACATCAAGTTGTTCAAAGAAATTAGGAAGGCTTAGAAATGCATTGAACTTTTAGTACCAAAGCTTTCCTTCCAAAGACTTGTCAAGTCAATATGTGAGGAAGCATGTTTTGGGACCACGAGGTGTGCATTGTTGGCAGTACAAGAGGCAAAATAATATGTTTTGCTAGAATATTTTAATGACATAACTGTTGTTGTAGCACATGCACACAGGGTAACGATTATAGACAAGGAAAGTGAAACTTTGAAAAGAGTAAGGTGGAACTACTCCAGCCCAAAGAATTTTTAGACAATAAAATGAAGAAAATTTTTCTTATTCCTCCATCAAGGCCACATGTAGAGGTGAAGATTGTAGAAGTCACCCACGATGTGAATACCAGGGCCAGGGCAAAGCAAGAAAACCGGTGTGCAGAAGAAATGAATAAACTGAAGAGAAGGAAAAGGTAGCAAATGCTATAGAAGAAGAGATTAACAGCTTATATCACACAAAATTGATGTCAGCAACAACAAAATTTTATCGTCCATGGAGGAAGGATTAACAGTAGATATACAACTAGAAGATGGTATAAGAAGACTTGCATTAGATTCTATGGATATCAATATATATTGGAGGATCTAGATGCTCAAATCACAGATTCAATTGTCTATATCTTCCTGACATAAGATGCTTTCACTAGCTTCAACATATTTTTATTCAGCCTTGAGGCTAGAGACTAAGAACTAGTAACTGTCTTGTAGTTTGATCGAGAGCCAACTACCTGCACAAATTCGTGCAGAAATATATATCTTGGATCCCCAGATTTCTGTCTTTCTCAGAATGAAAAACACCCCTATTAGCACATTTGAGAAGTGAATTTCCCATTGTCCAATGCTGTAAGTAACATCCATAATTTTTCCATATGAGAGCAACCACCAGTGGAGCCTCGTTTGCATTGAACTTGACAAGCCATCTGTTTGGACACTGAACTCAATTTGAGGAACACATCCAGAATTAATACTATGAGTATTAAGAATTATAAATTGGTTTTATTTTGGATAAAGTATGGAGACAGTTATTATGTTGGGTTCATACCAACTCCTCCTGCTTGTTGCAGATGCATAAAAAGACTGTTGCACACATATGGAAGGCCATGTGAAAAATCTAGAGTTGTACAGTAAAAAATTAAGGAAGTCACGGTGCCTTTACAAACGGATGCCAACTCATGTGGATGGAGGTGCCTCCTCCATGCTGAGTATATACTGCATAGCTTTTTTGCACTAAATCCATTCATTTCAAAGGTAGGCATTTTGCACAGCATTACTATAACATTATGACTATTTGGACAAAAATGTGTCTCAGTTTCTTTTTGTTTTGGTTTTTTCTTTTGCAGAGTGTATTGGAGAAGTACATCGTACAATATTTGCACCGATACCGTGCCACCCTAATCAAGCATCTGCTTTCAATTTCATATCCCGTGAGCATAGATGCAGAACAGATCCTATTGGATGACCACATTGTAAAGTTAACGATAAAAGATGAGGGACATCAACAAAAAAATTTCATAGGGTAGCTAAGAAAGGACACGAGCAAGAGGAGGGAGGAACTTCTGAGAAGAGAAATGCTACAGAAGGAGAGTTTGACAAGGAGAAAATTCCAGCTGAGGGGAAGCCCACACAAGAGCAAGATCACACAGATTGAGGGGCTGAGGAAGAAATAAATGTTAAAACTCCCTCTGCGCTTGGAGGGTTTTAGAAGGAAGAAGTTTATGCAAAGGGAGGGGCTAAGAAAGAACACCCTAACCCTCAAGCAGAGCACACCTTTGCCACAATTCCACCTGTTGAGCTTGAAAATCAAGAGTCATTTATGCCTGATACACAGACAAATCATAGCACATTAGAAGCTAATTTAGGTGCAATGTAGCCCTCAACACTGGATACACAAGAGTCTCAAACATCAAAAGAACAAGGGACTGGTGAGAACAAGCTTGAGGATGTCAGCACTAGACAAGACAACCTTCACCACGGCAGACAAACCCGATATGGACCTTCGCTAGACATTGACATGATTGTTCTGGTAATATCCAATGTAAAAGAATATGAAAGTCAACCTATTGTGTAACTACTTATTTGTTTTACAAAATGTTTGCAAAGACTAATTATTTTGGACGTCAACGAATTGTTGTTGTTTCGGAAGCCGTATGATTCCCACACAGAATTTGTCAACCTGTGTAGCTTTAGGATAGGCAATCACAGAGCCATTGTGCATCCGAGAACCAAGGAATTTATACAGTTTCTACTTCCAAGGTTTCGGGTTGCGATATGGTTCTCTATGTAGCAGAGAAACCTCAATCCCTTGTAAATATGGTTTGCAATGTAACGAGAATTGAACGTTTGTAATTTGATTTTTTGTATTCACAGAAGGAGTGTGTTTTCATTGGCAGCCACTACCACCCTACAAACCAGATGTATTCCTATACTATAAACCTTTTGTTCTAATCCAAGTCCCATATGATGATATCAACACTTTGTTGATAGATGACACACCCCATAAGGGCTTGCTAAATCCACCGGGCACCACTCTCTCCCCACCCTCATTTGAAGGTCATGAGCATGACTTTTATCTAGAGGACATTTTGACCCCTTATCTCCAGAATTTGTATTTCAGTCCATTGACTGTTTCAGAATTTGTACTTATAAATACTCTTCGAAATGCTAACTATGTACATTAATATGATTCTTTGTACTTCTCAATATGGTGCCATGGAAATGTGTGTGTGTGTGTGTGTGTGTGTGTGAGAGAGAGAGAGAGAGAGAGAGAGAGAGAGAGAGATTATACATAAAACTATGCATATGTTGTTCAAAATATATAGTAATCACACTTCCACCTAACAAAGGGAGAGAGGTAGCGAGACAGTTTCATCTTACAATTGAAATAAAGATATAACCAAATGGTGGGAATCATCTCACAATTGAAACAAAAGATATAATTTGCAAGAAACGTTGCAAATTAGAAAGTCATGAATATTGATTTCAAGTAAAGAAGAAGTTATGCCCAACGGAATTCATTCAAGTTACATTGGCACGATTTGGACTCGACCAGTTAGTTCTCGACAGACAATCTCTTTTGCCCTTCATTGCATTACTTTGCGTCCACCAATTAAGAAATAGAACTGTGAGGGCTCGTTCTTCGCGGTCTCATCCAATATGTCATGCCGAAGTTGTAGAAGGTTGCATTGCTCTCTTATTGTGACCACTGTCACAAGGTTGAGCTCTTTGTCAAATACCTCCACATCTATGACACCATTGTTTTTTAGGCCTACCTACTCTTGATCAATAGGAAGAAACTTAGATTAGCCTGCAACAATTTGAGAGTGCTGGTACCAAAAGGAGATGAGAAGGGATTGTGTGCCGATCATGTACTTGGCCACCAAAGTGTCTAGTGCAACCTCAAAATGTATGCCGTGCGCCTCTTTAACATACCACCCTTTATCAAGAAGCTTGTCACAGAAGCAAGCATCTAGAGGGTTACATGCCACCATTGTCTTTGCAACATATATGTGGTAGGTGTGAGATAGTTCCACAAATAAACTTATAGGACAAAAAATACTAATCTTTACCAATTTAGTGGGCACTAAATTTTGTAGAGACCTCTACACATCCCTTAAAAACTTGCTTCTAGTGATAGCTTCACACACTCTGGTGTCCGGGACCGGCCACTCAATACAGCTCCAATTGGTAGGAAGAGGGAGTTAAACCAAAGTACCTTTTTGGTTTTTTTGGTTGAGCTGGTAGAAATGCTCATAGAAGAAAATTCCCTCATTTGCAAGACTCTTGCTAGTTCTTCCATCATACTATAGAACACCAATGTCAGTGTGGATTACAGAGATGATACCTATAGTACACTCCACTAGCTCCCATTCCCTCAGATGATGAAGGATAGACATCTGCAATCACAACAACAAAACGTAATAGACCACCTAGTCTAACAACTGAATAGAATTTAGAACTTATGAGAACTTGATCTACCTCTGTTAATATCTTTCTAACTCTTCAAAAAGAAAAAAGAAATTAAGAGAACAACAAGGTATGAAAGAAAGAATAGAGATGGAAGTCTATGAACACACTTACAGTTCCATCGTGGATGATAAGCCAATGAGACATCTCCGCCATTAGCAATCACATTGGAGTGACTATAGACATGCTGTACCAAAATCTCCTTAAAAGTTTTCTTGCCCACCTCCACTTTGAAATCTAGCACTCATGCTTTCCATACTGAATGAAATAGGTTTGTTGTTGAGGACCTATTCCTCCTTCTTGGTTGCCTAAGAACCCAAGAATCTTTGTATATTGTCTATTGTTGCCATTGACTATCTATATTGATGGAGTTTGAGATAGTTATAGAGCTTATGGTGCTACTTGGCCTCCTTGGGAGACTACTGGCGAGGCTGGCCGCGGAGAGAGCACAACAACCCCTAGAGCTATTAGGGTGGAAAGAAGAAGAAGAAGAAAGAAACCATGGCTCTTTCTGAGTGGTAGAAGAAAGCATGAACTTGCTTACAATGGAGGGAAATTCAGTTTTGAACGTTTGGTTAATAGAGGAAGAGCTTTTGGTGGCGGGAGTATGATACATTATTGTAGCTGTCTTTTAGTACCTTAACTACATTCAGACCCTGGGCCCACATATGGATACCATAAACGTCGTAAAAATGAGGTTTTCCTTCTTTTGTATTTTTTGATTTATTTCTTCCCATTTCTATGTTAAGTTGGCTTGTTGTTCATTGGATGCACCTCCTTTTCTCTCTTCTCAGTAAGGCCCTCCAAATGACCTTCCAAATTCCCTAATGAAGCAAGTTTCACGGTTGTTGTAGCAGGTGTTTTTTGCCATAATTGAAGCAAACGCACTACAACAAAAATAGGTGTTATCGATGAATAAATCGATGCAGCCCGTCGCTATTGGTGTCGGTATACGCATCGTTATGAAACCACTCGCTATTAGCGACGGGCATAGCGACGGGCATATAGCGACGACCATAGCAGAAATTTTTTTTCTTGGGCAGAGGGCAGGTAGCGTGGCCTGTGCCCAGTTAAAAGATGGACACAGCCACAGCCAGACTTCCTACCCTCTGCCCAAGAAAGCGAGCAACACCAAAATATCAACCATGCTCTCGCGCGCAGAAATTTTGGCAGAGTTCCCTTTGTTTTTACATAAACTTTTCAAAAAAAAACCATATCATGTATACGCCTCCTACATGCTATCCATGTAGGATCTAACATGAGATTTAAGGCCAATGAAAGACAACCGTACCAACTTAAAAGCATAACCATAACGAACCATTACCATAACTTAAAACCATAACCGGCTATAACCACTTTGATCAAAACCATAATGCAGATAACCATAACCATAACAATGACAATAATCATAACCATAAGGGAAACAATAATTGTCTGAACACTAACTGTTTGTACAAAAAAGAGACACAGAAGCGTGTCTGTATCTCACAAAGCATATAGATGAAATCTGGTCCACTAATGACTAGGTGTCGCAACCTGCACATACGACAACTCAAAAAATTAGTATTGATATTACTTCACACATACTGACTTAATTAAATCAACTCACACATATTAACGTCTCACCTCAAGCGATCAGCGAGACTGTAAGGCCTCCCAGTCTACAGACTCTCCTGAAGCTTCAAGATCATTCAGTACTTCATAGATACCTTTGCGATATCCATCTGATTCCTCCTCGCGTGATGGAGCTCGATGCATCGCAAGATTCTGTGTTTATACAAAAATCAAAGTAATAAGAATACATGATTCATCGCGTTTAAAAAAATGCCATAGTTAAGATTGGATTAGAACCTCACAAACTCATAACGAAAGGTGTCGAAGCCTCCGCTACCAAGATGAGATGTCCCCCTAGTCATCTGTCATACCTGCGCGGCCTCACGTTGCTATCTGAACCACGTGGCCGCTGTTCGCTCATCCTCCCTGATCTGCAGCCACGTCTCTTGTGGGATGCCCGAAGGCTTCGACGAGCCGGTCCTGAAAGCTTGTCGAGCTGCATCTCATCGATGTTTGATGGTGTCCCGTGCAACACCCTTGATCCACCACGCCGAAACAACGGAAGAACCCGGAGCAGGCTGGTATTCTCTCAAGATGGTCTCCACTATGTAAGTGACTTTTTCCTTGTCTTGCTGATCCCAAGACGTCAGAATGCTGATTGAAAACTGCAGCTCCACGAGCTGGCGAATCCGTTGTCGCATCTCAGTGCCGACTCTATCCATGTCAACAGAACCATCTCCCCATACAGTATAGATCTTGGAGGCACTAGGATCGTGTGCCCCCCAAGGTGTCCGAGGTGTGCCAAGAGGTGTGTCGAGAGGTGTGCCTGGGTAAGACGGGGGTCGTGAGTGAGGAGGGTCGAAGCATCTGTGGACCCTCCTCCAAAGCAACCACCATCTCCACCTGACGATCCCCGAGATCGGCGAGTGCGCCTGTGCTGCGGAGATGAGGACGTACCCGCCTCTGCCCCACCCCTAGGTGTTGAAGCGGCCGTGATGGGAGAAGAAGGCGTCGTACCCATAGGCGTCCTGAACCCCGTAGGCGTCCCCCCCCTAGGCGTAGGTCCCTCGGGTGTGAAGCCCGGAGGCGTAGTACCCGTGCCTCTGGCTACCCAGTATTGAGAAGCCTCTGCCATCTGAGTAGGCGTCATCCATGTAACGAATCCCATGAATGCATCTGCACTCATGGAAGCGGGATCTGGAATCTCGTCTGCCATACTAAATGAACCTGCACAAAGAAAGTAAAATAAAGCGTCAGAACACAGTTGTTTAAATTAACTTTAAGCTTAATTTTGAATCAAAGTCTTCACACAAACACTTAAAGGCCTAGGCCTCGACGAGTGAGGCATCATCGATAAGATCTTGCACCGTATCATCGTCTATCTCTAATTGCAAACATAACTCTGCCCCAACTCGTTCTGGCAGATTGTCTTCATCCATTGCATCTTCATCTACAAGTGTCAATTCTGGCTCGTCTGCGTCATCCCTCATATATCTGTCAGCTTCCTCTGCCATACCTTCATCCATCTCATCTAATGTCACACTAGTATGGACGTCGTCTGACTGAATTTCCTCCAGGAGATCTTGCCCTTCAAATACTTGTTTATTTCCTGGAGCAACCTGAACCACAAACCACCATTGTCGCTCTCGAGGGTCCGGTACAAAGACCACTTGCTCGCAATGTTCGGGGAGAGCAAATGTGTCGCTCGCATTTGTCCAAGTCTTTGTAGAATCTATTTGCACAAGCTTGTTTCCATCTCTGCGTACTGTTGCATTGCGACCAGAAGTAATCACCCTGAACCACTTCACATCCAACAAAAACATCTCAAACCGCCTAAAGCTTACTTTCAGGATATCTGACACCAGACCACAGTAATCCAGGTTGCTAGTGCTCTCATTCGTGTCTCTAGAACTGGCCCTACTCTTTTGCATGAAACTAATCATTACCCCACTGTCAAACGTGTTTCTTCTGCTGTCAATTTGTTGTGTTCTAAAATGCTTTCCATGCGACCACAGTGCCATGTATGTATGATACTTCCAGTCACATCCAATAGCCAGCTCTTCCTCTTCTAGAGATATGGGTTCTCTGATCTGTCGAGCTGCTCTCACTGTCTTGTCCAACCATGCCATTGTAGGAAATTCAGGTAGAGGAGCGAGATAGTTTGGCAAGGGTAAGCCTCTAGTCGTTCGACTTCGCTTGAAATCTTGTCGCTCTAAATTGCATCTCTCTTTCTCTTCTTCGTACCTTTCAAGCCATTTTTGCAAGGGTAAGCCTCTAGTCACAAACGGATAGAAATTCGGTCGTCAATACAAGAGACTCTTGCACCAGCCATCCTTCTGCCATGCTCCCCTCTGGACGCGCTTTTTGGCGAACAAAACCCTTAAGTGTTTTCATGAACCGCTCTAGAAAGAACATCCAACGGTTGTGGACTGTATCTGCCTCAATGGAGTTAGCCCTTGCGACTGCAATAGATTCCTCCCGTATCTCCTTGGAAGAGATCCACCGCACTAGCTCTGAAATCTTGTATATGCAGGTCCGCACTTCCTCCGTTAAACACCCCTTGATCGCAATTGGAAGAATGAATTGCAAGAACTTATGCCAGTCGTACGATTTCAACCCTGACAGTTGATCGTCACCGGTGAATGCTGTCTTGAGACATTGCATATATCCTGTTGGCATCCTGAACTCTGAAATCACCCTTTTCACTTGTCGCTCTTCGTTTTTTAGCAATACCCATGGCGCTCTTGGAAGTTTTGTTTGACCAGCTGCATTGGTGAAAGGCCATAGCTCTAGCATCTTTCCAACCGAATGCAAATCATCTCGTGAAGCTCGATTGTCTTTCATTCCCATGATTGTCTTCCAGAGGAGCTCTCCCACATTCTTGAATATATGCATTGGATCCAGCAAATGGTTAATTAGTAGATCACCCCAGTACGGCAACGCATGGAGAATGGACAAACGCTTCATTCCTGGAACATGTTGCTCCCATCGGCGACGCCACTCTTGTACATGCATAGGACGACATTTGATGCGACCAAGCTGGCCTTCGCGCAAGTGATGGCCATCTGGAAGATAACGGTGGTGGCCTTGATAAATTTTCTTTCGAAGAGAGGTAGAATATCTGACATCCAAAGACTGCCCGCAAATTGGACATGCATTGTATCCCGAAGTTGTTAGTCCTGCATATATCAAAGCATGAATCAGGCCAAGGCAAAGGGCTTGCGAATAGCGAGAATTTTGTAAATCAATAACCATTACCAGAAGCTTCTCCGTATCCTGTCCAATCATGCATAGTCCACATAAGAAGTCCATGGATCCTTGCATGCTGTTGTCCTACCGGTTCAACCGCATCTGCTATGTCGATCCCATGCCATAACTCCTGGAGCTCATCAACTAGTGGAGCTAGATAAACATTCATTTTTTTTGCCTTGAACTTACCAGGTACAATCAAGCTTAAAATCAAATGACCCTTCTTGATAGCAAGCCACGGCGGGAGGTTGTAATTGATAAGGCACACAAGCCAAGTGCTCCATGACGAGCTTCTCAAGCCAAATGGATTGACTCCATCCATTGCCATGCCCAAACGCAAATTGCGTGGTTCACTCTTAAAATGTGGCCAGGTATCTTCAATGTGCCTCCAAGCCTACGAATCAGCGGGCACCCTAAATGTTGCGTCAATGGATCTATTTGTAGAATGCCACCGCATCAACTTTGCAATGGAACCACAACGAAACATGCTTTTTATCCTAGGAATAATAGGGAAATGCCGCAACACTTTAGCTGGCACTGTCTCGCCAACTGCATCTTGTTTGTAGCGCATTGCTCCGCACTTAGGACACGACAAACAGTCTGCGAATTCATTGCGAAAAAGAATGCAATCATTTGGACATGCATGAATCTTGTTGTAGTCCAAGCCAACTGAGGTCAGAAGTTGCTTTGCGTCTGGCCTAGAGGGGGGCATTTCATTGCCAGCCGGGAGAAGTTGCTCCCGCAATAACCTGTTTAAGCCACATTAAATTAAAAAGCTCTCCGAGCACATCACCGTTGCAATCGGAAAATCTCTTTTGTAAATTACGTACCTAAACAAAGCAGTGACGCTTGTATCTGACCACTCGTACACTGACTGAAGATTCAAAAATTCCAGACAAGTACGAAGCACAGATATTTTGGCACCTTCATAGATTGGTTGACGTGCCAACTTCCTCAACATGTCTTCAGGAGATAGGTGCACGGTTTCTGGTGCTGCTTCGTTCGCGTTCTCCTCGCTTGTCTGGAAGAAGGCATCCAGCATCTCCTCCATGCCGTCGTCTTCTGTCTATAAGCCCTTTTTTGCTTCCATCCATGGCTCTATATTGGTCGGACCTTCACGCATAATCTTTTTTCTCTCTCTCTCTCTCTCTCAGATGTAGGTGCTATGTCGCGAAAATCAATGCTCATTCCGTAGGAGTCGTATCGCAGATTCTGTACGGTTTCTCTAGCAAACTCTCCGTACTTGTGCACATGCTCATTACATATCCTACGCTTGCGCAAGATTTGATACTTGCAGAGCGTGCACGAGCATGCAATCTTTTCCTCCATGTTAGTTGATGACGTTGCCATCTACAATGATTATGAATGTTGTTTTAATATATATATATATAATATACTCCTCACAATGTAAACTACCTCGTATTCTCTAGTCTTGCCCAATCTCCGTACACCTCGGTCCAGAGGTGTACGGAGATCAGGACCACCGGGTCAAAATCTCGTCTTTATTGGTCAAATCCTATATGGGTAGACACATACGTGCACTCCCAGGTGTACATGGCAATGCATGTAGCAGACAAAACCCCTTTGCCTCTTTTAGTTCTATAGTTTCTTCTCTGTCTACGAACCCACTTGCCTCCATTCCGAGGTAGCCTGTCAGAGAAAGCTTTCCAATGCCGCACTTGATGAAAGCACAAGCCATGGAAGTTCTCAGCCCAATGAAAGTTTTCTACCTGATTGTAAACCGGACGGGGCTTCCATGTCCAAGCCAGAAGATAATGTGAAGATGGATGAGCAACTTGAGAAAGATTCAGAAGCCTTGCATGGTTCTTGCTCAAAAAAGCGATCTCGATCTCTCTTTAAATTTCTCTCTCGATCTCACTCTCGCTATCTCTCTCTCTCTCTCTCTCTCTCTCTCTCTCTCTCTCCCCAGTACGGCTATCTCTCTTTATCTCTCTATTTTCTTATTTTCCTATCTCTCTCTCTGTCTCGCTCTTCACTTCCCTACCTCTCTCTCTCTCTCTCTCTCTCTCTCTCTCTCTCTCTCTCTCTCTCTCTCTCTCTCTCTCTCTCTCTCTCTCTCTCTCTCTCTATATATATATATATATATATATATATATATATATAACTCTCTTTCTCTATCTCTCTATTTCCTATCGCTCTCTCTCTCTCTCTACTTACCTCTCTCTCTCTCTCTCTCTCTCTCTCTCTCTCTCTCTCTCTCTCTCTCTCTCTCTCTCTCTCTCTCTCTACTTCCCTATCTCTCTACTGATCGAACGAGCGGCTGAGCTAGGGACATCTAGACGTCCACGACTGCGGAGGACTACACATGCAACATCGACAGAGGCTGCATCAGAGGATCTAGCTAGGTCACTTTGGCTCGACATGCATAATGCCCGGTCAGACTATTGACCATGGAGGAGATTGATGAGATCTGCCAGCGACAGCTGCTGGATCTCCTATGATCTACCTATACTAGCTAGCTGGTTTAACCGTTTAGACCATACCCAGCAGTTTAGGATTCCATAATATTTTATTTTGTCATCTTCTTACTCTGACTTTGTATCAGATCCATCACATTGTAACTTTCTTGTCTCATGTCTCATAGGTCACTTTGGTCTTTCGAAGACGTTAATATAACATTTCATTTCATTTCATTTCTCTCTTTAATTATTTTTCTTTAATTTTAATTTCCTAAGAATACATTAATTCTCTATCTCTCTCTCTCTCTCTCTCTTTGATTACCTACACACACACACACACACACATTTCTCTCTCTCTCTCTCTCTCTCTCTCTCTCTCTCTCTCTCTCTCTCTCTCTCTATTTCCTACACACACACACACACACCTCTCTCCCTCCCTCTCTCTCTCCCTCTCTCTTTCCTACACACACACACACACATACACACACCTCTCTCTCTCTCTCTCTCTCTCCCTCCTACACACACACACACACCGCTCTCTCTCTCTCTCTCTCTCTCTCTCTCTCTCTCTCTCTCAGTGCAGCCGTTTTTTGACCTAGTAGACAGCAGTCCACTCTTTTGATCATAACTTCTTCATCCGAACTCCGATTTGGGTGATCTATAGCCTCAATCGAAGAGCACGAAGTCCTCTACGCATTGATGTAAAGACATAAATTTTCAGAGATGGAAGGCATTTCTATAGCAGCATTTCCGAAGTGAACAGGTTCAACAAAATTGATTCTCATCTCCTATTTTACATACAATGTCTTCCGGCACTCGCAAGGGTTCTTCTTCTTCAACAAGATCCACAACCATTGTGGAAAGTGATCCAAAATCTCCTAAGTGTGGAGATAGCAACACAACCACCCAACCAACAACATCGAAAACCATGATCATGGCGTACTTGGTATCATTGCAAGAGACCGTAAACAAACAAGGCGAAGACTTACAAGCACTTGCAATGGAGAATGGCACACTAAGGGTACTTGTGGTTGAGAATGAAAATCTCAAGAGGACAGTTAAGATGCAAACAACACGTTTGATGCAACTTGAAGAGGAAGTCAAGGAATGTAAACGCTCTCTTGTGGACTTGAATGCTTTGAAGGAGCGGATGAGCAAAGTAGAGCATGACCATGTATTGAAAGAGGAGAAATTTGACACTATGAGCCGGGATGTATGCGACATGAAAAATGTATGCACAAACAAGTCTTGGGCTGATGTATGTGGTAGCAATGTGGTTTCTAATTCCTCACTCATGCAAGCTATGGTTCAAACAAAGAATGTTGAGAATGTGGATGTGGAGGAGTTGAAGGAACGGGAGCGACGTTCCAAGAACATTGTTATTCGTGGAATTCTCGAAGAGAAGTTAGAGACACCTCCTTCTCTTGCCATTGTTATTGAAGATTTCTTCAAAACCCACTTTGGCATGTCCGGAGTTATGGTCTATGGAGCACATAGAGTGGGGAAGCAAGGAGCTCCTCGCTCGGGAGAACAGCCAATTGTATGCACCATGCCGGATGAGACCAAGCGAAAGATTATCCTTGATAATAGTTGGATCTATTTGAGGGATACAAAATGTTTTGTATGTGAAGATCGCACTATTAAGCAACAAAATATACGTCGCAAGGCATATGAGGAAAAGAATAATAAAAACAAGGAGATCTCTCATGAAGAAAATGTGCCCAAGGAGGAGGCAAGTCTCTCAAGCAAATAGGGATGCGTGACCTATGAGACCGAGTTACGATTGAAAATATGCTTTTGGAATTGTAATGGATATCCATGGAATGCGGGGGTTGGCATTGATGAACTAACAAGCAAAGCCGATGTTGTACTTCTTGTTGAAACTTGGGAGCATGATACACAAAGGATTGACGGCTTGGAGGATTACAATGTACATTCATTGATGTGGTCAAAGAATCTCAAGCAACGAAGAGGACAAGGAGGGTTAGCATGTATGGTTAAGAAAGGATTGGAAGATTTTGTATCAATTGTGAAAGATGACAAGTACAAACGTTATGTATGGCTGAAAATTTTGACACCAAAAAGAGCACCCATTTTTGTAGCCGGTTGCTACATTCCTCATCATGATTCTCCCTTTTATGCTTGCATGGATAGAGATCAACCATTTTTTGATTTGGAAGAGGACATTGCTTATTTCAAAGGTGAAGGTGATGTTATTGTATTTGGGGATATGAATGCTCGCACAAAAACATTGCAACATGATACTCAACAATTTGATATGACATACATTTCAAGGGAGTTGGAGGAAGTTCACTTGTATGATCGTACTTCAATGGATGAGAAAGAGCCGGATCACTATGGAAAGTTACTTTTACACATGTGTAATAGCACGGGTATGCTCATTGCCAATGGTGTATCTTTGTGGAGTGGAACCAATGGATTTACATGTAGAAGACATAATGGGGATAGTGTGATTGACTATATGCTACTCTCTGAAGCCATCATGTATCGCATAAAGAGTTTTATGTTTGGTCAATGGACCCCGGAATCCGACCATCGCACCTTATGTATTGACCTTTCATGTGGAGAAGCAACTAAGCATGATAATCTCAGCCAAAGGAAAGAGAAGTTATCACTATGTATGGATTTCAAACGGGCACCAATGTACATTCAAATGGTTGAGCAAAAATTATGGATGACAAAGCTTCAATGTGATGCACCATTGGAAACTAAATGGGAAGCTTTCAAAAAAGCTATTTGTTCTTGTGCGGAAGAATGCTTTGCCATAAAGCATCTCCATGGTATCAACAAAGATAGATCACGCAAAAGGTGGTTTGATAAAGAATGTCAAGATGCTCGAAAGTCCTTGATAAAGCTTGATGCAACTATGGACAAAGACAACTATCAAAGTCATTTGCATACATACAAGGCATTGATTCAAAAGAAGAGAAGAAGATGGGAAGTAAAGCAACAAGAATTTCAAGTCCAAGAAAAGGCACATGCATGTGGAAGATTTTGGAGAAACTTGAGAGGCAATCGGATTGAGAATTTTGGTAACTTGAGTCTAGTGGATATGTACACACATTGTAGGCAATTATATGAGCAAGAAAATACTGAAAAAATGCCATTTTATGGTTCACTCCCATGTATGCCGTCTTTTTTTACTATTGAGGATGTATGCGGTGGGCTTGAAAAGTTGGCCACTCGCAAAGCGAGAGATCTTCAAGGTATCAAGCCGGAGATGATCAAATGGACGGAAGATTTTACCCATGAGTGGATGTGTGATATGTTCAACCTTGCACTTCAACATGGTATGCCTTTCACTCTTCGTGTTCTCATGGAGGAAAGTCGGTTGAAAGGCAAGCGATTGTATTGTTGTTTTGTGGACTTTAAGAAAGCCTTTGATATGATTCCACGTAACAATTTGTGGAGAAGGATGGAAGAACTCCAAGTGCCAAGTGAGTTTATGCTTGCGGTTTCTCGAATCTATGAGAAGGTGATTTGTCAATTGTGCATGGGAAGAGAAATTTCAGAAATTTTTGTAAGCACTATTGGGGTTAAACAAGGATGTCCATTGTCACCAACTCTATTTGGTCTATGCATCGATCAATTGGAACAAATGGTACTTGACTTTATGCAAGAAGAAGGCATTGAAGAGGTCACTATTTGCAATGCGGTAATCATGCTTTTGTTGTATACGGATGATGTAGTGCTTCTAGCACACACTTTAGAAGATGCACAAAAGCTTATGGTTGTCCTTGAGAACTTTTGCTTGCATAGTGGGCTGATTGTAAATGAATCCAAAACAAAGGTTATGCTTGTGAAAACCAACCATAAGGAGAAGCCATGCATTGTGTACAACAACGAGACACTTGAAGTTGTTGAGAGCTTTAAGTACCTTGGCCTTGAGGTTCCATCCAATCACAAGTGGCATGAATGTGCTATGCGTCCTTTGGAAGCGGGAAAGAGAGCATATTATGCATTTGAGAACATGTGTAATGCGGGAAACATCAAGTGTTGGGTTCTCAAGAAGTATCTTTTTGATGCATTGGTGACACCGGTTCTTCTTTATGGAGTTGAAGTGTGGGGCGGGAGCATCTCAAAGTCTACTTGGAAAGAGTTTGAGAATGTCCAAAAGCGTTTTCTTACAAACTTTCTCCAAGTTAAGACACAAACACCATATATGCTCCTACTTCTTGAGTCGGGATCTCTTCCAATTGAGGTTATGGGCATGGAAAGGGTTGTGGAGTACATGATAAAGATGCGTCAAAACCCCTCACATCGACTTCCTACAATTGCATGGGAAGCAAGCAAAAAAGTTCAAAAGATGCATAAAAGCAAGATCTTGAGCACGGGATGGATGCAAGACATAAAGAAGTGGTTTGGGAGATGGGATGCATTACACTTGCTACATGATGCTTCAATTGACTCTCAAGTGAATGAAGCTTTTCTACAACGCCAATGTATTACGGCTTGGGAGAAATCCGGTGGGTCACGCTTCATACATTACACCACCTATATTGCCCCCAACTACAAAACCATGTTCTTCGCTGAGAGAGGAAACCGTACTCACACTTACATGCTTGAGCCTATTCCCTTGTCCGCGATACGCACTATCGCAGCAATTCGGCTTAGCTCCCATTTCCTTCGATGCGAGATAGGGCGTTGGGGCAATGGAGAAGAGTCAAATCGATTGTGCACATTATGCTCACTGCAAGTTCGAGAGTCTGAGTACCACACACTACTAGAGTGCTCAGCTTTTGATCACATCCGAACTTGCTTCTCTCACATTTTCAGCCATAACTTAGACCTACACACTTTCCTCTCCCAGCCAAAGTGTTGGCTCTCCATTGCGACTCTCATCACTACAATTTTGGAGCATCGAGAGTCACTCATCAGCCATACACATACTACATCACATGTAACTTTGGTCCCATAGGTCATATTTGACCTCCGAGGACGATATTAAAATCTATCTATCTATCTATCTATCTATCTCTCTCTCTCTCTCTCTCTCTCTCTCTCTCTCTCTCTCTCTCTCTCTCTCTCTCTCTCTCTCTCTCTCTCCTACACACACACACACACACACGATGTAGAGAGAGAGAGGGGTTGGGGGGGGGCATAATACCTGCGCAGCAGGTGGAGGCCAAGATTTGAGCAGAGCACGGTGAAAATGGCCCCTGCTGCTCGCGGGTTTCGCTTTTTCCCCCCAATATTTTGGCGTCGCTATACGCATCGATATAAGCGTCGATATACGCGTGGGAAGCGAAGCCTTTCCACGCTTATATCGACGTACATTGAGACGCATATATCGACGCGTATAGCGATGCCCACTAAGTTCGTCGATATATGCGCGTCGATATCTCCATGTTGTGTTGTAGTGACAGTACTAGATTTTGGTACCATTTATTCCCCCTTTCCCTGCTTCTCTTTGCTTTGTCCCAAGCATTTGGTGCCGGTGTTTGAGGTGTGCGGGTCTCCCGGAACATATATGGGTGTGAGAGAGAAAGAGAGAATGGTGTGTGCTATTGCACGGTTGTAAGTAGGCAAAATTTGATGTGGTCTGCTATTGATTGTGTGAGTTTTGAAGGTGAACTCTAGTGGATTGGGGTGCAATGATTATCTTGGACTATAGAGAGACAATTTGTTTGGGGTCCATGTGTGTTCCCCTTTCCCCCTATCCAATAGAAGTGAATGCATGTCGTTCTGGAGAAATCGTTCCTATAGTGTGTGCTCACCGGTTTCAACAAACCCCTACAAGCATGTCACAAATTTATGATTATTTCCATTGTTTCAGCCACTATAATGGATGCATGTGTAAGTCCACCAATAAAGGCTTGATTTTAAGTTTGAGTCTGATTTGTTGTACTTGAGATTTAATGCTAGAGCAATGCTTGGATTAAAAAATAATAATTAAGTAAGGCTCAAAGTTAAAGTCGAGCCACATGTAACAAAAAACAATAATCACATGCCCATCAAAATATATTCAAATAGATAAAATAGTACCTTTGTAGATGGAACTTCCACTTGGTAAGGTTGACACCTTGTGGAGATTTACTCAAATATTTCTGTGCAATTTATTGAGAGAGAGCTTGTAGAAATGGATCAAGGGATGACTCCTTTTACATGAACTTTACAACCGATATGTTAGCATCCTTGGAGATATCTCATGTGATCTTTGGAGTGGAATTGAGAAAAATCTTCGATCTTGTTGATGGGGGCTTTTCACAAGCCAAGCTCCCATACCCCTCTTCTCTTGTCCCCACCCCATGGAAACCTCCTCTTAGCGAGGGAGTGATAAAAGGCATTGGAAAAGTAAGAAAAAAAATAAAGTACGATTATGTAAATATATGAGAAAGGTAAAATAGGCCATCTCATGCCTACGGGGCAGCCCATCCCCACCTTGTCTCCTTTTTCTTCACTGTTGCCCCGCCGTGTGTCCCTTTTCCTCTCCTCCACCCAAAAGGTCAACCCGCTCTCTCTTCCCCTTGTCCTTTCTCCTTTCTCTCTTCCCTTAAGCTACCCCACATCTCACCAATAATGCATTCTAACTCACCAATAATGCACCCTAACTCACATGCAACTTATCCTATCTTCCAAAATAGTATATCCCACTCCCCCTTTCTCTCTCCTATCATATCCCATGACCCAAATACCCCCCTCTCTCTCTAAAGGGCGCCATGTCTCTTGTCTTGTAGCTAAATAACCTCCCCCACACTCACACACACTCAGTTTCACTGAAAAAAGGTGCCCACAGACCCATCCCCACCCGGTGGTTACCTGATTTTTCTTGTGTTCACACACATCTGCACACAGATTCACCTCTGAACACACTCCCCTCTATCCCCTTTTGTAATTACTTTATTATCCATGTCACCTCTCACTTTTTTTCATCAACCCATCTCTCTCTCTTAGTCTCTCTCTCATGAGACTGCTGTTCTGGCACATATACACACAGCCAGACAAGTGGTGCCCACAGTCACATGGCCTATGTAGATAATGATTTCTTCATTTCTAAATTCTAGAATGTCTCCCCCCTCCTCCCCTATATAAAGAGGGGTCACCATCACACTAAACACACACACAACATCACCAAAGAGTACACTATGCATTGTGTGTGCCTAGTGCACACACACACACCCACACCATCACCATCACCGCAATCACCATGCTTGTCTTGAGCATGACCTCTACACCCTTGGGCTATGGAAGATGAAGGGCAACTAAATGAAGGATGATGGCCATAACCCTCGTGCGAGTCTTCGCCATCAACTCCCACCTATCCGCCATGTGCTCTACCACTCTCTCCCTTCTCATTCCCCTACCTTATGCTCCCCATTTCATCGCCTTATTCTCTAAATAAAGCTTGAGGTTTTGTGAGTATGTTTTCTTGCAATGTTTTGCCCATGTGAGGTGTGCGGAATCGCCACCTAGTCTTGTGTTTGGAGTGAGCTTGTGTATGTGTGAAGGGTGTGTGGATTCTCCATCCTTTTGTGGTGCCTAAGTACTAAGCCGCTATACCCCCTCCCTCACTCTCTCTCTCTCTCTCTCTCTCTCTCTCTCTCTCTCTCTCTCTCTCTCTCTCTCACTCGATCTCATTCCCTTTCCTCTTCATCATTACTCCCAAGCATCCATCTCTCTTGGATGAAAACTTTGTTATGGTGGTGTGTTGTTTGCGTCCTAGCCGCTGAAGCTAGGTGGTGCCCCCTGTTTGCTTTACTATGACAAGCTCGAGGCGCGCCATTCGGTCCCCGGTGTTTTAGAGGCCGTCGGGGTTCAGGGTTTGCTTTGCTCCCGTCATTTGGTGCGCCCATCGAGGATCTTTTCATGAAACCCTTCAGTTTACAAGACGAAAACCCCTAAACTATTGTGAATGGATGAATGGCTAGCAGGATTTGCTAACTGGACGACAGAAGAAGAAGAGCTCCAAGCACAACTAGATGAACTCCACATCTCCATCGAAGCTCGAGTGCCAGGCGTAACGATAATCGATTTGCAGTGGGAGAGTCAACCAACACGCCAAACCAAGTGGATATACATAGGCCAAGTGCCAAGAAGAAGATGGAGAAGGTTGAAACCAGTTCCACAACCTACAACCAACCAACAACAACAAAATGGAAGGATCTCTGCACAATAGAGAATCAACACTTTTCTACTTTGAGAATCGGGTAACTCAAGTCACCGAGGTAATTATCACAGTCAGTTTTCAAGTCGCACCTGATGCTGCAGCACAGATAACGGAAGCATTGGCTCACACTCTCACTAGAGAAACTAGGGATCTACTGAGTTTGTTTCAGGAAAGAACACCACCCTCTCCCACAAGCTTGGACAGTGACTAAGCACGTCTAAGCTTCACATGAATCAGTACAACCTACCTCAAGACAAATCACACATACCAACACGTGTACGCTCAATCAAGGTAAAACTGGACTTGAAGGCTCACTACCAGCACGTCATTGACACCATGCCGGGTGGGGAGCGGTTTTTTGAGGTTCTGGCATCAGATCAACCATTTGTCTTACCTTTGGTACAAGGCAATGTACCGTTTGAAGTTTTAATCTATGTCCTAGTATAAGAGGGTATACACGCATCCTTGTAGAGAAGAAAAAAACTTTTGCAAGCTAAGCAGTGTGTCTTTCTAGCTCTCTCTCAGTAATCATGGCAAGTGTAGCTTTTCCAACATTTACAGGAAAGAAGGGGGAGGATTTGGTAACATACTTCCTAGATGACTTTGAAGTAGCATGTATAGTGAGCAACAAAGATACGGATGAATCCCGGGTTACAATCTTTAAGCATCTCATGAATCTAGAAGCTAGATCATGGTACAATGCACTTCCACAAGAAACCAATGATGATTGGGAACCCTTAAAAACCTCTTTTAAGAGGCGCTTTGGGGGAGGTACCACTTCAGAAAAGTTGTGGGATAAGTTGAGAGACTTGAAGCAGGAGGGTCTTTTAGAATATGCCACCTATGAGTCCAAATTTGTGGATTTGTGGGAACGGTGGGTTGAGTCACTAGCAAAGGGGAAAGCTTCACCCGATTTCCTAAAAAAAGATAGGTTCACGCATGGCTTATGGCCGCTTCTCAAGGAGAAGGTGAAAGGTAGATTCCCGGCTACGTACGAGTTAACCGTTGAGATTGCTCGCCTTAAGGACAAGAAGCTGCGAATGAAAGCCAAAGAAACCGAGTCAATAGAAGCAGGAACATCGCGTCGACCAGCAACTATGACAACCACCATTCCACCACCACCACCGGCTCTTGGGGTAAGAGATGACCAACAAGATATGTTGGCCCATATTATTGACCAACTGGAGAATTTGTATGTCCACTTAATACAGCAAGGGAGGAGTCAAGAAAGATATTAAGACCCTGGAAGAGCACGATGACAAAACAGGGAGTATCATTGCTACAACTGCGGAGAAGACGGTCACGGTATGTACTACTGTCCCAAACCACGACAAAACTATAATAGAGGAGGTAGGAGGAACCAATTGTCACCCCCTAGAGAAAGAACACCCCCACCCCGAGCACCAGCCCCACCAACACAAATTCTACGTCTGCCACAATCACCACTTACAATCATCCTACGCCCACCACCAATTGGTACCCGCACACCAAGTATCATTGGTCTTGTAGAAGAGGTCAAGATGAGTGTAACAGAAGAAGGATCAAGTAAGAAAACTATTCAAAGAACTCATGCAGTGGAACAAGAGGTTAAAGAATCAAAAGATGCTACCCAGGTGGGGGAGGAAAGTCAAGAAAATTGTGTTACAAATGTGAGTACATCTTTAACCTTGAATGAAATAGGCACCAAAGCATGAATCGACAACATTGGGCAGTAAGGGTAAGAAGGTGTAAAGTGTTGATTAGGCCTCGTCAGAGTAAGAGGAATGCAAAGGTCATGAAAGATACAAGAGAAGAGGAAAACCAGCCTGCTAGCAAGGCTTTGCAGAAGATGGACAACATATCAAGCAACGGGGAGGGCTTTGAAAACGGAAGCCTGTGCACCACCATGGACCCAGGACAGTGTAGCAAGCTAAAGGAATCTTGCATCAAGGCAGTTTCACTTAAGGACCATAACGAAGAGGTAAGTATGACTGAAGGTTTGGAGTTGGCTATTGCTCCAGAGGCTTGGCAGCCGAGCAAGACTTTATTGTGTAGTGTTATAGACTTAGAGATGGGTAATGCCTCTAGTCTACTGAAGGGTGTTATAAACTTGGAGATGGGTAATGCCTCCAGTTTATGTGAGGGTGTTCAGAGTAAGTTTGATGATCAATATGCCGCCAACCTTTTAAGGATGTTCCAAACTCCTCCACAACACAGCATTGTGTTTGCATGGGATGCATCAGACCTATGGCTATGGCTAGCCGCTCTAACATATAGAGAGAAGATCAGCATGGAGATAAGAGCAAAGGAGCCATGGATAGACAAAAGCCTGATGGAATGCAAAAATGAAGACCTCATTCGCAATTTGGTACAATTTTTTACAAATACTGCATCCTCTCTTTGGAGAAAGGTAAGTGGTTTACACTTGTATTTAAGCCGCAAGGTAGGTGGCTTGCTATTAGCATCAGTAAAGGAAGCTGACATGTTTGAGCACACCCAAAAGAAGCATGATAAGCTTGCAGTTTTTTCTAGTCATGGCAGTAAGCAGGATTCTGAAGACAACTTGAGCTCACCACACCAACAAGGCGGCCATATATGGTGGATTCTTGGTACACTCTTGGGAATCATAATTTTCAGTTCTGTCTTTGCAGGAGCCAAGATGCTCATTTCCCCTCTCGCTACTGGTGGTTACAAATTTGGTCCAATTTGGCATGCAAATTTTATTGTTCGGACACTGCAGACATTGATCCTATTTTTCACTTGGGATCCAGGAGGACACTGGTACAAAGTTCTGGAAGCCATGGGCTTCCCCTTTAATCAACCGACACTATTCCAAGGAACAAGCTATCACCCGGACCTGTTACAGATTCATGAATATCCCAGAAATCTCACCAATGGCCAAATGGAATGGCTAGTTCAAAAGGCAACTCGATATCAGATCCTACAGCTAAGCCGAAGAAGAAACAGATGAGCTAGAGGCATGAATGCCTCTAACCAAAAGGGGAGGGCTAATGATGGGGGCTTTTCACAAGCCAACCTCCCATACCCCTCTTCTCTTGTCCCCACCCCATGGAAACCTCCTCTTAGGGAGGGAGTGATAAAAGGCATTGAAAAATAAAGAAAAAAAATAAAGTACGATCATGTAAATATATGAGAAAGGTAAAATAGGCCACCTCATGCCTACGGGGCAGCCGATCCCCACCTTGCCTCCTTTTTCTTCACTGTTGCCCCACCGTGTGTCCCTTTTCCTCTCCTCCACCCAAAAGGTCAACCCCCTCTCTCTTCCCCTTGTCCTTTCTCCTTTCTCTCTTCCCTCAAGCTACCCCACCTCTCACCAATAATGCATTCTAAATCACCAATAATGCACCCTAACTCACATGCAACTTATCCTATCTTCCAAAATAGTATACCCCACACCCCCTTTCTCTCTCCTATCATATCCCATGACCCAAATACCCCCCTCTCTCTCTAAACGGCGCCATGTCTCTTCTCCTGTAGCTAAATAACCTCCCCCACACTCACACACACTCAGTTTCACTGAAAAAAGGTGCCCACAGACCCATCCCCACCCGGTGGTTACCTGATTTTTCTTGTGTTCACACACATTTGCACACAGATTCACCTCTAAACACACTCCCCTCTCTCCCCTCTTGTAATTACTTTATTCTCCATGTCACCTCTCACTTTTTTTCATCAACCCATCTCTCTCTCTTAGTCTCTCTCTCATGAGACTACTGTTCTGGCACATATACACACAGCCAAACAAGTGGGGCCCACAGTCACATGGCCTATGTAGATAATGATTTTTTCATTTCTAAATTCTAGAATTTCTCCCCCCTCCTCCCCTATATAAAGAGGGGTCACCATCACACTAAACACACACACAACATCACCAAAGAGTACACTAGGCACTGTGTGTGCCTAGTGCACACACACACACCCACACCATCACCATCACCGCAATCACAATCACCATGCTCGTCTTGAGTATGACCTCTACACCCTTGGGCTATGGAAGATGAAGGGCAACTACATGAAGGATGATGGCCATAATTCTCGTGCGAATCTTCGCCATCAATTCCCACCTATCCTCCATGTGCTCTACCACTCTCTCCCTTCTCATTCCCCTACCCTATGCTCCCCATTTCATCGCCTTATTCTCTAAATAAAGCTTGAGATTTTGTGAGTATGTTTTCTTGCGGAATCGCCACCTAGTCTTGTGTTTGGAGTGAGCTTGTGTATGTGTAAAGGGTGTGTGGATTCTCCATCATTTTGTGGTGCCTAAGTACTAAGCCGCTATACCCCCTCCCTCCCTCACTCTCTCTCTCTCTCTCTCTCTCTCTCTCTCGATCGCATTCCCTTTCCTCTTCATCAATACTCCCAAGCATCCATCTCTCTTGGATGAAAAATTTGTTATGGTGGTGTGTTGTTTGCGTTCTAGCCGCTGAAGCTAGGTGGTGCCCCATGTTTGCTTTACTATGACAGGCTCGAGGCGCACCATTCGGTCCCCGGTGTTTTAGAGACCGTCGGGGTTCGCTTTGCTCCCGTCATTGTCAATTTGAATTGTTATCACAAAAGAGGAGTCACCTTTGGATTACAAAACTTTAGTTTTGCAAGCGCTTCACAACACTAATGGAGTGTTGGCTAGAAATGATTGAATATTGAACTTTGTCAAGAGCTTCTTTGAACACCTTGGTAAGTGATCTTTTTGAATAATGGCCATCACTATATCCAATATCTCCTCTTGATTTTTGTCCTCAATAAAATCATGAGTTAAAATCTTGATCCAATTGGCATTGAGCTTTCTATACACATAGTTTAACAAAGTAGGAAACCAGCGTATGGTATCAATGCTGAAGGTAACATCCACCCCAAAAGTATAATATTTCTTCTTAATCTCAAAGAATTTCAAAGCCTTTTTTGCTTTAATTGTAACCTCCATACCTACAATCTTAGCCTGAATGTCTCATATTGGAGCTTCAACCTGTACTAGGTCATCATCATCCAAAAACTCATTGTCTACATCTCCATCGTTTGTGAGTATCATATTTTGTTTCTTTAATATCTTTGTTGCAACGACGTTAGATGTGGAGGCTTCTATCTCGTCTTCATCATCTACTGGTAGCCGTCCTCTTTCCCAGCAAGGCATTCTTCTATGGACTGAAAGCCTGACTATTGCACAACCTTGACCAAATATTGAAGACTCTCAATCTCAGGTTCCTCTGAATTTGCAAGTTATCAACTTTTAACAATTAAATTCTACTTTCCCAATTTGTTGCAAATCATGTCAAAGCACTTTCAAAATTCAAACCCCTAACAACTCCAAACTTAAACTTTAGCCAACCAACAATTAAGACTTTTAAACCTTCCACCAAAGTTCAAACCAAGACTCGTGAAAATTAAAGTAAGGCAACCACATGCAAGTGCTTGCCACCTTGGTGGACTAGTTTGTATGTGCACATCAACATCTATAGAAACTTGACTTACGTAGTTTGTAGTTCGTAGGTGTGGTTTTCATAGGAAAAAACGAGGCTCCAACTTAACTATGAGCCTCATCTACACCTCATAATTCTACGTGTGCCAACATCCAAAACATATGATTCATGAAAAAGAGATCTACATTGCTTCATAAATCCTTGTGGCTTACTTCCATGTGTATTGATAAGAGTGAGAGGTGAGGCTTGCACTTGCGTTTGAGCCTCTTTTGATAGCTCAAAGGAAAGAGCTAAGTGTTATCCTAAGCAATGTTAATGGTCTAGTGTTGATTGTTAGCTAGAGTATCAAAACAGCAATGTTAATGGTCTAGTGTTGATTGTTAGCTAGAGTATCATTGAAAGAAAACAAGCTTTTTCATACTACCAATGGCACACCTAACAACTAACCAAGTAAGTATTTGCAACCTTTCAATCTTTATTAGTTTTTTAAGTAATCTAATAGCCTTTTTGTTCATTGATTTATATTGTAAATTGCAATAATGATTAGAGAATCGCTACTCTAGTATTTGGTACCTTGCTTGAACCAAGAACCGTGAATGTCTGAATGTTGAGTAGTGCTTAGGGGAGATTAAAGAGCAATCACTACAAGATTGAAGAAATAAGTGATTATTAAGATGTGAATAAGCAATAATTAAGATGTAATAAATAAGTGATTAATGACCAATTGCGCAATTAGCATGTGATTAAAGAGAATGTTACTTTATTGAATAGAGTCATAATGAATGGATGGAGAGGATTGAAATGATTACATCTATTAGGGTGAGACTAATGAAAAATTAGAGACCAATACATGATATTGCAACATGAGAGAGAGAGAGAGAGGGTGGAATACACAGACACACAACTTAAGATTAGTGAATGCTTATGAGAGATTAGAAAGTGAGGGTGAAGAGATTAATCAAGAGGACTGATTACACAAGGATCACACACACACACACACACATAAACTCATTAGCGAGATAGGGAGAAAGTGCTAGCATTGAAATGTTATTTAATTAACTTACCCTTAAAGGGCAAGTTGTTGTATTAAAAAAAATAGAGATTTTTTTTTAGATTCTCTAACAAATTTTCTTTTTAAATATTTTCTCTATACACCGACCACTCTAGTTAAAAACCTGTCTTAATGTGTCCTGATGATGTTTTTTTTAATCCCCTTTTTAATGCATTTCGGTCCTAATGTTTTATTTGTCTCAAATCTTTTTTGCATTCCGATCCCAAATTTTATTTGTCTTGACTTTTATCCATCCGCAACAATTCGAATCATTAAAAACCAATCCGTCCCGATTCGTCGATCGAAATTTGTAAGACTAGTCTAGATTAATGTGTCATGGTCTAGAACAAATTCTGATCCTTTTGTAAGGGTTTGGTGCAATCAAAAATTGATCCACAACAATCCAGATTGTTAAAAGTCGATCTACAAGGATCTGCAAAGGGTCCACAATTTGTTGAAAACCATCCACAACTTTTTGCAATCAATTCACAACCATTCCACATTGGGTCCATGGCCACTAGAGGTCCATAACCAATTTGTGACAATTTACAATCGATCTGCACCCGTTTGTATTGTTGAAAATTGGTCCGCAAGGGTCCAAAATGATCCGTGATCCATCCGCAATGGTTTGTAACTTGAGGTTCCAACTTGAATTTGAGCCTCACCCTCATTTGGGTACTACCGAGTTGGCTCACGAACAAAATAGCAACATGAGAGAGAGAGAGAGAGAGAGAGAGAGAGAGAGAGAGAGAGAGAGAGAGAGAGAGAGAGAGAGTGTAGGTGCTTGTGTTTCTTTGTGGGAACTCCTCTTTAAAAATAGGCCACTAAGACTTTGTAAGCTGGTAAAACTCCTTGTGCTGCTTCTACTTCTTTTGCTGCTTCTTCTTAGGGTTTATGCCCCTCGACCCAGATTTGCATGTTGGCTCCGTTATTTAGTGGCTTGACACGTCAACAATTTTTAAGAGACAGATATGCTCAAATTTCAGAGGGTGGGGCATTCCTTGTCCCTAATCTAGAGATGGTACCTGCCCGGCTAGGGCAAAAAAAATCACACATGAGTGAATGTGTGAGAGCTACGAGTTGGAAAGAGTACTGAAAAAATCATAAGAGTTCATCTAGGATAGGAAGAAGAGAGAACTAATAAAAGGGATAAGTGGTCACATATGGTAATCCTTATTTTAATCATGCAATGCTTTTTGTTGCATTCCCTACTAATCCTTATGGGCACAATATGAACACAAGCTCGCAGAATCTCATGGGGTTAAATTAAATTGATGAGGTAGCAATCTCAATTATCATGTGGCGTTCAAGTATAAGTGGAAGGCAAGGAACATTTGTGGTAATGACTAAGTGAAAATAATTATAGAATGTTACACTACTAATAAATACAAATAGATTACACTTTGAAAAATTAATTATTCAAAGAGTTTTGAACTTATAGATGAGTCTGTAAGTTAGTTGGTTATGACTAAGGGTTGAAAAAGTTATTCTAGTAGTACTAGCTAAGTTGTGAAAATTATTTAAATTCAAGATTCTCTAATTGTGTCTTTCAAGATTGATTAGCTAACTAAATCTTATACCTCCAACCAAAAGCTTAAGTTTGTTTTCTTGAAGCTCCATAGAATTATTCTTTATTTCATCTTTCCTTTTTTTTTTTGACATAAATTTATGAAATCATTTGGCGTGTGTGCTTATTTTGTATGTCCAATATTTTTTGCTTCTCAAAGAGAAGTGCCTACACAAGGAACCTCTAGGACTCTAGTACCGTAGGCAATACATGATATTGAAGTACAAAATCCAAGCTGGGATTTCCCTCTTAGCTTAAGCTTTACACTTGTGGTAGTAATATTGTTTTTGCTTATATCTCTCATTGCTTCATCTATACACCTTGGTAGATTGGTAGAGATAAGCATTTATGAGTTTGAGGCTTTCCAAAAACTTCAGCTTGATCTTAGTAGTCAAGTAAGCATGTTAAGCTAAAGTCACGACCTATTAACCTCAAGGCTCATTGAAGTAAGCATGTTAAGCTAAAGTCACGACCTATTAACCTCAAGGCTCATTGAAGGCTCATTGAGAAGAGTAAACTCTAAGTCTTTTAACTAAAAAAAGACAAGTTTTTACATTTTTTAAGGTAGATATATAATACAAGACTCTCCTAGAGGGGAACCCCATGCTAGAAACAAGGCAGCAAGCTTGTCAGGTTTGGTGGCAAAGCTAGACATCAAGGGGAAGAAAGGGAAAGGATAGGAAGTGGATGCAGATGGGTGCGTGCTCACGATGAGGGGAGGACTGACGATGCAGGCGACGGGGGGGAATATAGGGAGCCTGCAAGGGGACGATGGGAATCTTCTTGCTTATTAAAATCTTAAAACATCACTACTACTACTCGCTCTTCCTATTCGCTCTTCTTTTATTTTATTCATTCATTAACGAGATGCTTCCGCTTCCAGCTTTAGTCGAAGGCCTCTTCACCTTCTAAAAGCCTTAACGAGGTTTTGAACGCAGTGCGTAATGTCGTTAGACCTTAAGACGTTAAGCTAAACCAACAAGCCGTAGGCCCATGTTGTTTGACGCAATACCTTAGAATTATAAAAAAAAGAATTGTCCCACGCCCTCCCGTCGCCTTGCTGCCACCTGCCATTCGCCCATCTCCTTGCACTGCCGCCATCCAACCCCACTGCTTGATGTTGTCCCCTGCCACCTACAATGCTAGCTATCAGCTCCGTTGACTTGCACTGCCGCCATTCAACCCCACTGCTTGATGTTGTCCCCTGCCACCTACAATGCCAGCTATCAGCTCCGGTGACTTGCTGCCGTGCTCCGTCGTCGTCCACCCCCCTTGTCTGACTCTCTGAGTCCACATTCCCTACCTGGCTCGCATGCCACGTGGCCTCGTTATTTTTTCCTTCCTTGCTTAATCGTCAAAGGATCTCCCAAGATTCGCCCTATGTTTTCCTGTCAAAGGATCTTCCAAGATTCGCCCTATGTTTTCCTTTTGAAAATGCGTACCACCTACTAATCCTACTGGCTCATCCTTTATTTTATTCATTATTGCTGTGATGCTGTCTCTCAGATTCCTTCGCTCCTCTCAAGTGAATGCTTCCCTACCCTTACAAAAGGGTTTTTCGGTTTCAAACCTTCTCCAATATAACAAATACCATACTGCTACTCCCGTAACCACTTCAGCGCCCGGCTTACTTGCTCCAAAGGGCTGCTTCGATATGATCTCCACATGTTGCATCCGTATACCTCCCTTCTGCGCTTCAGCCTGCCATGAACTCCAAGGGAAGTGCATGCGCTCTCTCTCTCTCTCTCTCTCTCTCTCTCTCTCTCTCTCTCCGCGCTACTGAAATCGCCTCCTCAAAAGCATCTCTCTTGATTCGCCTCTTCTTTTCTTTTCCAAAGGTTGTATAACCTACTAGTATGTACGAGTGGCATTTTGGGAAATTCTAAATTTGAGAGGCAACGTCGGCCACATCTGTGAAGGCAATGTTTAACGACGGTCAGATTGTCCACGTAGATGACAGAGAAAAAGAACTAGGAAGAGTTCAATCGTCTCGACCACGCGGTGCAGTGCAGGTAGATGGATCAGTGCAGGACGCCACCGCGTGTGCAGGAGGCGTGGGGTATGCTCGAAGAAGAGGTGCCGAAGCTCCTCATGTTCCTGGGAAAGAATCATCAGCCCCCAGATGAGTACCCGGCGCTACTGATGCATTTGTATACAGCCGTCTACAACATTTGCACCGATGCAATATTGGCTACAAGCCAGCTCTACCGCAGGTCTCAAGAGTTTCTGGAGGACTACATGACGAACGTCGTCCTGCCTGCCATAAACGCCTCACTACATGATGAAGAGCTACTGCTCAGGGAGCTAGTCAAGCTCCGCAACACTCACCAACAGTGCATTGCGAGGGCAATAGCAAAAGTTTTCGCCTATCTTGACGGGCTCTTAATATATGTCGAGCAGAATGTGAACCAGCCCAATGTGGCCGAAGCCGCGATGCTCTGCTTCGACAACGTGCTGCTGCGGGACAAGCAAACCCTACGTTGCGTAAGGAGAGCAGTTCTTTCGCTTGTCTGCAGAGCGCGCAGCGGGGAGCACATTGAAGGTGCGCTTCTGAAGGAGGCCTTGAATATCTTTGTTGAGCTGCAGCAGTCTGCTCCTGACGTTCCCGGCATCACCTTCGAGGGCTTCCTGGCGGATGCTGTGGAGCACTATCGTGGCGCTACACAAGAGCAGCTATATTTAGCTCTCCATAAAAAATCTGTCAAGGACACGTCTATATTCTTTGCTGAGCTAGAAATGATCAGCGCTACATGGGAACCGTATGCGCACAAGGCAGAGGAATGCGCTAGGAGAGAGAGAGATATTTGTCTGTCTGCATACCTTCACATGCAGGAAATCGCAGCCGACAGTATCGACGGCCTTATCAGCCAACTGATGCGGAGTATTCAGTCTGCGGTGTTTGCCCCAATAGTGTGCGCCTTCCGAGAGCAAGTCGCCAATGCCACCTCTGCGCTGCTCGAGAAATTTAATGCAGTTGGAGCGTCTCCTAGCACTTCGTCACCAACATCCCAGAATTTCATCTTTGTGCACGACCTATTGGACCTGCAGCAGAAGTGTCGCAAGCAAATCGCTAATTATGGTTGCTTGGACGTAGAACCAATCTATAGCGAACTCCTTCTTAAGGCCCTCCAGGAAGCCTTTGAAGACGTCGTTTGCAACAAAGGGGTGATTAACACAGGTAGTCATCCTTTTACGGCCGGCGCAGCCGAGCTCCTGGCTACCTACTGCGACATTATCTTCAAGCGACGTACTAGCAATGAATGGACGGAGGGAATGCTAGAGCTCCTGGCCTGCAGGAGGTCCTTCTGCGACGAGTTGGAGTTGTTCTCAGCCTCGTACAGAACAAAATTGGCCCGAAGGCTCCTGCTCCAGGTGTTGTCCCCTCAGTCGAAGAGTACGAAGATCAAGTCAGTGTTAGATGAGGAGCTCAAGTTTGTCATGGAAATAAGGAAACGGTTTGGGGCACACTTAACTTTCAAGATGGAGCGCATGCTTTCTGATTTGGCCTCGGCCATCGAGAATGAGGCTTGGTTTCGGCATTACCACAGGGGACAGCAGGAAAAGGACCTACTTATCTCCTCACCACTCGGCCCGAATAGTGATAATTATAATATATTGGACCTGCGGGTAAATATCCTGTCTGCGAGACATTGGCCTCAATACAAATGCTTCAATAGCCTGCGCCTGCCTCCCGAAATGGCCAGGGCAACTCAAATCTTTCACGAATTCTACCAGACCAATACGCAAGTACAGCGCCGCAAGCTCACCAGCTGGGTTCACTCCTTGGGCTCGTGCCACGTTGTGAGAAACTTCACAGATAGGAGGGTCGAGCTTGTAGTTAGTACGCTCCAGGTCGCTGTTTTGCTGCTTTTCAATTCGGCAGAAAAGCTGACGTACTCGCAAATCAAGAGAAAGTTAAATCTGGCCGATGGCGATGACGAGCAGACACTCAAGAGCTTACTGCAGTCATTGTCGTGTCCCAAGCTAGAGATCCTCACCAAACATCCAGCCGGCCCTAGTGCATGTATAAGCTCCAATTGTAGCGATATCTTGGGGCGGCCTGAGGACTGCTTCCACTTCAATGCCGAGTTTTGTACTCATGATGGCCCCGTGGCGCAGAGGCAAACCATAATCAGGGTTCCTCCGCTTCCAGCTTTAGATGCAGAGAAGAAGATACTCTGAGGGCATCATGTGGATCAATTCAAGGAGAGACCATATGCCGTTGACGCGTGTCTGGTGCGAATCATGAAAAAAGGTAAGGTCGTAGCACACCAACAGTTGGTGGGGGAGTGTTTGCAACAGCTTGGCGGTAAGTTGAAGGAAGACAACCGTTTTGTAAAGCAGCGTATTGATGCATTAATGGAGCGTGGCTACTTGGAGCGTGCTGTACAAGATCGAAACTTGCTGCATTACGTGCCAGCTTAGATGAAAATCATGAATCTTTTGAAGCTATATATTGTCCACTTTACTAACTTGGTGTCAATATGAATCAGTTATATATGTAACTTCTATTCTCTTCAATATGAATCAGCTTTTGAGAGAGTGTCTTGTTTCCTCTCTCTCTCTCTCTCTTGGAAATCTCTTTTTATATTACAATCTTGTACTATATACTGTTTCATCTGCCTTTGTAGAAATTTTGGCAATGAAACAAAATCCTCCATCAACTTTTGCTTTAACATGCCCCAAGGTATCTGAGAGGAATCATCATGCTTATCAAACACTGCAGCATTTCTAGCTTGCCAAATAAAAGAGATAATCCAGATTCTATCATGCAATAAGCATAAATGCAGACCAATTCCTCTGATTGGACGAGATCAAAGAGCAGTTTGAATCTAGTTGTTTAGACAACTTGCCACCATAGCATGCAGTAGTCTAGGAGAGTGTTTCATAGCTCCCAATTTCTTAGACCTGATGCAAAGCCCATTCATTACATTTTTTCTAGCTAAAATTTTCCTATGAGAAGAGCTCCAGTCAAGATTCTCCACAAAAAGGCTTTATGCTTGAATGCACACTCATCACTCCAAGTATAGCTGATTCTTTGCATCACCATTGATTACGCCTATTTGTCAGTCCCCATATCTTGTTCCATCTAGTATGGATAGAGATTTCTCGAAGGAGCATTTGATAGAAGGAGAGGTCCACTAATTAGCCGATGAGTTGGGCAGCTCCCAATCTCTAAATCTTTGGGTAGTATCTTTATTATTATTACATGGAATCTGTATGTTATAAACACATGCTGATAGCAAGCCTCATAGCACTTTAAATCCATTGCCCAACCTGTATATTCTCCTAGCAACAAAAAGTCAACCAGATTGCCGTTAGAGTCCACAACTTGATCTACGGAATAGACCCCCTTGTAAATAGGGTAAGAGCTTTCCCTCCCTAATAGCAATGTAGGAGGTTTCTTGAAAACAAAACTCCAAAAACAAGAATCACGCTATAAGAGGAAAACTCAAGAACCGCCACTATATTTGCCGCGACATAACAAATAGAAAAAGAGAGAAAAAATTGCATAGGCGGTAATATCAGAGGCAATATCCACGGCAATGGTTTGGCAGTAACACACATGGTAATAGATGCGGGTATATATCCACACATATAATTACCGCGTATATTGTCGCGGATATTACTGTTACTATTATTGCTATTATTGCCGCTGCTATTACCACTGTCATTACCGTTATGCGTCTAATAAAAAATAAAGGTGCTCATTTGGGCCACCCAAATGAGCACCTTTATGTTTGACCTGCACAAAACATATAAAGCATCAATTATTTTTTTATTAAAACATTAAAAATAAACACTAGAGTTTACATAAATCTTACTTTGACAATTTGAAATGTAAAAAACCAATAAACTAAACAAATTACAAATAAAATGAAAATTTCAATTCATTTGCATATAGATTGTTACCATATACATGTGGTAGTGATGTGTGTGAACACACAGGACCACCGGGACATTTTTTCCCTCTTTAGGAGGTTTTTTCCCCTGAGCATTGTATATACACCCATCACTCTAGGGCTATCTATCTTTCCATTGCACACTAAGTAACACACTCTCTATTGTGTACCTTGAGCTTCCTTCTTCTTCTCCAAGCTGTGTGCATTTCTCTGCAACCCTAATTTCAACAATTGGTATCAGAGCAGGTTGTGTCCTCCCGGGCTTAGTCGCCAGCTGCTCCAGTACACGCCTGCTCACTTTCTCCGATTTCAGTGAGCTTTGGTGAGGGTTAGCAGGTTTTTGCTTTGGGCTCATTTCGGCCTCCGTTTCCACTACAGGTAGTGATGCACGGGCTATTTTGTCATTTTGTGCAGAGTTTCTGTCATTGCCGTTTTCTGCATAACAGGTGCCTTACAGTCTTCTACGGTTTGCATGTGCTATATAGCATGTGTTGTTTCCGCTCCGTTTTTCCTATTTTAGGGCAGTTTTCACATCAGGTGCAACATTTACCATGGCTGACAACAACAACACGGATGTGTTCAAGATGTTTGTTGCTGAGGACAGGTTGGATGGGGACAACTACCCTATGTGGGCTTATATGATGCAACATGTTCTTGTGTCAAAGGACGTCTGGAACATTGTGCAGGACATTGATGTACGTCCTGGTTTTGAGGAAGTAGGCGATGTTGAGGATGTTGCAGGTCTTGCTGCAAGGATTGCTGCTGTTAGAGTTTTTTTGCCTACGGCAGATGTAAAGGATGCGTAGGCTCATGCATTGATTGTGTTGTCAGTGAAGCGCACCATTGTTCCTCACATTCGTTCAGCAGAATCTGCAAAACAGGCTTGGGATATTCTAGCAGATCTTTATGCAAGCCGCAATGGGGCTAAAATTGCATTGCTACGTAAAGAGCTGGAGTCGAAGATTATGCATGAGGAAGATGATATGGACACTTTTCTTGCTGGTGTCAAGGATATCAATGAGCAGCTTATTTCTGCAGGTGGGGTCATTTCAGACAGTTTCCTTGTGCAGACTATTCTTGATGCCTAATTACCAAATTCTTACTAGACTTTTACTAGTACTTGGAGACTTATGACCCAAGGAAATCCAGAAGTTGTCAAGTTTGGTGCATTATGCACATTGCTGTTGCAAGAGTCGCTTTCCAGATAAAACAGGACAAGACAGCGTGCAGTTGAACATGCTTTTATTGCTTCTCAAAGAAAGGGTGGTAATAGCAATGCAGCCACTTCTTATGGTTCTGTTGCGAGTGACAAAACTTCTGTTCCTAATGCTTCTGCTGGCAGCACTTCGTCTTGCAATTCTGGTGATAAGGGCAAAAAGAAGATGCATTGTCATTATTGTAAAGCTAATGATCACTTGATCAAGTCGTGTCCTAAGTTGAAGGCCAAAGAGGCTAAGAAGAAAGAGGGCGGTTCCACTACAAATGCTGGTTCCACTACAAATGCAGCCATTGTTGAGTCTTCTGTGAAAGGAGACTGTGATGCTGATGTTGATGTAGAATGGGCTTTTAGCGCAGAGTGAACTTACAATCCTGCTGTCCATAATGCATGCTTGTCAGTTGCTGCATATTCACATGTGTGGTATTTCGACAGTGGTGCTACAAAGTACATTACCTCACATCGTGAATTGTTTACCTCTCTCAAGTCTGTCCCTCATGGAAATTCAGTCACTTGTGCCAACAATGCCTCTTATCCGGTTCAGGGAGTTGGAACGATTGTGCTTGAAGGAGTACGAGCGGAAGTGCGACGCGAGAGAGAGTGCGAGAAGAAGAGCACGACGATATGGTGAACTTGCTCTACTGAAATGTGTAGAGCATAGTGAGTTCTTATTAGGTTTTTACAAAAGAATATGTGTACATACCTGGCGGCCCGCCCACTTACCTGGGCGACCACATTGGGCTTTATACCCCAACAACCTCCCACTTAAAGTCCAATGTGGTACTTTAAGTGTGAGAGAAGCTACTATACAAGCTAATATACAAGAGATGTAGAGAAGTGATGTACTACCCTACACCTAACTGCTTGCGAAAATGCGCAAAGCTCTCTGAGGGAAGTCCTTTTGTAAGTAGATCAGCAGGATTTTCTGTGGTGTGAACTTTGACAAGCTGAAGTTGCGTATCCTCGAGCATTTCCCTGATGAAATGATACTTCACATCCACATGCTTTGTCTTTGAGTGATAAACTGGATTGCGAGCCAATTGTATAGCACTTTGACTATCACAATATAACACAGTCATCTCTTCTTTGATTCCCAAGTCTGTTACTAGTCGATTAAGCCAAATTGATTCTTTGCATGCCTCTGATGCTGCAACATATTCAGCCTCTGTAGTAGACTGAGTAACACAATCTTGTAATCTAGAACGCCATGATACTGCTCCACCAGCCAATGTAAAGACATACCCTGACGTAGACCTTCGGTTGTCTAAGTCACCTGCATAATCTGAGTCTGTAAAACCCTTTACACTTAGCTCCTGACTCCCATAGCATATACGCATACTCTTTGTAGCTTTCAAGTATCTCAATATTCCTTTCACTGCCTCCCAATGTTTCTTGCCTGGGTTTGACATGTATCGACTTACTACTCCCACTGCAAATGCAATGTCTGGGCGAGTAGCAATCATTGCATACATCAAACTACCCACTGCAGACGCATATGGAATCTTATCCATTTCAGCCTGTTCTTCCTCAGACAAAGGACAATCTTGTTTGCTAAGTTTCACATATGGTGGCAATGGAACACTCAGTGCCTTTCCCTTCTCCATATTGAAACGTTGCAAAACCTTGTCAATATACTCTGTTTGAGATAACCAAATCAACTTCTTTGATCTATCTCTCTCAATGTGCATACCAAGTATATGACTTGCCTCACCCATGTCTTTCATGTCAAACGATTTTGCCATCTTTGACTTCAAAGCTGAAATT
Organism: Adiantum capillus-veneris; assembly: GCF_014529385.1. NCBI lineage: Eukaryota > Viridiplantae > Streptophyta > Polypodiopsida > Polypodiales > Pteridaceae > Adiantum > Adiantum capillus-veneris. The sequence goes on from NC_140954.1 coordinate 49,546,445, forward strand.
TCTTCCAAGTGCTTGCCAGCAATCAACATGTCATCCACATACAAAATAAGGATCAGCCAACTACCATCCTTAGCCTTCTTTGTATATAGACAGTGATCGAACTCACTACGTTTGTAGCCTTGAGAAAGCATAAACTTGTGGAATTTATGGTACCATGCCCTCGGTGATTGTTTTAAGCCATAAAGACTCTTTAACAACTGGCATACCCAATCTTCCTTGCCTTTCTCAACAAACCCTTCTGGCTGCTGCATGTAAATTTCCACATCTAAATCACCGTGCAAGAACGCTGTCTTGACATCCATTTGGTGCAACACCAAATCTAATATGGCAACCAATGCAAGAAAGCATCTCAATGTAGTCATCTTGACCACCGGAGAGAAGACTTCATCAAAGTCAATGCCTTGTTCTTGCTTAAAGCCCTTGGCAACAAGCCTTGCTTTGTACTTTGGCTGACTATCATGAGCGGTGATCTTATACCTGTAAACCCATTTACAGGGTATAGCCTTTTTGCCCCGTGGTAATTTAACTAGCTTCCATGTCTGGTTTTTATGCAGAGCTGTCATCTCTGATTGCATGGCCAATTGCCAATTCCTGGAGTCCTTCATTTGCACTGCTTCCTTGTAACATGAAGGCTCATTGCAATCAGTCAACATGACATAGTTCATAGATGGAACAAACCTATCAGGAGGTCGCGTGACACGTCCAGATCTACGCACAATAGGTGGCTCAGGCTTAGCCACAACCTGTGGTTCCACTCTATCCTGTCCTTGCTCCTCTTGAGCCCTGACATTTTGTCTTGCACGTGCAGGTCCATCTTCTTGGAAGACAACTCTTCTAATCTCCTCAACCCTCTCTGGTTTAGAATGATATTTGGATTCATTAAAGTGAAAATCATTGTTGAGGAAAACCTTTCTGGATTCGGGATCCCAAAGTCTGTACCCCATCTCACCAGAATTACCATAGCCTAGAAAGATGCACTTTCTACTCTTTGGCTCAAGTTTGTTCCTAAATTCCTTTGGAACGTGAGTATATGCCTCACAGCCAAAGACTCTGAGATGCTTGTATGAGGGCATTTTGCCTAACCATACCATCTCTGGCACTGAATCCTTCTGCAAAACCTTGCTAGGAGATCTATTTACAAGATGAACAGCTGTTGATACAGCTTCAGCCCAAAACCCATTTGGCAGTTGTGCATTAGACAACATACTTTTGACCTTCTCTTGTATGGTCCTATTCATCCTCTCAGCAACACCATTTTGAGGAGGATTGTAAGGAGCAGTAGGTTCACGTTTTATACCTTTTGACTCACAAAAGTCCTGAAAGGCCTTTGAAACATACTCTCCACCATTGTCAGTGCATAAGCATTTAAGCTTCTTGCCACTCTGATTCTCCACAAGTGTCACAAACATCTTGAAAACACTAAACGCTTCATCCTTGTGCTTGAGAAAGTAAACCCATACTTTCCTCGAGTAATCATCTATAAATGTCATAAAGTAAGAAGCTCCCCCTAGAGATAGGTTAGGCATAGGTCCACACAAATCACTATGAACAAGTGCCAACTGTGTATCTCTTCTACTGCTTCTATGCTTATGTGGCTGCTGTGTTTGCTTACCATACAGACAATGTTCACAGAATTCAAAATCATTAAATGAAAATCCAGGCAAATAACCAGAACGAGACAAGATTTCCATTCCCTTCTTGGACATATGTCCTAACCGGCTATGCCACAAAGAAACGTTCGGCTGCTCGGTTACATTGATTACATTTTTAGAGACATTTGATACATAAATCATGTAAAGTCCTCCAGACTTTACTCCATGTGCTACTGTCATAGAACCCTTGGATATCTTCCACATGTTTTGTCCAAAAGTGGTGACGTAGCCAGCATCATCAAGTAAACCTGTGTTGATCAAGCTCTTTGTAATTGAGGGAACATGTCTCACATTCTTCAGCGTGAAAGAAGAGCCATTCTGAAACTTCAATTGAACATCTCCAACACCTAAGATCTCACATGTCTGCCCATTGCCTAGCCGAACATGATCTTTAGTGGTCACATAAGAGGTAAACCACTCCTTGTTTGGAGACACATGAAGTGATGCCCCTGAGTCTATAATCCAGTCACTCAGTGCATTTCCATCAGATGTTGTAAGAAGAGCTGAGTCCATTGTATTCTTCAAGAAGTAGATGTCTCTTGACACTAGACTGTCATCCTCTGCAACAGTGTTTGTCACATTTATTTCTTGAATCTTCACTGAGGACTTGTTCTTCTCACCATGGTCTTCAACTTTCTCTTTGCCTTTTTCTGCTTTCCATTCTCTGCAGTCTCTTTTCATGTGACCCTTCTTGCCACAATGGTAGCATTCTATGTCACTCTTGCTTTTAGCACTGCAGGACTTGCTACGAGACTAATTCCTCTTTCCACCTTTGTTCCATCCAGCTTCTTGATATTGTAAAGAGCAGTTTCTTGTGATCCAGCCATAGCTACGCTTCACAGTAGTTTACTTTTCTGGGAAAAATTCGGTAGAGTTTCCCCTGTAAACTGACCTCTGAACCAATATCAACCTGTCAAATGAACCAAGAAAGCTTCAGATTCTGCAGAAATTTTGGCAGAGTCTCCTTTGTAAAATGGCTCTGGTGTACTAAAAAAAGACCAAAAAACAGCTCAAAAAACACTGTCTCTCTGACGCTGTAAGCTGCGGGTAAACCTGTCCTGCACCTGTACTGTCTCTCACTGTCCTGTCACTGTCCTATAATCATAGACTGCGACAATGCCTCAACGGCAGTAAAGCAAAGATGCAATCCCAACTGTCTAACTCTCAGTCAATACATCCTAGCTGCCTATCTAAGGGTGCTCGAGGGATCGCTCCAAGACCTGTATTACCGAAAGGATCTCAACATTCGAGAATCCCCCAGCTCAATAAAACCTCACTCGACCCTCAACAAAGGCTGCAGTAAACCTGACAGTACATAGACTTCCCACAAAGTCATACATCCACAAATTTCCCACTGTATGCTGTAATCGCTGCGGCGGTTGTTTGCTGCGTGACTCACAGCCAGCAAACCCTCAACAGACATACATCATCTTTGACAATACATCCCATGTGGAAGTACCTGCAATGTCAGGATGAAATCTGGAATATCAAGCAGCAAACACAAGCTACCTGATGAACCAGTGGATGTCACCTACAGTCTGTGTGTAGATGCGCCCGTGTCGTATGTGACACGCCTCCAAGAACTGTGAGCCGTCCTTCGATGTGTAGACAGCCACAAATCAACACTCTAGGAGTGTCGATATCCTCAGCACCTGCAGTCGTAGGCCGAAAACCCCAAATTTGCAGAGCCGGATCTGCACCCGTCGAGACCACATAGTCGAAAATGGCCTGCGCAGACCTTTGTCGAAGCCGAACGGTGGCCGAGATGACCTCAGAATGAAATTCTGACGACACCGAGGCCTTCGGGCCATCTCACGAGATTTGGGGCCGTGTCTTTGCCTGTCGAATTTCACTCCAATCTGAGTTGGTGACTCTAGCCTCCTGCAGTGCTGCCCCGAGCCTCGATCTGAGCTCTGATACTAGTTGAAGGAGTACGAGCGGAAGTGCGACGCGAGAGAGAGTGCGAGAAGAAGAGAACGACGATATGGTGAACTTGCTCTACTGAAATGTGTAGATCATAGTGAGTTCTTATTAGGTTTTTACAAAAGAATATGTGTACATACCTGGTGGCCCGCCCACTTACCTGGGCGACCACATTGGGCTTTATACCCCAACAGTGCTTACTGCTGCTAATGGCAGTTCCTTCACACTTGTTGATACACTTTATGTACCTAGGATCAAGAAGAATCTCTTGTCTATATCCACACTCGCTAGACTTGGACTTGTAGTCAAATTTGTGGATGACAGATGTACAGTTCATGATCTCAGTTTTGGTGATGAAATTGTTGCCTCTGGCCTTTTGTGTCGTGGGCTCTATAAGCTCACTTTGTATGACAAGTGTGGACAAAATTTTGCAAATGCTCTTGCAGATTCAAGGGCTATTTTAGATGCAAAACTTTGGCATACACGTTTTGGTCATCTGAATTTTGCCAGTTTGCTGTGTTTGCAGAAATCTGATATGGTTGCTTCTTTGCCGCCTCTTGAAGCACCTGTCAAACATGTTTGTGAAGGCTGTATTTTGGGTAAGATGCAGCGTTCTAAGTTTCCAAAGGATGGTTCAGTTCGGGCCACATGCAGATTGCAGCTTGTGCATAGTGATGTTTGTGGGTCCATGCAAACTCCATCCTTGGGCAATTACCTTTACTTCGTGACTTTCATTGATGATTACTCCAGGCATGCATGGGTATTTCCGCTTAAAGCAAAGTCCGAAGTTTTTATCTGCTTCAAACAATTTCTGGCTATGGTTGAAAATGTCTCCAAATGTACTATGGGCACCCTCCATTCTGATCGAGGGCGGGAGTATATGTCTCATGAATTTAATGCATTTCTGGCTAGTCGTGGGATAAAACACCAATGTACAGTGCCTTATACACCTTAGCAAAGTGGTGTTGCTAAGAGGAAAAATAGGTCACTGACGGAAATGGCACGATGTATGGTCAAAAGTCAAGCTTTGCCGCATACTTTTTGGCTTGAGGCCATTATGTGTGCCACTTATGTACTTAACAGGTGTCCTACGAAAAGCAGCCTATTACTCCATATGAAGCATGGCATGATAGAAAGCCTTTTATTGAGCACATGCGTGTTTTTGGCTGTTTGGCATATGCTTTGGTGCCACAAGTGCAACGCAGAAAATTGGATGATAAGGCTGTCAAATGTATTTTTGTTGGTTATAGTGCTGAAAGCAAAGGTTATAGGTTGTATCATCCGCAAACAAAACGTATTTTGGTTTCATGGGATGTAGTGTTTGTGGAAGATTCTCTTCAGTCCTTGCTGTCATGTACTAGAGACAGTAATGTAAGCTCAGAGGACATTTATGACACTCTATTGCCTCCTTTCAGTGGTGGAAATACGAATGTAAGTTCCAATGAGGCAAATGTACAGCCTATGGGGGTTTCTAAAAATGTTACAGATTAGCCTATTATTGATGCAGATGTACATGATGTACTTGATGAGGAAAGGGTTGAAAATGAGCAGGCTAGAGGTATGCCAAAATGGTTGGTGCACACTTTGCGTGATAGTAAATTGGATGAACCTCTGTCTAGTCGTACTCGTTCAGGCTCTCACCATGCATCTTATGCATCAGATTGTTATGCTTTGGCTGTGTCTAGCTTACATGATGTTGAGGAGCCTCTGTCGGGGTTTGAAAAAAAATCTGATGCTCCCAACTGAAACATTGGCGGTCCATAACCATGATGTCAGTAGCTTATAAAACTATTGCCAAGTCAATTGCCCTAAGACTTTATCCCACTTTGGATAAGGGTGTCACTCCTCGCCAACAAGGTTTCATCAAAGGAAGGTCTATTTAAGATAACACCTTGACAGCAATGGTTGGATTAGAATACACACCATTCACCATGCAAGATTGTGACGATTATAAGTTAGATTATAGTTAGCGACAAATAGTAGAAAAAACGCAAACTAACTTCAAAAATGACTCTTGTACTTCAAAAAACGCAAATGGACTTTGATTAGGTTAGGTTATAGGTTAGGTTAAAGGTTATAAATTAGGTTATGTTGTAGGTTATGTTAGATTAGGTTTAGGTTACAGGTTAGGTTAGAGCTAGCGACAAATTAATAGTAGAAAAAACGCAAATGAACTTCGAAGATGACTCGTGTACTTCAAAAAACACAAACGGAGTTCGAATAGGGTAGGTTATAGGTTAGGTTTAGGTTATTGGTCATATTTAGATTATAGGTTAGGTTATAGGCTATAGGTTAGGTTAGATTGGGTTTAGGTTATAGGTTAGGTTAGATTATATGTTAGGTTAGAGCTAGTGGCAAATTAATAGTAGAAAAAACGCAAACGAACTTCGGTTAGGTTAGGTTATAGGTTATGTTAGGTTAGGTTTAGGTTATAGATTAGGTTAGATTATAAGTAAGGTTAGAGGTAGTGGCAAATTGATAGTAAAAAAAACACAAACAAACTTCGAAGATGACTCGCGTATTTTAAAAAATGCAAACGGACTTCGGTTAGGTTAGGTTATATGTTAGTTTTAGGGTATAGGTTATAAGTTAGGTTAAGTTAGGTTAGGTTAGTTTAGGTTTAGGTTATAGGTTAGGTTAGAGCTAGCGACAAATTAATAGTATAAATAAAAAACGCAAACGGACTTCGAAGATGACTTCTGTACTTCAAAAAATGCAAACGGACTTCGGTTAGATTAGGTTATAGGTTAGGTTTAGGTTAAAGGTTAGGTTCATGTTATAGTTAGGTTATAGATTATAGATTATGTTAGGTTAGATTATAGGTTAGGTTAGAGCTAGCGGCAAATAGTAGAAAAAACCAAACAAATTTCAAAACTGACTCGTATACTTCAAAAAACACAAACGGACTTCAGTTAGGTCATGTTATAAGTGAGGTCATAAGTTAGGTTTAATTTGGTTATAGGTTAGGTTATAGGCTAGGTTAAATTAAGTTATAGGTTAGGTTAGGTTATAGGTTATAGGTTATAGGTCATAGGTTAGGTTTAGGTTATAGGTTATAGGTTTCAAAAGCGCAATTGAACTTAAAAAACACACATAGACTTCAAAAACACTAATATATAGTCATTGACCCTGTGCTCCTAATCTCCATGCACCTCTAGACTGAGGTTTGCGGGGATCGGGCATGGCTAGAGAATGTGAGGTTGTTAGAGCTAGCGGCAAATAGTTGAAAAAACACAAACGGACTTTGGAAATGTCTTGTCTACTTCAAATCGCAAATGGAAATGGATAAATGAAGAAAAATAACGCAATCGGACTTCAAAAGCGCACACAGACTTAAAAAAACTTAATATATAGTCACTGACCAATAAAGACAAGATTATTACCCTATGGTCCTAATGTTCGTGCACCTCTAAACTGAGGTGTGCAGGGATCGACCCTAGATAGAGAACGTTAGGTTTTCATGTATTATCATGTAGTTAGTAGTGTGTAGTTATAACAACTAGAGTGTTTTAATTATTTGTTGCATCATTGGTAGATAAACTATGGATGATAGGATGGTGTGTCCTTGTGCGCATTGTAAGCATTAGATCTTTCGAAAATGAAAAATATGCGACCAACATATACGCAATAACAGTCTCTTTTCGATAGAGCAACTACAAGACCTACGTATTGATCTCATGGTTCGGAGACAATAGATCAAACTCCGCAAGTAGATATTGCTCCAACTTCATCCCAAAGAAGATGATTTTTAAATGAATACTCATCTTGAGTCCTCCCAACCAATACCTGATGTGGCAAGCAGAGATGGAATAGATGTCAGATGTGTTCTTTGACATGGATCCCATCATTGAAAACATAGAAGACAACATCATTCAAGGCAATATTGTCAACCAACCTCATCCATCCCGTCCCATATCAACGACATGATAGCAACGATAAAGAGGGTGGGATGATGCAAACTCTTGCACGGATGCCTCTTTACAATGGTGCAAAATCTTAATTCTCTGTATCACTTTGGCAATGCTTAATTTGCAGTTTGTCTATGTGTGGTCCGACACCTCTGTCTTAGAGCTTTTCATGTAAATACATTGTATCCTAAGCATGATCAATTGTAAGCTAGAGGTTCAATAATTTGATCAAGGGGCTGACATGTTCATATAACGATAGGTTACTCAACGAGAAAAGCTTGCAAGAAGGGAATCACATGCCCCCTACCCGTCCAGTAGCTAAAAAGCTTCTTACTAATTTGGGCTTGGATTATCACAAAATACATGCATGTCCTAATGATTGTATACTTTTGTGTAAAAATGAGTATGCAAATTTGGAACAGTGTCCGAATTGTGGATCAAACAGGTATAGAGAGGACACACAAGGAAAATTTATCCCTGCAAAGGTCCTTCGACACTTTCCTATCATTCCAAGAATAAAGAGCATGTTCATGTGCAAGTCTATAGCCACTTTGATGACATGACACTCAAATTCTAGATCGACAGATAATGTGATGCGGGTACATGCTGACTCTTGTGCATGGAAGCACATAGATGAAAGCTGGCCTACAATTAAGAATGAGCCTCAATGTATCCGCTTTGGTCTGGCAATGGACAGAGTAAACCCAATCGGATTACGGAGTTCGTCATGGAGCACGTGGCCTATTTGTTTGGTTTATTATAATCTTCCACCATGGCTAGCTATCAAGAAGGGCCATCAATTGTTGTCATTGATTGTCCTAGGAAAGTACAAAGCAAAGAACATGGATGTCTATCTAGCACCACGTATAGAGGAGCTCCAAATCTTGTGGACAGGAATCGATGTGGTTGATATGTCCCAACCAACCGGACGACGGAATGTACATGTGCAAGGCATTCTTATGTGGACCATGCACAATTGGCTAGGCTTTGGTGAGTATTCAGATAAGCTACTTTGAAACCCTTACACAGGTCATGTTATTCCTGGCTATGCCAACACTTTAAATTTGTGCTTTTTCAGGCTTAAGTTACTCGAGCAATCATGCATGTACGAAATGTGGTCCTCGACTTGGCTTCCGCTACTCTGAGCATTTGAGCAAGACAGTTTACTAGGAGCATGGTAGATTTTGCCTGAAGGACATGAGCTACGTGGACCAAACATATGCAAACATGACATACATCCACTGAAAGCAAGCGATTGAAAAAACATGTGGCTAGAGAGGGGAGATTTCATGCCACCTGGAATGAAAAGACTTTCTATTTTCCATGAACTCCCGTACTGGAGTGACCTGCTGATTAATCATCTTCTTGACCCAATGCACATCTTCAAGAATGTGGGGGAGATCATATGGAAAACCATCAGTAGAAAAAGGGAGAGCAAGGCCCAAAGAGATGACCTATAGGCTGTGGGTTGAATGCCAAAGATGTGGCCTCAACTTAAACCCAATGGGAAGTTTTCTATACCAAAAGGACCATGGGTTTTGAGCGGACAGAAGAGCAACAAGTGAAGAAGACTGTATCTTTGTTCAAGACTCCCACTGGGTGCATGCGATATTTGAAACGGCTTTTACGAGAACAATTTTAGTGGTCTTAAGTCCCACGATTGACACAATTTTTTACAGTTTATCTCACCAATTTCCATAAAGGATTGTTTGACAGATGACATTAGAAGAAAAATCTACAAAATCAGTGAGTTGGTACGTTGGATCAGTTCAAAAGAGATAAGAGAAGACAACATCGATTCAACATGCTTAAATGCTTTTGAAGCACTGTGCACAGTGCAGAAGTACTTTCCAACAAACATTCTTACCATCTAAATGCATGTACTTGTGCATGTGGTTGATGAAGTTGCATTTGCTGGGGTAGTCCATAGCAGGTGGATGTTCTTCTTGGAGAGATTTATGAAGACCTTAAAGGGGTTCGTTCATCAAAGGGCTTGCCCCGAGGGTAGCATGGCCAAAGGATGGCTTATACAAGAGTCTCTTGTCCTCATCAGTGATTTTTTGGTCTCAATTGATCCAGAGATGCCCCGAATGTGGACTACTGAGGTCAACGCAAAGGTGACAGGGGACGAGCTGCAGGGACAAGGCATTGTTAGAAAGATGGATATCACAATGTGAGAAAAGGTTATGAGATTTTTCCATCTCAACTCAGACATCATGCAAAAGTGTCTAGAGAGGTACGAAGGGGAAAAGCAACAACACTTGACAGATCGCTTGCAATTCAAGCAATTCAAGTGCAGCCGTGCCACTAGAAACCTTCCTTTTCTATATCATCTTCAGAAATTGCCTGACTTTCCAATTGGGCAGTGGTTAGATGCAAAAATCTTAGAGGCAAAGAGGAATGGAGTGTTGATTATTGAAGAGAAAGAGGAGATGTCAAGGGGTTACGATTGGCATGTATATTTTCACAACTTCCTTTTTGAGCTCCACATGATAACATTACTTTAATAACTTTAAGCCTGTTTCAATTTTGTGGCTGCAGTACCACAAATATGGAGCTTTTTGGTCGCATAGGAAACACTTCAGAGTACAATGGATTGATGAACAAAGGGTCACTTTCGACAATGGTGTTAGGGCAAGCTTCATCCAAGAAAGTAGGAGTAGTGTGAGAGATGAGAAGACAGAGACTAGCCAACTTGAATACTTTGGCTACATCCAAGACATCTTGAAGATTAGCTTTAGAAAGTTTGATATGTTTATCTTTGATATCAAGTGATGCAGAGTTATTACCAGCGGCCCTAATGCAACCGTGCGCAAAGACAAGAGTGGATTGGTTCAAGTGAACTCTAGGCGGGTGTGGACAAATGGGCGGGATACATTTGTACTTCTGGAGCATTGTGAACAAGTTGTGTTCACACTAGATCCACTATGGAGAGAAAATGATGAAAATGATCTGCCTAAACCGCGTTGGCTCTATGTTGTTCAAGTTGATCCACGGAGCAAGCAAGTGTGTGAAGGATTGGATGTTGAGGTCGAAGAGGTGATTCATGAACAAAGTGCAGGGCCGACGGATGATATACGTTTGGATTTTGAGCTGGAGATCAGTGATGAGCATATGCCTAAACCTAGAGATGAAGTGTCAAATACTGAAGCTGATGCAGAGAGCAACAAAGAACTAGGGTTTGAATACGAAGATGCACAAGTACAGATTGAGATAGGCATCTTTGGTGCATCAAATCTCATAGAAGACGAGAGATTAACTAATGATTTTTTTTAGGAACTCTTTTGTAAAACTTTTTTTATTAGTCTACAATACACTTTAGATTCATTCATTTGTGTTGGCGATTTGTTTATTTGTTATTTGTATCGATTAAGTGTTTCTCTTGTAGACTAACGTATTTTGTGGGTGTTATTTGTGTATCTGTAGCCATGGCCGATGACGATGAGCCATACTCTCCTAGTTTTAGTTTTCCTATCACTTCTACTGGCATGTCACCTGAGTAGATGGATCTCTTTTTGACACAATTCACTCCAAAGCAGATCGCAATGGCACGGAACCTTTGGGCAACAGGTTCCTCTAGACCTACTACAACCGACCCTACACCGAGGACTAGTGTGGCCCCTACACCGACTGGCCCCGCACCTCAGTTGAGTGTGCCCCCTACACGGATGGGTGGTTCATCCTCGAGACGAGGTAGGCGTCCTTCTAGAGGTGGTGGTTTCTATGATAGTGGTTCTACTGATGCATCCACACCACCAAGAGAGTGTCCCCCACTCTCTTCAATAGATAGTTCACTGATTGGCACACCACATACACCTTGGAGATCACACGAGCATGATCCTAGCAAGATGTACAAGAGGAGGGATGAGACTATTGTGGTGGATAGGGTCAGAAAGGCCATGCGATAGAGGATTCGATAGCTCTGTACAGTTCAGTTTAGTCACTGTGTGATGGAGGTTTGGGATAATCTTGACGATGGAAGAAAGAGTTACATCATCGAGGCCATTCACAGAGAGTACATGCCGATGGAGGGGTACGATCAAGTCTTGAATGGTTGGATTTTGGGTGTGGTGAAAGCCACAATGTCACACTGTCAGTCAGAGGCGAGAGGCAGGTACAACACCCACAGTCCGAATCCGGTATGGTTGGACATAGAGGAGTGGGAGGGGATTGCACGAGAGACACAAGACAATCTAGAAAGATTTCAGCAGCAGAGAGATGCAACCAAAGCACGTTTGGAGTCTGTTGGAGCGTCAGATCTTGGGAGTAGAGGCTACGACACACTTCGACATGAGTTTGTAAGTATTATACATATGCTTTGCATTGTTGAATATATATATAAAGTTTGAATATCTATCTCATGATTAGACCATAATTTTGTAGGAAGTTATCGTGAAGCGCCTTCCGACACGCCGAGAGGAGAAGTATGGGTACAAGCATGGACTTGTGGCCCTTTTGACCCAATTGCAGGAGGAGGGAGAGGACATCGACTACAAGGCATTACCATGACGGTCGTCTTGATACAGTGTTACTTAGTCATCTTCATACAGTCTTTTTTGTAGCTGTGGTCTTTTTTATACAATCTTACTCAATGATTGTTTGCATGTACAGTTTTGTAGTGCTTATATTTATGGTTTTTCATTCCGTTTGTGATTATGATTTGTTTTGCAATTATGGTATGGCACAGAGGTTATGGTTATGGTATGGCACAAAGGTTTTGGTCATGGTTTAGCAATCAAGTTATGGTTATGGTTTTGCAATGATGGTATGGAAATCATGGTATGGTAACTTGGTTGTAAGCAGCTCCTCCATGTCTACTCCATGCTTATAGCTTTGGTGTCACATGAGCCTTTTAATTGTAATATAGCACCAAAATCCCATATGTAGTATACCATTCTCTCTCTCTCTCTCTCTCTCTCTCTCTCTCTCTCTCTCTCTCTCTCTCTCTCTCTCTCTCTCTCTCTCTCTCTCGCGGGGGGGGGGGGGAGAGAGAGAGAGAGTACAATTAAAAGGCTCATGTGACACCAAAGCTATAAGCATGGCTACTTAATTTTATGCTTCAAGAAATGGCTCCCCATTATAAACATAACATGAGAAATACAAGTCAAACAAAATGTGGGCCGCTTTCAACTAGATGAGCATGATCCATTTTCTATCTACAAAAGCACTCGTTGAACTGAGGTTTCTAAAGTGACAAAGTCTTTAAAGGTCAAAATTTTGAGCACTCCAATGAGTGTCCCTATCAAGAATTTCTTGTTACTTTCTTAAAACAAGTAGGCATGGCATTTTCATCATTAGCATTTTGAATTGGAGACCATCCATGAAGCGCCTCCAAACTAGTTTCCAAGTCCTTCCACTTGTTTTCTCCTTGAAATTTCCAATAACCTGTGGTTGGGGATCTCTCCTAAAAAACCCTAGCTTGACTTTTTTTAATTTTGCACTTATATTGAGACAAGTAGGCATGGCATTTGCATCATTGGCATTTTGAATTGAGACCATCCATGAAGCCCCTCCAAACATGTTTCCAAGTCCTGCAACTTGTTTTCTCCTTGAGCATTCCAATAATATGTGGTTGGATATCTCCTCAAAAACCCTAGCTCGGTTGCTTTTTGTTATGCACTTATATTAAACATGACTGCAAGCTTGAAAGATGGAGTAGACATGGAGGAGCTGCTTACAACCAATACTACATCCCCTATTTCCACCCATGGCCATGGACATCCAATCTTGTCAGGTTGTAGCAACCAAGTTCAAAAGATGGAGTAGACATGGAGGAGCTTCTTACAACCAATACTACATCCCCTATTTCCACCCATGACCATGGACATCCAAACTTGTCAGGTTGTAGCAAGCAAGTTCAAAAGATGGTGTCGCTCATTTCATATATCACCTTGTTTTGGGTATTGCACAAGGGTAGGAAGAAGCACTTGTGTAGTATGGCATATGTTGGTTATTAAAGACACTTCTTTTTGCGAGCAAAATCTACATCACTGATCACTCTCATTCTAGTGACCTTATCAAGTTGAAGAGCACCAATTCCATTGCTTCCTTGATAAACTCCCCAATCAAGAACAACTCAATGCCTCTTTTGTGCTTTTGCGACAAGAAACCTATGATCTTGCATACACCCCTTGCTTTATTTTGATGTCCTAAATTTGTATTTTTGCTTAAAGTAATCACCACATTGTCTTTCTCTTCATGTCTCTCGTTGCATATGGATACTTTTGAGTAAGAAAATCCCTCTAGATGAATATATTGTTGGCCCCAATAAATCTTCAAAGAAATGATCTTTGAGCCTTCAAGAGCCCTTTTTGTTGCTTTCAAACAATGTAGAGCAATTCCTTTTCTCTAAATCATGCTCAAGCAATGACATTGGCCAATCCTTTGAGCACTCTTGTATAATTGTGTTGCTTGACCTTCAGAGGATGCAATTGGTAAGCACAACATACAGATGCCATCTCTCACATTAGGAAGGGAATGGGGCCTAAGGGGGGCTCTTTATTTGCCATGGGATTAAAAAGGAGATTATGGAAGGGGAAAATGAGTGGATGCCATGGGGACTAAAAAGGTGGGTATGACAGGGCCTAAAAGTAAGTGGTCAAACTTGTACTCTTTATAAAATATAAAGTGAAAATCTCTTATAAATTCAAAAAATTGAACCTTTCTCTAAATAGTTGAGTAAAAATCAATCCTTTCTCTCGCTAGTGGTTGTCAGTTTCTTCCCCCCTCTCTCCTAAAAAGGGGACCCTCCAAAAACATGTTGATCATTCCCTCCCTCTCTCTCTACTGTATCATCTCTCACTTCTCTTCACTTCACCTTGCAAGAGTTGCGTCTCTTTCCTTCCTTTCAGTTTTTCCTCCCAAAAGCTTTGCAGCAGAAGTTTGAGCCTCCTTTCCCTTCTCAAGCTTGCTGCATTCTCCTCAAGTTTGCTGGATTCTCCTCAAGCAGAAGTTCTCCATTTCTCCATGACCCTCACTAAACACATCTACTTAAATCTGAAGATCTGCAAGATATCCTTTTGCTAGATCATCCCTCTTTCTTTCCTCAACAGGTATCCTGGTCCTTCTCCATTGTTCTCTCTAGAGAGGATCTACTTTCCTCGCAAGATTTACAACATTATCTTCCCCATTAAGCCAACAAGTAGGTGGAATAGTATAGCAGTAAGTTGCATCCTTCATCTTTGTGTACCGTCAAGAATCTTGCTCTATACAGCTGAGAGCATGGATGTGCAATGTCTAATCATAAGTGTTTGTCTGCAGGTTGTGCCACTATTCCCCATGGCATCATTAGGTACTCGACAACCTAGGAGTGTCATTGACTCCATTCATGCAGCGATGTACAAGACGATAGCGGGGTGACGATGGAGTTCAAACAATTGATGTAGGTGACAATGCAGCCCAGCTCAAGAGGTGCACACAAGGTCTCAAGGAGACACATGGCTTTTTGAGCACACCATTGGAAGGGAAGGATCATGATGTTCAAGCAAACCCATGACGGCAAGCGACTTGCAAAGGTGCAACATGTGTATGTTGCTTCATAATTGAAGCTAGAGACAGCAATGGCTCCATTGACGTTTCTTGCAACTATAATTTCACTCCTTTGTCAAGTTTTTAGATTGCATATTTTTTATTTATACTGTATATATTGCTTTGATATCTATAAGGTTTTCATTGCTTGTTCAAGTTTGTATATGTATTCCCATCCGATTTTATAGAGTGAGAGCCAATAGAGTCCTTCACAGGAACTTTTGAGGCCATCCATGTTGACCTTGGCAAGCTGCTCTACGCTGGTTGTCCATCCGTGGAGTTTGTCTCACAGGTCATTTTTTTTATAACCATACTTATGTAACACCTAGGAAAACTGGGTATGGTAATTCTCTAGTTCATCTACCCAACCTTGCAGAGTATGGAATGGCCTAAGCCTGATAGTGCATTGACCACAACAACCAAAAGGAGAATTGAGACAAATGTGCATTCAACAATGAAGTGCACCTATAGTTCCCACAAAGCTTTCCTAACTTGGTTTATGTCCCTTCATGTGTTCGTGTTTATCTTTAAACTATAGAGTGTTCACAGGACACCCACAATGTGGACTTGGAAATGAGAAAGTGTGATCAATGGCTTCCTTGCACTTGGATGGGAGACAAAGGTGGTCAACCACCAAGGAGATACAATCAAGTGCTCTGTAGTTGTTGAGAATGTGGTGTGCAAATACCATATTGCAAAGAAAAGCTTGTCAATTGTCTTTCCCTACAGAAGATGAAAGCTGACAAAGGGAGAATGGGAGGCACTAGACTCTGATGTTGCTCCTAGAGAATCACTTGATATGCAAATATGCCTCCACCACAATGTAGTGTACGACATCTCGGTGAATAACAACTGGAATCTCAGTCAGCTTCGTGAGTATCTTAATCTTAGATATACCTTGCCCAATCAGTATGTTTTTGTAGTCAATGAAAAGGTTGTTCGTTCCAAAAAAGAGAAGAGCTTTTTATGTGAAAACATTGGATTCCATGATGTATTAATGTAAAGCTTGTAATTGAAGCAATTTTTCTCCCATTAATACATATGGCGTTTTGAATCTCTTTTTTATTTTTAATTTGTTCAAGATTTTGTTTGAAATGTGCAAGTTTTTTAATTTGGAGCATGAATACTTTCAATGTTGGTGTCTTTCAATTAATGGCTTGTCACGTGATTTTGTTTATAATTATAGTTTTAAGTTAATTTGACGTTAATTAAGTGCTTTAAAAAAGTGATATTGAGTATAAAAGTGACTTTTTAGGTTTTAAACTTCATTTCGCACATTCACAAAACACTAGGTTTCAGCTCTCTTCCCAAACAGACCCATGGCAATATCTTCTGATGCACTTCTCACACAACTACAGAAGATAGGACTTGAAGATCGTGCACATGAACTAGTCAGCGTTTTTTGAGGGGACGATTGACATTTATGCCACTGCTAACCTTCATGTAGAGGGATTCCAAATATTTCTTGACTACATGCTGGAGCACATGGAAGAATATGCAATAGTCTTCGAGGGATCCGACATGGCATGATTGCCAGTGGATTTTCTAAGACACCTCTATGCGGCCGACAAAAACTTTCACTATTGCTTGTTGAGGTTTATAAAAGGGATTACTGAGCAGGACTATAGGACAGAGGATGAGGATGACCTCATAGACTTGGGCATGGGGTGCACAGGCACCCAATTCATATCTTGGGACATGGTTCTGGTCTTGCTTGTGCTTGAGGACACGGAGAAGGGAAAATCAAACAAAAAGGCCAACCAAAAACCTCTTGTAACTATTGTGGAGGAATCAAATGAATTTATTGAAGAGGTTGATGATTAGGCTGAAGCATCTATGGCACTTGTTTCTCCTGCAAGATCCCAACTCCACTAGGGAGGAAGATCGGATGATGGAGGGAGACAAGATCTTGGAGGAAGTTCCTGACCTCCAAATTCTCACTTTGCATGCAGTGGTGGTGGATGGTTGTCACTTCTTGTTCCTTGATGACATTGCAAAGACACTGGGACTCAGAGAAGATGAGTTGCTCTCAGTGCTTGCTATCTATGCGGGCATGAAAGATCCCTGTGGAAAGCAAGAAGGTCAACTTTCAAATTGACTTTGAAGACCAAGGTCTCCCACCAAGCCTCCCATTCCTCCCTAGTGAAAACGAAAACAATTTGGTACAAATTGTGGCAAATACACGTATGGAAATCAAATCATGTGCCTCATTTTATGAAAGCGTCCCAAAAATCGCTTTTCATCCACACAAACCGTTGATCATTATGGGTGGAGAAGATTGCTCTAGCATCGAAATCACAAGAAAAACTCTTGAAGAGATGGATGAATAAACTGAGGTAGCCACTTTCTAACCTTATTGATAGTCTATTGTACCCTATAGCAAGTGTTGAAGTTGTTTAAAATGTTTTGCAGAATGCATACCATGTTGATAAGTTTGCAATGTGTACTGGAGGTTCACACAACGTTCCTGTGAGTAGAGATAGCTCCCTGTAGCACTACCTTGGCCATCTGGGGCCATCCGTTCTTCGAGTTGCTCACAAAGAGTTTTCCAAGTATGGTTTTGCGAAGCTATTCAAGTGCAAAGCATTAAGTGCCATCCTTGCTAAAGGTTCCCTTACCCTTAATGCTCACAAGTGTATCTTGGTGGACCGGGAGGCGGCATTGTATGCCTTTACACGAAAGCACCCTGGGTCAATCCTCTCCCATTGTGCCTTAAGCCTAGGTCAAGGGGTGACAAACCCAGAGGATATTATCAAAATCTTTTATGTCAAGTCTGTCATTCGCCCTATACCTACAGATGTAATTTACAAAAAAACCAAGCAGCCATGATGTAATATCCAAAGCAATATACAATAATTTTGTCCTTTGTTTTTTTTTTTGTTACTTCCTATTCTTTTTTTTTTTCTATAGCACATATTGGCCAATAAATCTTCTTTTTTCAATTCGTTCACACCTCCTCGACCATCCAAGCACCCGCCAGACGTGGGATGGCAATCGGTAAACATTTTTGCGAAACAGAGCCATTTCGGGTGCGTATGGAGGCTCCGTATGCACCAAAAATGGCTCCGTTTTGCAAAATGTTCACCGATTGCCGTCCCACATCCGGCGGGTGCTTGGATGATCGAGGAGGTGAAATCTAACAACTTGATTAATTCAAATACTTCAACAACAGAAAGTATACAATTAGCTATTACAGTTACACCGAATGGTAGAAAATCAATTCATTCATATTATATGGAAAAATTTCAAATCTCATAAACAGAGGTTACATGGGGAAACTAATTCTGATGGAGGCACCCTTCATTCCTCAGATTGATCGATAGAGCTAGATCTGTATTTTTTAGAGTAACTCGCTTAGCGTGCACCATACAAGATACGCCATCTTGGAACAACTGCACAAAAATGTCCTCAACGGCATCCTGTAAGGCCAATAGAGCTACACACTGGATACATGTAGCAGAATCCGAATATTAGTCCATTATTTCTCTTACCACCCGAGAGAAAGTTGCCTTTGGTATTATTGGCTCGATGCTCTTTTGATATTTTTGGATCTCACGTAGAGCAACCGTGCCAGGCTTCCATCACCATTTCTTCTGCACTATTGGTGGTGGTGGAGGAGCTGCTTGTCTAGCCCATTGAGGAGGGTCATTTTTGTACTTTGTCCTCCTCTCTTCTTGGGCTTGTTGCTCTTATCGTGTGAGCTTGTTTTTTTTCTATTTCGCGCATTGTTTTGCTCTCTGAGGAATTTTTGAAGGTCTGGAGCTCCCACCTTTGCTTGTTGGGCGGCCTGAGCTCTATCCTCTTACGCTCTCCTCTTCGCCTCTGCTCGTGCTTGTAAATTAGCCAAGTGGGCTCTCTCAGCCTCGGTTCTCTACCATTCTTCCTTCTCTCTCTACCTTCTTTGTTCTTCATGCAATCTCTGTGCTTCTCTATCAGCTGCCTCTTCCTTTTCTAACTCTCTCATTCTCTTCCTTCTCTTGATATCTCGTGCTATTGGAGCATGATCACCTGGTTTACTTTGATCACCCTTTGTTTGATCTGCGGGGAAATTTTTTACGGTGTAGTAGTTGTTGCTTGAGCTTCAGGCACTGCCGTTGCTTGAGCTGTAGGTCTTGTTTCTTGTATTGGTATGTTTAGATCTACGAATAGTCCAAGATCGGGCAGAGGTGTGCGATTCGCATGATGTAGTGACTGGAGATCACCATGCTGTTCTGATCCTCTGTAGTCAAAGGTTGCGAGAGCGGTTGGGTGTTTGGAGCTGGTTGTTGTGTTGGGTTATCCACTTGTGGTTGAGGATGTGGATTTGAAGTGATAGATTTTGTATGAGGTGCTGGTTGCGGATTTTCAATGTTGTCAGTGGTGGTGGGGTCATGGCTGTGCATGGTGGTGTGCTCTTGTGTATCGTCCATGTTGTGCAAGATATGAGTGCATATATGTTTGGGCTCGAGAGAATCTTCTAAAATGTGCAAACAAGAAATGAACTTTAAGTTGTGAGTTTTGACTTATATAGTACTTAAACTTGTTAAAAATAAAAAAAAACTCAATAAAATCACTCAAAATTAAAAAAGACTCCAAAATAGACAAAACTTGACCCATAGGATTAATAATTGCTGCCTTTACAAATCACTTTGCATGACAATACATGTTTACAATAGAAATTATTAGTGTCAAAAAAATAATAAAATTCCACCCAATGCCTGCCATCACGCTGCCTTATCTCCAATCAGCGTTAGAATCGATCTTTTGCACTCGAAGCATGATATGATTGTGATCGCCTCAAGCTAACCACTTTTCCTATTCTATATTTCAAACTTCTTTGTTCTCTAGTCTTATTTCTCTCTCTCCCTGCTAAAGCTCTATAGAACCAATTGAACATCTCGTGAAGGGAATTGCTCTTTTTTCTTCCACCTCCATGTTGTGTACTTTTAAAATACACTGCTTTTGCTTGATAGTGTGAGCGCTCCATTCCTTGGCTTCTCCAAATGCCTAATAAACCGTAAGTGTCTAGAAAAAATGCACTATGTGTAAAAAGAATGTGATGAAAAAAAAACAAACTTTAGTTTCGCGTACAAATGTATTTCGATTGAAAAAATCAAATGCTCAACACACCATGTAATGTGTTATGTTTGTCTCCCCCCAAGCATCCACCATTTGTGCTGTAAAACTATTAATTACAAACTTTAGGATGGATATATCATCATTGGTTAGCTTTGCCTTTTTGAGAAGACAAAAAAATATCATCAGTAGACTGGCACAAACGAGCATGCTTAATTCCTATGGCTGTTTCATTACCTTTGTAGGTGGTAATGTCACACACCTTTTTTCACAACTGAAACTCATTGGGACTTTAGGAGTCAGAATAGTTTGAAAGCAAATGCCTAGATTTACTACCACCCATACATACTTTCTTAGGGCGATCTTGTGTACTTCTAGATGCCTTCTTGTCCTTTGATAGCTCAACTACACCCCCATGTAGACCAACGCTCAATTGAATAGATTCGAGTTCTTGTATACACTTTTCTCTTCTTTCTGCAGGCTCCATATTCCAAGAATAATTAATATGGAGCATAATCAACTTATCAAGAATTTGTAAACGGGCATGAAGGGTGCACACACACACATTTATCAGTGGTATTGGAAGAATAAGATCCCAATTTGGATCATCCATGTTTTGATTAGGGGGTACTTGCTGGTGACAACTGAGGATACCTTGAAACCATTGTTGTAGTGCTTTACCCACTGCTTGTGTAGTGGGTACACCTTTTGCAGAGTTGATTGTAACTTTGCCTCCCTTACCCCTAGCACCTTTTGACTTGCTGACCTTTGCACCTGTGCCCTCAGTTCCTATTGAGATTTTACTGTGGAAACAATAAATGCATGGAAAGAGGGTCATTACACCTTGCTTGCACCCTAACATATACTTGAGTGTTTTCAAGTCTCCTACCAAATGCCACTCAACTTGGAACGTTCCAAGACTTGAAACATGCAATCTCTGTCGTTCTTGCTATTGCCAAATGATATCAATGATTGCGGTGTGATTGAAATACCATTTTAGAGTCTCATGTGTCTCATGTGGGAGATGAAAAGCTGCCAGCCACCAAATATTTTTCTCTGACTGAACACCTAAACAAGTGTTTCCCTTCTCATTGGCATTTAGCTCCACATTGACACCCACCAAGGCCCTGCTCATCAACGTAATGCTTACCCTTTCGAACCATTGACCTTTAACAACTTGGCACTCATCCAACTTCATAACAAATATCATTTTCCCATCACTCTCTTCTTGTGTCAACCCATAAAATCTTATCATTGACTCTTGGAGCTTCAACAAGTCAACATACACATTGTTGAACACGTTGTAGTGGAATAATTTATTGTCTTCTAATGGCATGTCATCCTTCACATACTAAAATCCGCCCAACAAGCTTGCAACATCATTATTGGTGCACTTTTTTGCAACACTGACACTGTAAGGCGTTGGAAAAAACCAAAACAAACCTTTTGTCCGATGACCGAGTGTGACACTTCTATACAAAGCTTCATAGGCCTTGAAAGTTATTCTTGTGTTGTCACACACCTCGATCATCTCTTGAGGCGACACAATGCTCTTTAGCTCACTAAAATACTTCTGCCACAAAACATTAGCAATGCAAGCGTTTGATGGATCATCTAGTATCTCAACCAACTCCTTTGTCTTGATGATATGATGCAGCAAAGCACATCCAATTGTTTGAGCATCGGATCGATTCCCATCATCATTCAAGTCAAGTTTCTGCATATTGAATTAGCGTTACACCAACCTGCAGAACATGTAGGAAATCAAAATTTTGCATCCGTATTCTTATCGAGTTTGACGAACATGTTTCTTTTGAGCTCCACCACTTGAGGATAGCAAGGATATTTCTTGTCTCTTGCACTTATGAATGTGGTAGCCAAGGGGAATGTGTGTGAGATGATCGATTTGCCGACACATATTCCATGAAGTGTGTTGTAGTTGAACATAATTGTCTAGTCGACACTCCTGCTCTTTTTTTGTTGCTGTAATTTTTCATTGAGATTTGCCATCTCATCGTTCAGTTGCTTCATCTTCTTATTGGCTTCCTCTCTAACTTCCTGTAGATCTTTCACAGACTTCTCTTGCAATGATGCTCCAATGATGAATAGGCAGCCAAGAGATGTTTATTTGCTTCCCATTCATTGACAAAAGTTGAATACAATCTCTAGCAATAGCCAAACAGTCTGTCTCTTCCATCTCCAATATAACGCAGAAGCTCAGTGACATTACAAAAGGGTAGTGGTGCATTAGTCGTTGGATCACCAGGGTAAATGTGTCCATCAACCCATAAGTTGATTGCCTCACACCCAATGCTTTGTAGCTGATTTGCACAATTGGGATTCGATGTGCCAAGTTGCACAATAGCGTACTCCTGCTCCAAATCAACATTTAATTGATATCGTTTTGGCCTATTAGTAATGTCTTGCAGTGGAGGGAGATTGAATGACATTTTTGTTAGCTAATCAAGCTAAATAGATAGAGAATGTGTAATGGTGACCGCTGCAAGCAGGAAAAGCTAGCTATGGAGGGAAAAAGTGGAGAGTACTCAAAGATAGTAGAAAAGGATTATGTTGTGGAGGGAAGAAAGAGAGGGAATGTAGCTCAATCTCCTTTGAATTCAGAATTTTGATCATGAGAGCTTTATTCAAAATTTTGATCATGAGAGCTTTAGAGAGAGAAATGCTACTGCACACAGAGGTAATGGAGTTCTCCATTGCTCTCACCTAGAGTTGGAGTGGGAGAAGCGAGAGAGAGAGAGAGA
This sequence comes from Adiantum capillus-veneris, assembly GCF_014529385.1. Classification (NCBI taxonomy): domain Eukaryota; kingdom Viridiplantae; phylum Streptophyta; class Polypodiopsida; order Polypodiales; family Pteridaceae; genus Adiantum; species Adiantum capillus-veneris. The sequence goes on from NC_140954.1 coordinate 49,569,272, forward strand.
GAGAGAGAGAGAGAGAGAGAGAGAGAGAGAGAGAGAGAGAGAGAGAGAGAGAGAGAGAGAGAGAGAGAGAAATACATTAAAGGAAGAGAGTGGGAGAGAGAGTAGATCGGAAACCTTGGAGGATCTGCACTTTCTATCAGATGTAGGTAGCATAGAATGTCCTCTTAATGATTGGGAGGTGGAAGTGACAAGAGAGAAAAGGGGGGAAAGAGAAAGAGTTGGCTCACATTTTAGAGAGAGAATGTAGTGAGAGAATATGAAAAATTTGCTTTTTTGGCAAGGGGGAGCTGAAAAGTGCTTCTTTTAATGAGAACTAAGTGAGAGAGTGTTTTATATGTTAGAGAGAGAGGAGAGAGATGGGAAAAAGACATTTTAAAATTCAGTTACCCACCTCTCTTTTGGGTTAAAATAGCCTATTTTCAAAATACAAAATATACAAATGGCATTTTTAAGAATCTCAGCATAGGCCTTTTTGCCCTCTCTTTTAGGCTTGGTCAAACTTGGCTTAAGCTTTAAGCATTTCCTTAAACTGCCAAATAAAGAGGCCCTCCTATACCCCATTCACTTCCTAATGACAAGTTCTTAGTTCCATGCCAGCGTTAGAAAAACCTTACGGCAATAAAAGAGTCTCATGTATGCATGAGAGTATCCTCTCTGAAGTTGAAAATCCATCCTTCTCAATATCTAGATGTTGTGAGGTTCGTGATAAAAGCACTCAAGTGTGATAATGAGTGTATGTTAACTCATTGAACCTGTTATTTGTTGGAATCTCTACAATCCCGAACACATTTCTCTCAAAATGGTAGCACCAAAGTCCATCATGGCTACTACGGCGTATTATGTCATCAAACAACTCCCCAAAACCTATATACAAAGATTGACGTTATTTTAGGTCTCCATGTAATATAAGGAGTGCTTATTATATTTGTGGTCAATAGAAGCATACACACCTACCACATGCTCTAGAGGAGAAACAATCTCTCCTCCCTCTTCATCCATAATAATTCTCCATGTTGAAAGTAGTTTTTGTGTAGCATTGAGGGTATACAAAGTCCAACCATGAGTACGTGTGTAGTTGTAGAAGATATGAGCTATGTCAACCAAAATCATTCCCACATCTCTCAATGTATTCTCAATCTTTGGAACATTATTTAAAATGTGTGGTAAACACCATTTAATAAATTTTTTATGCTCTGCAATAAAATTATTGTGGTGTCTAGTAGCATGCAACAGCCATCGTCCACTTCTACAAATTGCTCGAGAAATTTAAGCAGTAGCTTCATTTATTTCATAAGTGATGGGTGTTTTCATGCCATTGCTAGCCTTTAAAAATATTTGTTTTGTATACTTCTTGAAAATGTCCAATGCAAGAATGTGCATCACATCACATACAAGATCCAAACTAATGGCAAAGCCATAGAGATGGTAAAACCTCCAGAGTGGTGATTCTCCTGTTAACCCTGCATTGGAGTAGTGTTATACTCCTCCTTTGTTTTTTTTTGTCTTGAAAGTCTTATAGCTTCAAAAATCTCTATTGCAGTCCTCTTTTCTGGTGGATAGCGGGCAATATATATATTCTTTGTGTATACGTACTTTGGAATGCACACCCCTTTAGTGATTTTCTTCATGGGAGGCTTATCCCGTCTACACTTGGTCTTGCCCCCATCCTTCAAACACCGTAGTTTACATTGGGTGGGGTGATCGCTTGTCCATGACATGAGAATTGCCCTTAGATTTCAAGAATGATATGCTATGTCCAAAGGTTTGTTAAATATGGCAATTGGTGGATAATTAAAGTTGATGGAGAACCCATCAACAAAAGCCAACTCAATCTCACATAATGAAGGCTCTAAAAGGTATGGAAGAATATCGCCATGTTTCTTTTCTAACTTCATTAAGCTGAGTGGCAAAAATAGCACTGGCAAAGGTCCAATAATTGAGTTCTTGCCACCGTTAAGGACCACCACTTCAACAACCTCACTATATGTTGGCTTGGTTGAAGCAGTTTGAAATCCATCCCAATGGCACATTAGTACAAAGTTTCGAGGATCCCCTTTAAAAAACATGAAAGTTACGGGCATAATAAACATTGCTAAGATGAAGCCTATTCAAATTGATTGCAATGTTGTCTCACTTTGACCATTCTACTTGGCACTTTGATATTTGTTGCACAATGTGAGCATAAGAACAGATATTCCTTGGTAATCTCATTCCAATTTTTGTTTTGCTCTTGACTATGCAAGGAGGCTCGAAAAGTCCGATAATACATGGCACAAAAACTATTGGGGCATTTAACTGGAATCTCCCACTCTTTCTGTGGGTTCCAAAAGTCTTTGCACATTCTTATTTTTTTCGAATCCCAATAATCGTTGATAACATTGGTAGAGGTTTAGCTGTATGCTTGCCAACTACTTCTTGCCCGCCACATTGTAAGAAAATCATAACAAAACTCCTTGCTCTAACATAAAAGACGAAGCTACTCGATAAACTATAAGAGGAAAATTCCATAACTGAGAGAGAGAGAGAGAGAGAGAGAGAGAGAGAGAGAGAGAGAGAGAGAGAGAGAGATGAAATGAAATGATATATTAACATCTTCCATAGGCCAAAAAGACATACAAGTCGACTCTACTAAACATAGTTGAGGTATATAAACAAGGATGGGCACTTGGGGGGAGATGAAATAAAATAATATATTAATACCTTCAAAAGGCCAAAATGACCTATGAGACCAATCCACTACACACACACACACACACACACACACACACACACACACACACATATATATATATATATATATATATATATATATATATATATATAAAGGGTGGGTATCAAGAGCCTCACGGGTTCACATACAACACTAGTTTGGTACCAACACAAGAGTTTTAATTGTCCTTTTTTTACAAATCTAAATTAAATGCTACTTGCATTATACGGTTTATTTAAGAAAACCCTCTTGATATGCTAGCTAGAGGGTATTTTTAAAATATAACCTTGCATTTTAGAACCTACCATGATATAGAACTATACTCATCAAGTTAACCCTCGTAAGACTACGATTGATGCTTTGAAGAAATCGACTTTATAAGCTCAAGAAAAATTGAAGCGGCCTTGTAGAAAATTTTAGGTGACTTTTCTACAATTTTTCTATAGATAATTGAAAGTTTCATGTGCAAAAAAATAACTTTGGAGTATATAAAATAATGGAAATTTCCATGTATATGAGATGGTCATTTCAAGCATATCGTTGTATAAAAAGAAAAATATATTTCTGATGTATTTGTGAGTTTTAGAAAGTGATACATTGCTTGCCCTTTCCATTGAGGACTCAAGGTGTCAAGTAGAAGGGCTTTGGTATGCAACAATAATTGGATACTTTTAAATATTCAAAATTGCATTAGAGAAAACTTTGATATTTTCATTCTTGAGACATAAGCATTCAAAACTTCAAACTATATCAAACTTTCCACATAGATCAACTAAATGTATCAAAGTACGTGGTACATACACAATTGGGGTGCCTAAAACCTTGGTTTCAATGTTATTATGGAGAACTCAAGACTTACAAGAGTTTTTGCACGATAACAAATTCAAAATAGAGTACAAGCAACGAGATTTGATTGAGTTAGGGAGCCCAAAAAATATGTAGTTTCTTGGCTTAAACATATAAAGTCATTTGTAGTTGTCAAACTGCACTAGAATAGTACCAATTTCATGAAGGGACCTTTGGAAGACCAAAATTATGCTCTTATTCAGCACGTGCTCAAGTATGAAATTATGTCTATAACTTGCATGTGACTTGGAAACTTGACTTTGAAGTGCATTCCATCGTTTTGTAACACTAAAACATAAAAAAGGCCATCTCTACAAAAATATATAATAATTTATGATTTTTTAAGCAAAACAGCTTGAAATTTTACTAAAATTTATGACTTGGAACTTACCAGAATTCTCTCCATACATATTGTATTTTGACATGGAGAAAAATCCAGTGTTCTCTTTCCCTCATAACCAACCTATGGTAGAAGCAAGGTGTGAAAAACTTCTTTCTAGCTTGACAAATAAATTGCCAAAACTTGGTAGGAAAACGAGACACTTTAGTGTCTCAGGACACTTAAGTGTCGAATTATAGAACTAGTGTTAAAGGATAGATAGCAGCCCAACTTCTTCCCTAAATAGATTAAGGTATTCTGAATCAAGGCCTTTGTCTTCACCTTTTACTAGAGAGAGAGAGAGAGAGATGCCATAGTTATTACAATTGTTCACATGCCTCCAATAGAAGTGTGCGTAACTAGTAATTTTCTCTTACAAACCTCGTGCTCTTTCATCAAAACATGGAGAAGGAGTGCTTAGAAGGCATCACTCCTTGGAATGCAAGGGAAGTTACTCAATTTTTTGAAGGCTACTTAGGTTTCGATCGATACACATGCACAATACTCAAGAGTAGCATCAACGAAAGCAGTCTTCTATATATGTTCATGCCTTCATGGGAAGCTTTGGGAGTGGACATACCCGGACACCTAGTTGCACTGTATAGTTGGACACAAGAGAAATTGTTGACCTCGAAGATTTTCTTACTTCAAGAGAAGCATGTCCATGATAATGACAAGGTGACCTCTTCAACATTAAATTTGCAAGATAAACAATTTCTTATACAAAGCAAGCCACCAACCAAGTAACAAGTTTCTCTCTCTCATCCTCCAATAATTGATAACACAACACATGTAACAAAAATCTCGAGAAGATTCGAAAATGGGTTGAGAATGGCTTGGGTCTCTTCACTATAGAAAAGTTCATAAATGCTTACCTAAGTAAAGACAAGGACATAAGAGAACAAATTGAAGAATTTATAAGGCACAAAAGGAAGACATTGATATCTTTTGGAGGCACTAGGGACAAAGATGGTGAGTACATGTCGAAGAAAGTGATCTTTGAAAGCTAAATCAGCATAGAAGCTATTTGTTATTGAAATCTATGCCATTCTCTACTGAAAAGAGCAGAGGGTATCCTTCTCTAACCATTTATTTGGAGGACAACAAAAAATAAAACTCAAGATAGCCTAGATAGCAGAGAAGCACTAAGAAGCCTTGTGGATAATCATAAGGAATACCAACGGAGTGTGAGCCCTCTTAAAAGTCTCCATCATGGGCTCATCTCGAATCCTCTCGCATGAGAACACCATCTATAGATATGGCTTGTTTCCTCAAGGTGTGCAACAATAGTATGTCTTTAATTCTTTCTTAGATGGAGATACCAAGGAGAGTGCCATTTTTACAATCTTTTCAAAGTCCTACGATGGAAATACCTATGCAAAGTGGAAGGTGAAAATAGAATCTATCAACCAAGATGCACATGGATGTTACATTCCTGGAAGCATTATGCAGGTGTCATGTTTGCATGTTGTAAGTGTCTCTTATGAATGTGATATCCGATGTGCAATTGTTTCCACAAATAAGAGCTTTAAGCTCACTAAAAATGCCTTGTGTTTAGGGACAAGTCCTAGAAGTTCCTATTGTGTATTTACAAATGCTTGAAAGTAAATCCTCCTTAATATTACTTGTAAGTCTCACATTTTCTTTGGATTTGAATGTCAATTAAGTTCTCTTTTTTGGGACTATTAATAAGATAATTTCAGCCTTCCAAGGAGGAAATCCCTTCCTTCTCTTCACATCAACCCTAGGAAGGAGGGGGCGAGCCCTAAAGGTAGGGGAAGAGAGAGAAACACACACACACACACACTCCCAAGCTCTCCCTTTACACAAAGAAAAGAATAGACATATGGCAGGCTCCTAACCCAGTTGCCCCCAATCTCCCCTCAAATCCTATTGGATGGCCATAAAGGTGGACCAATGAGAATTAGGCTAGAGTAAAATTAATCTAATCCATTTAAAAATTCTTGATAAAAGAACCAATAGAAATTAAGCTCCCTAGAAGACTATTGGACAGTCTACCAAGGGGTCTATTGAGCATCCAACATCCCAATGACTTGCTTGGTTTCTATTGCCCAGAAGACTAAAAGGTCCAATGAGAGTTTAAAAATTTATTTTAATTACCTAAAGCTCTCACAAAAGGGAAAATGGGACACTTGTCACAAGGCTATCAACTATGCTTCTTAATTGCTATTGGCTAAGCTCTACAGGAGCCAATGGAAAGCCAGGAAGAGCAAGTGGGAAGAGGGATCGACCAAGAAGAGAGAGAGTTGGCATCTTTAGCCTAACTAATTTTGCTACACACACACACACACACACACACACACACACACACACACATACACACAACTCATGTGCTGAGAAAGAACTCCATCTCCTTCTCCAAGCATTAGGAAGTAGAGGTCTACACCAGCAACTCTTGGCAATGGAATGCAGATCCAACCAGGAGCCAAGATTCAATGGCATGCTGATCTCCTCTACCATGCTAATTACTAAGCTAAGCTATGCTATAAGAGTGATTATGTGAGAAGAATACTTATTTCTCATAAGATACATCTTTCCTCTTCCCTACTAGCTCTCACCATCTTTGAAGGTGTGTGAGGTCTTGGGACTGATGCTAGGTCCACTATGTGTGTTTTTCAAGCATAATTTGGTGCATGAATCTTCCATCTTCATTGTACCAGCAAGTTTTTTCAAAGAACACAAAGATTGTATTGTACAAAAGTCTCCCTTGATGGGAGAAGCTATAATACAATGCCTTTTTGGAGGGGGGATTGGCTCCATGTAAATCCGGTCCTCAATTGTTTTCAATTTTTCTATTTCTCTCTCTTTTCAAGTATTGTCGATGCCAAACTAGCTAGGTGTAATTGTTATGTTGCTTTCTCCAACCAAGTACTCTCTCTATGCTCATTAGGAACTTGTTATTAATGAAATGCTCACCATGTTATCATTTTTCGCTACACACAAGTTACTAGTGCATTAAATGTTACATTGATATCAGAGCTTTTGGTTTCTCTTTTCTTGCTCAAGAAGAGAGGTCCTCAAGCTTCATACAAATGGTTGGTGTTATTAATTGCAAAAGAGTAAGTAGAATAGGGTTTTTTCATCCTTGAAGCATGCCTACTTTATGTAGTTAACGGGGATATCATCGAGAGCTATGGTCTTAATAATGGAGTCCTCCAGGGCTTGCCTATGGCTTAACCATTATTGAGCTATTAGAAGCTTGACAGGAACCGGTGATGTCTCGGTTGTGTGAAACCCTCTCTTCTATTCCTTGCAGTTAATCATATTCGAGCCACGGGTATATATGCTTGAGTGCTTATCTTTGAAGGTAAAGAGGAGTAGCAACTAGGGCTTGAAGTGCCAAATTACAAGTGAAAATCTACACCTAAAATTTGCTAGCATGGCTGACAAGGGTAAAGATATTGAAATGAATGTTGATAGCTTTGATTTTGCTACTGATAAGAGCAACTAATGATGCCCCTATGCTTGTAAACTATCTTGTTTCTAGGCTTCAACAAGCCTTGGGCAATCCATCCCTCCAAGGTGAAGTGCTACATCAATTGTGCACCCATGGTATTCTCCAAACTCCCCTCCAAGAAGAGAGAGTACCTAGGAAATCTTCTGGTGAGATTTCCAAAAGAGGACTCTCTCTGATAAGGGAAGAAGAGGAGGATCCATACAAAGGGTTCAAAAACTTACTACTCAATGCGGCATCTCCCTCTCAAAGGAAAGCCCAAGTTTCAACGGTAGAGCCCCCATCGAAAGAACTAGAAACAAGTGAGTCTCCTGCCACCTCGACAGAAATGGATCCACGAAGATGGTGGATAAAAAGCTCTCCAACACCCCCTAAACAGAGAAGATCATCGCATACTCCTCTTCACCATAATTCAAAGAGGGAAGAGAAGAAGCGAGATAAGAAAAAGACGAGAAATATGTCACCCTCTTCTCCATCTTCCTCATCCTCTTTCTCTTCTGAAGAAGGTATTGGTGCAAAAGAGGAGGAACAAGGGAAGAAAAAGGTGAGAAAGAGGTCACTCTCTTCTCCATTCTCCTCATCCTCTTCCTCTTCTGAAGAAAGTGATGGTGTAGCTCTTGAATCGCCCAAGAGAAGAGGCCATAGGAAATCCTATGCCGCCTAGAAAAGGTCTTCCAAGCTCAAATAATTCAAAGAGGGAGGAAAGAACATCTCTTTCCTTACCTACAATGGAACCTTTGGTGCTACATACAAAGTCTTGGCCTTTATCCAACAATTTGATGTGGCGTTTGGAGATGAGGGCTTCACAGAGTCCTCTAAGCTACACCATGTAGTTATGCATTTTCAAAAGTCCACCAGGCAATGGTGGTCTAGCCTACAAGGAAACGGTGAAGCTGAACGGACATGGAAAGCTTTAAGAGCTTCGATCATGAAGCAGTTTTTGGCTAGCGATGCCAAAGACAAAGTACTCACCGAATGGCGAAGCTTGAAGCAAGAATCTTTCCAAAAGATTAAAGATGTTATATCCATCTCTCAGCAAAGGCAAAAGGCTGCTGCTGATAAGCACGAAAGAGATCTAGCCTTTAAACAAAATGATTGGGTCTTGCTTAAGTTTCCCAAGGCTTGATTAAGGCACACAACGAGCAAGAATCCTACGGGACACCAAAAGTACTATGCTAAGTTAGCAAAAAGGTACTATGGTCCCTTTCAAATTCTTAGGCCGATCAATGAGATGGACTATCACCTCAAGTTTCCCAACCATTGTCTCATACACAATGCTTTCCACGTGAGCCTACTAAAGCCTTATAAAGGAGAGCCACCTCAAGAAGCAATCGTTGAAGACCCACAGGAGATCGAGGACCAAGAAGAGGTGCTGCAGCCCAAGTCCATTCTCCAACATGAAGACAAAGTATTGAGAGGTGGTAAGACTATCCGACGATATCTTATCAAGTTTAAAAATTATCCTTTTTGAAGATGCTAGATGGATGCAACGCATACAATTAAAGGATAACCTAAACCTGTCAATGCTTACAATGATTTCCTAGAGTAAGCAAATGTAAATATGTATAATGAACAAAGTTTCTGTCTTATAAGGCTCTCTTTTTCTTGTGCACAAATGTTAATAAGTATGCATGCTTAGGATCATGTTTATGGAGATGACGTCTCCCGAACACCAAGTAGAGCATGTCACCCTCCTATGGAAGATTGATATGGACTAATGTGCAGACATGCTTGCGGCATCTAAGGCTCTCAAGCACCAAATGGATTAGCCATCCATTCTAGAACGATGTCGTAGGATAAAATATGGATCCTCTATCCACTAGCAAATGGACTAATGACTAGGCTTTATCTTCTCTATCTCATAGTCGAGGACGACTTTTGATTTCAAGAGAGAGGTAATATCATAAAAGCTAATATCTAATCCTCCCAAATGATTTTCTCATGTTAGCTGATCATTTAATATGGAGAGGTGCTAGGGAAGTAAAAACTAAAATATTGGTAGGGCCGCCAGACCGGTCTCAGCAAGGATCCAAAGGAGGGAAAATAGGAATCCAAAGGGAGACAGACTGCAAAAGAACAATGTGCATTGATGGAGCTTAAAAGACCTAAGGTTCAGTTCCATTAAGACTTCCATAGGCTAAGGTTCCAAGATTTAATTAAAAAAGTCCAATGGCCAAAAGTGGGGGAAATTGGATGGTTATGGGAAGACTAAAAAGTCTTCCCACATTCCTAGGAAGGAGGGGGCGAGCCCTAAAGGTAGGGGAAGAGAGATAAACACACACACACACACACACACACACACACACACACTCCCAAGCTCTCCCTTTACACAAAGGGAATAATGGACACATGCCAGGCTCCTAGCCCAGATGCTCTCAATCTTCCCTGAAAACCTATTGGATGGCCATAGAGGTGGACCAATGAAAATTAGGCTAGAGTAAAATTAGTCTAATCAATTTAAAAATGCTTGATAAAAGAACCAATAGAAATTAAGCTCCCTAGAAGACTGTTGGACAGTCTACCAAGCATCCATCATCCCAATGGCTTGCTTGATTCCTATTGGCCAAAAGACTAAAAGGTCCAATGAGAGTTTAAATAAGTTATTTTAATTACATAAAGTTCTCACAAAAGGGGAAAGGGGGACATTTGTTACATGACTATCAACTATGCTTCTTAATTGCTATTGGCTAAGCTCTGCAAGAGCCAATGGGAAGCCAGGAAGAGCAAATGGGAAGAGGGGTCGACCAAGAAGAGAGAGAGTTAGCATTTTTAGCCTAACTAATTTTTTCTACACACACATACACACAGCTCATGTGTTGAGCAAGAACTCCATCTCCTTCTCCAAGCATTCGGAAGTAGAGGCCTACATCAACAACTCTTGGCTATGGAATGCAAATCCAACCAAGAGCCAAGCTTCAATTGCATGTTCATCTCCTCTACCATGCTAATTACTAAGCTAAGATATGCTATAAGAGTGATATGTGAGGAGAATAATTTTTTCTCGTAAGATATATCTTCTTCCTCTTCCTCTTCATCTTTCCTCATTCCTTGCTAGCTCTCATCTTTGAAGGTGTGTGAGGTCTTGGAACTGATGCTAGGTCCACTATGTGTGTTTTTCAAGTATACTAGTGCATGAAGCTTCCATCTTCATTGCACCAACAAGTTTTTTCAAGGAGCATAGAGATTGTTGTGTATAAAAGTCTCCCTTGATGGGAGAAGCTATAATACAAAGCCTTTTTGGAGGGGGAACCGGCTCCATGTAAATCCGGTCCTCAATTATTGTCAATTGTTCTATTTCTCTCTCTTTTCAAGTATTATCAATACCAAACTAGCTAGGTGTAATTGTTATGTTTCTTTCTCCAACCAAGTACTCTCTCTATGCTCGTTAGGAACTTGTTCTTAATGAAATGCTCACTATGTTCATTTTCCACTACACACAAGTTATAGTGCATTAAATGTTACAATTTCTATCTTACAATCACTTGGGGGGAAGCTCATTAGGGATGCGGTCACCAAGGACCTTATGCACGAATTGAGAAATGTGGTTAGTGAAGATGGCGTACAACAAGCTTGTAATGAGGCTGGGATCAACACCAAAGCCTACCATGCTATTATTAAACTCCTAAAATATGCCCTCAAAGAGCATGGCATTGTGGAAAACCTATTTTCCATTCTGCACAAGGTCAACCTTGCAAAGAAGACCACATGCAAACGAAGATGTGTTCTCCCGCATTCAGGTATACCTACACATTGAGGACACAATGGCAACTTTTCTTTATGCTTTGTGCACACCAAAGGCAATAAAAAAAGGTAGGAAACACTCCATACGACCTTCGGAGAAGGGCTTTCCTTCCCATCTGCTTTAGCATCTTGCCATGCACCTGCAAACATACACACCACTACTTGTGGCCTATGCTAGGGTTGGCACACTTTGGTTACACCATCATTGTCCAACCCCCTTGTTGAACATTCATGTTCAACCAAAAGACTGCTTTATTCTTCTACCAATTGCAAAAATTGGTAAACACTATTAGCAAACCATAAAACAGTATTATATATACAAGACCCTACTTCTCCCTGCTTCTGCCAAACCTCAAGTGGGATGCCCCACCCCCTGCATCATCACATGTCTTCCACTTGGATCAAAAGATTAGCTACCTACTTTACCACACTAATAACTGCCAACCCTTCCTGGGTCAAATAGGACAATCTGGTCCTCATCCTTCACTTGCAATAGCTTACCATAGTGCTTCTCCCAACCATCAACCTCTTTTTTCAATCGCCTTCAGCCACAACACCATCATGTAAATCACCATACGAAAAAATTGAGCCTAACCCTCCTCCCAACCATATAAAGTGAGGCTCTCCATCTAAGAAACCTCCTCCAGATGGCACTACAGTTGATCCAAAAACTCCTCCACATCGACCTCTGTTGGCTCATCCATAGGACCCTACTCATCCACCAGCGGTAACCCCTCTTTTGGAGGGGCTAACCCTCGCATCACCTATATCCTTGTCATAATAACTAATATCTAATTCTCCTAAATGATTTTCTCATGTTGAACTGATCATTTAATATGGGGAAGTGCCAGGGAGAAAAAGCTAGAATATTGGTTAAGCTGGCAGACCGGCCACAGTAAGGATCTAAAGGAGGGAAAATAGGCATCCAAAGGGGGGTCCGTCTGCAAAAGAGCAATGTGCAACAATGGGCTTAAAAGACCCTAAGGTTCAGCCCATCAAGACTTCCAAAATGCTAAGGTTCCAACATTCAAAGGTTGTGTCCAAAGGTCAAACTCTAGGGAAATTGGATGCTTTGTGTGTGTCCCAAAAAATCTTCTCAAGTTCTACATAGGAGGGGGCGAGCCCAAGAAGTAGGGGATGGGAGAGAAAATCACACACACGCACACACATACAAGCTACCTTTCCACAAAGGGAATGAAGAACACATGCCAACTCCCTAGCCCAAATGCCCACAAGGTGTACTCAAATCCTATTGGATGGCCTTGGAGGTGGACCAATGAGAATTAGGCTAGAGTAAATCTAGTTTAATTAATTTAAAAACACTTAATAAAAGAACCAATAAGAATTAAGCTCTCTAGAAGACAATTGGAGAGTCTCCCAAGGGGTCCAATGAGCATTCAGCAACCCAATGGCTTGCCTGATCCCTATTGGCCAGGAGGCAAAGGGGTCCAATGAGAGTTTAGTTGGATTTACGAATTACCTAAAGCTGTCACAAAAGGGGAAAGGGGGACACATGTCAGAAGGCTATCACTTATGCTCTTGAAATTCCATTGGCTAGGCTCGGGGAGGTCCAATAGGGTTGCAGCATGAGCAAATAGCAAGAGGGGTCGACCAAGAGAGAGAGGAGATTGATTTTCTCAAGGCATTATCCACACACACTCACACAAGCTCATGTGTGAAGCAAGAAGACTCTCTCTCTCTCCTTCTCAAGCTTTAACGGAAAGCTTATCACCTACTCCAAGCTTGGGAGAAGGGAGGCCTACACCAACAACTCTTGGCTTTGTGATGCAAATCCAATCAAGATCCAAGCTTCAATGCATGCTCATCTCCTCTACCATGCTAATTACTAAGCTAAGCTATGCTAATATGAGTGATTATGTGAGGAGATGTACATCTTTCTCGTAAGACTATTCCTTCTTCCTCTCAATCTACTCTCATACCCCACTAGCTCTCACCATCTTCGAAGGTGTATGAGGTCTTGGGTTTGAGACCGTGAGGGAATTGATGTTGTGTTTGATAAGTGTTTTGCTTAATGTATGAAGTTTCCATCTTCATTGCAAAAGCTAGTATTGAAGGAACACAAAGAGTTGTATTGTAAAATGTTTCTCTTGATGAGAGAAACCATAATACAAAGCCTTTTGGAGGGGGGACCGGCTCCATGCAAATCCAGTCCTCAAATGTTGTCAATTTCTTAATTTCTCTCTCTTTTGAAGTATTGTTCATGCTATCTAACTAGGTGTTATGATTTTTGTTTCTCTCTCCACCCAAGCACTCTTGTTATTCTCATTAGGAATCTATTCTAATGAAATGCTCACTATGTTCATGCTATTTTCTGCTACACACAAGTTACTAGGCCATTAAATGTTACAATCCTGGTCAAATCTCTATCAACAACCACTAGCACACTTTCATCCACTTCCAAGTTCTTAGCATCTACAATTGGTCTGCACTATGCTACCTCTTGATACACTTGCTTCAAAAAAATAGGCTATGCTTATTCAAGCTGCTTTGGAAACCCAACATCTACTAGATCTCTTGCACACTAGTTCACTTTGACAAGGGGCTTATCCTCGTTAACAAGATCATCCTTCATTGGCATAGGTACTCTACAAACTGGAAACCTCCAAGGAACATAATTAACCATTGACCTTACCTCACCAGGTTTTGCAATTTGGACAATTGGTGCCACCTCTGGTTGAACCATAGGACACCCGCTACCGCTGCAACAGGCACATAATCCACAGGCTTTAGCAATCCCAGCTCTAATTTTTGCTTCACCTTTCTACTCTTCACTTTGGCCAAATAGACCATATCTTCATAGGTATCTGCAACGTATTTGACCTTTTCTTTGATCTTTGGATGCAAGCACTCGAGAAATTTCGACAACTTCAAGTATTGGTTGCCTTTCGGGAACTAGAAGCAACCTCTAACTGCTTCCAACATGCTTCAAATTGCTTAAAAAAACAAAAAAATCTTACTTATGTCTTGGCATACCGCCTTTAACTTTTGCACCAGCCTTCGTCGGAGTAATGACCTTTTGAAACCGCTTCAAAAAATGATCACGTAGCTCCTACCACAAACCTCGATATCACGCTTCAAATCATCCAACCATATCTTCACACGTCCATGCATCAGCAATGGTGCCATTTGCAACTTTTTTACATTCGTCAACATATACATCGATAGCATCCATAATTCAAATCTGCTAACCAATCTTCAGGGTATTCAACATTTGTAAATATGGGGCCAAATCCTGGCTCCATATCTTTGCTATCTTCAAACTCGACCACCAAATACTTTGACCATCCGCCAACCGCTTGTCAACTTCGAACACCACTTCCAATTTCACATCCAAGCATCATCACGCTCCTCTGTGGGGGCACCAGAAGATGGATAGAGGGAAAAGGGAACACACCCGAAACTTAAACAAACTGCTCTCTATAGTCCAGGATAATCACTGCATCCCAATCCACTAGAGTTCCACCTTCAAAACTCACACAATCAACAACTAACCACACCAAATTTTTCCTATTTACAATCGTGCAACAACACACACTGTTCTCTCTCATGCACATATATGTCCAGGGAGGCACGCACATCTCAAACATCGGCACCAGATGCTTGGGACAGAGCAAAGGGAAGAAGGGGGGAAAGGGGGAAGAAACGACATCAAAATTTGATACGGTTTGCTTCAATTATGGAAAAAAACACCTACTACAACAACCTTGAAACTTGCTTCTACAACCTGGCTTCGTTAGCACAAACACGACGAGCGCAAAAAAAATGGGGCAGCTTCGGCTTCGCCACGCTGTGCGGCTCTCCTCACTGAAAGTGCGTCAAGAAAAACCTCTGTTGGCGCCTTTGCTAGCTTCAAAATAATCCAAAGACTCCACCTCCTCCATTGTCGGGAGCTCCTTGTTGAGCTCCGCCTTCTCCAAAGAAAAGCCCCCGATTGGCAAAAAACTTTTTCTTATAGATTCCACACAATGCACACGCTCTGTAAATTCCGTCAAGCTTCAAAAAACATTTGCAGGCACATCGATCGAGGCAGTCATACCGCCTTAGAAGCGGCCCCTGACAAAACCTCAACTGCTAATATCTTGACATTTAGGAGTTCAAGCGACATGCTCCATATGATGAGCTCTACACATCCATACGTTGAAACTCGCTCTATCCACCTTGCACCACCTGCCCTGTCCATCTCAGATTTCAAACCTTAATATATTGCACTCTATAGCTCCGTTTGAGGAGCCGTATGGACCTTCTCCTTTAGCAGTTCAAGGCCTACATCCCCAAGATAAAAACCAACCCTGTGATCATCCCACTTGCCACCATAATTAGCCCATTCTGCATCTGTTCTAGGAAACCACATATAAAGCATATATCTCCGTTGCCACTTGCCTGCTCAAGCCTTCCCATCTACTTTAGCATCTTGCCATGCACTTGTAAACATACACACCACTTCATGTGCCCTCTACTAGGGTCGACACACTTTGGATGCACCAATGTGTGAAAAATTTGGATTAATATACTGATGATGTATACATATGGCTACCTTCAAAACACAAAGGGAGAACCTCAACTAGAGTCCCAACAAACGTGCTAAATTTTTTACTATAAAGGGTGATAAATTCAATAAGAACTTGGAGCAGTAACATTGGAGCCATTTTTCGAGTGTTGGGATTAGAGAAGAGAAGTGTTGTACAAGAGGCCATCCTTGATAAGAAACTTTTGCTTAAGAACAAAAAACTTACTCTGTAGAGTATCTCTCTCTCTCTCTCTCTCTCTCTCTCTCTCTCTCTCTCTCTCTCTCTGGAGCTCTAGAGATAGACTCTATGCCCAAGTTCTTGGCTATGGATGAAAATCCTTGCCAAAGAAAGTTTCTTCTTCTCCATCTATACTATTCTATTACTAAGCTATGCTAAGAGTTTTCCCATGAGCAAGCGTATACGGATGATCAATTCTCTTGCTTGAAAAATACTTCTTTTTACCCTAAATCTATCTAAGGCTCAGTAATACTTCATTTCCTTGTGTTTGATTTGCAAAAGAGAGCGATCATAAAAAAACTTTTGAAAATTGACGATTCTCAAAAGAAAAGTAAGAAAATCTTGTAAACGTAGAAGATCAGCGGAAGAAAATGCAATCAGAAAACCTTGAACACTTAAGCCATGGTGGTGATGGCGAGTACAACAGGATAACCGTGTCCAACAAAGCAAAGAAGGGAAGAAAGGGGGATTAAACTCGTATCTGTGAGCCGCACGAAAATTGAGTGACTCCTCTAATTCTTACTTGCTAACTACTTTGGCGTCGTCTAGCTAAATTTGTTATGTGCATGCATTTGAGAGAGAGAGAGAGAGAGAGAGAGAGAGAGAGAGAGAGAGAGAGAGACCCCAAAAGAATGTGTCACCTTCGCGGGTGAGCTCCACCATGCTTACGAGACAAAGCATTTACTTGTGCAAGACGTGCCAGTAGACTCTATAGAGATAGATAGTGCTCTAGTGAGACACATCAAGTGTTGTCAGAGTCTGTGCAGGCAAAGGTAGAGCAAATCGGGGGTCAGTAGAGCAGCACAAAGTACGCCATGGGTGAATAACGCGGGAGGGGGAAGAGAGCGCGAAGCAATATGTATGAAAAGTCGAAGCAGACGGAGGTGCACAAAGAAGCATTGCTACTTTCTTTCTCCTCGTTCTGAAAGCTTATTTTTCGTAGCCAAACTATTAAGTGTCATGGTGGCTCAGTTGTTAGCCATGGTCGTGAGGCTACCTTTTTTTGTGGCTTTGGATATATTACCACTCACAGTTTTGTGAGTATTGCAAAAAAAGAAAATATTTATCCTACCATAGCTCAAAATGTCGTCTTCCACATTTGACTCTTCTAGATTTTCTGGCAAGGGGCTATCTATAGTAAATTTACTATCCACCGAGCGATCTCGGTACCTCAAGCTTTAGCATGGTTTGGAACTCTTGCTTTATTAACAAATGTTTCCTCAGTATGTTTTGCCACATGCCCTCCCTCCCTTGCATGCCACCTACCTCCCCTGTTTGCACCGCCCGACGACTACCCCCTTTTCTACTTTATCGCCAAGACAATATCTATGAAGATATTCGATAATAACCACCCAAATATTGTATCCTCACGTTTCCATCTCATTTCGCAAAGAGCACCCTCGTCTGAGGGCCACACATCTCCCCGCAATCTCTACGTGGCCCTTAGAGAGCAATCATAGAGAGAGAGAGAGAGAGAGATTTCTTTAACTCCTCCTTTTTCTAAATCGAGCCTCCCTAGCCACATACTCTCTATTTCTTTATCAGATCCCCAAGGATCTGGATCTCTGGGGATCTCTCCCCCACGTGCCTGTGTCGACCTCCCACGTCTCTATTTGGCACCCTCCATTTTTAGAGGGGATCTACGATCCCAGATCATTGTTGATCGTCGACCGTCAATTTATTGAGAGGAAAAAATAAGTTGGGTAGGATTCGACCTCACAACCTCCCCATCCCAAGACCAATGCATTACCACTACGCTATTACACGTTTTTCGATAAGCGTGTAGAATGGTAGCATCATACTGCGTAGATCTGACCTGCCGCGATCTTAGTTCACATCGACTTTACCTCGGGTTCACATCGAGTTTACACCACAATACTATAGTTCACAGACTTTGCAAAGTTCACATCTAGTTTACTTTGCAAAGTTCACATCTAGTTTACATGCAAGTTCACAACTAGTTCACATTTGTCCAAGTTTACATCTGGGATCAATGATTGTGATCTTCGCCGACAAGTGACGCCGATTTTCAACCGTAGATCCCCTCTAAAAATTGAGGGTCTCTTCAATTAGAGACGAGGGTCGGCCTCCCTCGACCTGCTATGGATTTGCCTTCATGCCTGCTGCTCGTGCGCCCCATGTGCCTTCTTCCTCCACCCGCCTTTGTCACCCTCCCTGGCCCTATTCCTCTGCGGCCATTGTGCCTCTCTCTCCTCCCTAATCTTGTGTGGCGGTTGTGGCCCCCTGCCTCCCCCCTCTCCTTCTGCCCCTTACCCCTACCTCTCTGAGGTCAATAGATGGATTGTAGGTAGCAACAACAGATGCACTCCACAAAATTCTCGCAACATTGCAGCAACGAGAGAGAGAGAGAGAGAGAGAGAGAGAGAGAGAGAGAAAATAGTGCACCCACTTCTTGCACGAGTACCAGCCCCGTCTGTCGGCCTTGCTGCTCCTCAGCAGATCACCCAAGGAAGGCAAGCACAGATGTGTGTGTGTGTGTGTGTGTGTGTGTGAGAGAGAGAGAGAGAGAGAGAGAGAGAGGGCGGTTAGCTGCATGAGAGGCGAGGGGCATGCCCCCACATGGCTAGCCTACGAGTGGAAATCGCGAGAGAGAGAAGGCGGTTAGCACCCGCATGGCCCTTCTCCCCCTTGCCACATGCAGCGCAACCCCCGCTACTCCTTTTCCTTCACCAAAAGTGTGAGCATCCTCGTCGATTCGATCTCTCCACTATGTTTTTTTTGAAAACCGGCAACACATACAAATTCATTAGTTTTGAGATTGCATTTTCTTCCCTTGGGCCCTTGCGCGCGGGCTTCTACCTCTGCCCCTACCCTTCTTAGGGCCCCTCCTCTTTCTCAACATCCTTTGATTCGCTCCCCATCTGCATCAACGGCTCAACTATCCATCATGCATCACATAGAGAGAGAGAGAGAGAGAGAGAGAGAGAGAGAGTAGCCTTTGCGATAGCAGGCTGAGAGAGAGTCGAGAGCAAGAGCTGAACAACCATTGCGATAGTGCGCCAGCCTTGTTACTAAATTCCACGATCGACCTCGTCACTAAATTCCACGAAGACTCCGTTATCTGCATGCGGAAGATCCGAGACAAAGTTGGTCGTCCAATTTTATTCAAGCACTAGTATGGCCGCCCGCCTTCGGCGGCCTGTGTGTGTGTGTGTGTGTGCATTGTTCGCTTGTGTCACTGGGGTTGCAGGGAACACCATTGGATGAAGCTCCTTGCGACATGTGGTCGGGGGGAGGGGCCAGAATTCCTCCCCGCTTTATATATAGTATAGATTGAGGGGCATGCTTCAAGCTCTGATTGAAATCTAGGTTTAGTTTAATGCCACCTATAATTTTGACATTTACTTCTAAATTTTATATGTGAATGCGAGAAAACCTACAAAATTTTGAGAAATTTAGTGTAAAACCTTCAAATATACTCAAGCTCGTCCCAGAGTTCATGTGTAGGTTTACCCAATATTTGGAACTAAGTTTATTGTGAGAATTATGGAGGTTTCAATGGTAGAATTTTTCTACGTGAAACTTTTTTGTTGGTGTCAAAAAATATTGTCATGACATATTGAGGCCACATCAGTAGAAAGTGTCCAGTGCACACGTGACAGAGAGTAGCTTTGGGAAGTTTGGATCTTTCAAAAGGGAACCAAATGTCAATCAAAATTTGGCTACATAGTGAAGTTCTATTCTAAAATCTACCCATCTTATACTCCCATTCTTTGACCACCCTTTAGTGCCATGACACCTTGTTTCACACCAAAGCTAGTAAGATTCAAGTGGATTGATGTTCTAGGGTCATTACTATCAAGGGCATAGGCTTGAGCATCCATAGTTGAATATCTTCTCATCCGTCAAAGGGGCCAACGTGGATGGTGTAGAGTGCAAATTTCATGGCATCTTCCAAACCACTTATTGCTATCCTACATACATCGGGACCTGAATATTTTGCTTCTAGGCATCTTTTGTGCTTTGTTACCGTTCATGTTTCCATAGGAAGTCAATGAGTAGAGCTTTATTATATCTTACATGTCCTCCTTCATGTCTTGCTGGATTAGTGACTCTCCATGCATGATGAATGTGAGGATGTGGGGGAGATGTGGGTGGCAATTGAGAGTTCTATAGCGAAATCTCATCAAGCATTGCTTGCACTATTATGAGCAATCTTAGCTTAGGGGATGATGACAATAATGTAAAGCATCATGACTAACAACCTAATTAGTAATCTACTACTTCTTGGCTTGCCTGGTTTGCCATGTCTTGCAATCATTGCACTCCTAAATGACCTTGTAAATGAGGACATCTTGGACACGAAGCAATGCCAAGCATACCATTCTTTATTGGATCTAATAATCTCATCATCATGAGACTTTTCTTGCCTCACTTATAAATACAAATAATTTCTAATAATCTTGGCAAGAGACATTGCTTACCACACCATAAAAGCATCTTTATCTTCTCGCATTACCTTCTTTATTTTATCTCTAGACTCGATAAATTGCAAGAGAGACACATTCAATTAGGCACTAAACATATAAACTAATATACATAGAGCTAGTATAAAGGCCTTTCAACTCTTATTGAGGAGGTGAATCAAATATATACAGAGCCTCTATTAACGCTTTGTAATAGGCCACCCCAATTTCAAAAAAATGAGAAAAAATTTCATTACACACCAAGATTGCAGATTTCCATAAGATTTTCAAGAAAACAAAACCTCAACTGAGTTTCTTAGGCCGCCAAAGGAGGATACCTTAACCAGAAGGTCATAAGAACCCTCTCATGTCTTTTTCATAGGTGAAACCCTTGAGCCACTGCTCCTATCTATACTCTAAATGCCGACTACCTCCAAATGGAATCTCTCTCTCTCTCTCTCTCTCTCTCTCTCTCTCTCACACACACACACACACACACACACACACACACACACACACAGACTTATTTGCAAGGATTCTCTGTGTACATTCTCTCTGTGCAAGACTACAAAAGGCCACTTATGGTTTCATGCAAGAGAGGAGAAGAGGAAAAGCCGGAGAAGAACTTTTTAACGTTGTAAGAAAAACTCCAATTAGAAGCTTTAATGTACACAAAGAGAGAGAGAGAGAGAGATCACACCTTCTGAAGCAATAGGGGGTGTGTCTAAGTGGTGCCCTTGTGTGTGTGTGTGTGTGTGTGTGTGTGTGTGTGTGAGAGAGAGAGAGAGAGAGAGAGAGAGAGAGGAGTCTTTCATTATTGAGCTCTCCAGCAAGCTTCTCTATATCGCCTATTTGGTGAAGTAAATCTGCAACAATGAGCCGACAGGGAAGAGGCAGGTCAAAGCCCAACACCACATGTAGTGCATTGGATCTCTGATGTGTTGTACAATGTGGCAGAACACCTATATTTGAGTGAATAATGTGCTCAGAATTCCTGCGGCCACCATCAACAGCATCTTGGTTGCCATGCGCATTCCTAGCCTCTTTAGTTCATTCTGTATTCTGTAGTGGTGCTCATGAGCAAGGAAGATTATGACCAATACCATGGTCAAGCTGGTTAAAAGGGCATATGCGGTATCCCCAGCTAGGGCATGGAATTGACGCCTATGCTATCTCACGTCAAATAGGCATCATGGCATGGGCGGCGGGAAGTGAACATCGCATCGATAAGATTGGGCCTCTGATTGTGGGACAATTAAGTACCTACGGTTGGAGTTGCATGGATATGCATTGCAACGTACAATTGAGGCACGTGCACTCAGATCTACCCGGAGCTCGAGGCGTGCACACTCAGACCTACCCGCAGCCATGCTTGCTAGCTGCGGCGCGATGGCCAAACGAGAGGGGATGAGTTATAGAAATTGGGAGGGGAAAAGCCAAGGTTGAAGGCATATGCAGCCACGTGGAGGGCTACCTTTGCCATTTTAATATATAATAAATAATATACTATAGTAATAGATAGATAGTAATAGATGTTTGAGTTTTTTTTTTTTTTTTTTTTTTTGGGGGGGTCTTAGTTTACTTTTGCTTGTCGAACTTCACTTTAATGTTTATGCACTTTGGACACCAAAAGTCATGTGCCCACAAAATTAAGGGATTGGATGCCTATTTTTTGTTAGCCGTCCGATCTCCTTAAGATTTGTGTGCATTGCTCCCGACCGTCCATCCATGGGCTTCAGTGTTGAGGACAGACCGGGGCCCTGGAAGCCATCTCTCTCTCTCTCTCTCTCTCTCTCTCTCTTCCTAAACGCTTCCCTTCCCCTTTCCTTTGGTTGTAAGCCCTTTCCACACTAATACACCATTATTTGAACTTATC
The DNA here is from genome assembly GCF_014529385.1 of Adiantum capillus-veneris. Taxonomy (NCBI): domain Eukaryota; kingdom Viridiplantae; phylum Streptophyta; class Polypodiopsida; order Polypodiales; family Pteridaceae; genus Adiantum; species Adiantum capillus-veneris. The sequence continues at coordinate 49,591,492 of NC_140954.1, forward strand.
TCAGCCGGTACCCCCTACATTACAATCATACGATAAAATCTACAATCTACTTATTCATACGCAAGTGACTATCCATTTAACTATTCATTTGCGTTGTGATCGTATAATCATACGATTAAATATAGTTCGGTGTCATACAAAAAAATACATTGTATTACAAATTATGTCATACGGTTTAGATAAATATGGTGTGTTTTTACTTGATGTCGCACGGAGTGTTGTATCATACGGTTGTAGAGTACGGTGTATTTATATGATATGGGCATTCGTATGGCGTACGAAAACTTCCATGTATATATGTTGTTTGTGAATGCAAATAAATTGCCCACATTATCTAGTCTAAAACTTCTAAGCTTTTCCACTATAGCATGCTTGTAACTTGGCTACCGAAAAAAATCTCTATGAGTCATAGAATGGCTCGCAAATATGGGAATAAATATAGACTTTTATTTAATTGTTCCTCATTTAACGCAAACCACAAGCATCACTTGTGTCGAAATGTGTCAAAAACCTTTTTTTTTCTCTCGGATTTTGGCAAGTTGTCTTTGATGCTATTCTCACAGTCTTTGGTGAAACTCTCTCTCTCTCTCTCTCTCTCTCTCTCTCTCTCACACACACACACACACACACACACACACACTTTTTTTTTTTTTGTCACACACACACACATGCATGCACACATACATGCAAACAAGATTCTCTATACAAACATCACAAAAAAAGTTTCTTCAATGTCAATGTAGACAGACGAGATAGACCTAGAAAGATTTTCCAATATACAACGCATAGATCTAAAAGCTCCTAATGAGGGAGAATGTTCCTTGGCAATCCCAATTGTCTTCAAGACTATCAACACAACACCTTTCAGATTGCACAGGGTAGAGGAGACAGTTTAGAGACACTTGGTTAAAAATATTTAAATTTGGGGAAAGGGGGGGGGGGGGGGGATTTTGCAAATATTTTTGAAATGTGAAAATTGTGTTACATGTGCTATGAAAGGGCAAATTGAATGATACCAAAAATTGAAAAAAAAAATTAGTTCTCAATGCTCGGGCTCTAGCCTCACGCACTGCACTCAATGGGTGTTACCAATTTCCCCATTGGGGAAGAAGCTCCCACAATATGGCACCTTGTGTGATGTGTATAATGTACCTATGAGGTCATCACATGTGTTCAATACACACTCACATGCACAATTCATGCATAGTATTTGGCCATTCCCAACTAGTATTATACTTGTTGATCTCTATGCCATCAAAAATGGATCGTCGTCCTCAAGGGTAGAACACCAACCTTCCATTGCTTTCATGCTCTTCATTAGATCAAATGATTCCACCTTGGACAATACCGGAACTACTATGAATAAATATGCAAAACAAAGTAGATGAGTGAGTGCTGAAGAAAACTGATAGCAACATATGTCAATAAGGAGCCATAAGAGCTACTTGCAAGGCACTATCTTGATGAAGGCTTAGAGTGGACCACTGGCTTCCCAGAATGGAAATTAATCACCATGTTGCCTAGCCAAGACATTTTCGGATTGCTCACCTTCAAAAGTAGAGAAGCAGGATTGCAAACAGAAAATCTTCAAAGCGAATGGGGTTCCAACAATGCAGCACAAAGGATAGTAGAAATTGCATTGATAGTGTTTGGTGAGTGTGCCTCTACGGAGGCTACAAGAAATCTAGGATTGACCGCATTACCTTAGCCTTCACACTCACATTCCAACCTACACAACAGTTTACTCCTTGGTAAAATGTGTGAAAGCCTCTTATTATAAAGAGAACCCTGTCCAAACTTTCAACAAAAAATTCAAAATCCTGCATTAATGGGCATTCCTTAGCAAACCCTCATAGCTTGACCGGAGTTTGATAAGATATTAATCATCACTAGTTTGGGGGGGGGGGGTGTGTGTGTGTGTTGGGGGGGGGGGGGGGGGGGGGAAGAACTCTTCAAAACACGATGGAACTGCCTTTCAAAGAGAGAGAGAGAGAGAGAGAGAGAGAGAGAGTCTTTCTACGCACCGTCACATGGCATAAATGAAAAAAGAAAACCTGCTTTAACCGGGCTCAAAAAACCTTTGCATTTACCATCCCTTTCTCTTGAAAGGAAGTACCAAAAAGAAATAAATGTGCCACAAGGAACGACCTGAGAACTGCATGCAAGCACTAAACTTCCAGCTCGTGCGAGCACTAATCACTAAGCCTCACTGCATTTGCACAACAACAAAAAAAATACTTTAAGAGGAGACTCTACAAGATAACTTCTAAGATATTTTCTACCCACATCAATCTAAAAAGGATTTTAACTTAAGACTTCACTAAGCAACAAGACTACACAAGAAGCACAAGGCCTGGTACCTAAAGAAAGAGAGGTTTGTAACCAATAGTCACTCTATTTAACACCACAAAGCATTAGGTCTCCCCAATCTCGGAAAAATAAAAATCCTTTCAAAACATCTTAAGTACACAAGTGAAAGGTGAGTTTAAGAAATAAAAAGACTCATGAAAGTGGAAAGTTAAAATTTTAATTTTTTGTGTCCATATACAGAAGAGATGGCCGAGTGCACATCCATACATTTGTGTTTTTCTTTTGCTTAGTTTCCTTTTAAGGTTTTCATCTCTTTAGAGCGTTCTTGCACTATATAGTTCGTGATTTATTTATTTTTTTTGCCATTAGGTATACCTTTTAGTTCAATTTTAGGTAGAACCATGTCACAATTTCACAAACTCTCATCACCAAAACCAAATGGTGACAATCTCATACAAGCAACACGAAAAATTAACCAAGCAGTTCCAAATTCTCTGCTTAACTACACTAGTAAGGTATATCTAATAGCTAGTGGCATAGAGCTCTAGCCACATGCTACAAAGAGCACCACGTGCGAGGCTACCTCTAACCATTGGGATCAAGCGTTAAGGCCCTTCAACCCCTTCTTCCAATACAAGAAATCTTACATGCCAGTAAGAAAGAGAAAATTATCTAAACAATAAACTCTTATGCAACTCCATTTCTTCAATTAAAGAAACTGCTTGGTTACTTATTCAAGTTCTTTATATGATTCCAAAGGCGAATGCTTTCTACTAGTGTTCCAATCACATGGTCTTGTACATATATGACTTCAAAGTGAGTTTTTGAATCTCCTAATCTTTTTATGTTGGTTTGTCTGTACATGTGTTATGAGGGTAAGCTCTAAGCATACATGATTATTGCTTGACACTGAGATTTCGATGAAACTTCTTCTATTGTGGTGTTTCAAAGAGTAGTGAAACCGTGTCAAAACCTTTGAAGCTCGTTTCATACGATACGTTTCAAAACTTCATGGCAACTATGAATTCAACAAAGACCCCCTGTGAAGCTGTGTCATTCATACACTACCTTTATCGATAACGTGGCACCACACTTCCACATCTGATGCAGTTCGAGTATGGAAAGGCGTGTGAGGTGATACAGAGAATTTTTTGAGAGCGCCTATCCAAACGAAACATAATCATTACCATCTTCAAAAGCACAGGATAAGGCTCTGATACCAAATGTTTGGAAAAGATGGTGAGCATGATGACAAGGAGAGTAGACACGGATGTAGTCTGCAACAATACTAGTACTACAAAGAAATCCCCGGTCAAGCTCTGCTTTACAAATAAATGGAAACGATCAAATCAAGGTCTTATGCCTACTGGGCAGCAGCCTTGAATGGAAGGCAGCACCCCCTTCCTAATGTAGCTTTACAAAATTGCTTTAAGCTTGGCCTCCTGCCAGCCTCGTTTACAATACAGCTGCATTTTTTTAGAAAACAGCCACTGCAAATATTGTGTGACCTAAAGCGGACCCAATTAGGGCCTATCTGACATGCTCCAGCTGTACATGCAGGGGCACAACACCACCCCAACTAGAGGACTCTGTTAATACTTCCTTTGATAAAGTTGCATGACCTGCATTGAACCAACCAAGAAACTTTCACTTTTAGGACGATGCTTCTCCAGACATCTATTACAACCACAAATTGACGCTTCTCCCTGCCTCTATTGCAAACATAACACACACACACACACACACACACACACACCTGTGAAGAGAGTTTTTGCAGACGAGCTTACAAAAGTTTTCGCTGTGTGCTTTGCCCCAAATGTCTGTCCTCTTCTTTATTTAATGAACCCAAAAGATGACTTCAATCTACTACCCCCTTCACCAAATTGCTCATTCCATTTCCGAATTTGAACCATGCTGCTTGCATCGTATGCAACGGACAATCCAACCTGAACACATCAGGAAGCTGCATCAGCTAATTGAATAATTGCAGACTAAGATTTTTAGCAAGAGCTTCGTGGTACCATGCAAAAGATTGCAGGAATCAGTCATACATAACCACCTAGTCCAACTGCCATGGGATTCGGAAACTCAATAGGTAACACTGATTGGAACCACCTTAACAAAGTCATAAAATCCATGGGACTCTGAACATTTTGATCACGGCACCCAAAACACGAGAAAAAATAGGTGTCTTGATTGTCCGCAGCCAAGAAGCGACTCGTTTGGTCTCTTTCAGTTCTTTGTGATTGTGTCCTTCTGGCACACATTTCATTTCAGCAGTTTGCGGTTCTCCACGATATTGTTCTCTTACATGGCTCCACCCATAATTTTTTCGAATGTCGATCAAACATCAAACGCAGACGACTTTGAAAGTATGAGACAAGTTTGATTCAAACCCTTGGGCCATTTCAAACACAACCTTAATCTTTGAGCATTTTAGAAACATTTTGTAGCATTCGAGTCCAAATAACCATTGAGTACTGAAATAGAGCATTTGCAAGCAAGTGATATTTTCATGACAACATGACGTATGCCCTCCAAGGAATCGTGAATCAATGAACATTCCGGAAGAAACCCTAAGTTTTTTAATCCAATTAGTGTTGAGTTTGAAACCCCATTTCAAAACTCCAAATGTTTCAAACTTTTTCAGACGCCTGATAATCATTGCAAACCAGTTTGAATGCAACTATGGCTCCACCCATTTTGGGTAGCTATGTCATGTACAGTATTGTAATCAACACAAACGTAATTCCACCACAAGAAAGGGGTGTCTGCATTTTCTATGTTTACCTTTTGGGGCACCTGGAAAGGCATGGAGTTTTCGGGGGGGGGGGGGAGGGGGGGGGAGGATGGGCCGCATTTAAGAACACATCACATTTGTTATACCTTCACTTTTGCTTGAATAAAGTCATCTAAACACAAGGGCCGCAAAGAGACTTGTCTATCTTTCGGGCTGTTGATAGTGTTGACAAACTCATTTTTAATACCCTGTTCCAAAAAAGACAGGCTCAGAACCTTCTTTGCTTTATTTGCATTGCAGTGCCAATAGAGGTGGTAAAGCAAGCTTCGAACGCATCAAAAGCTTATGTCTGAACCTGTTTTTCAGCCTCTAGAAACTCTTGAATGGGGCGATAAGCGGCTGCAACACAAAGGTTCTGCATAGAAAATGTGACATTAGAATGCCTCTTGAAATTGTACTCCATTGCTAAAAAATCACTTGGACAACTACCTTTAAATCACTGCCTGAGAATCCCTCTGTTTGAGCAGCTAAAACTTCATAATCAAAATCCTTGCTCAAATCCTCTTCCACCAAGAGCTTGTGCAGTATCTTTTCTCGGTTAGTGGCATTAGGTAGGTCGATAAAAATGCTTTATCAAAGAAAAACAATAACCTGTGAGTTGATCCAGAGAGCAAAGCAGACACACTCATTACCTAAGCAACAACAATTCCATTCACCAACCGTCGAGGAAGACGCCTTATAACAGCATCATCAAGATCGAAAGGACGATTTGTAGTTGCCAAGACAAGAATCCTTTCTCGGTCCTTAGTTTGAAGACCATCCCAAGCAGCCATCAGCTCATTCCTGACCCTTCTTGAAGCTTCATGTTCATTCTCATCTCCACGAGCACGCAATATGCCATCCACCTATCAGATTCATCAGTTTAAAAGGCTACTTACAACCTAACGATTCTTTTCAACCCACTTAACTGTACAACACACCTCATCGATAAAGATAATAGCAGGTTCCAATTTTCTGGCCAGTGTGAATAAGCTTTTTGCAAGCTTTTCTGATTCTCCAAAATACTGCAAAAACTCATGATCTATCACTTCACATTTTCCGAATAATAAGATGTACAAACCTCACTCGCTAATACCTTGCAAGTTAAACTTGAAGCACTGATGCTCATGAAGTTAGCACCGGCTTCAGTTGCAACAGCTTTTGCAAGAAGAGTTTTTCCAGTCCCAGGAGGACCAAACAGCAATACACCTTTGCAAGGCTGAAAATGTTAAGCACAAACTAAGCTTTGCTATAACATTTTGAAGCATTAAAAACTCAAATTCATTGTATTCCAAGCATGCAAGCATAGTAAAGAGCTTTCTTAAGACACAAAGCTTTTATGCTTAGGAAGACAACATAACACATAGATGAGTAAAAAAATTTATGTTGAAAGCTTGCATGGTGGAAAAACGCGTGAAATCCCAAAGATCTGCACAAAGGACATCCTCATCGTTTCCTTTTCTATAATTTCAGACACGAAGCATATTTCATCCATACGCTTGCTGCTGCTAACCACTAAGAAGACTTCAAAATTTGTAAAAGAGTTGCAGGAGAAATAACAACAACTACACAAACACAAACAGAAGAAAATGAAAAAACAATAACAAGGAACTTTTCTGCATGCTTAGGTTGATCATAACTGAGTTCAACCCTAGGATATTTGGGTTAGTGCAAAAACATAAATTTCCTTCTAGGGGAAAGCACAAACCCAGATTGTCATCTGTGTCTATCTGTTTTAACGGCTGTTATCATTTCTCCTGCAACTACCTGATTCAGAAGAGTCTTCTTTGAGTTGATAAGAGTGAAAGTGTAACTATAAGCATATTGCCTTGTTCGGGGCACTCAAGTCCATAGCTCTCGTTGGAGTTCAAAAACTGTGGACTGTCAGAAGGTAGCCAATCAGGTCATTGGGGACACCCTAGCAAAAGTGCCATAGTGCACATTTGCTATTGAAAGATCATGCATACAGGCATAGACACAAGTGATTTCAAAGCCATCATAATATAGCTAGATCAAGGTTTCAGGATGTTTGAAGTCTTCAACATTTATCCATATTAGGATAATTATTGAGTTATAAAATATCTTCATGTAGTAGTTCCCCTGCTCACGCACCTTTTAGGAGGTGCATTACCCAATTCATTCTAGATGGTCACATTAGCCACAAGATAGGGTGATCAGTCCCATCAATAGTTTTTTCAAACACCAATCAAACGTCAAACACAGATGAGTTTGAAAGTATGAAAGGAGTTTGATTCGAACCCTTGGGCCATTTCCAACGCAACCCTAAATTTTTTGCATTTTAAAAACATTTTGTAGCATTCAAGTCCAAATAACTATTGAGTATCAATATAGGCATTTGCAAGCAAGTGCCATTTTCATGACAATATGACATTATGCACTCCAAGGAATCGTGAATCGATGAACCTTCCGGAAGAAACCCTACATTTTTAATTCCAATTAGTGTCAAGTTTGAAACCCCATTTCAAACTCCAATTTTTTCAACCAACTGATAATCATTTCAAACGAGATAAAATGCAACTATGGTCCATCCTTGTTAGCACCTATTTTCTTCTGAACAAAAAATTATTAAATCTCTTCCCCTTAGACAGAGTGCCTTCAAGAGGTTCAGTTGGTAGTTAATATGCTCCAAGATCCTATTTACACACAGTAACACGTGCCATACTCATGAGGAATGGACAGCCAGTTCATCTCTACACACAGTAACACGTGCCATACTCATGAGGAATGGACAGCCAGTTCATCTCCCCATCCTACAGTCAACATCAAATTCTAACCTGGGAACCAGCAACACACACTACAACAGGTATTGTGTAGGGTCTGCAGTCCAATCTGACGATCAACACAAAAACGATCAATAAGCCTTGAGTCATATTTAAAGCACTTTATGAGGTGGTCGGTTCACAAAGGCTAACATTGCTGCACATGCCATTCTGATATGTGGTGACATACCACTGTGCCTTATGACCCATTGTAAGAACACTATCTGGTTTCAGGCATGTCATGCACCGATCATAGCTGAACCAGAATATATCCCCTCATTAGACCTACTGAGACTTAAAAACAAGTCTCAGCCCACAACCACAATCCTGATCTATTCCTCTGATCATTTGCAGATTATTGGATACAGGAAATGCAATTACCATAATTATTCAAAACGTGGAAAATCTTTCATTAGAAAACCACAGAAAATGACACCAGAATATGCTTAAACTTTTGAACACGCACCTTTCTAAGATTTCCCTTGTTGAACAGCTCTGGTCGTTTTAAAGGAAGAATAATGAGCTCCTTCAGTGTAGTCTTGACATCCTCAAGTGCACCAATTTGCTCAAAACTGACTCCAATGTCTTTAGCTCGAACTACTGAGGATAAAAGCTCTCTCTCATATGAATTCTCCGCCAATGACTACAACCAGAAAAAGAAACCTGTTTTGTATGGAAAAGAATGTGAAAGCAATAATATTTACTGCCAAAGCACAAGAAGCCACCTTAATATCACCAAGCTTATCAGTTGGAGTCTCAATGGCTCGAAATCTTGTCACTGCCAGCTCTAGGCTGTGCATTGGCAACATAAAACCTCAATACCGAAAAGAAAAGTCAGAACAAAGAAGGCCTTTTGCTGAAATGCAATAATCCTTTCTTAAGGAATAGTCCATTGCTAAAACAAAGAGATTACCTCTCTCTTGAAAGAGACAGTGTCTTTCCCCTCGGTTGCACCTCATTCAAATTCAAGAAAATGTTTCTTGCCCAGCCAACAATCTTTTGTGCCTCTGAATGACATTACAAGAAGCACTAGTATCAAATGGGTGATTGTCAATCAAAAAGTATTCCTGCACACAAATATGTTCTTTTTTCTAGCGTGCACACAGGAGCGCCAGACCCGTGCACCAGAGAGAGAGAGAGAGAGAGAGAGAGAGAGAGAGAGAGAGAGAGATGAAATGAAATGTTATATTAACGTCTTCAAAAGGCCAAAGTGACCTATGAGACCAGAAAGTTACAATGTGGTGGATCTGATACAAAGTCAGAGTAACAAGATGACAAAATGACAGAATGACAAAATAAAATACTATGGAATCCTAAACTGCTAGGTGTGAACTAAGTAGCTAGGTGGGATAGCTAGATCACAAGAGATCCAGCATCGATCGCTGGCGGATCTCATCAATCTCCTCCATGGTCAATAGTCAGACCGGGCGTCATGCATGTCGGGCCAAAGTGATCCAAATCCTCTGATGCAGCCTCCATCGATGTTGTGTAGTCCTCCGCAGTCGTGGGCGTCTGGATCTCCCCAACTCAGTCGCTCGGTCAATCAGAGTGCCTCTGGTGTGAGGCGACGAGCTCTGCTGTGGTAGTAACTCCTCCGGGTGTCCAGTGGCAACTCTAAAGAAGTCTATGATCTGTCTCTGAGACTGGCTAGCCTCTCCTCTCATCAGGCTCTCTTTGTGTCTGCGCAGCTCCAGCAATGAAATGAAATGTTACATTAACATCTTCAAAAAGGCCAAAATGACCTATGAAACCAAAAAGTTACAATTGCTGAATCTGATACCATGTCTGAGTACGGAAATTACAAAGTTACAAAGTTACAAAGAACTAACACTAAAACACTAAGGAGAAAGGAAATAGGGGGGGGGGGGGGGGGGGGGGGGGTTGTGGGTTCAGATGAAATCTCTCATCGGTCGCTGTCGGATCTCATCGACCTCCTCCATGGTCAGAACTCTGGTTGGGCGTCTTGCGTGTCGAGCTAGAGTGATATGTATCTTCTGTTGCAGCCTTCGTCAGTAGTGGGGGACCCCCCGAGGTCGTGGACATCTGGATCTGCCAAGTTCAGTGGCTCGGTCAAGCAGTGTACCTCTAGTATGAGTAGGCTCTCAGATCTGCTATAATGATTGCTCCGTTGGCTCTCCTCTATCCGGTGTAAAGAAATCTGTGCTTCGTCTCTGAGGCTATCTTTCCCCTGATGTCCTCAGCAAGCTTTCCCTAAGTCTACGCAACTCTAGTAGAAACAATCCGAGACACCTCTGATCCTTGTATCTCATGACCCTAGAAAAAGGTCCGAACCCTTCTCTGAATAGACAGTGGAAGCGGCCGCGTATCTCATAGTATGCCGGGCAGTGACATGTGTAGTGCAACTCTGTCTCTGGCTCTAAGTTACATAGGTGACATATCCTAGCTCCTGCCGGCACCCCCAGTCTCGATCTGGAGCTGATGTGAGGATGTGCGTATCTGTCCAATAGCGCATCTTATCCCATGAGATAAATGTGTATCCATGTATGCAGGCCTAGTCACAAAGCCGTCCTCCGTGAGTTGGAGAAGATGCTCTTTGTAGAAGGCCAAATTCGTGCTCCACTCCTGTGTCGGCTGTATCCATGTGCTCCTGGAGAGAGAGAGAGAGAGAGAGAGACAGAGAGAGAGAGAGAGATGAAATGAAATGTTATATTAAACATCTTCAAAAGGCCAAAATGCCTTATGAGACCAAACTGATACAATCCTTGTGGATTTAATCCAATGTCTGGGAACAAAAATAAAATGAGGTAAAGTGAAAGACTAAAACTAAAAGACTCATATCATCAGCCTGAAAATCATCATCATCATCCATGCCCGAGGATGCCCGGCATTGGGCGTTGTCCGAGAAAGTATTGCATCGGTCGCTGAAGAGCTTCATCAATGTCCGTGTCACAAACTGATGACGTGGCAGCAGACAGTACAAATTTCCGGAATTTGCGTTGGCATGCTAATGTGGCAGACAGTACGGATTTCCGTGTTTTACACTGACAGTTGCTGACGTGGCAAGCTCTATGGATTTTCGCAAATTACGCTAACTTCTTTTTGGGCAGTTTTTGGACAAGATGCTTTTGAGTTTATTGCTTTTGGGATAAACAACTTTTGGGGCTCTGCTTTTGGGGCATCCCTTGTAAGAATAAAAGAGCTCTAAGGGTCTCACTTCTCAGAGCATCTGGATGTAGAGTCTAAGAGCACAAGGCCCTTTGGGAGTTGTACTTTGCTCAAAGATTAATATAAAAGAAAAACCGAAAGGGGCACCAGTCTTTGAGGCCAATCTCTCTGGGCACGGAACTACGCCGGGCCGTGTCGTCTCGAATTGAACTGTGATTTAAAGTTGTGAATTAGTTTCAATGATTCTCTTGTGTGTCGTGTCGGATTCTCTGCTTGGGCTGCTCAAGCTTGTGACAGTGGTATCAGAGCATCAGGCATGTGCTTTTCTCAAAGCATATCAGTCCTATTAAAGAGCAGAAAGGGCACTTGAGCACAACTTTTGGAATTTGATATTGAAGAATCTTCATGTCCCGACCCCGGACTTACTAGGCACTCCGACCCTTACTTCATCGCGCATCAGGCACGCTCCCGTTTTCATCGCTCTGTCTTTTAGGGCATAAATCCATAAAGAATCCCAGATTACACATGGGTTCTCGTGGAGAATCTGACAAAAATAACACCTCCTAGCTGAAATCAAACGTGGGAACTGAAGAAAAGAATGAAGATTTGGGCAAATTTTTCGGCAGATTAATTTGCCAGAGCAAAGTACATGCGTCAACTGCAGGTTGACACGTGTGAAAAGATTGATGAAGTACTCTACAGACCCGAGATTTGCGAAACACTTGAAGAATTACCCGATTGATGAGATTCACTTGAGATGGCGTGAGGCCATTGAGTCTCCTCTCAGGACGATGAAAGCTGAAAGGACAGACGAGTGCAAAAAAGCGGACGCTTTACTCACAGGAAGAGATGGAACAAAACTATTGACCAGAAGATGAACCAAATACTGGAAATGACACAGAAAGAGATACTGATGTATTGACAATCTGGTTGTTTGTGACAGATAACCGGAAATAGGAGCGAGGAGCTCGCATCCGTATGGATTGGGAAGCATGGAGCTGGACATCCATTCTTTTGCAACAAGGTGAGCCATCTCCTTATCTGCTTTGCAGGTGAAATCAAGGATGAGATGGTGAGATCGAGAGCAACGACAGCTCAGGAATGAATTGGATATCCTTTCGATTCGAGATAAGAATGATGAATTTGAATGAATGAATGATGACGCATGTTGAATGATTCTAGTGCATCAAGATTCCCATATGAATGAGATGATTGGATATTGTGGTGAGCGCATCAAGAGTTCCTGCGGGATGAGATGGCTACACAGGAATCTAGGAGCATCAAGACTTCTTGACGGATGAGATGACTAGATGATTGAAACACTGTGTTCAATATGAACTAAGTGTGTGAATCAAGAACTTTGAAATATGAATTTTCGAAGATGATTCTGATTTATGTATGCGATTAATGTTGTCTGGAAGAACTTGCTAGTTGTGTGCAAATAACAAGTGAAATCGATGATGATGAGTGCAATGAAGAGCAATGACCGCTCCAGAATGAATTCGATAGGTATCATGAATTTTGAATGAAACTAATATGGAAGAACCTTCTATTTGTTAACAGACAATAGGATTGAGAATGAGATGATGATGATGATTTTGGAGCAGTGACAGCTCCCGAATGAACCTGATAACAAATCATGGATCACGACTGATTCCAATCAAATGAATGATCAAACCACTATGTTCAGTATGAACTTGGTGATGGATTGTGATCCCCGGAAAAGATTTCTCACACACGACAATGCTTGAGGCGAATGATTACTCGCACACGACAGTGCTTGAGTCGAAAATCTCTATAGACATGACCGCATTATGGGATTACTTAACTCAAAATCAGTGAGGTCCGGAATGGATCTACTTGTGGGTACTAAATACGTTGCTGGCAGTCATGGTCTGGGATTTGGAATGAATGTTTCTGTGGTTGATTTGTCATGTGATGTCATGTAATGTCATGTGCAATGATGTGATTGTCATCTTTGTACAAGTGCTAGATGTATCGTGACTAGTGCGTCGGTACTTAGAGTCAATGTCTACTGAATGAGTTTATGGCCATTGGCCTCTTATCTGCTTTGCAGCCGTAATCGAGGGCAATAACAATTCTTTCAAGAAGGGGGTATGTCACAAACTGATGACGTGGAAAAAGACAGTACAGATTTCCAAAATTTGCGCTGGCATGTTGACGTGGCAGACAGTATAGATTTTTGTGTTTTGCGCTAACAATTGCTGACATGGCAGGCTGTACGGATTTCCGCAAATTACGCTGACTGCTTTTTGGGCAACTTTTGAACAAGATGCTTTTGAGTTTATTGCTTTTGGGATAAACAGCTTTTCGGGCTCTGCTTTTGGGGCATCCCTTGTAAGAATAAAAGAGCCGTAAGGGCCTCACTTCTCAGAACATCTGGACGTAGAGTCTGAGAGCAGAGGACCCTTCGGGAGTTGTACTTTGCTCAAAGATTAATATAAAAGAAAAACCGAAAGAGGCGCCTGTCTTTGGGGCCAATCTCTTCGGGCATGGAACTATGTCGGGCCGTGTCGTCTCCAATTGAACTGTGATTTAAAGTTGTGAATTATTTCAGTGATTCTCTCGTGTGTCATGCCAGAACCTAGACTTGGGATGCCCTAGTTTGTTACAGTCTGCCTAGAATAGTCCTGATTCTCTAGCGGAGCCTCCGTCGATGTCGTGGTCGCCCCCATAGAGGTGGGCGTCTAGCTCTCTCGAGCTCAGTGGCTCTGTCCACTAATAAACCTCTGGTAGAAGTGGGCTCTAAAGTCTATTGTGAAGCACGCTCATCCGGCAGCTAAGTCCTTGCTCTAAAGAAGTCGGTGATCTCCCCCTGTGAATAAATCCCACTACCTGGTCTCCTCAAGGGACTTTCCCAGTGTCTGGGCAGCTCTAGCAAAAACAAACTGAGGCATCTTTGATCCTGATATCTCATGACTCTAGCCAACCGTCCAAAGCCCTCTTTGAATAGACAATGAAAGCGGCCTCGTATCTCGTAGTATACCAGACAATGACAAATGTGATTTAACTCTGTCTCTAGCTCTATATGCCATAACAGGCATATCCTAGCTTCTGCTGGTATTCTCCTAAATCTCTTAGTCTCAATCTCTAGCTGATGCGATGATGTGCGCATCTGACCAATAGCACATTGTATCCCATAGGAAAAATGAGTGTCCATATAGGCCGGTCTAATCACATATCCATCCTTTTTAGTGTCACGTGCGCACTTCACTTGCGCTACGTGGACATGCTTCTACTACAGTCCAACATGAGTCATTAGCTTCGGACTGAGTCTGGCACCTTTGTGAGCCTCTAGCAGGACGTGCATGTCCAGGCTGGTCACAATTGCATACCCTCTCTTGCACAGTCACTCATTTCAGCATGTAGGTGATTTGACACGTCGTGTGGACCACCCCTAACTTGGCATTAGTAATAAGTCATTTTCAGCCAATTAATTCACTTGGTCGTGGGGCTGGCCTTTAGTCTGCTCAACCCAGCCTTTGGTGAGTATATAGGCAGCAAGGGGGCAGTGTTTGTAGAGCAGGAAGCTGGAGGAGGAAAAGTACCTGCAGTTCTCAACCTCATTGGCGTTTTCAGCCAGATCGCCAACCACTTCCTCCGAGTTCCATCAGCGTTTTTGGGCAGCAGCAAGATCTAGCATTTTCAGCTTTTACCATCAGCATTTTCAGCTCATGATCGCCATTGGAATGAATTGAGCCAGTTTGCTTCTGTCAATAACAGTCCAGATACCATCGTGACCACTCTGTGTTCTCGGGAGATCAAAACTGAAATCCATTGCAATACTTTCCCAGGGGCGGGTGGGTATGGGTAAAGGCTGTAACAATCCCTGTGCCTTATGCCTGTCAAACTTGACCTTATGGCATACTAAGCAACTGCACACAAACTCTTCCACATCCTTTTTGAGTCTCGGCCAAGAGAAGTATCTCTCTACCCCTTTCATGGTGGTAGCAATGCCGCGGTGACCCGTAAAAGGTGGACAGTGGCATTAAGTCATAACCTTTTCCCTCAACGGCTGTGTAACGCACAACATGGTTTTTCTCATCAAGTAGCCTTCCCGAATGGAGTATCCTGCTACTATCTCCCCATCCCATATCCATGTGAAAACGTCTGCAAAATCTGTATCTGTGGCATACTGGTCGACCATATCCTCGAAGCTCCTATAATGTATCGCAGAAATAGCCAGAACCAACGGTTCTCGAGACAAAGCATCTGCCACCACATTCTTTTGTCCCTGCACATGGACAATCTGGAAGTGAAACTGTGACAAGATGTTCGCCCACCGCATGTGCTTTTTCGAAAGCTGCTTCTATGACAAGAAGTAGCGCAAACTTTGATGGTCTGTAAATACAGTAAAATCCGCTCCGAGTAGGTAATGCCGCCACTGAGTAAGGGCATGGATAATCGCCAAAAGCTCTTTCTCATAAATCTGCGGTCATCTCCAGCCTTGAGAACAATCGACTCTCGTTAGCAATGACATGGCCTTCTTGCATTAAGACCGCACCTAGACTACGACCACAAGCATCACAATATATACCTAGATGAATCCAGGATATACCCAGATTCACCCTTGAAGGAAAGTGCAAGGTATAGCCTCATGGTAGTCACCCACAAGACAATATAACCATCAACTCCATCATGCATAGTATTGACTAAATACCACGACATCCCCACTAACGTCGTCAGTGCCCAATAGTGGGTGTAGAACTAGGTACAAACATATGCTCCCAAACACAACACACAACACACGCACACACACATGAGCATACATCAACACAAAGTTCAACGTGCTGAGTTTCTGTCATGACTCCGGAGATCAAGGGCAGACTCAGCCATAATGAAGCCTAGCACTAAGAGAAGCGTTAAATTGGAAAAATTAGCACAAAAGAAAAGGTAGTTGATAGGGCATACGCACCACAAAAGATAGAAAGAATTAGCACAATATCAACTGGTCGTAACTCGGACGAAAACTTCACAATGTGAGGTATGCATATCCGCTATACGACTAAAAAATATACCTAGATGAATCCAGGATATACCCAGATTCACCCTTGAAGGAAAGTGCAAGGTATAGCCTCATGGTAGTCACCCACGAGACAATATAACCATCAGCTCCATCATGCATAGTATTGACTAAATACCACGACATCCCCACTAACGTCGTCAGTGCCCAATAGTGGGTGTAGACCTAGGTACAAACATATGCTCCCAAACACAACACACAACACACGCACACACACATGAGCATACATCAACACAAAGTTCAACGTGCTGAGTTTCTGTCATGACTCCGGAGATCAAGGGCAGACTCAGCCATAATGAAGCCTAGCACTAAGAGAAGCGTTAAATTGGAAAAATTAGCACAAAAGAAAAGGTAGTTGATAGGGCATACGCACCACAAAAGATAGAAAGAATTAGCACAATATCAACTAGTCGTAACTCGGACGAAAACTTCACAATGTGAGGTCTGCATATCCGCTATACGACTAAAAAATATACCTAGATGAATCCAGGATATACCCAGATTCACCCTTGAAGGAAAGTGCAAGGTATAGCCTCATGGTAGTCACCCACGAGACAATATAACCATCAGCTCCATCATGCATAGTATTGACTAAATACCACGACATCCCCACTAACGTCGTCAGTGCCCAATAGTGGGTGTAGAACTAGGTACAAACATATGCTCCCAAACACAACACACAACACACGCACACACACATGAGCATACATCGACACAAAGTTCAACGTGCTGAGTTTCTGTCATGACTCCGGAGATCAAGGGCAGACTCAGCCATAATGAAGCCTAGCATCACAATATACTTCAAATGACTTCCGCAAGTCCGGCAAAGTCAACACTGGTCCTGTAGTCAATTTCTCTTTCAATATCTGAAAGGAAGTCACCTCTGTGGATCCCCATCGAGAAAGGGACTCCTTTCTGTGTCAAGATATGCAGAGGGGAAGCAACCTCTGCAAACTTTTGAATGAACCGCCTATACTACGAACACAATTCCAAGAAGCTTCTAACTTCATGGACATTCTTCAAATTGGGCCAATCACGTATAGTCTCTATCTTGGCCGGATCCATTTGCACTCCTGCTGCTGCTGAGACAATGTGTCCCAAAAAGTGTATCTCTGGTAGGAAAAATTTGCTTTGCTCTGCATTAATCACTAACTTGTGATCTCGTAATGACTGAAAGACCTCAAGCAGATGATCTCTGTGTTCTGCCTCATTCTCGGAGAAAACAATGATGTCGTCAAAGAAAGTGCCAACAAATAGCCTATACTCTCGAAAAATCATGTCCATCATCCGGTTAAATGTCGCAGGACCATTGGTTAAGCCAAAAGGCATCACCAAAAACTCAAATAACCCAAAAGTCGTCCGAAAAGCTGTCTTGTAGACGTCTCCAGGCGCGATCCTGATCTGATGATATCCACTCTTCATATCAATCCTGCTAAAGCACAAGGATCCCTGTAACGTGTCGAGTATATCATCGATCCTAGGAATCGGAAATCTGTTCTTGATGGTGATTTTGTTGAGAGCTCTATAATCGATGCACATTCTCCAAGATCCGTCTTTCTTCAAAACCAACAACACTGGAGAGCAATACGGTGAAGTACTAGGCTGGACAAGACCCTTTTCCAAGAGGTCTTTCACTTGGTTCATAATCTCTTCATTCTGTGCTCGGCTCACACGGTAAGGTGGCCGGTTCGGTGGTGTGCTTCCAGGTATCAGATCAATGGTATGGTCTTCAGGACGAGCAGGTAGTAACTCGCTTGGTAGGCCCTGTGAGAAGCAATCGGCCTGAGAGTGGAGAAAATCTTGGCGTTCTTTATCAAGTTTAGATCCTTATCGCTCAATTCTTTCATAAAGATCGAGTAAACAAACAGACTAGATTTCATTAATTTAGAAATGGCCGAAGCCGATACAATAGGGACAGACTCGCCCTTCAGTTTAATATCAAGTACAATGGTTCTGCCCTTCTCTGTAGTCAATATCGCTTCCTCGCCCGATAATCGACCACGGCGTTGTTCCTGTGGTACCAGGGAATCCCTAAGAGAACATCACAACCCTCCAAAAGGCATTATGAAAAAGTCCTCATGCCCCAAATACCCCTGACAATGCAACCGAAGTTTGCCAATGACAAGTGTAATGACTACCTCCCTGCCGGCTAGAACTACCTCCGCAAGTGGTCCCATCCGATCGGGAGTGATCTCGAGCCGCGCCGCCAATTCCGGTGAAATGAAGTTGGCCTTGGCTCCTCCATCAAAGAAGATCAGGGCCTCTTGATCTTTCACTTTGCCCCAAGCTCGGCAAGGTTTTGTACTCTCGCCCATGGTGTTGGGATTGATACCCACACAATCTGGACCTAGTTTTGTTTTCATCTTGCCTTTTCTGCCACGTTCCTCAGCTGCTCTCGAACTCTCAGGTTTGTCGTCATGCCTATCATTATGTTCTTTCTATGCGTTTTTAGGGCACTTCGCGGAGATATATCCATGTTCCCCACATCCAAAACACTTCCCCTCCCTGATGAAGCGAGCTCGCTCCTGAGGAGTAAGCTTGGGTCGTGCATCCTTCTTCTCGGGGTTGCTCTTTCTCTTTCTACTTACATTCCCAGAAGTCTTTTCGGCTCGTCGTGTCAAGTCTTTTCGGCTCGTCGTGTCATGGCCTCATCTGTGGGGTAGGTCAGACTGCCGGAGTGAATGGCAAAGCCCCGCTTCGCATGACTCATCAACTCCTGAATAGAAGCTGACTTCTGTTCCAAGCAGTGATCTCGAATCTCTATAGGTAGACCCAAGGTGAACCGCTCAATTTGTTCTCTGAACGAGATCTTCTTGAATGAAGAGGTGGGTAGAAAAGAGCTCCAGAATCTCTCACAGTAAGCATTTATTGTATCTCTCTTGGTCATCCGAAGATGGTTCCAAGCAGCTCGTATACCGCGTTCATATTCTTACGTCAACCAAGAAGAAATAAAAAGCTTCCTAAATTTCAGCCATTTAACTAGCGCAGTCTTGTTTAAAAGAAGCGTGGACCAGCAAGTGCGAGCATTCCCCTTAAAGTAAGAGGCAGCTATCTTGGAGTGGTCTGAGTAGCGTCCTCCCGCGAAAGCGATGTCAAACTGCTGTATAAAAGACAAAGCCTTCGAAGCATCTTGGTATCCTGAAAAAGTGTCAAATTTGATCGACTGTCCACTTTCCTTTAACTCTCGGACTTTCTTGCTTTTATCTTTCAGAAAGTCATACTGGTTGGCTTTATCAAAATTCTTCTTGTTCGCATAAAAGTTTCCGTCATCGGAGTTTGAACTGTCTGTAGACGAGTCCTCTGTAGAACTGTGAGTCACTGGGCGAGATTTAGACTTCTTTGCCTTTTTCTTGCCCTTTCCAAAAGCGTTGTTTCTTGCTTCGCTTTTTGCCTTTTCTGTCTTCTTCGCTCGAATTTGAAGCACTAGAAGAACTGTCAGAAGAAGAAGAAGAAGAAGAAGAATTGGGTACTCCTTCAAATCGAACACGCTTCTTCTGTTTCTTTGCTTTGTCAAATGTCGACTGACGACCCAAATAACCCGGGAAGTCAGTGCCTTTCTTCTGCTTTTTGCCATGCTTTTTGGCTTTCTTTTGCGCGTCGAAAAGCTGAGCAATCCGTGCATCAACCACCTCTTCTAGTTCCTTCTCTGAATATTGCTTGTGATCAGAAGGTTTCTTGAGAGCGGGTTTCAGGGGCGGTGTAGTGGTTTTTTGCCACTACGCATGCACTTCCTGAAAAGAAGTCTCGCTCATATATTTTGCCAACTTCGGGTCCTTCCCAAAACTGAGCATCATCTTTGTTGCATCGCCGATCAATTGACAACGCTTCATCTCTCGCTGCTCCGCCTGAGTAGGCCGAGGCGGGCCATACTCTGCCGGAATCTTCATTGTGATCCTTGCCCGCATCTCCAGATGCAAAGCAGCCATAGGTGCCGCGGAAAAAAAAAATTGGGGATCGGATTTCCCGTAGGAGAGAAATCGGCCGTGCTCTGATACCATTGTAACATACTTGGGACACTCCAAGTCAAGAATCAAACACGACAACACCAAATAACCACTTCAAAACAATTCACAGATCACAATAGATTTGCACTGGCCCGGCGGAGTTCCGCGCCTAGAGATATTGGCCCCAAAGACTAGCGCCCGTTTCGGTATTTCTTTATGTATTAATCAATGTCAAAGTACAAGAGAGCGGTTAGGGTTTCACTCTCAGACTCTGCGTCCACATGCTCTGCAGAGTGAGCCCAAACCGCTAATTTAAAGTTTACAAGGGATGCCAAAAGGAGAGCCCCAAAAGCTTCAATTCCAAAAGCAAACTCTCTTTTTTTCTCTCACAAACTCACTTGAATTTTTACAAATAAAGCAAGGGAATTTCTCTCTCTCTCTCTCATGCTCAATTGCGTAGACAAATCTTGACGCAAAAGCTGAAATCAGCGCCGTAAAATCCACTTTTTCCGTACGGTGCCACGTCAGCATGCCAGCGCATTTTCCGGAAATCTGCCCCTCTACTGCTAGGGTTAGGGTTAGGGTTTTGGACAGGTTCTAGGTTAGGGTTAGGGTTAGAATTTCTGGCAGATTTTAGGGTTTGCAGGTTTTAGGGTTAGTGTTTGCAGAATTAGGTTTTTCCATAGCAGTCAGGGTTAGGGTTTCCCACATGCTCTCGGGCAAACCCGTCATCACTTTGTGACACCTTTGGACAAGCACAAGGCAAGGCTCGTTGCCAAGGGCTTCCCTCAAAGACAGGGTGTGGACTATGACAAGACCTTTGCACCGACTATGAGGATAGCGACCATTCACATAGTTTTTTGCCCTTGCTGCCTTTTTTGGGTGGCCGGTGTTTCAGATGGATGTTGTTTCGACTTTTCTCAATGGTGACTTAGAGGAGGAGGTGTATGTGGAGCAACCTCCACGGTTCAAGGATCAAGCTTTTGGAGACATGGTTCATAGGTTGCTAAAGGCTCTCTATGGCCTTGAGCAAGCCCCTCAAGCGTGGTACTAGAAAATAAAATCTTTCTTTCTATGCCACTCCTTTCAACAATCTTCTACAGAACCAGATTTATAATTTATTGTGAGGGAGGATTGGTGACACTTGTTATCCTCTATGTGGACGATCTTGTGATTACACGTAGCCATGTTGAGCACATCCGCAATACTATGGAGACCTTGGCTAAGGAATTTGAGATGACAGATCGCCGCTGTATCAAGCTGAGTCAAGTCGCGGCGGATGAGCCTGGTAACCTCACATATTGTAAGAGTCAGAGAGGGTGCATCCAATGTGTACTGGAAAGGGGGCAATCTGTCCATGCTGAGCCCATGTCCATAAAACCATGATGTCATCTCCCTATACCAGCATGTTGTATCTCTCTGCATAGCTAACTGTCGAGAGGACTCAAGTGCTAGGCAGGCATATCTATCTCTGGGGAGGTCCCATAAGCAGTGTATAAAGGAGACTGATCCGGTGAGCGCATCAACCACTAGTGGGGGGGCAGCTAGCTCTGCTCGAATAATGTCATGTGGTACTGAAGCCTTGGCTCTAATAAGCCGCGAGATCATAGAGACCAGGGGCTTCTCCATGTCTCTCCATCCATCAATGTGACCCGATCTCCCATGATGGTCCAAAGAGGGCCCCCATATCTGAGCTCAAGAGCATTATGGAAGCCACCACGGTGTCAAAAAGCCAGAGCTTCGTCTGAGGCTCCTGAAACTGGATCTGTGAACACATCCTCTCCAATCCCCCCAATGCTACATAGGCTCTGGTCAATCTTGTCTCTACTGCTCTCCTCAATGAAAGTGTTGGTCCACTAAAGACCGTCCCAAGGTAGGTGTAAGCGTCTATATACTCCACTTTCTCATGGCCATAGGTGAATGTGGGTGCTGCTCTCCTGATCCAGGTGTTTAACACCATAACCTTGGTTTTACCGAGGTTGACAGACAAACCATTGTCATGGGCAAACCTATGCAATGCGTCCAAGTGACACTGCATCCCCTATGGAGAGTCGGAGATCAACACAATATCATCAGCAAATAACAACAGTAGATCCATGTCCCTGCCAAATGTGCCCCTCTATCACCATCTCTCTCAATATAGTCAGAAATCCCATTCACATGCATACCAAATAGAGTAGGAGAGAGCGGGCAGCCCTGCTTCAGCCTGATAGTAGAGTGAACCAATGTAGATAGCCTCTTTGGAGCGCGTACATGCCCCACTACTGACGCGAGAGAGAGAAATGAAATGTAATATTAACGTCTTCAAAAGGCCAAAGTGACCTATGAGACCAAAAGGTTACATGTCGTGAATCTAATAGCAGGTCTGGGTACAAAAAGTACAAAGAACTGAAAAGAAAATAGTGGGTAGGGGTGGGGTGAAAGCTGACACAAAGGGAATAGGAAATACAAAGGGTAAGCTGATACAATGGAGCTCTCTGAGAGTCGAGAGGAGAGAGAGAGAGAGAGAGAGAGAGAGAGAGAGAGAGAGAGAATCAAACTTACGTTTCTCTGTCAAAAGCAAATCTGAAAAATCCACTTTGACAACATCCTTACATCTCATCGAATTAGCGGAAAGCACCTGAAGTCCAGTAGAGGGAATGAGTAAGCATATTAGTGACAGCCATATCACTTACACCAAAAAGACAGACACTACCTTCTCAATCTCTGCAACATTATTTCGCAGTTGCAATTCCTTTTTATCCTGATCAAGCTGTTCCCTCCATTGTCGAAGAGCCTCATTATCCTGTAGACAAGTTGAGATGTGGCCTTATAGATATCCAAATCTATCAACATGATCTTGCTTCACCATCAGCTTGAGAATTGAAGCCAAGCTATCATGGGAAGTTCATGCTTACAAAAAAAACACATATGATCTACTGTTGCCTGGGTTTTAAAGCTCTAAAATGGTGCTAAACTCAAACAGTGTGCTGAGAATTAAGTTTCTGACAATCCGAACATAAAACCATCGTGCCCTTTGGGTTTGAGACAACCTTTTAGTAAAAGAACACTTTGCTAAAAAAGCCCACAGAAACCCATCAGTAGTTTAATTATGAGCACTGGACCACTGAGATCTGGAGATAGAATGCAGCTCCTAAGCATGCAGATTAACCATACAGCAAACCAGGACAGAAAGTGGCAGTGTGCTTACTACCTGCGGAGGGAGGATTGGTACAACATTTTTAAAAATATCAAACAGCTCTTCAATCTCTCTAACATCGGCTGTTCCTTTGAGGTGTGCACAAGCCTTCTGTAAGTGGCAAGAACATGGCAAACTCTCATTAGTATACAGAACGATGAGTGTATTTGCTGATCAAAATTTATGGATTTCCACATCATGGAAGGACACAAGAACGAACAAAATCGGTGTTAGATATGAAACATGCAGCAGACAGAGATACCCAGAAAGCTTTGATTCCTGCATGAATCGTTGATTACACGGTTTGAAGACAAGGAAGAGTATTTTGAGACAATATGAATGTATGATTCTAAGAATGTACAAAATGAATTATGGCACAATATGGCAACTGGCAGGCATCCATCATACTATGAGATGGATGCACTACAGTAGCTCCCCAAATGGCTTTAGGTGAACACTTGCATCCAAAGAAGTGGCAAATGGCATCCAAGGGCTTTGGGTGAATAATAGCACTGAAAGACGCTAGCATGCATCCATGGATTCGCACTGCCACCACAGGACACCAATGCAAGATCCCTACTGACCATACACTGTTCATGTCTTAATGTCTGTGTAATTTTCTTTTCCCTTCATAAGTTTCTCTTTTACTTCTTTTTTCTGACACACCAGAGGGCCCACAGGGGGAGGTGCTTATCCCTTCCAAATATTAGCCATGTTACATGGTCGGGCAAGGGCCGCGTACCATCGGGCAAGAGCCACGCGCAGGCATCACCATGGCCACCTAATTGATGCACCACGTTCTGGGAACGATGGAGAGAACTCGTAGCAACCAGCTAGGAACCTCCTCCTTGGGTGACCCACCCCAGGAGGAGTATCCAAGGGCAACAGCCCTAGCAATGTGAACACCAGGTGAGCACAAGGTGTCCGGTGTCCCTCTAGAGTGTGACCCAACAGGGGATTTGAACCCACAACCCGTAGGTTGAGATGCTAAAGCCTTACCGTTAGACCAACTCTTTGGGGACAAGTTTCTCTTTTACTTTATGACCTACTGTAAAGTGCCCGCAGCAAAACGCTACACACACTATGCGCAAAAACCAATAATGATCCTTGCCCAGAGAAATTGCTTGTAACATTGATGAACTGGATCAAGGAACAAAACTGCAGACTGATAAATTCAACTAGAGACGTTATTAATTATGCTTGCTGACAGATGTATGACCAGACTGGTAACAACTTCATACTGACCATTGAAAAACTGCACAGAAAGAAGGAGAAATACCCGAAACTGTACTCGCATGGATGACAAGAAAGATCTCTGCAATTCACCAAAGCAAGCAAAACAAAATAACCCGTTAAAAAAAGCATAGTGTATTGTTATTTATAGCAAAATGCATAAGCTGTAAGGTACCACTCCATGCAAGTCTTCACGTTCATTGTTTACACCTGTTACTTTCATCCTGCGGCCCGTTATAAAAAGAACCGGCCCTTTCGAGCTATCTAGATGATCCGCAAGTGTATGAAGGAAAAAATTCCTCTCTTCTTTAGATACTGCCTTGGCCATCCACTTTTCCAGATCAGGGAAGTAAACAATAGTTCCTCCTGGGGACGGCCCTAACTGCGGTTGAAGAGCCATTAAGCAAGAGCAGAAGAGAACCTAAACCTTCAATCCTGTAGCAAACTAGCTCAAAAGGGTTGCATCTATACATTACCCCAGCAAATGCTTCTATGGGCGCCATCCAAGGTACTTCCTCTGGGCATTTGGCATCCACTTTTTCCAACTGTTTTACTGAAATTCATTCTTTCAGAACCGTTAAAAAACAATACGAAGACAAGAACAAATCTTAGTGGTTGTAGGACTTGATCAGTATACCATTACAAACGAAAACAAAACTTCTATTCTCCTTTGAGCTTCCACCAGCTTTTCTGCTGCTAGCCCTCTCAAACTTAACTCCAATTTCCCCAGGCAATTCCTTCGTTACTGACATTACTAGGCCCTGTTGGCCAACCCTTGGACTTGCTCTAAGCAGAATAACAAAAATTTATATGTCACAACATGTATTTGAAACAGCAATTTTCTGTTAATATGCTTGGTGAAACTTGCAAACAGTATTCTAAATTGGATACACTGCTTGAGCACCAACTTGCACATGAAAATAGAGGTAGCATTAGCGAATTTAGTACAACTCGTGCAAAATTGAAACTCAAAAATCAGGAAAAAACATTAAGCCATTATAGGGGAAAACGGTTAACATTTATTGGAGGTGTAGGCAGCCACTTAGATGTCAATATATATTTCTTCACAAAACAATGTTTAAGACTTATTGGAGGTGTAAGCAGCCACTAAAATGTCAATATATATTTTTTCACAAAACATAAGATCGGCAGCTCCCAAGGATCCCAATTTTTGAGGTTGAATAGAGAAAAGGGTCTACACAAGTCTCTGTACATTGGGTAATATCTCATCCACAGACAGCTCTTTAGTGATGATGCCAATTGACATAGAGCTATCCTAAAGTTAAACAAGAAATGTAATGCTCTTTTTAGATATCATTTGGTATATTGAGCAAAAATAAACTTAAAATGGTCTTTATGTTTAAGCTCAAGAGTTCATTTTACAAATCAAATCTTCTTGATTTTGCTGTGCCTTCAGATACAACAATCTCCAGCATAAAGAACAACACCATATCCGTGGGACCATAGCATGCCCAACAAAGCATTATATCCAGCTAGCTCCATAACAAGAAACTCCATCGGATCCTCATATCTTTGGTGTGTACTCAAAAACAATTTACAAAAAATGAATGCAATTTTTCGAAATCAGCCTGATTTACAACCCTTGAAAAAGGCCCTTTGATTATGTTGTTTTTACTAGCAACCATTTGTGTGTCCTGCAAATTATTATGGACAAAAACCACTGCATTTCATGACTAATGAACCTTACAGTGGCTCATGTTCATGTAAACCTTAGTCCTAACTTCACGGAGGACCATGACAATCTACAAGACTGGTAAAAAGAGAACTTTTCTCATCATACAACCAACAAGAAATTATCTACAACAATAGGGTAAGGCTATGAGATAATCTTAATCAGCAAGAGCAGACACATAGGCTAGCTTAAGAACAGATAATAACGCAAATTACCAACATCAAAACCAAAAGTACCACCTCTTCTTGGCCCCCTTTGAAGCCTTGCTGTCAATAAATCTCACATGATCCCCTGTAATAGACAGACAAGAAAACACGTCGTTGTTAAGTCTTCCAGCTGAACTTAAAGACCAACATATAGGTTGGAAGAAGCACGAAATGCAAATGAAAGAACATGTATATTTGATGTCGATGAGCTTCATGACAGTGCAGCAATGTAAAGAAGAGCTAATGTGACAGCAATGCCTAATAGAAGGAATACCATGAAGCTATTGACTCATAACAACCAAGAAACGACTCATCACAACCCAGTCTATATCCTTGACGATCCAGTATCTCAAAAAATCTTCAAGTATAGAGCAGCCCACCAATTTGGATAGCATCTGATTGTGACTCCTCTTCTTCGGTATCATCATCATCCGACTTAGTCACGTGCACTGCTGCTGCTGCTGCTACTTTTGGAGCTTTAGGCTTCTCCCGTTGTTTCTACCCAAAAAAAAAAATCCAACAAATTCCCATGACAAGCAGTAAAATAGCAGTTATTATTCAAGCTATGTAGAGAATCATACCACCATAAGACCCAAAGTTTGAAATAAAGATGGTCCAGCTGATACAGCCTTTTTACTGGATGACTCTTCGTCATCGTTGCCATCTTCATCATCGGTGGTGTTGATCGTCCAAATTTCACCTCCTTCTGGTGGAATTATGCCAGTATCTCCTCCCAAGTCTGTGCTTGTATCATGAGTATCTGGCTTACATTGCTGTACAACCATGACTGAATGTCACATTTTGTCATACGTTCACTATAAACAATAAATTACACGGAGGGTTTGAAATTTGACAGCACCAAATTACCTTAGCAGCTAAGACATCACTATCAAGGATCAATAACGATGCTTTCAGGTTCTTAGCAAGAGCCCTGACCAGCTTCTCTTGATAGATCTCCGTGCCTACAAAGGTCCAAGCACCACTGTAAGACCATAGCAGTCAAAGGGTGCCACTCCAGGATTGCACAATGACACACATATCAGTGAAACGAGGTGCGCAACATACTTTTGTGTGTGTGTGCACGCACACGAGCGCACGTGCGTGTGTGTGTGTTGCCTGTGTGTTGCCTCTGGGTTGTGGTTTTTCTTATGGGGCTTATACTGCTACAAAAGAAAAGCTTTCATTCCTCTGTGGCCTAAGTTAGTCCAAAGATTTTTATTCTTTTTTAACTGTGCGCGTGCGCGCCTGTGTTTGTGTGTTGCCTCTGGGTTGTAGTTCGTCTTATGGGGCTTATACTGCTACAAAAGAAAAGCTTTCATCCTCTGTGGCCTAATGACGTCAGACCTCATTTCATCGGCTGTACAATGGATGCACTCGAGTCTTGAGAGGTCAGAACTTATTTGAAAGGTGTGTTGATGCTACTATAAAAACTCTTCTCACACAGCCTATCAATTCCCGCAAGGAAAGCTTTAGACTATTTCCAAATTGTCCAAAGAGTAAAGCCCAACATGCCAAAACAGAGTAACAAGTCCACGGCAGCAGACTAATACAAACCTGGTGGCCCAGTGAGAAGGACAAGGCGGCTTGAAGTTCGCAGTGAATTTCCAAATTTTGTTTGTTTATGATGCCATAGCTGAGCTGCTGCAGACTCGATAAGCAGGTCCTTTGTATGCTCACTAGAAAACCAAAAACACAGCTTTTGGTCATTGCAACCTTCAGCTATTTATCTTAACAAGAACCCAAACAGTACCAAACATTCAAATTAAAGCTGGAAAGCAGGCTATGTTGCTAAAGAAAAAAAAAACCTTAAAAAAAAACAAAAGACATAAAATGGAGCATACTATCAATGAGGACAAACAACATCAAGACTTGACACATAAAAGAAAACACAACCAAAACCTCACCTACTTAACAAAACAGAAAAGCATAGTTTTAACATGTTGGGACACTTTTCTCAACTGAACCTTGTAGAAAAAAGGCCGATGTCCAAAATCGGCAATGATTGATGTCTGATCTACACTACTGTCAAATTGGCACTGGAAGATGCACCTGATGTAACAGGCTTGGACACTCCAAGCGAGAAATCAATAGCAACACACAAACAAAAACTTCAAAAACACTGAAGTTTGATTTCTTGCTTGGACACTCCAAGCGAGAAATCAATAGCAACACAGAAACAGAAACTTCAAAATCACTAAAGTTTAATAGAGAGAGAGAGTCAACATGGCACAGCTGAGTTCCGCGCCCAGAAGCATTGGCCCCAAAGACTGGCGCCCCTTTCGGTATTTCTTTATTTATTGATCTTAACAAGGTACAACTCCTGAGGGTCCTCTACTCTCAAGACTCTACGTCTAGATGCTCTGCAGAGTGAGGCCCCAAGGGCTCTTTTATTCTTACAAGGGATGCCCCAAAAGCAAAGCCCCAAAAACAAAACATGAAAAGCTTCCAAGTCTCAAAAGCATCTGGTCCCAAAAGCTGCACCGCAACCCAGTGGAAATTCCGCTGCAAATCGTGGGCGTCCCTACAGCCTGTACCTCAACAATCAGCGCAAACTGCGGATGTCTATACAGCCAGCCATCTCAGCAATCTTCATGCGAACTTTTATTTTAAATTGTCGTGTGTCCCAAGGGCCCCGTCAGAAGGTACCCCATAAGTTGGAAACAACTTATAACTTTTAGTTTGTCAGTTCCCCGTGTCCGGGTGGTCATGCCACATCATCACTTTGTGACATACCCCCCTCTTGAAAGAAATGTAATCGTCCTCAATTACGCCTACAAAATCAAACATAAGCCAGAAGCCAGTTCAGTAGATATGCACTGTCACAAAGTGATGACGTGGCGGACAGCAGAAACCCTAAAATTCCTGCAAACCCTAATTTCTGCCACAAACCCTAATTTCCGGAAATCGCGGAGGCTGAAAATATATATATATATATATTTTTATTTTTATTTTTATATATATATATATATTTTTTTTATTTTTTATTTTTTTTTTGAAAAATGAAGAGCGACGCGAATTTTGCTTTTTTTTTTTACAAAAAAAATGAGAGAGAGAGAGAGAGAGAGAGAGAGAGAGAGAGAGAGAGAACTGATGCTTTTTATTTTAAAAGCTTTTGGGGCTCTGCTTTTGGGCATCCCTTGTATCTTTAAATAAGTGGTGAAGGCTTCACTTCTCAGAGCATCTCGACGCGGAGTCTGAGAGTGAAACCCTAACCGCTCTCTTGTACTTTGATGATTGATTAATATAAAAAGAAATACCGAAAGGGGCGTCAGTCTTTGGGGCCAATATCTCTAGGCACGGAACTCCGCCGGGCCAGTGCAAATCTATTGTGATCTATGAATTGTTTTGAAGTGGTTATTTGGTGCTGTCGCGATTGATTCTTGACTTGGAGTGTCCAAGTCTGTTACAGTGGTATCAGAGCACGACCGATTTCTCTTCTACGGGAAATCCGATCCCCGAATTTTTTTTCCGCGGCACCTATGGCTTCGGGCAATGATCAGTCGACTCCCTCTGCATTTGGAGATGCGGGCTGGGATCACAACGAAGATTCAGACAGAGAGTATGGCCCGCCTAGGCCTACTCAGGCGGAGCAGCAAGAGATGGAGCGTCGTCAATTGATTGGCGATGCAACAAAGATGATGCTCAATTTTGCCAAGGACCCGAAGATGGCAAAATATATGAACCAGACCTCTTTGGAAGAGGTACAGATGGAGTGGCAAGCCAACCAGTATGACTTTCTCGAAGATAAAAACAAGAAAGTCCAAGAGTTTAAGGAAGGTGGCCACTCGATCAAGTTTGATACTTGTTCAGGATACTCAAATGCTTCAAAGGCTTTGTCTTTTATACAGCAGTTTGACATCGCTTTCGCGGGAGGACGCTATTCAGAGCACTCCAAGATTCGGAGAGCTGCCTCTTACTTTAAGGGGAATGCTCGTACTTGGTGGTCCACGCTTCTTTTAAACAAGACTGCGCCCGTTAAATGGCTGAAATTTAAGAAGCTTTTTATTTCTTCTTGGTTGACGCAAGAATATGAACGAGATGTACGAGCTGCTTGGAACCATCTTCGGATGACCAAGAAAGATACAATCAATGCTTATTGTGAAAGATTCTGGAGCTCTTTTCTACCCGCCTCTTCATTCAAGAAGATCTCGTTCAGAGAACAGATTGAGCAGTTTACCTTGGGTCTACCTATAGAGATCCGAGATCACTGCTTCAAACAGAAGTCAGCTTCTATTCAGGAGTTGACGAGTCATGCGAAGCGGGGCTTTGCCATTCACTCTGGCAGTCTGACCTACCCCACAGATGAGGCCATGACACAACGAGCCGAACAGACTTCTGGGAATGAAAGTAGAAAGAAAAAGAGCAACCCAGAGAAAAATGATGCACGACCCAAGCTTACTCCCGAGGAGAGAGCTCGCTTCATCAGAGAGGGGAAGTGCTTTGGATGCGGGGAACAGGGACATATCTCCGCGAAGTGCCCTAATAAGGCACAGAAAGAACAGAATGATAAAGACGACGACAAGTCTGAGAGTTCGAGAGCAACTGAGGAATGTGGCAGAAAAGGCAGATAGAAAAGCAGAGCTGGTACCACATGGCGTGGGACTTGCACCGCATCAAATGAATGAAAGT
Source organism: Adiantum capillus-veneris (assembly GCF_014529385.1). NCBI lineage: Eukaryota > Viridiplantae > Streptophyta > Polypodiopsida > Polypodiales > Pteridaceae > Adiantum > Adiantum capillus-veneris. The sequence continues at coordinate 49,622,414 of NC_140954.1, forward strand.
ACAAACTTTGCCGCTTTTTGGGGAAAAGTGAAGGATCTGGAAGCTCTTTTGAAGGAGCCAAGGCCAACTTCTTTTCACTTGGAATTGGCGGCTCGATTTGGAATTACGCCCGACAGACTGACGCCAGAGGCAGAGGTAGTTCGACTAGCACCCGGATGGGATGTTTCCATTACACCGAGCATTGGCAAACTTTGTTTGCAATGACAGGGGTGTTCAGGGCACGCGAGTGACGTTCTACTCAAGATCCCTTGGTACCACAAGAACTACGCCATGGTTGACTACCGGGCCGAGAAAGCGACTTTGATAAATGAAGGGCTTAGAGATTGTACTTGATGAACTTCAGTGTCTTACTCATTCTTTTGGGAGAGAACTGAACGATGGATAAAGGTTGAATATGTTTTGACCTGATCAAAAGAACGCCAACATTTTTCTCCACACTCATGCCGATTGCTTTTCAGAGGGCCTGAAGATCAAACCATTGATCTGACACCTGGAAGCAGGCCACCGAACCGGCCACCTTACCGTGTGAGCCGAGTACAGAATGAAAAGATTATGAACCCAGTGAAAGACCTCTTGGAAAAGGGTCTTGTCCAGCCTAGTACTTCACCGTATTGCTCTCCAGTGTTGTTGGTTTTGAAGAAAGACGGATCTTGAAGAAATGTGCATCGATTATAGCACTCTCAACGAAATCACCATCAAGAACAGATTTCCGATTCCTAGGATCGATGATATACTCGACAAGTTACAGGGATCCTCGTGCTTTAGCAAGATTGACTTGAAGAGTGGATATCATCAGATCAGGATAGCGCCAGGAGATGTCTACAAGACAGCTTTTCAGACGACTTTTGGGTTATTTGAGTTTTTGGTGATGCCTTTTGGCTTAACCAATGCTCCTGCGACATTTAACCGGATGATGGACATGATTTTTCGAGAATACAGGCTATTTGTTGGCACTTTCTTTGACGACATCATTGTTTTCTCCAAGAATGAGGCAGAACACAGAGATCATCTGCTTCAAGTCTTTGAGGCATTACGAGATCACACATTAGTGATTAATGCAAAGAAAAGTGAATTTTTCCTACCAGAGATACACTTTTTGGGACACATTGTGTCAACAGCAGGAGTGCAAATGGACCCGACCAAGATAGAGACTATCCGTGATTGGCCCGATTTGAGGAATGTCCATGAAGTTAGAAGCTTCTTGGGACTGTGTTCGTACTACAGGCGGTTCATTCGAAAGTTTGCAGAGGTTGCTTCCCCTTTGCATACCTTGACACAGAAAGGAGTACCTTTTTCGTGGGGACCCACAGAGGTGACTGCCTTTCAGACATTGAAAGAGAGATTGACTACGGGACCTATTTTGACTTTGCCGGACTTGCAGAAGTCATTCGAAGTATATTGTGATGCTTGTGGTCGTAGTCTGGGTGCGGTCTTGATGCAAGAAGGCCATGTCATAGCTTACGAGAGCCGTTTGTTCTCTAGGCCAGAGATGACAGCACAGATTTATGAGAAAGAGCTTTTGGCGGTTATCCATGCTCTTACTCAGTGGCGGCATTACCTACTCGGAGCGGATTTTACTGTCTTTACAGACCATCAGAGTTTGCGCTACTTCTTGTCACAGAAGCAGCTTTCGGAAAAGCAAATGCGGTGGGCGAACATCTTGTCACAGTTCCACTTCCAGATTGTCCATGTGAGGGACAGAAGAATGTGGTGGCAGATGCTTTGTCTCGGAAACCGTTGGTTCTGGCTATTTCCGTGATACATCATAGGAGCTTCGAGGATATGGTCGATCAGTATGCCACAGATACAGATTTTGCAGATATTTTCACACAGATACGGGATGGGGAGACAGTAGCTTGATACTCCCTTCGGGAAGGCTACTTGATGAAAAAGACTATGTTGTGCGTTACACAGCCGTTGAGGGAAAAGGTTATGACTAAATGCCACTGTCCACCTTTTACGGGTCACCGCGGCATTGCTACCACCATGAAAGGGGTAGAGAGATACTTCTTTTGGCCGTGACCCAAAAAGGACGTGGAAGAGTTATGCGCAGTATGCCAGAAGGTCAAGTTTGACAGGCATAAGACACAGGGGTTGTTACACCCTTTTACCCATACCCACCCGCCCCTTGGAAAATATTGAAATGGATTTCATTTTTTGATCTCCCGAGAACACGGAATGATCACGATGATTTTCCGATTACATGGCACGTTTGAGACGATTGTCTCCAACAGAGACCCCAGATTTATGAGTTTGTTTTGGAAGGCAATTTGGGAGAACATTGGCACGCAGTTGCAGTTCTCGTCATCGTTCCACTTGCAGACTGACGGGCAATTTGAGATTGCCAATTCAGTGATTTTAGATTTATTGAAGTCTTGTATCTCGGATCAGAAGACTCAAAGGGAAAAGAACTTACCTTTGGTGGAATTTGCCTACAATAACACGATACACTCTTCAACGGGGAAGACGCCATGTGAGATTGTTGAAAGTGCTGCGAAGGTTCCATCCTTCCTGAGCATGAAAGATTAGACATTTGAAGCGGATGAATATTCGCGAGATTTGGATACGGCTTTTGCCAAGGTTCGCGAGACTTTGCAGGAGTCTCAAGAACGACAGAAAAAGGCAACGGATCGCCATCGTCGCAACTTGAAACTGAAGGAGGAGGATTGGGTGCTCTTACTTTTGAGAAGGCACGCCTACGAAAGAAAAAGGGAAAGGAGATGCTTTTTCCAAAGCTTAGTATGCGATACTACGGACCTTCCAGATCACTGACAAGATAAATGATGTCTCCTTCCGATTGAAACTGCCAGATACTTGGAGGATTCACAATGCATTGCATGTGAGTCTCTGAAACCTGTTAAGGGTGATGTGCCTGATGATGGGGAGCCTGATGAGCAACCCAAAGTGGAAGAAAACGAGGAGATCCTTGTTCCTGAACAGATTTTGGCACATAACGATACGAAGAAAGGTAAAGTCCGAAGGCGGTTCTTGGTTTAGTTCAAGAACTTTCCTGCATTTGATGCGAAGTGGATGGAGGAGGAGGACCTAGCAGATACTCCTCAGATTGTGAAACTTTACCTCGATGTTTTGGTTTAGCATAGTCTACTCCAAACGGAACCCAGAAACTCAGCTTGGCCGAAGATCTGTTGCAGTGGGATGCACAAGAGGGCAGTTACTCCGCTCCTCTGTTAACAGATGCCTCGATTTTGATACTAAAGTCACTGATGTCTCTTTGAGCTTCAGGGATACTGAGAGCTGACAGTATTCTGCTGGATGACTTTATGAAATGGAATTCCTGATAATGATACTGATTTGTTCTTGACTTCTTGTGAGTGCACGAACTGATAGACGAAATGACTGCAGCATTTTGGTCTGATTGATCTCGAATAGACATGGTTGCAATAGGGGTTAGTCAATCGGACATCGTTGAGGTCCCGATTGGACCTAGATGTGATTGCTAGCTACATTGCCGATAAATCATGGTCTAAGATCCGAATGAATGTTGAATGTCATGTGATGTCCTGTGATGTCTAGTGATGTCCTGTGATGTCGTGTGATGTGACTGTCGATTTTGTACATGTGCTAGATGTGTGTTCCTAGTACGTAGGTACTAACAGTAAGTGTCTGCTAAGACGGTTTATGGCCTTTGTCGGTTTTGCAGGCGTAATCGCGGTCGATTACAATGCTTTCAAGAGGGGGGTATGTCACAAAGTGATGACGTGGCGGACAGCAAAAACCCTAATTTCTGCCAGAAACCCTAAAATTCCTGCAAACCCTAATTTCTGCCAGAAACCCTAATTTCCAGAAATCGCGGAGGCTGAAATATATATATATATATATATATAATATATATATATATATATTTGAAAAATGAAGAGCGACGCGAATTTTGCTTTTTTTTTTTTACAAAAAAAGTGAAAAGACTCTGAGAGAGAGAGAGAGAGAGAGAGAGAGAGAGAGAGAGAGAGAGAACTGATGCTTTTTATTTTAAAAGCTTTTGGGGCTCTGCTTTTGGGCATCCCTTGTATCTTTAAATAAGTGGTGAAGGCTTCACTTCTCAAAGCATCTGGACGCGGAGTCTTAGAGTGAAACCCTAACCGCTCTCGTACTTTGATGATTGATTAATATAAAAAGAAATACCGAAAGGGGCGCCAATCTTTGGGGCCAATATCTTTATAGGCACGGAACTCCGCCGGGCCAATGCAAATCTATTGTGATCTGTGAATTGTTTTGAAGTGGTTATTTGGTGCTGTCGCGATTGATTCTTGACTTGGAGTGTCCAAGTCTGTTACACGCACTCTCAAGTACTGACGCACTAGAAAACACAAATCCAGCACTTGCACCAAGACGACAGTCACTGACATTCACTTCACATCACATAAAGTCCATCGAGATATCGAACAATGATCTATCGGCAACGTGTTTAGCAATCACATCTAGATCTATCGAAGATCTCACTGATGTCCGGATTGACCAGAATGTTGCAGTCATTTCGTCTTTCAAACATGCACTCAAACACGACTCACATGAGAGAGCACACATAAATCACATTCATTCAGGAATTCCCATGTCGAAGTACTTCTTTCATAAAGTCATCTAGTAGAATATTGTCAACCCCATCAATATCCCTAAAATCCAAAGGAAAATCGGTGACTTCATTTCATCTGGTAACCTGTGACAAAGGAGCGGAGTGACTCCCCCTCTCGTGTAGTCCCGTTTGCACCAGATTCAACCCTACTGATTTGCAAGATCTCTCGGAATAGACAAAGCTAGACCGAAAGCCTCAAGGTAAAGTTCCAATAACCGAGGAATATTTGCTAGGTCCTCTTCCATCCACTTCGCATCAAATGCAGGAGAGTTCTTGACTAAGTAAGAATCGCCATTCACTTTACCTTTCACTTTCCTTTATTGGTGAGCCAGTATCTGTTCTAGAACGAGAATCTCCTCGCTCTCTTCCACTTCACGTTGCTCCTCAAGCTCCCTGTTGACTGGCACCTCACCCTTGAACGGTTTCAATAGACTCACATGAAAAGCATTGTGAATCTTCCAAGAATCTGGCAACTTCAATATGAAGGATACATCATTTATCTTTTCTTGAATCTGGAAAGGGCCATAATATCGCATACTTAGCTTTGGAAAAAGTCGCTCCTTTCCCTTTCGTTTCCCCAGGCGTGTCTTCTCAAACCGTAAGAGCACCCAATCATCTTCCTTCAGCTACAACTCGCGTCGATGTTTATCGATTGTCTTCTTGTGCCGTGCTTGAGACTTCTCAAGAACCTCGCAAAGCTTTTGCAAAAGCATTGTCCAGATCTCTCATATACTAATCCGCTTCAAAAATCTTACCTTTGGTGCTTAGAAATGGAGGAACCTTCTTAGCACCCTCGATTACTTCAAATAGCGCCTTCCCCGTCGATGAATGAACTGTGTTGTTGTAGGCAAATTCCACCAAAGGCAAGTACTTTTTCCATTGAGTCTTCTAGTCCGAAATGTAAGACTTCAATAAATCCAAAACCACTGCATTAGCTATCTTAGATTGCCCGTCTGTCTGTGAGTGAAATGAGGACGAGAATTGCAACCGTGTGCCAATGTTCTCCCAAATTGCTCTCCAATACAAACTAGTGAATCGGGGGTCTCTGTCCAAGACTATGGACTCGGGCATGCCTTGTAAACGAAAAATATGTGAAACAAACAATCTTGCCAAATGGTCAGGCTTGACTGTCTTCTTTACCGGAATGAAAATACGCCTGCTTATTGAATCTGTCGATGACTGTCCAAATACCATCATGCCCACTTTGAATCTTGGGAAGATTAAAAAAAAAATCCATCGCTATGCTTTCCCAAGGCCGGGAGGGTACGGGTAAAGGCTATAGAAGTCCTGGTGCCTTATGCCTGTCAAACTTGACCTTTTGGCATACCAAACAACTGCGAACAAACTCGTCCGCATCCTTTTTGAGCCTCGGCCAGTAGAAGTAACGCTCAACACCCTTCAAGGTGACATCAATGCCACGGTGCCCTGAAAAAGGTGAACAATGGCACTCTGTCAAATCCTTTTCCTACAAATGCTATGTAACACACAACATCGTTTTTCAAATCAAATAGCCGTCCCGTATGAAATAGCGTGCAACTGGTTCCCCAGTCTGTTGTATCTGCAAAATCACGATCGGTGGCGTATTGATCAATCATATCCTCGAAACTTCGATGATGTATCGCAAAAATAGCTAGAACCAAGGGCTTGCAAGACAGTGCATCTGCCACTAGATTCTTTTGTCCCTCTTCTGTTGTTGCTTGTTCTTCTTAGGGTTTAGGCCCCTCGGCCGTGATTTGAAGGTTGACTCTGTTCTTTACTGACTTGACACGTCAGCAGTTTGTGACATCTCCTTTTCTTGAAAGAGAGTAATCGTCCGCGATTACAGCATATCTGCAAAACAACTCAAGTTAGGTTTAAAAAATTTCCGAGGGACAATCAATTTGCTTTTTTTTTTGGTAAGGAGTTGGCTTCGCCTTTCAGCTCTTTTGATCAAGGAGTTGGCTTCTCATTTCGTCCAAATCGGCACTCTTGATATGCTAGCGTAGTAAAATTAGCCATCACACCCAGACGGTATTGATCTTCCACGGGTGTCTTGATGCACTAAAATTACATACCCAAGCAATCTCATCCATTTAGAAATATTCAGTACTTGGCACATCACAATGCAACACAACTGCTTACATATGCATGTTACAAGACACAACAAACAGCGCCGCTAAGCACTCCCCCAGACAACGGTCTGCGGTATGAAGCTACTCAACAACTACCTCGTCACTCCCCCCACAAATAACCTAAAAAGGTCCGGGCCATGAGCTCAGAGGACTATACAACCAAACGCTCCCCAGATCGCAATCTGCGTCGCTGGAAGGTTCAAGCATACAACCAAACGCTCCCCAGGCATCGGCCTGCATCGTTCGGAGGTTTTCTAGCATACAACGGAATGCTCCCCAGACATCGGCCTGGTCGTGAGGTTTTCAAACATACAACGAAACGCTCCCCAGGGATTGGCCTGCGTCGTTCCGAGGTTCAAACAACAACAAAAAACTATCTCACCTCTCCACCCGGGAGTAAAATCACCAATCATTGAAACCAGTATTAAAACCAAATCGGCACCAAAACAGGTTCAAAACAGATACCAGCCATTTTAAACAAATTTCAAACGGGATCACCAAACAAGTTCTCAAACTTAAAAAAACAATCTCAACGAGCTCGAAAAGTCGATTGGCTTTCCATCCTGTAACATGCACCAAAAATTAGGGTTAGATTCCTTCCATAAGGTCGTAGCCGACCACAGTATCATCCAACAGCTCTTGGACAGATATGTTTCCTCTGGCGGCGATAGTAGTTCCATTCCAAGACATAGCAATCATACCGGACCTCCAAGGTCATCAACTCGAGAAGAGACATCTACTGAGGGATGTCGAGAAATTTCAAGTTATAATCTGCTAGGGTTTCCATGGCAAGCATTTCAAGATATAACCCTCTGTCAGAAGTTGCACTCCGAAGGAAGATGTCAGAAACCATATAACTTCGGGCAAAAAAAATATTGAAAGCTTGCAAAGTCCTTGGAGTGTGTGGCTTGGTAGCTATATAGATCAACATCTGCATGGCACTGCTTTTGAGAAAAACAGTGGCTCTAAACAAATCTTGGATCCTTCTCTTGCAAGTGACCTTTTTGGCTTATGCCCTGTAAGACATGAGCGGTGTAGACGGGAGCGCGTCCGATGAGCGATGTATGAAGGGTGGGAGTGGCTGATAAGTCCGGGGTCGGGACTCAAAGATACTTCAAATAACAATTTCCAGTAGTCTTTGGTTCGCTTTGTCTGCTCTTTTGTAGGACCAGTATGCTTTCAAAAAGCACACGCCTAATGCTCTAATACCACTGTCACAAGATGGGCACCACTTGCCAATAGAAAAGAACAGACTGAACAGACTTTTAACACTTCAATAACAATTGAAATGAAAGGGAGAGACGACACACGACACGGAGTGGCGGAATTCCACCTCAAAGAGTATTGGCCCCAAACCTTGGCGCCCCTTTCGGTATTTCTTTATCTTGCATCAAGACAGTACAAGCCGGTACTTCAGTCTTGCTTTATTTTAGTTCCTTTATGTCACTGGGGACCCATCGGACGGGGTCCCCATAAGTTGGTAGGATTTCTTCTTCTGCTGTTGCTTGTTCTTCTTAGGGTTTAGGCCCCTCGGCCGTGATTTGAAGGTTGGCTTTGTTCTTTATTGCCACAAACGGGAGCACACACGAATAATCAACAAGATCTAAACAGAGTTGAGGGAGAAGTTTGACACAATATTAGGGACCAGAAGATGGGCTGGTCCCCCCCCTTAGAGAGAATCCTGTATTAGGGAGAATCTTTTTACAAGCACAAGAACCGGAGAAAACCCCTCCGTTCTAATTCTCCGACTCAATGGTCGTTTCTTCCCGTAAGGGAAATCCGAGAGACGAGCTCTCAATCTTTTTCCGTCTGTACTCGGAGTCAAGACTCCGCACACAATTTCCGAATTCCCCTCCATCAGCAAAAATTTTAATGTTCTTGTCCTCGTGCTCAAAAACGAGGGTCGTTTCTACATAATCCGGGACCGGTTGCATATGGTAATGCCATGGCATACCCAAGACGATATCACATCCCGCGATAGGTGCCATCAAAAAACATTCGCGGTCCTTGTATTCACCAATCCGAAGATTGAGTTGTCCTTGCACGGGAGTTGCATTGGTGGTCAATCCCTTGAATGCCAATCCGGAAGTGACCGGAGTTCCAAGCTGATCCGGTGTAAGGCCCAAGCGTTCTGCAGTTTCCAGTGAGATGAAGTTATCTGTCGATCCAAGGTCATAGAGGATCAACACTCACTGACTATTCACAGATCCCCAGCCGTTAAGGAGCTGGCGCTTCCCTTTCTTGGTTTCTGTATTCCCTTGCACATCAGGAATGGAATTGAAGCTCGATGGAGCGGATTCCTTCTTCGATTGTTCCTTCTTCGAAGATGGTTGTTCTTGCCGTTGCTGCCGTACAAGGCAGTCAGGCTTCATATGTCCTTTTTCACCACAGTAGAAGCACCTTCCTTGTTCTTTGAAGGTTTGTACTTGGTTCGGTGTCAGATACTTGACGTTTTCCGGTACCCTCTAGCTTCCTAGGCTCATCCGGGTCCTCTCGGGAGCGCTTTTTGCCTTGGTTGTTATGGTCATCATAGACCGCTCTTTGCCTTGCATGGTATGTGCTATGTTCCATCTGTCTGGGGGTACCAATGGAATGTAAATCCTCGGCAATAATTGTCAAATCCATCATCCGCTGAAGGGTGTCGTGTGGGTACACCTTCATGCTCTTCCGAAGCGGTGGTTGAAGACCTACTTCAAACTTTCTTATCTTTTCCTTGTCGGAAATCTTCATGAAAGGCGTAACTTTCAGAAGAACCGACCAAAACTTGTCAACATAAGCCGTGACTTCCTCTTGTTCCTTCTGGGCGAGCCAGTCCCATTCCTTCCGAATGTCCTTTTCGAAATCAGGTGGAAGAAATTATTCATAGAATTCAGCTTTGAATTGAGCCCTAGTTCTGGCTTGAGTACCTTCCAGAATTTTGGCTAGCCACCAGTTGCTTGTAGTCTCCTTGAGATACGCAAGGCTGCCACTTTCTTGAAAGGGAATGCGCTTCAATGGTGGACCGCATTGTTGAACCAGGGTCAAGCCCCAACAACGTTGGTCCAATTCAGAAGTGGATGTGATGACAGAATGGCACGAGTTGAATGCTAAACAGTGTACGAATCTGGAAGAGTACAATAAACAGTTTTGGGCCGAACTGTGACCAGTCACCTCTTACAGGTTTGTGCCATTGTCAGAACAGATTGGGAAGTACTGTTGCAGATTGCCCAAGAAAATCAGGGACTACTGCACAAAGACTGCTGTCATGAATATGTTTCAGTTGATAGAGAATGCAAGAGTGGCCAGCAATCTGTCGAAGGGAGATTCCGGTGGATTTAATAGCCACAAGAAAGGATCCCAAGGCAAACACTTTTCAGCCAAGGACAATGTTGCAGCAAAGCCTTCTGAGCCTCCCACAAAGAAACCCTCCAATGAAGAAGCTGATACGTCCAAGAAGCAGTCTAAATCTCCTTCGGACAAGGACAAGGACAAAAAAGGCATTTTTCTAGCAAAACCTTTGAAGAAAGGAAAGCTCTTAGACAGGCCAAGAAATGCTACATTTGTGAACAGGAAGGACATTTTGCAAATGAATGCCCACAGAAGAAGTCACAGGATAAGGATGACAAGTCAGACCATAAAGGCAAGAAGCCAAAGCTGAGTGCAGGACTTGTCCCAGATTTGGTTGGAGACGAACCAAACATAGATGCCACGGAACTGTGCAGAGCTTGGGGCAAAGTTAGAGACCAGACAGTGCTGGTTTTCTTTGATCGAAGAGCCCGTGCAAATTTCATATCACCAGAATTGGCATCAAAGTTGGGCATTCGTGCAGAGGAGATGGGTATGACAGGGGAAGCAGGTTTGGCATGCCCAGGTCATTCAAAGCCTGTTACTCCCATTTGGGGAAGCTTCGTCTGCACATTCAGAGCTATGTGGATGCGAAAGAATTTCATATTATGCCACTTGAGGGTTGTGATGTGTTACTTGGTATCCCAAGGTGTTACAGGTTGCATGCTATGGTGGATACTTACAACAAAAAAATTACCCTTGTACATACAGGAAAGACTCATGTCCTTGATGTAAAGCTTAAAGGCGAGTGTTCCAATTGTTTCTGCTTCTGCTATTTCATCTGTAATAAAGAATCATCTTTCTGCGTACTTGATCTTTGCAAAAGAAGTACCTGAAGTTGTATCTAATTTGTCTACCTTAGATAAAGACAGGTCAACTTTTTTGAGTGGTTTCAGTGATTGTTTTTCGGACTCTTTGCCAGGGGAGTTACCTCCTAAGAGACATGAGGATCATACCATAGATCTTGTGCAAGAGATTCACTTCCTTGGGCACTTTGTTTCAAAAGATGGGGTACGGATGGATCGCCAAATGAATGGAAGAGTCTGAATTGGTTGATTCACCTCAGCTATTGCAATTGTATCTTGAAGCCTTTCGAATGGAACCCACAGTGACTTGATGTAGCCCTTTTGGAGCAAGGCAAGAGCATGGCTCATGATGCTCAACAAAGTAGTTAAACAATTGTATCTACTCTTTCCATACAGAATTTAGCTAGAGAAGTTTGTGCTCGAGAGTACACTAGAAGACTTCTATGCTTGATATATGTGTCGTAGCCAGGTTGGTGGGATTGTTTAATCGTCCAATGCTACATTTCCGAAAGCATGTATACCTTGGATTCCCATCATAGAATACATGTGATATCAAGAGATGCCGCATGTATTATTGGCATGCAAGCGAGGTCGCTTACAGTATTTCAAGGGTGGGGTGTGTCACCAGGAGGGGTATTTTTGTAACAGACTTGGACACTCCAAGTCAAGAATCAATCACGACAGCACCAAATAACCACTTCAAAACAATTCACAAATCACAATAGAGTTGCACTGGCCCGGAGAAGTTCCATGCCTATCTCTGGGCAAGATGTAGCCTTCTTTGCCTTTTTCTTGCCCTTTCCGAAGCTTTGTTTCTTGCTTCGCTTTTTACCTTTTATGTCTTCTTCGCTCGAATCCGAGGAGCTAGAAGAACTATCAGCAGAAGAAGAAGAAGAAGAAGAAGAAGAAGAAGAAGAACTGGGTACTCCTTCAAATCGAACACGCTTCTTCTGTTTCTTTGCCTTGTCAAAAGTCGACTGACGACCCAAATAACCTGGAAAGTCAGTGCTTTTCTTCTGCTTTTTGCCGTGCTTTTTGGCTTTCTTTTGCGCGTCAAAAAGCTGAGCAATCCGTGCGTCAACCACGTTCTCCACTTCCTTCTCCGTATATTTTCTTGGAGGCAGAAGGTTTCTTGAGAGCGGGTTTCGGGAGTGGTATTGTGATTCTCTGCCACTCCATCTGTACCTCTTCCAAAGAGGTCTGGTTCATATATTTTGCCATCTTCGGGTCCTTGGCAAAATTGAGCATCATCTTTGTTGCATCGCCGATCAACTGGCGACGCTCCATCTCTCGCCGCTCCGCCTAAGTAGGCCAAGGCGGGCCATACTCTCTGCCGGAATCTTCGTTGTGATCCCTGCCCGCATCTCCAGATGCAGAGGGAGTCGACTGATCATTGCCTTAAGCCATAGGTGCCGCGGAAAAAAAATTCGGGGATCGGATTTCCCGTAGAAGAGAAATCGGTCGTGCTCTGATACCACTGTAACAGACTTGGACACTCCAAGTCAAAAATCAATCGCGACAGCACCAAATAACCACTTCAAAACAATTCACAGATCACAATCGATTTGCACTGGCCCGGCGGAGTTCCGTGCCTAGAGATATTGGCCCCAAAGACTGGCGTCCCTTTCGATATTTCTTTTTATATTAATCAGTTCAAAGTACAAGAGAGTGGCTAGGGTTTCACTCTCAGACTCTGCGTCCAGATGCTATCAGAAGTGAGGCCCTCACCACTAATTTAAAGGTTACAAGGGATGCCCAAAAGCAGAGCCCCAAAAGCTTCAAATCAAAAGCAATTGCTCTCTCTCTCTCACAGAGAGTCAAAACTTGAAAGCAAAAGCATTCTCTCTCTCTTTCTCATATTGTAGAGAAAAAGCAAAATTTGCGTTGCTCATCATTTTCAAAAAAAAAAAAAAAAAAAATTTTAATAGCCTCTGCGATTTCCGGAATTAGAATTTCTGGCAAAAATTAGGGTTTGCAGGAATTTTAGGGTTTTTGTTGTCCGCCACGTCATCACTTTGTGACAGAAGTGGCTGATCACGATAACCTTTCGTTAGAAAGGGTGCAAGCACGGAGAAGCGAAAGGGTGCATAATTTTGTCGGATACATTGCACACACTCATGGCTGTCCCATTCTGTTTATGTTGCTTTTATATGCATAGAATTAAATGAATTACCTCATACCATTAACAAAGAAGTTGACTTCCATCTTTCTTCTGCTTCCATACAACTCCGGGAAAGGGATAGAGTGTAGCGGCAAGGGTTAGAGGCTCACAACCTTCGGGTCCCGGAAAAAATTGCTCTAATATTACTGTGAGGATTAGTGGTGCTAATCCTATGTTTATGTAAGGTGCAGCGGAATGAATGTTTGAACTTTGCTCAAGATGAGTGCTCCGAACTGTGCTCAAGGTTCCTTTTGTTCTTATGGCAGGGAGAGCCTTCCGTTCTTAGTGAGAGAGTGCAATGATCACAAACAAAGTGAATGGACATTGTGGGTGCAAGTGTATGAGACTGAGAGATAGAGAGAGAAGAGAATACGACACCAGAGACGTTGTAAAACCCTCCTCCGAAGGCCCCACTCTCTATGGCGAGAGCGGTCTACTTTATGATTGCACAAATCTCTTCAATTCTTGGACTTGCCGACGATGTCGACGACGATGAGAACGACGACGAGACGGGCTGAAATCTGAACCTGCTGAGGGCTGAAATCTGCAAATCTTTATCTGCAGAATTCTTACTCTATGTCGATGACGATATCACGACAATACGACGACAACGCGCTGAAAACGCAGATGCTGAAATCTGCGTTTTCCGGGCTGAAACTGTAAACTTCGATGGATTCCACCGTGCGGCGAGGAACTGCTGCGGGGAGGTGAGATCTGCGAGGTTTGGGACTTGATCTGCGGTGTCTAAAGGCTAAAAACTGAAAACGATGAGGTTTCTTGATGTTCCGTCGTGGTAGATCTGCAAAACGCCGGGGCTGATCTGCAAACCAAAAACGCCGGGGCTGAAAACTGATCTACTGTCGCTGGATGTCCTGCAAATGCAAAACGCTAGGCTGATCTATGGTTCTGTTGTCGCCGGGAATCTGCAAATGCAAAAACACTGGCTGGTCTGGGGTCTTGATGCAAAATGCTAGCCTCTCTGCTGTGTAGCAAAAACGCTAGGCCTTGCTGGGGGTTCCTACTGAGGAGGTGCCTGTTGAGCGGTGCTCCTGCTGCCTCTTCTACCAGAAAGTGCTAGCTCTGGTTTGCTTATATACAAACTTAGCAAAATTGCCCTACCTACTTTCCAACAAAAGTCACTTAAAAATAATAAGTGAAAAATGTCAAAAATAGGGAAATTAGGCTAAATGCACTGGAAAATTCCCCTGAAGGATTCTGATGGATTCTGATGGGAATGCTTATGATCACGCTGTGTGCAACCAGAGGATATGCATCTACACTAAGTGTCTGAGCATGCACGGTCTGCGAACAGACTCACAAAAGTGCCAGATCACTTCTAAATCTAGACTGACTGGACTGACTGAACCCTTGTCGTGCTGTAGCTTGTCCACGGACACAACGGGTTGGATGTGTCACGTGACATCCCCTCCTTTTCAAAGTGAGGTACTGGTACCGAACTGTATGGCGTCGAGGGAGATCGCCAATAGCATCCGGAATCCTGGAAGGGACTCTTTGCCGGCCCACTCTGATGTGTGGGTCGTGCGGTACTTGAACTTTGTAAAGGTCTGCAACGCTTGCTTCTTTGGGCCGCGCCGAAAGCGACACAAAGTCTTCTGTGGCTCCTTTGATGGTTCCACTTTGTCGAGTATCATGCTTCTTTTTTCTTCAAGAATCTCAATGGCTGAAATTTCATGAACCCCTTTCCAACACAAAACCATGAACATACCTATTCAATGTAAAGTAAGTAGAAAAAATCCGGTCGTCCTAATAGACTGTGCATGCAATGTAGATGAACAAAGAGACGGAGTGCCAAACCGTTCACCACACACACGCAAACAATGAGATCGAATCTTTCTCTTCTGATCTAAAGCAATCAACTGTGGCAAATCACAACGGAAATGCCCATGCTTGGTGGCAGTTGGTGCTCCTACTTTCATGTGCTCGTTCTACGAATGTGTCATGCCAAGGAAGAGACATGGAAAGTGACGTCCTTGAATGCATACTTTCCAGCTTTTCATGAACAATCCGCATACATTCGTACTCATTCATGAGTGAAACGTGCTCAACGTACAATATGTCATGCCTAGGAAAAGGGATCACATAAAGACGCTGACTAAAATACAGGAAACGATCACGAATGAAACACTCGAACAATGCGTGCCTATCAATCATGCGAACACTTCCTGTGAGGGATCTTTGGACCTAGGCTCGAGAGCCAAGATCGGTTCTTCCTGAATGATCGAATCGTCTTGTGGGGGTTCTTTGGACCTCGACTCGAAAGCCAAGATCGGTTCTTCGTGATTGATTGAATCTACAACAAGGTTAGCTTCGCCAGAAAAAGCATCCACTAACACATCATCCTTGTGAACAATCACATCATCTTCATGCAACTCATCATGCTTGTGAGAAATCACACCTTGCTCATGCAAATCATCATGCTCATCATCATGTAAATCCTGTGTATCATGCTGTGGAGAAGAAGAGACTGAGAGAGTCTCCTTTTTCCGAATCTCTTGCATCTATGCCTGCATTTGAGAAAAGAGTCGCAACATCTCTTTCATTCTTGCTTTGTTCTCGCGATCAAATTCGGCTTGATTTTCTTTTTCTTCCAAGTCGTACTTACGCTCTATGGCTGCCACGCTTTCTTCGTAGTCACGATCTATGGCTGCCATTTCTTCTTCATAGGCCTTTCTTTCTGCTTCTCTTTCTTCGCGTTCTAACTTTCTTTCCAGAAACGATTGCTTCAACTCCTCCATAGGAGTTACTGCAATCCTTGGCGTAGATGGGGAAGGGGGAGGGTTGGAAAAACCTCCTGGTGGGGAAAATTCTTCTTTGCCTCTCTCATGCTCATCACCTCCAAGCAAAGTATCTATTCCGCTTCGAGCGATGACCATCCATTGAAGTCGTGGGTTCTTGTGGGTTCTTGTGGTCTTGGGTTCTTAAGTTCACGAGGAACTTGGGTTCTTGGGGGTCTTGGTTTCTTAAGTTCACGAGGAACTTGGGTTCTTGAGGGTCTTGAGGTTCTTGAGTTCTTGAGGGTCTTGAGGTTCTTGAGGTTCTCAAGGGTCTTGAGGTTTTCTTTCGCTTGCAAACCGTGTTTGAGAAGGATCTTCTCTTCACCCGAGTTCTACTCCTTTCCACGGGTGCACCCCTTGGCGGCCTTGCACTCACACCAAGGTTGCTTTTTCCCACCTCACGTCGATTGGCCGGCCGCTAAGTGCACGGTCCACTCTCAATGAGTGAAAAGAGACACAAGGGGAGGCTAGACAAGCCCTTCTTTCCTGGGATTCCTGTCACTCTCATAAACAAGATTAGGAATCGACACGCGCAAGCGAACTTCGGTTCGTGAGACCGCAACAATCAAAAAAAATCCTTGTGATTCTTGTGGTTCTTTCCTTGAGTGATACAGAACACTGCCAAAGCTCTGATACCAATGTTAGGTGTCGCGGAATGAATGTTTGAACTTTGCTAAAGATGAGTGCTCCGAACTCTGCTCAAGGTTCCTTTTGTTCTTGTGGCACGGAGAGCCTTCCGTTCTTAGTGAGAGAGTGCAATGATCACAAACAAAGTGAATGGACACTGTGGGTGCAAGTGTATGAGACTGAGAGATAGAGAGAGAAGAGAATATGACACCAAAGATGTAAAACCCTCCTCCGAAGGCCCCACTCTCTATGGCGAGAGCGGTCTACTTTATGATTGCACAAATCTCTTCAATGCTTGGACTCGCCGACGATGTCGACAACGATGAGGACGACGACGAGACAGGCTGAAATATGAAACTGCTGAGGGCTGAAATCTGCAAATCTTTACCTGTTGAATTCTGACTCTATGTTGATGACAACGGTACGACGACGACGCGCTGAAAACGCAAATGCTGAAATCTGCGCTTTTCGGGCTGAAACTGTAAACTTCGATGGATTCCACCGTGCGGCGAGGAACTGCTGTGGGAAGGTGAGATCTGCGAGGTTTGGGACTTGATCTGCGGTGTCTAAAGGCTGAAAACTGAAAACGCTAGGGTTTCTTGATGTTCCGTCGCGGTAGATCTGCAAAACGCCAGGGCTGATCTGCAAACCAAAAACGCTAGGGCTGAAAACTGATCTACTATCCCTGGATGTCCTGCAAATGCAAAACGCTAGGATGATCTGTGGTTCTGTTGTCACCGGGAATCTGCAAATGCAAAAACGCTGGCTGGTCTGGGGCCTTGATGCAAAATGCTAGCCTCTCTGCTGTGTAGCAAAAACGCTAGGCCTTGCTGGGGGTTTGTTGCTAATTGCACTATTTTCTTATTTTTAATGACTAAATCTTTTTTTTAGGATATTTTATTATGTGCACTAAGAACTGTTAAAAGATTGTAGCTACAGGAACTGCCATCACGAACGGACAACTCTGATGTGTCATTTGATGGTTGACGGTAAACATCGCGAAGGAGTTTCCGTAAGTTAGGTGGAAAGGGCCGGGTTACGAGTGCCCCTGATGCGTCACATGATGGGTGACGGGTGCATCAGTAAGGGGGCATCCCATAGGCTAAGGAGGAAATCCGAACTGAGTAAGAAAGTACGCGTAAGAACGCAAGCACAAGAATAAAGGTGGGTTCAATGACACTTTTTACGAAAAGCATGAACAGTCGCGGGGAGACAGTTGTTTTCCCGCGAGGAGTCTGTGTCTGCATTGCATCTGTGTCGTGCCCTACACCCGGGGACACCTGGAATGTGTCCGTGTAGCATTGTTTTCACTAACTAAGTGAGTTTTTAAAGTTTGAACAAGTTACACACTTTATTTTATTAAAGTGGCCGGTCACTTTTAAGTGACCAGGCTTTTATTAATAAAATAAAGCAAGCAAGGCCCTTATAAAAAAAGCCAGCGCTAAAATCAAGGGAGGGGGCTGAATTGCGATCCCTCTCTCTCCTCTCTCTAGAAAACGCGGTTTTCTCTCTCCTCTCTCTAGGAGCGCCAAGCTCTGCTTTTTGACCCCTATTCCTGCCGGGTGTCAGACCCTATAAAAGGGTAGCCAGCGTTTCAGTTTGAGAGAGCCGGAAGCAGCAGAAAAGCACCAACGCTAGGATTTTGGAGCAGAGTCTGGCGACGGAAACTGCAAGTATTCGCGTGACGACTGAGTACGGAGGTCGATTCTCCGAGCAAGAAGCGACATGTATAAGGTGTTGGTACGCTTTGAGAATTGTTGTTTTGTGTGGTTTGTTTTGCAGGAATCTCCCGTCTCACGGGAAGGCCCTTCACGGGAAGTACGGCTTCACGCCTAAGTCCCTTACGGGAAAGCACGGCTTCGCGCCTAAGTCCCTTACGGGAAGGAACGGCCTTGTGCCCAAGCCCCTTTACGGGAAAGCACGACCTTCGGGTCTAAGATTACAGAACGAAGGGGTTTCCTCGGGTTCTCGTGCTTGTATAAGAATTCTCCCTGAATAAAAGAATACTCTTAACGGGGGGGGACCAGCCCATCTTCTGGTCCCCAATACTGTGTCGATCTTCTCCCTTCTCTCATGTTTTCAAAGAATTATAATTTTCAGATTTTCTAAGTGCTCTGTACGCTCCCGTTTTGTGACAGTGGTATCAGAGCTCGGACTCCTCTCTTTCTCTGCAAAGAAGGACGATTCCGGGAAGAACGGGAAGAACCATGTCGAGCTAAGGGAGAAGCGTTGAAGAGGAGCTTCAACAAGTGCAAGCTCAGCTTGCGGAGTTGCAACAAATCTTACTGTTGCTAGACGTCCAAAAGCTTTTGGGCGGAATGAAGAAAACGAATGAAATTGATGCACCCAAGCATCCAGACAACACTGTTGGCGTGAGACCACAGGAGGCAAGAGAAGAAGAACGTGCCGAGGCGCACAAAGGATCTTTGGATCGGAATGAACGGCCTACTTCAAGGAAAGGCCAGGAAAAAGCGCTCTCTTTGCTAGACGAGAGCAAGGACATCTCTATCTCATCTCCATCTTACTCTCCTGATTATACTTCTACTTCTCGATCATCTCGTCACAAGAAGGAAGCAGCTACTACTGCCACTACCCTACATCAACCTGAAGATAAGCCTCGATTCAAGAAGCAAGGTCGCAAGTCTCAACATCGTATGAGAGTCTTCAAATCAGGCGAGAAGGACATCAAGTTCGAAACCTACAACGGACGGAGAGACATCTCCAAAGTGCTGTCCTTCATCAGACAGTTCGAAGTTGCCTTTACCAATGGGCACTTCACAGAAAGATCCAAATTACACCATGTGGGGATGCACCTCAAGGAAACGGCAAGTAATTGGTGGTTAGCCAAGATTCTGGAAGGTTCTCAGGCCAAAACTTGGGAGAGCTTCAAATCTGAATTTTATGAACAATTTCTTCCACCTGACTTCGAGCAGGACATACGGAAGGAATGGGATTGGCTTGCCCAGAAGGAACATGAAAGAGTAACGACTTATGTGGACAAGTATTGGTCGGTTCTTCTGAAGGTCACTCCCTTCAAGAAGATTGCCGACGAGGAAAAGAAGAGAAAGTTCGAAGCGGGTCTCCAACCGTAGCTTCGAAAGAGTATGAAGGTGTATCCGCATGATACTCTTCAAAGGATGATGGAATCAGCAATCATTGCTAAGGATTTGCACTCAACTGGGACGCCCAGAAAGATGGAGCATAGCACTTACCGTGCAAGACAAAGAGGGGTCTACGATGACCATGGGGGCCAAGGAAGAAAACGTCCTCCATCTGGAGACGATGATCATTCTAAGAAGCCAGAGGGCACTGGCAAGCGAACTAAGTATCTTTCTCCTACTCAACTTCAAACTTTCAGAGAGGAAGGAAGATGCTTCTACTGTGGCGAGAAAGGACATATGAAACCGGATTGCCTGCTAAAGCAGCAACGGCAAGAACAAGCCTCTACGAGGCAAGAGAAAGCAAGGAAGGAACCCGCACCACCAAGTTCGAACTCAATCCCAAATGTTCAAGGAAACATAGAATCTGAGAAAGGGAAGCGTCAACTTCTGAAGGGCTGGGGGTCTTTGAACAACCAGCGAGTATTGATTCTTTATGATCCAGGATCCACGGGATAACTTCATCTCCCTGGATACTGCAGAACGTTTGTGCCTCACACCGGCTCAGCTTGGCACACCGGTTACATCAAGATCGGCATTCGAGGGGTTGACAACCAATGCAACTCCCGTGCAAGGACAGCTCAATCTTCGGATTGGCGAGTACAAGGACCGCGAATCATTTTTGATGGCACCCATCGAGGGATGTGATATCATCTTGGGTATGCCATGGCACTTTCACATGACATCTATTCCCGATTATGTGGAAAAGACCCTCACTTTCGATCATGGGGGTAAGAAATAAAGATTCAAGCTGATGCAGGAGATTGGCAGTTCCCAATTGTAAGCCATATCTCCATTAAGAAAGAAATGAAGAAGTGTGTTTCTGCTTACTTGATTTTTGCAAAGGATAAAACTAGTAGGGACTCTCTCTCTAGTCTGGAAATTAAGCGTCTTCAATTTATTGAAAAGTACAAGGAATGTTTCACGGAAACACTTCCTGATGAACTCCCTCCGGTACGCCCGGAAGATCACCGCATAGATCTCATACCGGGTAGCTCACCTCCCAATCAACCCCCTTATCGGGTGAGTCTTGCTCAGCAAGAGGAAATTTTGAAGCAAGTCAACGAGCTTCTAGAGAAAGGGTTAGTACGGCCCAGTGCTTCACCCTACTGCTCTCCAGTTCTACTGGTGTAGAAGAAAGATGGCACGTTTCGAATGTGCATAGACTATCGGTCTTTAAACAAGATCACGATCAAGAATCCCTTTTCGATCCCTCGGATTGATGATATACTTGATAAGTTGCAGGGTGCAAGTGTCTTTAGTCGCATAGACTTAAAGAGTGGGTATCATCAGATACGGATCGCCCCTGAGGATGTCCATAAGACTGCTTTCCGCACAACCTTTGGACTATATGAATTTTTGGTAATGCCTTTCGGCTTGACCAATGCTCCTGCGACATTCAATCGCATGATGGACCGCATTTTCAGCCCCTATCGAGCTTTTACGGGAGTATTCTTTGACGACATACTCATCTTCTCTAAGTCAGAAGAGGAACATCGGAAGCACTTGGACTTAGTGTTTCAAGAATTGCGAAAGCATGAGTTGCATGTGAATGCAAAGAAGAGCGAGTTCTTTCTCTCTGAGATACACTATCTCGGCCATATAGTCTCTCACAATCAAGTGAGTATGGATCTTGCCAAGATCCGAGTGGTCGAAGATTGGCCTATTCCCACTACGGTACATGATGTACGTAGCTTCCTGGGATTATGTTCATACTATCGAAGGTTTGTCCGAGGATTTGCTCATGTAGCAGGACCACTTCATGATTTGACAAAGAAGAAGATTCCTTTCAGATGGGGATCGAGACAACAAGGAGCTTTTGATCGGCTCAAGTACTTGCTAAGCCATGGACCTATTTTGATAGTGCCTGACTTAAGGAAACCATTTGAGGTTCGCTGCGATGCTTCAGGTGATTGCATCGGAGCAGTGTTAAACCAAGAAGGCCATGCAGTGGCATACGAAAGCAGACGGCTTAAGGATGCAGAGTTGCATGCATCAATCTACGAAAAGGAACTCTCGGCTGTGATTCACGCCTTATCCAACTGGAAGCACTATCTTCTAGGAGCGGATTTTGTGATCAAGACTGATCACCAGAGTTTGCGGTATTTTCTTACGCAAAGGAAACTATCTGAAAAGCAGATGAGATGGGCAAACTTTTTGTCTATGTTTCACTTCCAGATCCTTCACACGGCTGGGAGTAAGAATGTAGTCGCAGACGCATTGTCTAGGCGGCCAAGGGTGAACGCTATCACTTCGGTGTACCACCAAGAATTAGAAGCATTACCGGATTTGTATCCGAATGATCCAGATTTCTCCACCATTTGGGGAAAGCTACATCGTGGAGAGAATGAGTTTCCCTATTCCATTCGGGACGGTTATCTCTACCACCATCAGGCCATATGTGTGGCGGAACCATTAAGAAAGAAGATCATGGATGAAGCACACGCTTCGCCTTATGCGGGTCATCGGGGTATTCTCCCTACGACCTTAGCAATGGAAAGATATTTCTTTTGGCCTAGCCTTAAAGCAGACATTGATAAGTATGTCAAGGAATGCTTGGTTTGCCAAAAAGTGAAGTATGATCGGCATAAGACGCCTGGGTTGCTACAAACTTTGCTTGTGCCTAATGAACCTTGGGAAAGTATTGCCATGGACTTCATCATGGACCTCCCTAGAACTCAGACTAGAAATGACGCGATCTGGACCATGGTGGACAGGTTTAGCAAGCAAGCACACTTTATACCAGTCAAGAAAACGATCAAAGCAGATCATATGGCTAGGGTCTTTCTAGCACAGATCTTTAAGCATCATGGAATGCCTAAGTCTATTGTGAGTGATCGAGATCCTCGCATGACAGGAAATTTTTGGCGTGCCTTGATGGATAATCTTGGTACGAAGCTGAATTTTTCATCTGCCTACAATCTTCAAACGGATGGGCAGAGTGAGATAGCCAATTCCACAGTATTGGATATGTTAAAAGCTTATGTGTCAGACCCGCAATCTGACTGGGAGAAATATTTGCCTCTTGTCGAGTATGCGTATAACAATACCATACACTCATCGACGGGGAAAGCACCTTTTGAGATTCTCTATGGTAAGCCTTTGCTTCCACCGATCCTTTTAACTAAGGATAAGATCTTTGCAGCACATGAATTTGTCCGGGATTTGGACACAGCCTACGGGCAAGTTAGGAGAGCTATTCTACGCTCTCAGGAAAAGCATAAGAAAGCTGCAGACAAGCACAGAAGGAATCTAGACTTAACAGTCGGACAGTTAGTCTTACTCAAGTTTGAGAAGGCAAGACTTAAGAAACAAGCGTCTCATAAGGGGAAAGTGGTAAAACTTTCTACCCGTTATTATGGGCCGTTTAAGATTACTGAGCGAGTGAATGATGTTGCTTTTCGATTAGAGCTACCGCCTAATTGGAAGATCCATAATGCTTTCCATGTCAATTTACTCCGGCCGTATATGGGACCGCCTCTAAGCCAACCTAGTCCTGAGGAACCTCCTCAGGTTGAGGAAACGGAAGAAATACTCCAACCGGAGCAGATAGTAAGTCATCAGGAGCGGTCTCTCAAATCCGGAAAGATAACACGGAAGTATTTGGTTAAGTTTAAGAACTACTCGAATCTAGATGCTCAGTGGATGACGCAGGAGGAATTAGCAGCTTATCCCGAGATACTGGAGGTATATATCCAAGCACTACAGTTGAGGTCAACTGTTTAGAAGCCAGAGAAATGTTGCTAATTGGACTATTTTCTTATTTTTAATGACTAAATCTTTTTTTTAGGATATTTTATTATGTGCACTAAGAACTGTTAAAAGATTGTAGCTACAGGAACTACCATCAGGAACGGACAACTCTGATGTGTCATTTGATGGGTGACGGTAAACATCGCGAAGGAGTTTCCATAAGTTCGGTGGAAAGGGCCGGGTTACGAGTGCCCCTGATGCGTCACATGATGGGTGACGGGCGCATCAGTAAGGGGGCATCCCGTAGGCTAAGGAGGAAATCCGAACTGAGTAAGAAAGTACGCGTAAGAACGCAAGCACAAGAATAAAGATGGGTTCAATGACGCTTTTTACGAAAAGCATGAACAGTCGCGGGAAGACAATTGTTTTCCCGCGAGGAGTCTGTGTCTGCATTGCATCTGTGTCGTGCCCTACACCCGGGGACGCCTGGAATGTGTCCGTGTAAGCATTGTTTTCACTAACTAAGTGAGTTTTTAAAGTTTGAACAGGTTCACACTTTATTTTATTAAGGTGACCAGGCTTTTATTAATAAAATAAAGCAAGCAAGGCCCTTATAAAAAAAGCCAGCGCTAAAATCAAGGGAGGGGGCTGAATTGCGATCTCTCTCTCTCCTCTCTCTAGAAAACGTGATTTTCTCTCTCCTCTCTGTAGGAGCGCCAAGCTCTGCTTTTTGACCCTATTCCTGCCGGGTGTCAGACCCTATAAAAGGGTAGCCAACGTTTCAGTTTGAGAGAGCCGGAAGCAATAGAAAAGCACCAGCGCTAGGATTTTGGAGCAAAGTCTGGCGACGGAAACTGCAAGTATTCGCGTGACGACTGAGTACGGAGGTCGATTCTCCGAGCAAGAAGCGACAGGTATAAGGTGTTGGTACGCTTTGAGAATTGTTGTTTTGTGTGGTTTGTTTTGCAGGAATCTCTCGTCTCACGGGAAGGCCCTTCACGGGAAGTACGGCTTCACGTCTAAGTCCCTTACGGGAAAGCACGGCTTCGCGCCTAAGTCCCTTACGGGAAGGAACGGCCTTGTGCCCAAGCCCCTTTACGGGAAAGCACGACCTTCGGGTCTAAGATTACAGAACGAAGGGGTTTCCTCGGGTTCTCGTGCTTGTATAAGAATTCTCCCTGAATAAAAGAATACTCTTAACGGGGGGGGGACCAACCCATCTTCTGGTCCCCAATACTGTGTCGATCTTCTCCCTTCTCTCATGTTTTCAAAGAATTATAATTTTCAGATTTTCTAAGTGCTCTGTACGCTCCCGTTTTGTGACAGGGTTCCTGTTGAGGAGGTGCCTGTTGAGCGGTGCTCCTGCTGCCTCTTCTGCCAGAAAGTGCTAGCTCTGGTTTGCTTATATACAAACTTAGCAAAATTGCCCTACCTACTTTCCAACAAAAGTCACTTAAACATAATAGTGAAAATGGTCAAAAATAGGGAAATTAGGCTAAATGCACTAGAAAATTCCCCTGAAGGATTCTGATGGATTCTGATGGGAATGCTTATGATCGTGCTGCAGCTTGTCCACGGGCACATACGGTTGGATGTGTCACGTGACAGTTTAAGACTAAAACTTCATAATTAAGATCAAACTGAGACTCAAAAGACAAGAACACTGATGTTTGATTGATTAAACAAATGCCTGAAAACTAAGTACAATAGGCTCCTTATGTAGGAGACAAAGAGACACAAAATAAAACACTCGTCTCATGGTGAAGAAACGCGACTTTAGACGTAAAGATACATCCTTTCGATGAAGAGCTGCAACCATTGGACGAAGAGTCGCAACCATATAGCGAAGAGGTGTGACCAGTCATCAAAGGAGTGTGGCTCTTGACGAAGAGACACGTCTTTTGGGTAAAGGGTTGTGACCATCCAAACGCAGGGGTCCTTCTTGGCATGGCACTTCGCATATCTACAACTAGGAGTAGATGTAATACTGTTAACATAGTCACAATCGTGACAGGTGCACCGTTGTCACTCTAATGAGAGTACGTTCGGGTTGGCCCAGCGAAATACGGCACTTCTTATTTTGTTGTTGCGTGAGACGACTTTCAAGTTACCACCGCTATTGCTGTGGCAGGAGTACACCCAGGTTGTCTTAGCGAGTTACTTGTCGAGCGGTATGAGATGCTCATGAATGGCTTTTTTTTTTTTTGGATAATGTATATACAGATCTGTCATGATTGGGTAAGTAGAATTTCTAAGAGAAATCTATTCCAAGAGTGTCTTGAACAAAATTGATCTACTCCTTTGTTTTTAAATGAATGCCTCCAATACTATTTGAAAGGCTAATGAAATCAACATGTGAGATAAACTGATAAGTACTTGAATGTTTTCTACATCGTGGTAGTAGTTCGAAAACAAAAAGCCAAGTGGTGTGACTATGGTTTGGAAAGTGGGAGAATGAAGCCCCGACGGCAACATTCTACCGACAAGTTGACCTGATCAATGGGGTTGCTTTTCAATTTATTTTTTTTTTCTTTTTGTTAGCGTAGCCAGTGTTATGCCTTAGGGACTAGCCTATAGTAAAGTTGAACAGTCACTACCTCTTGCTTGAGGATCTATTATGTTGAGACTCACAAACCTATGGTGCCTATGTAGAGTTTAGAAATAGAGCATTACTATCGGGTTATGTTTCTCCTTAGATTCCACAATGCAAGATGAGCCCAACCCTTCAATAGTGGCTCGCGCCTAAAGCTACAAGTGTGGCAAGGGTAATGTCCATTGGTTCTCTCTCAGTTTATAAAAGTAGGGTTGGAGACTTATCAAAGGTACCCCATTCTTCATTTTGATTGGACAAGAACCTCATAAGAGACTTTAATATGCGTACACAACATAGACAATGCGAGTCTAACTCTAGTTTAGCATATGTTTCACCAACTACTCCAAATATACAAAAAAAAATGACAACAAAAGTACGCTTTTATATTACTCTAGTAGATTTTCTATACCTAATTGAAAAACAGATAGTCAAAAACAACATTAGAATAACTATTTGTGTCATACACACATATATTATAAACACAGGTGTATGTGTGTGTATCATTCTCCTAACAGCATATTTACATATAGACTTGTATGTGTTACATGTGTGTATCATAATGCTCACGTGTGTATGTACATACACGCAAAGATATACATGCAAGTTGTGCAGGACCGCTCCACTTGTGTCACTTTAACGTGCATGATAACTTGGAACTACCACAAAAAAGACAAATCTTTCCAACCTCTCAACCTTGTCCGTTTTGCCATGCAAAAGAGCACATATGCAGTAGGATGAGTATACAATCTCAACCACTCTACTTGCACCTCGTCACCCCAAAGCACGAGAACAAAATCCAAAATCTTAACTACCTCCTAACCTTGCTTAAAGGAGTACTTACTTGAGGTAATATGGAAAATTGTCAAATGTTTCATGGATCTTATCCCAGCTTATCAGCATTTTTTTGAATTTCATCTTTAAAGGGTTCACTTTTCCATTTCCTTTTTTTTTCTCATTGTCAGGTGGCTTTCCTCCAAAGTCTTCTTGCTGGACTTCCTGGTTTTCTTGTGCATTTTCACCTGTGGGTGGTACCGCCAATATCTGTTCTTGCTGTGATTCCTTTGACCGTGATCGACGGGTGCTCTCAGACTCTGAGGGCAATTCACAGTCTGCCTTGATTGCCTCAACCTTTTTGGACTCATCGATCTCATCTTTACCAGCATCAGCACTCGCCAAGGGTGAGCTTTTCTTATCTATATCCTCATCACAGCTTCGACAAAAATGCCGTAGAGAATGGTGCCAGAAATGGGGGGAGGAAAGGTATTTCGAGAGTGCATAACTGTGTCGGTAGGCAGCTGGAGCAAAGAAAGGTGAAGAGCAAAGGCTATGGACCCCAATCGTAAGAAGGGATGTATCAGACTGAAGGCTATGGAGCCCGTTTGCTAGAAGGGCTGCATTAGAATGTAAAATCTTTTCTCTGCCACGCTGCCCACATAGACTTCGGTGTTTGAGAAGGCTCGGAGTAGACCTGCTAGACCTGTACATTTCGTCGACTTCAAACCGCGGCCATGAATTGCAGCCTAAATTGTGCAGAATGGCTCCCCCACGCTCAGAGGTTGCTGCGTATACAAAAATCCAACCAGAAATGGCCCCTTAATAGGTTTGAGAGAGAGAGAGAGAGAGAGAGAGAGAGAGAGGATTTTTAATGTCGTACGAATAATCCCAAGAAACCTTTGTAGATCTATCTTCAAAGAGTAGTAAATGTTTCATGACATTTTGTTGAAAATTTACTAGGCATATTATAGTGGAAGCATGGGTTGATAAGAGAAAGCTAGTAGTCATTGGGTGATAGCTCAGTTGGTGAGGTGCTCGAATATAGTCCTTAAGGTTGGGGGTTCAAGCATCATCGAGACTATCCTCATAGATCCAAAGCTTGGGAGGAAGTGTGGTGTGTGTCCTTTCCAAGAAAAAGGTAGAACTTAAGAATGTGAAGGGTAAAGTTTTAAATTTGGCATTCAACAACCCAATTAACTTAATAAATAGCCTACAAGTGTCAATTCTTTTGATTTGTCATACTTATAGTACCTAGACAAATGAGAGATGATCAAAGTTACAATTTTCAATCCAAATCCTACAAAAAACCAATTATTTTGTAAGTTTAACAAGCGTCCAAGGCACTGCCAAATAGCACACAAGGAGAAAAAGGCATGCCTTGGATAATTTATATAGACTTTCTAGGTGTGTAGCATGTACAAGAACATCAATCATGCGACTTAAACACTCTAGATTACGTTATAAATCATATATGCTTCCATACTTAACCGTTCTTGGTCCTTTTCCACCATACCATAATGACTACACTATGGATGTTTGGAGTTAGGCTAGTATTCTAGGAAGGAGCCCTTTCCTAGATGTTACCTGTTGTATTTGGGATACTTGTGGAGTATACTCTTAAATCGATTCTGAAGTTTCCTTTAGGGGATTTTTCTTTTGGGGGGTCACCTATCTTTAAGAGATTCCATTAAGCTCTCTATCAAAACCTCACTTTCCATTCTTGCACATAGAGGTGCGTGTTTTTACACTCTCATAGCCTACTCTCTTTTGTTGCTCAATATATTGACCTATCCTACACATGCAAAGGAGTGTTGTTGCATTTGGAAGGACACCTAGGAAGGATGTCCTCACACTGTATGCATCCAAAACTTTCTCTAGCTAGTTGGCCTAGCCCACTTCGTTTTATCCATGTTGGGAGAGTGGGGAGACCAGTTGCTTGGATAATTCAACAATTCATCAGAGACTTCACCATCAACATGTCACCTTCTCTCCCAAATCCAAGTACACACACACGCACATGCACACACCTGGACAGAGTGTAAGAGATGTAGACATATTAGGGAGTACACAGAATAACACATCATAGCATAAGAGAGAGGGAAGGGAAAATTGAGAGCATCTCTGTAACATTTAATGCACTAGTAACTTGTGTGTAGCGGAAAATGATAACATAGTGAGCATTTCATTAAGAACAAGTTCCTAGTGAGCATAGAGAGAGTACTTGGTTGGAGAAAGCAACATAACAAATTACACCTAGCTAGACAATACTTGAAAAGAGAGAGAAATAGAACAATTGACAACATTTGAGGACCGGATTTACATGGAGCCGGTCCCCCCTCCAAAAAGGCTTTGTATTATAGCTTCTCTCATCAAGGGAGACTTTTGTATAATACAATCTTTGTGTTCCTTGACAAAACTCGTTGGTGCAATGAAGATTGAAGCTTCATGCACCAAGTTGTGCTTGAAAAACACGTCTAGTGGGCCTAACCTCAGTCCCAAGACCTCGCACACCTTCAAAGATGGTGAGAGCTGGCAGGGAATGAGGAAAGATGAAGAGGAAGAAGGTGTATCTTACGAGAAAGAAGTATTCTCCTCACATAATCACTCTTATAGCATAGTTTAGCTTAGTAATTAGCATGGTAGAGGAGATGAGCATGCCATTGAAGCTTGGCTCTTGGTTGGATTTGCATTCCATAACCAAGAGTTGTTGGTGTAGGCCTCTACTTCTCAATGCTTGGAGAAAGAGATGAAGTTCTTGCTCAACACATGAGTTGTGTGTGTGTGTGTGTGTGTGTGTGTGTGTGTGTGTGTGTAGCAAAATTAGTTAGCCTAAAAATGCCAACTCTTCCCATTTGCTATTGCTAGCTTCCCATTGGCTCCTACAAAGCTTAGCCAATAGCAATTAAGAAGCATAGTTGATAGTCTTGTGACAAGTGTCCCCTTTTCCCCTTTTGTGAGAGCTTTAGGTAATTAAAATAATTTATTTAGACTCTCATTGGACCTTTTAGTCTTTTGGCCAATAGGAATCAAGCAACCATTGGGCTGTTGGATGCTCATTGGACCCCTTGGTAGACTGTCCAATAGTCTTCTAGGGAGCTTAATTTCTATTGGTTCTTTTATCAAGCATTTTTAAATTGATTAAACTAATTTTACTCTAGCCTAATTCTCATTGGTCCACCTCTATGGCTATCCAATAGGATTTGAGGGGACATTGGGGGCATCTGGGCTAGGAGCCTGCCATGTGTCCATTATTCCCTTTGTGTAAAGGGAGAGCTTGGGAGTGTGTGTGTGTGTGTGTGTGTGTGTGTGTGTGTTTGTTTCTCTCTCTTTCTCTACCTTTAGGGCTCACCCCCTCCTTCCTAGGGATGTGGGAAGACTAACCATCCAATATACCACATTGGACTTTTTAATTAAATTTTGGAACCTTAGCCTATGGAAGTCTTAAAGGAGTTGAACCTTAGGTCTTTTAAGCTCTATTGATGCACATTGCTCTTTTGCAGGCTGTCCCCCTTTGGATCCCTATTTTCCCTCCTTTGGATCCTTGCTGAGACTAGTATGGCAGTCTTACCAATATTCTAGCTTTTACTCCCCTGGTAGCTCCCCATATTAAATGATCAGTTTAACATGAGAAAAATCATTTGGGAGAATTAGTTATTTTTTTCTATGACAATCTACACAAAAAAGGCCTAAAATCATAGCCCCAAACTCCACAGCACCCTTCTTGTGGAGTTTTGTATTTAATTTATTATTTGATTTTTGGGTGCCAAAATTGGAGGCCTCTCTATTACAAGTAGTCCACTTTAGTACTTGAGTGGAGCACATCACTTATTGCATGTCCCCCAAGGGTGAGTTCTCACTAGAGCTAGTTACAAGCAGCCATAGTGGCTTATTGAATAAAAGTCTAAAATATTGTGCAAAGGTAAAATGACCGAGAGGATTATTATGTGCCGGTGCCTCCTTTTCAGCTTCTAGAATTCCAATCTACAAATCATCATCAACTTACTATTAGTAAATTCAAATAGACATCATTAATCCAACTAACCATGTAAGTGTTTAATGGTAAAATGCACACTTGCATAAACATCATGAAAATTAACAGTAAAATCATCAGCAGCACAACATTAGAAAGCGTGAAGCGGGAGTGGATTAGCAGTAAAATCGTCAATGATGCAACATTAGAAAGGCGTGAAGCATGCGTGAAGCACAACATTAGATGCTCATTGGACCCCTTGGTAGACTGTCCAATAGTCTTCTAGGGAGCTTGATTTCTATTGGCTCTTTTATCAAGCATTTTTAAATTGATTAGACTAATTTTACTCTAGCTTAATTCTCATTGGTCCACCTCTATGGCCACCCAATAGGATTTGAGGGGAGATTGGGGGCATCTGGGCTAGGAGCCTGCCATGTGTCCATTATTCCCTTTGTGTAAAGGAAGAGCTTGGGAGTGTGTGTGTGTGTGTGTGTGTGTTTCTCTCTCTTCCCCTACCGTTAGGGCTCATCCCCCTCCTTCCTAGGGATGTGGGAAGACTTTTTAGTATTCCCATTACTATCCAATATTCCCACTTTTGGCCATTGGACTTTATAATTAAATTTTGGAACCTTAGCCTATGGAAGTCTTAATGGAGTTGAACCTTAGGTCCTTTAAGCCATATGATGCACATTGCTCTTTGGCAGACAACCCCCTTTGGATCCCTATTTTCCCTCCTTTGGATCCCTCCTGAGACCGGTCTGACAGCCTTACCAATATTCTAGCTTTTACTCCCCTGGTACCTCCCCATATTAAATGATCAAGTTAACATGAGAAAATCATTTGGGAGAATTAGATATTAGGTTTTATGACAATCTACACAAAAGAAGCCTAAGATCATAGCCCCAAACTCCACGACACCCTTCTTGTGGAGTTTGGTATTTAATTTATTATTTGAGTTTTGGGTGCTATAATTGGAAGCCTCTCTTTTACAACTAGTCCACTTTAGTACTTGAGTGGAGCACATCACTTATTGCATGTCCCCCAAGGGTCAGCACTAGAGCTAGTTACAAGCAGCCATAGTGGCTTATTGAATAAAGTCTAAAATATTGTGCAAAGGTAAAATGACCGAGAGGATTATTATTTGTCAGTGCCTCCTTTTCAACTCCCAGAATTCCAATCTACAAATCATCATCAACTTACTATTAGTAAATTCAAATAGACATCACATAATTAACCATTAAGCGAGCTAACCATGTGAGTGTTTAATGCTAGAATGCACACTTGCATAAACATCATGAAAATTAACAGTAAAATCATCAGCGGCACAACATTAGAAATGCGTGAAGCAGGAGTAGGCAGAGAATGACCGTACGCAGTTTCAAATGGAGATGTACATGTGAAAGTGTGAGTGGTGTTGCTATATATAGCCTATAAAAAATGCAGGTAATCATCCTAGAAAAAACATAAGCTTTTAGCAAGCCAGTGATAGTGCGATCAATGACTTTGGTTTGACCATTAGACTCAAGATGGAATGCATAAGTAAAATCAAGTGTAGTTCCAAGATTTTCAAAACTAGTAGTCCAAAAAGCACTACAAAACTTGGAATCTCCATAAGATATTATGACTTTAGGCAAACCATGATGTGGAAAGACAGTTTTAAGAGATAGAAGTGCAGCTTGACGTGCTATGAGTGTTTTCTTACAAGGAATAAAGTATGTTTTTTTAGAAAAAGGATCAATAACAATCCAAATCATATCATGCTTATGAGCAGTGAGTGAAAAACCAGTAACAAAATCCATTGAAATATGTTCCCAAGGTATTTTAGGAATAGAGAGAGGGTGTAAAAGTCCCAATTTCTTATATGTTGCTACTTTGATCTTTTGACAAATCAAACAAGTTGAAACATACTATTTAACATCACTTCCCATAGCAAGCCAATAGAAATCACGACATAAGTTTTGAAAAATAGTAGCAAATCCTCGATGTCCAACATAGGGTGGTTTGTGCAACTCTTCAATGATTAATGTACGAGAAGATTTAGTTACACATAATTTTTGTTTGTAAGAAAGAAAGTTTTCTTGAATAGTGTATTCCAAAAATGTGTGCACAGAATTGTCAATCATATGCAACCATGTGGTTTTGAAATCATCATATTGTGTATAAGTGTTATGCATTGAATCAAATGATGATTATTAAGAGAGGATCTTCGACTCAAAGCATCAACTACAACATTTTCCTTACCAGGTTGGTATTGAACGTTGGGTTGAAAACTTTGAATGAAGGCAATCCACTTAATATGTCTATCATCTATTAAGGATTGAGAGAGTAGGTATTTGATACTTTGTTGATCAGTTTTTATTATTAAATCAACATCCATTAAATAGTGTTTCCAAATGTTTCAATGCATGTACAACAATAATCAACTCTTTGTCATATGTACTAAATTTTGCTTGAGACGGTTTAAACTTACGACTTTCAAATGCAAGTGGATGGTTACCTTGTATAAGAACTGCATCGATACCTTTTCCACTAGCATCAATGACTACGACAAAGAATAGGTTATCAAAATAAGGTAGTGTAGTGTAGGTGCATTGATCAAAGCATTCTTGAGTGCATTAAAGGAACTTTCTTGCAAATCAGACCATGCATAGGGAGAATTTTTCTTTAACAAGAGAGTGAGGTAATGAGATTTGTAAGCAAAGTTACATACAAACTTCCTGTAATAACTGCATAGACTCAAAGTTCATGCAAATTTTTGGGTCTAGGCCATAACTGAATGGCTTCAATTTTCTTGGGTCTACATGTATTCCCTTTCTCGATACAATGTGTCCCAAATATTCAATCTCAAATTGGAAAAATGATATCTTTTCAGGACTCAAATACAAGTGTTTGTGTGCAAGCCAATCAAATACATGTGTTAAATGCTTTTTATGCTCTTGTTCCGAATTACTGAAAACAAGAATGTCGTCAAAGAATATAATCACAAAATCTTGATGGGCAATGAAAATTCTATTCATCATGCGTGTGAATGTGGTTGGTGCATTTGTTAGAACAAATGGCATGACAAGAAATTCATAATGTCCCGTTTGTGTTCTGAAAGCAGTTTTGTAGACATCTTGGTCAAACATTTTGACTTGATGATACCCTGATTTGAGATCAATTTTGCTAAAGATGTTTGCCCCTTTCAGTTTGTCTAATAGATCATCCACTCTAGGAATAGGGAACCTATTCTTGATGATGATCTTGTTTAAAGCCCTGTAGTCAATACACATACAAAAATTTCCATTTTTTTTTCTTACAAGAAGTACTAGAGCTCCTTATGGTGAACTATTAGGTCTTATAAGTCCTTGATCAAGCAAGTCAGTGATTTGAGTTTGTGTCTCCCTCTGTGCAATCGGGAATTTACACGGTAAGGTGCTCTACAAGGAGGTTCACTACATGGTATAATATCTATTTTGTGGTCTTCTGCGCGTGAAGGTGGAATTCCAAGTGGCAAGTCATGCATGAAACAATTCTTACATTTTGAGAGAAAATCATCATATGAGGAGTTATGTGGAGTTTCATTTTTAGCGGAGATTTGATTTACCAACACCAAATATGTTTTCACCTGCTTTTGAATTGCTCTTTTGGCTTGAGTGTGAGAGAGAAGTGGAAATTTTTTATGTGCTAGTGTTTCTTCATGGAGAAATTTTTATTATTATGAGTGAGAGACATGGTACGTGTTTTATAATTAATCAACGACTCAAATTCATGACGGAATGGGATTCCCAAAATCATGTCAAGACCATGTAATGGTGCTATCAGAAATGTACGTGCTTGTGTAAATTCACCAATGCAAACTTCAATAATGACTTGGGTTTTGCAATTAAAACGTTGATTATTTGAAACAATTTTGACTTTGTGAGGAGAAGAAATTTCAAAGAGAGAGAGTTGTTGTGCAGTCATGCAGACATAAAATCATGGGCTACTGCAATCATCTAAAAGAATGGTAACAATTTCACTCTTGATTGTGCCTTGCACTTTAAACAGAGTGTGAGGAGATATAGAAGTACCTGAAGACGGGTTGTTTTCATGATCATATCCCTCACCATAATTAGCTTCCACTTCATTGTCGTTGGAATTAGCATCTTCGATGAGGTTAACAGTAGCACCATTGGGGTGGTTTTTGTTGAAAGCTCTTTGGTTTGGATTTCGGGTGACTCCATTGGGTTGGCCATTGCTCTTAGCAAGACCTTCTGGACACTTATTTGGGTAGTGATCATACTAAAATCATTTAGACCACTTCACCTTTTTGATACCATTAGAGTTTTGAGCAGGACATTGGTTGGAAGAATTCTGGTTGCCTCGCTGATGTTTGTTGTTGTTGTTGCCATAGGGTTGAGAAGTTGTAGTAGAAAAATTGTCAAATCTATGTCTCTTGAAAAAGGTACGGCTTTGATGTTTGTTCCTGTCAAAGTTAGGAGAGAAAAAAGCTCTCTTGTTACGATTAGTGTTAGCAATCTATTCAATGTGAGAAGGTTGTCCACCTTTCTTCTTCCTCACATTAAAAACCAAATTAATAGCCTTTGATAGTGAATCCATTTCAAACAAACCTACTTCAACACCAATTTGTAGTGCTAAGCCAGATATATACTTACGCTTTAATTTCTTGCGACTGCATGTTCAATAGCTTACAATTGAATTAAACAGTTCCAAAAATGATCAATGTAGCCCTGTTTATCTTCATTTCGACCTTGTCAAATCAAATCCCATTGATATCGTGCTTTAGATTTATACTCTGTGGGTAAAAATTGAGGTAAAAACAACTTTTTGAATGCATGCCAGGTACGTGGTCTTTTACCATGCTGTTTGGGGGTGTTCCACCACAATTCAATGCTACTCGTGAGATCATTTGATGCACACTTTACCATTTTACATTCGAAAAAATCTTCATCATTAAAATAGTCATCTAGCTGACTAACCCATGCAAGAATCATGCTAGCATCCTTAGTGCCATCAAAATCCTTTAAAGTGAAGGCTTTTCTGCTAATTTTGTTTTGCTTTGGTGCAGGTGCAGATTCTATGCGTACAGAATGCAGTAATTTATCTTCAAGTTGTTGCCTTCTCATGCGTTCATACGTGAGAGATTGTTGTAAATTAGCGAGCTGCTTAGCAACTATGGGTGCTTGTGGAAGGTGTGTTGTGATTGCATCCTTTTCTTTCTTCTTCTTCTTTCTTTAATTTTTTTCTTTTTGTTTTTTTTTAATAGTTTTTTGTTTATTTTTTTAAATAAAATAAAATGACTATGTAGTAATAGATGTATGCTGGGTATGTGGAATTAATGAGAAAAATAAAGTAAATAACAAAGTAATGGATATGTAGCTCGTAGATTGATGACGGCGTCCAGTCCAAAATGTGGGGTACTCAGGTATGGTTGAAAACGATGAACAATTGAGCAATTAGTCTGCAGAGCAATTGGATTTTTCACTGACGTTCAATCTCTCGTGTCCCAAAAGCAATGGCAATCGACAAAATAATTTAATTTTCATCGTGAAGTTCGGTTCGTAGAGTCGGCTTATCTTTGGTTAATGCATCACCCTTGAAAATGTCATGGCGGTCAAAGAAAATATGAAGAGTGGGCGGCCGAAGGTTTTTGAGGATGATCTGCAAGGGTTGTATTTTAAGGGTGGCCTACAAAGATTGTAGATGATGGGCGACCTACCTTATTTTGTATAGATATATTTATTCTCCTTATGCTCATTGCGATCGGTCAATGGGGCTTAAAGGGGTGTGAATGAGTTCTTTAATTTGCATGGCTTTGGGAGTTCAGTGGGTGGCCGGCCACTTGAATGGCTAAGTTAAGCCACACCTCTTTAAAGTAAAGGTGGGAACAACATCTTATGAAGTCGTCTACGAGCAGGCAACAATGGGCTATGGCGTGATTGCACCCTTAAACATGAGGTTGAAATGGCATGCAATGGGTGGCCGACCAAAAGAAGTTCAATTTATTTTTAAGCCACACCTTTTGAAGAAAAGGTGTGTACATGCAGGAAATAAGGCATGGCAGCATGTAGATGAGGAAAATGACTGCGCCATGGAAGAGAAGGAGAGCTGGCGTCCGACAAGGGCCTTGTCACACCGCAAGGAAGAAGGAGAAAATGACCAGCGGGCCTAGGCACCCCTTTTGATGCAGAACTAACACGTTTTGGGCGTGGTCGACAAAGTCACTTCTCCACATGAAAGGCCCAATTTCCATGGCCGTTTGGTGTCACTGCAAGGTGGTCGCCAAAAATACCATGCAGTGATGGTTATCGCCATAGAAGCTTCGAAATTTTCATGGGCATGTGATCAAGCTTGATCCTTTAGATTGGAGATTAGGGATGCACAAATTGCTTGCCGGCTTCGCTTCGAATCCCAATTTCTCCTTTAAAATAGACTTGAATTCTCTCGAATGCCGTGTTTTCTACCCATCCCTTCTTCAAAGCTTTAATCAAGTTGAAACCTATTTGCTTAATTCCTTTGCTTTAGCCAAATTCAACCCTTTCCAAGTTATGTAAGCACTTTGACAATCAATTCGTGATAGCCTTCCTTCAAAAACCTTCGAGTCTTCCTGCTTCCTTCATCTTCAAAATTCTCTAAAATTAGCCATAAAATTGAATTCTAAACATGGTCATACCGGCTCTCAATTGTCAATGATTAAAAGTAATTGGTGGTAAGCGTCGACTAGCTTCAATTTGCGGTACTCGAGGCAACAAATTCGCAATTTTCTCCTTAAAATTTGGATTCGATTGCCAGTTTCCTCGAACCTGCTACTCTGATACCATTGTTGGGAGAGTGGGAAAACTAGTTGCTTGGATAATTCAACAATTCATCACAAACTTCACCATCAACATGTCACCTTCTCTCCAAATCCAAGTACACACACACACACACACACACACACACACACACACACACAAAACAGAAAATATTGACAAGGACAAAGTGTAACAAAGTGTAAGAGATGTAGAAATATTAGGGAGTACACAAAAAAACACATCATAGCATAAGAGAGAGGCAAGGAAAAATTGAGAGAATTTATACAAGAAAGGCCTAAAATCATAGCCCCAAACTCCACGGCACCCTTCTTGTGGAGTTTTGTATTTAATTTATTATTTGAGTTTTGGGTGCCAAAATTGGAGGCCTCTCTTTTACAACTAGTCCACTTTAGTACTTGAGTGGAGCACATCACTTATTGCATGTCCCCTAAGGGTGAGTTCTCACTAGAGCTTGTTACAAGCATCCATAGTGGCTTATTGAATAAAAATCTAAAATACTGTGCAAAAATAAAATGACCAAGAGGATTATTATTTATTGGCACCTCCTTTTCAACTCCCAAAATTACAATCTACAATTCATTATCAAGTCACCATTAGTAAATTCAAATAGACCACATAATTAACCATTAAGCCAGCTATCCCAATTTCAATTCACCACATATAACAAGAGGGTGCCCAGTCTCATAACAATCAAAGAGATCTCAGTTTCATTTCAAGCTTTAGGAGTAGAGGAATGGAGAGAGCTTTTAGAGGGAGCTTTTTATGGAAAATGGACCAATTGGCAACTTTATTGAAAAAAATAGCTTCGTGTGAAGTACATTTTCACCTTTGGAAGTGAAGTCACCCTTCACTAGTAGCTGTAAGCTTTTGAGCTTGCTTGTTGCCTTTGGAATTCGAGACGCAAATCCTTTTTGGCTTTGGAGCTTGAAGTTTATTGAATCTTTGAATTCAAAGGACTTTTAACACTAACCCATGGAGGTCTTTAATGAAGCTAACCCTAAGGTCTTTTAAGCTCCATTAGATACACATTGCTCTTTAATAGACTACCTCCTTTTGGACCCATATTGAGATGCAACCATCTCTCCTCTTGGTCCCCTATTGAGATAAGTTTAGAAGCACTTATTGCACATTGCTCTTTGGTAGACCGCCTCCTTTTGGACCCCTATTGAGATGCAACCATCTCTCCTTTTGGTCCCCTGCTGAGATAGGTTTAGAAGCACTTATTACACATTGCTCTTTGGTAGACCATCTCCTTTTGAACCCCTATTGAGATGCAACCATCTCTTCTTTTGGTCCCTTGCTGAGATAGGTCTAGAAGCACATGTCTCTATTCTAACTCTTATTCCCATTTATTCTCCCACATTAAATGATCAGTTTAATATGAGAAAATTATTTGGGTTAGCTAGATATTAGATTTTATGACATTACCTCTCTCTTGAAATCATAGTCATCCTTAACTATAAGGTAGAGAAGATAAAGCCTAGTCATTAGTCAATGTTTCTTTGCGGGTAGAGGATCCCTTTTTACCCTACGACATCATTCCAAAATGGGTGGCTAATCCATTCGGTGCTTGGGAGATGTAGATTCCGCAAGCATGTCTGCTCTTTAGTCCATATCATACTTCCAAAGTAGAGTGACAAGTTCTACTTGGTGTTTGAGAGACGTCGTCACCACAAACATGATTCTAAGCATGCATACTATTTAAATTTGTGCACAATAAAAAGAGAACTAGTCTTATAAGACAAAATATTTTTCATTCAAAATGCATACAATGATCTTCTTGTCCGTAGTATTCCTTAGACAATCGTTGAGAAACTTTAGCAAGACCCAATCATTTTCTTTAAAGGTTAGGGCTCTTTTGTGCTTATTAGCAGCAACCCTTTTTGCCTTTACTTCGAGATGGATATAGCCTCTTTAATCTTTGGAAAAGATTATTGCGTGTCTTGGCTATTATCATCAATAGCGAAGATCTTCCCATGTACTTTAAGTAGTAAGGGACTTTTGAATCTTCCCTCTTTAACCTTGAAATGTGCTTTCCCCATAGAAGTATGTACAATGTTATTGTACGCATACTCTATAAGAGGTGTTAGGAAATAAGATGTAGCTAATAGATATTTGAGTAGCTTACTTAATGGAGAGAGACAAATTTTTACACACGAGATTAGAGAGAGAGAGAGAGAGAGAGAGAGAGAGAGAGAGAGAGAGAGAGAGAGAGAGAGAGAGCACACGATATACGTGGTTCACCCAATGTGGGTTACATCCACAAGAAAGCAGTCACTCAATGGCTTTAGTACTTCAAACAAGAAGTATGTTACAAAGGGATTATATCCTTAATAGAGCTCCCGCCTTGCTTCACTCTCACCACTTCACACCCACCTTGTTGCATCAACTTCACACTCTGAAATGTGTGTAGAAATGGCCTCCTTTTATAGGCCAAAAGGGATGCCCTCTTAAACAAGTTC
Source organism: Adiantum capillus-veneris (assembly GCF_014529385.1). Taxonomy (NCBI): domain Eukaryota; kingdom Viridiplantae; phylum Streptophyta; class Polypodiopsida; order Polypodiales; family Pteridaceae; genus Adiantum; species Adiantum capillus-veneris. Next base: position 49,662,273 of record NC_140954.1, read on the forward strand.
AAATCGGACCCTCTAATCCGCCCATGTGTGGCCGCCCTTGAGAAGACAAGTCCGCGTTTGAATTCAGCCACCAATCATTGACCTTCGGCCACCGGCCACCAGCCAACTACCAACTGACCGATCGTTTTCCAACCACTTTTCGATCGTCGGCTAGCCATAATATTCCGGCAAAAAGGAATATTCCGACAGTGGAAATTTTGGTATTCGGTGAGTGATTTTTCTTCACGCACAATGGCTTCTCCTCATAATGGGGGCCTTACAAATGTACGTTTTTAATACAAAAAAGTACAAGGGTTAAATCAGGCTCCATACTTAACAATCTCCCACTTGGAGACTGATCTCCAAACCAAACCTGTGATTGCTTTCCATCCTGGCCACTTATCCTTGAACGCCAATTGGAGATGACCAAAATCTCAACTTCTCCTTGTTGACCACCTTTGTAAACATGTCTGTAGGATTTTCACTTGCATGCACCTTTCCTAGGTTTAGTTGTCACTCTTCCAAAAGACTATGTATGAGATGATATCTCACCTCAATGTGCTTTGTCCTTTAATGAAAGGCTGAGTTCTTTGCAAGATGGATAGCGCTTTGGCTATCACTGTACAAGACACAATTGTCTTGTTTGAATCCAATCTCTTCTATGAATTTGTGAAGCCACAAAATTTCTTTGCTTGCCTCTGCCATTTCTACATGCTCTGCTTCCGTGGTAGAAAGTGAGACCACTTTCTGTGGCTTTGAAGCTTAGCTTACTACTGTGCCTCCAACCGTGAAGACATAGCCAGTAGTGCTTCTTCGAGTATCTTTATTACTTGCATATCTGCATCATCATACCCTTGAAGAAAAATATCAGTTCCTCCAAAATAAAAGCATTTATTGTTGTCCCTTTCAGATACCTAAGTATCCACTTCACAACTTGCCATTGCTCTTTAACTGGGTTGTCCATGAACCTACTTACAACTCTCACTGCATGTGCAACATCTGGCCTTGTCCAAACCATAGCATACATTAGAGAACCTACCGTTGCAGCATATGGAGCTTTAGACATATAGGCAATCTCCTCTTGTGTCTTTGGACACATATCCTTGGTTAGTTTAAAGTGACCAGCCAAAGGTGTAGAAACCGTTTTTGCATTGTAAACCTTTCCAATACCTTCTTGATTTAATCCTCTTGAGATAGATTTATTGTCTTCTTCATCCTTTCCCTTGATATCTTCATACCAAGTATCCTCTATGCAACACCTAAATATTTTATTAAAAAAGATTTAGACAACTCTTATTTTAGGTCTTTGATGTCCTACATGTTAGCACTTGCAATCAACATGTCATCAATATACAACATTAGGATGATGAACTTCCCATCTGCCAAATTCTTCGTATAGACGCAGTGATCTCAGTTGCACCTTCTAAATCCATGATCCAACATCCATCAATTGAACTTCGAGTACCATTGTCTCGATGCTTGCTTTAAACCATACAAGCTCTCCTTTAATGTGCAAACCATTTTCTCCTTACCTTTTACTTCATACCCCTTTGGTTGAAGCATGTAAATTTCCTCCTCTAAGTCACCGTGAGGGAACACTGTATTTACTTCCATTTGCTCAAGATTCAAATCATGAGCAGCCACAAGGCTTAAGATAAGCCTAATTGAGTTCATTTTTACAACAGGAGAAAATATTTCATTGAAGCCAATACCTTTCTTTTGAGAAAACCCTTTTACCAAGCTTAGACTTGTCCTTTTCTTCCCACCTTCTTCTTTCTTCAGCTTATACACCCATTTGTTCTGTAGTGCTTACTTACCTTTAGGCAACTCAACCAACTCCCATGTTTGGTTGTGATGTAATGAGTCCATCTCCACTTGCATGCTCTTCATACATTCTTATTTGGATTAGTGATGCATAGCTTCTTCGTATGATTTCGGATCTCTAGAATTTGAGATCAAAAGATGGTTGAAGGAAGGAATGAATGTTAGCAGCAAGCTAACACAGATACCATGGATACCATTGATACCATTTTTTGGAGTTCTCATTGTAAAAACACTTCTTATTTTGATAAATCGGAATTATTGTAACTCCTATTTTTTCGGATAAACCTTGTAATTGATGAGCCGGGGCTACAAGTTTCCAGATTGTATCAACCTGTCATTACCCATCTTTGGTAGAACTCCCAGATTATTAGTTTTGACCACCAAAAAACCTTGGCTAAGGTATAAAAGCCAATTTGTGTAAGTTATTATTAAGTTTTGGATAATGAAATACACAGCGTGAGATAACGGCGCTCACTTCTCTCCTTCTTGAGTTTCCTACTCCCTCCCCGATTGTCACATTGCAGTCGCGTTTGTTGCATTGCAACCGCAGGTAAGAGCTCTATGCATTGACGTAAACACATCACGATATTTTGTAGCTTTTGGCATCGTCGACCTACGGCCTAATTTCATCATAACTGGAAATTTACACTTTCAAATAAAAAACTAAGCATAGGCGGGGTATTTGGGCATCATTGTTAAGCATTTAGATGCATTCTTGGTCGAAAACGACTAGGTCAAAAATCCAGTGCTGTTAATAATTGCGATTTTGACACTCGGCCTAAAGTGGGATTTGAGACCATAAGCATGTGTACTTAGGCCTTATAAACATGTCCTAGAAGTTTCGTTACGTTTGGATGTCGTTTGATGCTGCAACGGATGTGATTTGTTTGTCGATGAGCGATTGGCTTTTAGTGATTTTTGTCACTTGAGTGTAGCATGAGTTAGATGCAAGTTGTTAATTGTTTTTCGAGAGATTGAAAACCTCTTGTAGCCTCTACACACTACTCGAGTCAGCTTCATCCCGTGGATTGATAATTTAATCGTGGTTCTCGCTAATATTGCAATAAGATAGGATAGTGAGATTAGACACGCGTCTCACATTTGGCGCCACTGTCGGGGATCGAAGAGACCTAAACTAAGGAAAAACATGAACGTCTTGTGAAGTGATCCTTTAACTTCCTCTAGGATCGTCTAGAGTTCAAAACTTTCTTTTAGAGATCGCATAGCCTAAGATTGTCGTCTTGTGTTGTGTAGAGGTAGCTTGAAAGTAATCGTACTTGTCGAGTGCCTTTAGGATTGTAGAATTGTAGAAATAGAGTAGGATTTTGATGATGATTGATAGATGAGACAAGTTTCAAGATCTTAAAAAACCATAAAAGACAACAAAACGAGTGTTTGTGGACACTTTTCACAACTCCATTGCATGAGAATCTAGGAGTAGGGTAAGTAGGATCCGAGGTGGATTTCAGATTATTGCTCTCTCTGAAAGAATCATTGTGAGTTGTTATTGGAAGTTGCAAAATTTCAGGTCTAGGGCTAGAAATAGCACGAAAAGACTCCAAACCACTCAATCCGACTGGAGAGTAAGCTTAAAAGTTGTCTGAACCAGTGGGTAAGCTCAAGGACACTTCGAGGTAAAAATTTCAAGAGTTGGCCAAAACTCAGATTATTTACTTTTTCTTGCATTTTAGGCCAAATTAAGTTTTGACTTCATTCATAGGCTTAAAATAGATCATAAAGAGACCGTCCTTGAAAAAAGTGTAAAAATTGATTCATTTCAAGCCTGAAGTTAATAATTGCGATTATTAACTTTCAATTTAGATTTGACCAAGGTTCATATCATTGATTCATTGCATGTGTACAAACAACTTTTGTAAAGACACAAAATATTTGGATCACCAAATTAGCAAAAAATTGGGTAAAAACTAAATTTTGTACTGACTTTTTGAATCTCAATTATTAACTTTCAATTTAGATTTGACCAAAGTTCATACCATTGACTCATTGCATGTGTACAAACAACTTTTGTAAATGCACAAAATATTTGGATCACCAAACTGGCAAAAAATTGAGTAAAAACTAAAATTTGTACTGACTTTTTGAATCTTGAGTGTAAATTGGAAAAAAATTTGTCCAAACTTTTTGAAATTTGATTCATAGGCTTATATTAATGTGATAAACATGTGTACATGCTCAGTTGACCAAAAAGATGCAAAAAGTTGCTAGAAGTAAATAATCACGATTATTTACATCTGTCCCATTTTTTAAGTTTTTTGACCAAGTTGGCACACCACTAGTTTTACCATTTTGTAATAAGCTCACAAACGAAATTTGGTAAGATTTGGATCATTGGATTGAAAATTGTGACCAAGTTTGCAAAGTTAGCATGTGGACAGAAAATTGATGACCATTTGACCAAAACTTGTTTAACCTTGGTGAAAGTTGGCTAGAGACCTTAACTTGAGGTGCTTAACAGATCTGTGTCAAAGTTGGGACAAAAATTTATAAAAATATAGCTGGAGTAAATAATCACGATTATTGACATCTGCTTTAAAAATTGACAAATTTGCAAATTTGAGTATACCACAAGGTCAAGCATATCAAGTAGACCCCACAAATCAATTTTAGAGAAATTTAGATCTCAAAAGTGAGACTTAAGCCAGATTCTTGAAATCAAAGTCTCCGGACACAAAACAATTGATAAACTTGAATAGATTTTGTCCAAACTTGTTGAAACTTGTCCAGGGACTTTAGCAAGTTGTATACTTGCCAAACCAAGCCAAAAAGTATAAAAAACTGACAAAAGTAAATAATCATGATTATTTACATCTGCTATACAGGGACACTAGTTTTGACTTTTGAACTTGTATAGTGTTAGACCAGCATAATACAAAACCACTGTGCAATTTTGGGTTCAATCGGATCCAAATTGGTACATGTTCACTCAGTTCCAAGTTGCAGATTAATCCTTTGCTTTTTTGCCAAAGTCGAATCTAAAGGTCATTTGCTAACTCCCATAGCTTGATTTGAAGTGATGCACACAAACCAATCACAACAGTTAGCAAAAATTATATAGTCTTTGTGAAAGGATAGCTAAATTTTTCAAATTTATATAGGAATCAGGTTGTAGAAAAGGAATTGGTAGCTTGACAGAAAGTTGCAATCGAATCAAGTGGAAATTGTCAACAAGTCAATCCAAAGGTAAGTACTCTATCCAGGGCTTCATAAGTTTATATGAACCTTAGATCTGGTCGTGTACTAGGAGACCAGGGCATACTTGGAGAAACCTCCAGTAGTATCGACCGAAGAAAGCGTGAATCAAGGAAATTCCTTACACACTATTCTTGAAGAAGTCTCAGACACTTGTTCAGATTCAACATCTGAAATGTTTTCCTATTCGACTCACTCAAAAACCGAAACAACAATGCGCTATAAGTATACACTCTCATTTTATAAAACTAATCGCCATGGAGCTCAGGTTTACCTAGATCTTAACGAAGAGTATGCTATTTGCATTGATGACCATGGTATTGAGTTTGAAGAAGAGATTAGGACAAACAAACAAGGAAAAATGTACATGGACAAAAACGGAACTCAGTATGTACAAGTCAAAAACCCTGACATGATAGACAAATGGAGGTTAGAAGTAAACACCATAATCCCAGATATATCAGCGAAAGAAGGACCACCAACTTTAGAATTTGAGGGATACGGGCAAGTAGATTTGAAGCCCTTGCAACGGCTTAGTACGGATAATTCTAGGATCGGAGTCTATTGTTGGGAGGATAGAAACGTAAAAGATCTTCTGTGGACTTCGCATGCCAAATCAGGACAACTAATGGCCATGAAGAATATCTATATCTTCAAGATCAAAGATAAGGGATCAACAGACGTACCAACCTACCTGTTTAGGGATTGTTATAACAACTTTGTTATGATGACTCCTGAGGAGGTAGAACAAACCAAATACCAAGGGTATTCCATAAGGGATTGGATATTGAGACAAGGACCAGAAACAATTCCAAGAGACGAACATCGTGTGAGCATCATCTGAGAGTAACGTTAAGAAACCAAAAACTAGCTCATCACGAAGAAAACCGAGTGACAGTTAAGGCCAGTCCAGGGCTACATGAGTCATTATTTTCAATAGACTGGTTTGAAGGACTTGGAACAGGACCAATTGCCAAGAGACCGGGAGTTGAACCAAACAAACACGTCAGACCAGCTGATTTTCAGAAATGGGTCAGAAAATACAGTGGATCAGGGGATCTATACAACCACTTAGCAAGCTTTAAGCAGAATGTATATTCGATTTCCATACTCAATTCGAGGGGTTTGGAATGAAATTAGAAGGAAAAACATTGACATGGTTCCAAAACATTCCACCAAGGTCAATCATGGACTTGAACACATTAGATCAAGGATTTGTAGCTGCTTGTTACAAAACGGGGATCAAACATAATACGGTAGCTCAAACATAATACGATAGCTCAAATCTACAGCTTTAAACAAAAACATGGTGAGTCTGTTAGGGATTGTGCAACTCGAATGAAACAATACATTGCCAGATGCCTAGGGTTAGAGATACCTGCAGAAGAACGACCCTTATCTTTGTTTCTAGAGGGACTGCTAAACAAAGAAATTCATGCTATACTCTATAGCAAGAAGCATACAACCCTAGAGGAGTGTGTGTCAGATGCTATTGACTTAGGAGACAATTGTGATATTTTCAACGAAGAAGATGTCCCTAAGGATAACCAAAGTGAGAAAGCAGCATCCACTAAACCAGCACAAGTGAGAACGGCTGTTGTAGCACAACTTTCAGCCATAGAAGATATGCTCAAAAGGATGAACGACATGATGAACAACATGCAAAAAGCACCTATGAGGGGACCAGAAAAAGGGATACCTCAATAGGGACAACCAATTATGCCACAAAAATGGTGTGAAATCAAGGGTAAATGGACCAACCATGAGACCAACAAATGCTACTTCCGACCAAAGTATGATGGGAATGTTTAGTACGTGCCTATGAGGCCACAAGGACAACCCATGTACAGATATTAGCCTATTGTGGCCCAAGCTCAAAGACCACTGGTGGGTATGGAAAAACCTTAACCCGTGCTGGGTCAACAAACTCCATATCCAGGACATAATGCAGTGCCTGTAATGTACATGCATTCTGAAGGAGTCATAGATGAACAAGGATTAGTGCCTGTTACACCCTATGCTGAGCCTAGTCTATCTACAGTAATGGTAGAGGGAGATTGGTATAATTCACATCTACCACCAAGGGAGGAACCTATGACTTATGCTCCACCAGAGCTCGCACCAATGTATTATATAGCTAATCCAGGTGTCAGACCTCCCATGGTAAGACCCATGATTAAGCAAAGAACAAGAAACTGTCATAACTGTGGTGCAGATGATCATTGGAAAAATGAATGCCCAGAGCCTGACAAAACTTCAAGCCAATTGAAGCTTGTTGCATACAATGTTGCAAAAGGGAGGACACTTGCCAAAAGATTGTCCAAAAAATGCTTTAAACAAGGGTAAAACAGTAGTAAAATAGTCCAAGTGATACCTAGTAGCTCATGTGAGAGTGAACTGATTGTTCCAATCAAGGTAATCACTAGAGCCTAGGCTAAGAAAAAGAAACACAACTCCTCTGATGATTCAAAAAATATAAAAATTTCCTCTCAAAGGATCAAAAGAAGCAGAAGCAAAAGATATGAGATGAGAAAACAAAAACAACGGGCTGAAATCGAGGAGAAAGAACAAAAACTATTCCAGGAAAAGGTGAAAGAAACTGGAAGCGAAATCAAAGAAACAATTGTGAAATCTGGAGGATCAATTTTGGTTGATAAAATTTTTGAGCCTATTAATGCAGCCTTGGAAGCTTATCAGGTGGGACTTAAAGCAAGCCAAAAAATGGAAAAAAAATGGAAAAACTATCGCTCTCCAGACATGGAATCAGCTATGATTGAAGCTTATCAAAATTTGGTAAGAATCACGCAAGAGATGTTGGAAAAACAAAAACCCAACCTTGAAAGTATCGCAAAACCTGAGGAGCTTGTGGTGAGAGACACTAAAGGAAAATCCAAAGTGGTGGTAGAACCCTACCTTGAAACAAAAGAACCAGAACTTATAGTGCCGGACAACGAAGATGCCTTAGAAGGAATTCCATTCGTAGAGGAAGATTGGCCAGGACACTTATGGGAAAAAGTTAGAGACATCAATGATGGGAGCCTAATTCTAAAGTCAGCTCTCATAGAGAAAGTTAGAGAGATCAATGATGGGAGCCTAACTCTAAAGTCAGCTCCTATAGAAAAAGTTAGAGAGATCAATGATGGGAGCCTAACTCTAAAGTGAGCTCCTATAGAGAAAGTTTGGTTGGACAATCTACCTCCTGATATGGACGTGGATGTACAATCCTTGTATGGGGATTGCGGATCTGAAGCTTCATGAATGTCTAAACCATTAACCTTGAAAAGATTACCCTCTTACTTGGGAGATAACGAAAATGAATCCATGGTGTGTAAGACCACTCAAGTAAAAAGAGCTGAACAGAACTTAGAAGTACACAATATTCATTCAATCATGTCTACACCTATCCAATGTACTCTTACCTTGGGAGAACTGTTAAAATCAAACCATATTTATGGATGATCTACAAAAAATCCTAGAGAAGGTGGAGATAACGGGGCTAATCTCAAAAAATTTGGGAAAATTGAAAAACGAAATGGACAACAAAGAGATTTGATATGTTCCAATGAACAAAGTTGGAGAATATTACGAAGGGGAAGAAGGAAACACCACCCTTCCAGTGAAATATAATGACATTGAAACCATGGCAATACTTGATAGTGGAGCAGGCATAGCCATAGCCACGAAAGCAGTATGGGAATCCTGGGGACAACCAGCCATTAGACAAGCTTGAATGAAATTGCAATTGGCTGACGGACACATTGAAAGACCATTAGGGCTGCTTGAAAAAAGTGATAGTCAATTCCTGTGGAATTGAATATCAACACACTTTTGCCATAGTAGACTTTGGAAAAAAACTCAATTACAAAATCACATTGGGAAGACCTTTCATGTGACAGGTACATCTTATCAAAGATTGGGGAAACAATTATCTATACTTGAAGCAAGTGGGATCTTTAACAAGGGTAAATCTAAAAGATCACACTTATAGAGATGTCTTGAAAACACCCATACAGGAGTTTGATTCGGTCTCCTCGGCTGAAACTAAGCTTCCATCCTGGTTAAACAAAAACACTCCTATTTGGATGTGTGGAGCTTCAAAAAACGAGAGTTTAAAACGAGAAGAATGTATCTTGGAAAGGGATTGCATAGACGAAGCCTATGTACCTGAACCCTTTTCGAAACATTTGTTTGAGTCATTTGAGTGAACTCAAATTTTAGCGACAATGGATGTATGTGCGAATACGTCTACGCCTACTCAATTTTGCAATGAGGACGTCTATGATATAATCCCCATCCATATGATTTCAACCCTTGAAGATGAAATTGAGGAACCCAAGGACTTGATGAAAGCTCAACAAGTATTTTCAGACCCCTACTACAATGCAACAGATGAGTTAGATGAACACTGAACTACCTCAGAAGATTCGGGGTCAGAAAAGAAACATGTGAGAGCTAAGTTACTCATGAAAGGAGGTGAGGAAAAGTTTTTTGACTTTCCTAACTAGAAATCAAGAAGATAAAATGATATAGACGAAAAAGAGATACGAGAAACATGAAAACATGACCTATATCATCAGTCTCCAGTAGAACACAATTCTAGATGCAGATAGATGCACATGATTGTGTCAAAGACAAAATCATTGGCAGACATCCTTCAAACGAAAATCCAAAAATGTCAAAAACATCGAGAAAAACAAGGAAGGATACTCAAGCAAAATCGAAAAAACAAGACAAGGAGCCAATCAAGACACGAGTTGAGCGGAAAAAGAAATATTAAGAGTTAAAAAAAGCTCTAAAGGAAATATATATGACCAAAATGGAAACCACAGAAGAGGATGGTAAGGATGTAATGAGTGTTCCATCCCCTTACAAAAAGTTATACTCTCCAAGATCAAAAAATCATTGTCGAACAACTTTGTTAGAGAACTACGAAAATAGGGCGAGTCCTACAAAGGGCCCGAGAACACAAAAAAGATAGACTTGGCTGAACCAGGGGAAGAACCTAGGCTTGCCTACATTGCAAATGACCTAATAGAGGAAGAAGAAGAGCTTTTGCTAAGCTTGCTAAAAGAATACCGAGATATCTTCGCTTGGTCTTACAAGGATCTCAAGGGTGTTGATCCAAAATGAGAGATGATGCGAAACCAAGTAGACAAAGGCCATACACATATAATGAAACATTTGCCAAGAAAATCAAAGAAGAGATTGAGAAACTAAAGGAAGCCAAATTCATCTACGAAATTGAACACACATATTGGGTGTCTCCAATTGCGGCAATACCCAAGAAGAATGGAAAATTATGAGTGTGTGTCAATCTCAAAAAAGTGAATGCAGCTACCATTAGAGATACCTTTCCTCTTCCAGTTGCTGAGCATGTTTTAAAACGAGTTGCAGGAAAAGAAGCCTACAGTTTCTTAGATGCCTTTTGGGATACAATCAATTTTGGTTGACCCAAAAGATCAACATAAAACTGCTTTTGTAATGGAATGGGGTATTTTTGCCTATCGGGTTATGCCCTTTGGGTTAACTAATGCTCCTGCCATATTTCAAAGATTGATGAGCCATGCTTTTAAAGAATATCTTAGGAAATTCTTGGAAGTGTATATGGATGATCTATGCGTACATTCATCAATCCGAGCTGATCATTTTGAACACCTCAAAAAGGTATTCGAAAAATGTAGATTTATAGATTTGCCTAAATCCTGAAAAAGTGCACATTCATGGGTACACAAAGAAAAATTCTTGGACATATAGTGTCTAAAAATGGTATAGCTACTGATATTGAAAAAATTCATGTCATTGCTGATTTGCCTAGACCAACAACAGTCAAGGGGGTTCAAGCCTTCATGGGGCATTGTGGATATTACAGACGGTTCATTTACATGTAAGCTATAATTGCAAAACCCATGTATAGCTTGATTACACACTTTGAATGGACCGAGGCATGTGAAGAATCCTTCATGAAGCTTAAGCAAGCTCTCACCTCAGCTCCAATATTGAAAGCGCTAGATTGGAATAAGATATTCCACATACATGTAGATGCTTCCAATTTTGCTATCGGTTGTATACTAGCTCAACCAGGAGACAGGAAAATTGACTTTCCTATTTCTTATGCTAGCTGACAATTGAACATGGTAGAAAAAAATTACACTACCAGTGAAAGAGAAGGGTCAGGAATGATCTATGCCGTTAAAAAGTATAGACATTACCTATTAGCCAGCAAGTTTGTGTTCTTTGTAGACCACCAAGCTTTGTTGTATTTGGTCAACAAGCCATGCAGCACAGGAAGAATAGTGAGATGGTTCATCATTCTTCTAGAATTTGATTTCATTGTGGTTGTAAAAAAAGACACTACACATCAAAGAGCAGATCATTTGTCAAGGATTGTTTTAGGAGAATCACCTAAAGGGGTAGACGATGATCTACCAGATGTCTATTTGTTCTCCGTGGAAATGATACCTCAATGGTTGGAAAACATGGTGTCTGATGATAATAGCTCAAGTTGATTCACAAATACCACTTCCTATGACAATCAGATTAATAGAGCAATTGACTATGTATCAATTACTAGCTGGTGGGCTATACAAAAGAAATCAAGATGGAATATTTCTCTTATACATTAATCCTGAGGAGAAAAACCAGTACCTAAGTCAAGCACATGTTACCATAGTAGGACTTCACTTTGCGGAAGATCAAACTATGCAAAGAATCTTGAGACTCGGAGTATTTTGGCCGACTATGAGGAGTGATGTTCGATTTTTTGTAAAGGATTGTCCTCAATGTCAAAAACAAACACCCATACCTCATGTAACATTGTTTCAAATGTCACATGTTCCTAAGTGGAGTAACTATTTAGTCACTTACTTATCGAGCCGAACATTTTATGAGGATATGAGTAAATGCCGTCAAAGAGCAATTGAAACTAAAACAAGAGACTATGCTCTTATTGGAAACCAATTGTATCGGAGAGGTAAGGATCAACATTTGTGTCTTTGTGAAAATGAAGACTAGTATATTACGATTATAGAACAAGCACATGTTGGAGGTCACTTTTCTAGTGAGACCACTGCAAGAGCAATCTTAATGGCAGGCATATGGTGGCCAACACTTTTTGCAGATGCCAAAGAATATGTTCGAAGGTGTGATGCTTGTCAACGAGCAAAATGCCAACATGTGTAGATAATATGCCCTTAAGACCAATGATGGGAGCTAGAGCTTTCGCAAAGTGTGGTATAGATTTTGTTGGGCCGATACAACCACCTGCTTATAGAACTGAAGCTCAATACATCATTGTAGCTACGGACTATTTGACCAAGTGGTCCGAGGCTAAAGCAAATTAAAAGAATGATGCTAGAACCACTGCCGCATTCTTATATGAGTATGTTTTCACGAGATATGGACTGCCAATAGAAATTGTCAGTGATCGGGGAACTCATTTCCTCAATGAGGTAATCGAGTATTTGCTTAATGAGTTTATGGTCATCCATAACAAATCAGCTCCCTATCACCCACAAGCAAACGAACAAGCTGAGCATATGAACAATTTTTTTAGCTCGGTACTGACTAAAGTGGTTAGTTCAGGAAGAACAAACTGGGAAATGAATCTCCATGCAGCTCTATTGGGTTGTCGAGTTTCATTCAAAACAGCTTTAAATGCTACACCCTTTAACCTTGTTTATGGTCTTGATGCCATACTGCCAATAGAATTTCTATTGTTGACATTAAGGGTAGCTAAGGATCTTGAGTGGACTCGACATAAATTGTCAGAAAGACTTGAAGGTTTAGAAAAGCTAGATGAGCAAAGGCTAATGACCGTAGCTCACATCTATGCACAAAAGCGAAAACAAAAACAATTTTTTGATTCCCATCTAATAACAAAAATCTTCAAGAAAGGGAACTTAGTTTTAATCTATTCCCTTAAGCAACACATTCCCAAGTTTAAGAAAAAGGGAAACGGACCGTTTATCATTGAAGATGTATCTCCAAGTGGAGCAGTAAAGTTGTCCACCCTAGATGGTGAACCAATTGCTAACTGGATTAGTGGATGCCGTTTAAAGAAATACAATTTGCCACTAACCAATGAATTGCTAGAAACAATGCATGCAGCCAAGCAAAGGAGGATTAAACGACAACAGGTTATTGATGAAGCCCAAGAGGAAGCTCAGCTTCGGGTACTCAAACGGAAAGCTGCTCTTAGGAATCAATAGATACCAATTTCCATCAACACTCTGGAAATAGATGAACAACAATGGGAATTGCCTAAAGATGCAGTTTCAACAGATGATGAATGTTTAGACGGGATGGACCTGCGCATCAAAGTATAACTCAACAATCATAGCACAAATGCTTTGGTCAACACAGGAGCTAGAGTAAATGCAATCAGTTATTCTATGTGCAAGAAAGCAATAAGTTAGTCTTTGACAACAGGAATAGCGACAATTAAAGGATGCAACAAGAACCCAACACCAACATTGGGAGTAGTCAACTTGAACGTGATAGTACATGGATGTTCATGTCCTCATCAGTTTGTATGCTTACCATATGAACACATGAATGAGACAATGATTCTTGGAATTCCCTGGATGCGGACATACAAAGCACTACCAGATTGGGATACAAATCAGCTCAAGCTATCACCTAAAGGGGAGCAACTCATTGTTTGAATTGCACCAAGCAAGGAGGAATGAAAAGGAAGCAATCGGTAGACCAAACCACGAAGTAATCAATCTTCTCCATCCTCTCGACAAGAAAATGCTACAAGTAGCATGCAAGGAGTCAGGCAAATTTGGGTACCAAAAGCATAGCTTAAGGACAAGCTGATTCAAATCTTGGTGCTCAAAAAATCACCGACGAAACCAAAGAAGGTTCCAAGGGCCAAAACACAGAGACGAGCATCTCCGAGCAAGGAACCTAACTTGAAATGGATTTGGCAAAAAAAGGAACACTTATCTTCTCCACAAACTGTAAAACGAATCAAGCAATGGAGAGTTAAATCTCAAAAGACTCCACCACACCATTCCACACCAAGCAAACCAACCGACCAATGGCGAGAAAAATCTTGACAACAGTCAAAATTGCTACCAACAGCTCAAGAAATCAGCATGTTGAAGCATCCTGATGGTACAATCAAATAGAGAGCACACAAGCTACAAGGTTTGCTCTTTGGAAGACAGCATTAGAAAGCCTTGACATCAGAAACCCTTGCATGTGCTTGATTGTTAATTGGCAATCCCTAATGCTAATTGAGCATCCAATGGTTTAGTGTAGTGGCTCAAGAGTTTTGAAACTCGAGAACATGCCCATGCTAACCAACTGGATGCCAATTAAACATAAGGTATGCAACGAGGAGATTAATAGGAGGGAGAGTAAGCTAGATTAGGGGTTTCTACCTAATGGCTTAGTGGCGGAAATCATTAGGCCAAGGGGGAATCATCGGCTCCGATATCAATTGTTGGGATTAAGGGGATATTAGAGAGAGAAGAATTCATGATATTAAAGTAGGAATTACGATGCTTGATTACACAGAGAAGTTAATCAATTGTAGACATCAAAAGTGGATAATCACATCATATATATATGCTTCTCATATTTATCATAAAATTGTAAAATGTGCACAAGAGGGCTCTTTATATAGAGCTTATTGTAGGTAAAATTTCTTGCTCCATTCCTCATGTGATGAAACGGACAAATAGCATGTGGGCTAGGCCTAATAGCATATGACTATTTTGTCTCATGTGGGTATAAGGAAAGAGGCATGTGTGAGGCTTTCTAGGTTCCATAGAAAAATGTGGCTATGCACTTTATGGTGCATGCTTGGCTTTTTAGGAGTGTTCATGCTATGAGTGTAAGCTAAGGCTTACCCCAATAGCAGTTATGGATTGGCACAACCTTAATGACACCTCTTCTGTCACCCCATTGGCACAAAGAGATCACATGTGAGAGGTATGACCCATTATTATGGAACAACAATCAATGTGATGAAGCTTTTGTCCTATACAGCTCTTCCACGAACAAACCACATGATAGCTATGGGTGAAGAAATCCATCATGACCAACAAGGCTAAGAAAATATGGTTCCCAAATCCAATCAATCATTAAGTGCCAACCAAACCAAAGCGGTTGCATCCTTCAACAAAATCTTAACAACCTCAATGCAATTATACTTGGAACTAGTAGTCAAAATAAAAACAACCAAAACTTAAAGCCAGCCATCAATGGATTCCAAAGCGGACACATTCCAACCAGCCCTAACCAAACAAGATAGCTTGGCAATTAATACCAAAACAATAGATTCAATGCATAGCTCAATAGTCACCACCAACCATGACTACCAAGTACAATTGGGTACTAAAGAAGCAGCTGACAACAATAACACAACAACAGTACCTCCACAACCAACAATCAAAGAAAAAGTGTGACATCTTCAAATACTTTTGTTCGGACCACGTAGTATAGATGGAGCCTTGCTAGCAAGAGTCCTACAAGATGACGAGTAAGTTTTTTCGAGCAAGAAAAGAAATGAGCGAGTCCTTCAATAAAGTTAGTTGTGAATTAGAGAGATCTAGGGAAAAGAGATGGTCATAGAGTATGGCAAAGAAATAGAGATGGTCTCTACGTAGAGATGTTCCTCTATCCACGTGTATGTGGCTACCATTCCCCTCATCCACACATGGAGCCACCTCGGACACTATGTTTCCTACTAGTTGTCTCGAGATCTTCAGTCACTGAACCGAACCCAAAGGTCTATACTCTCACTCTCATCAACAATAAACATGATTATTAGAATCATCAAAATCTTCGATGAGAGACACTGAACTGACTTGATCAATATAGGGAGGATCATGAGTCAACAAAGCCCTTCTTCATCTTTGGGAACCACGACCAATTACTGGACTACATAATTAAATGCCCTCATTGTTTGAGTATTTAATCTTTACATATATGAGATATACACTTTGAACTGGCCAATAATGTGAAGTCATGATACTCTCATAAACGCTAAAACACATCTAGACTTTTCTTCACCGAAACTACACAATTTTTAAAAGAATGTTTCAAACTTGATCATATCTATATTTAAAAAAAACCAAATACCCTTGAAATTTGTGGAAATTCTCAAAATAGCCCTCAAATTTTTAGAAACTCCCAATATACCCTTGCATCATTTTGGGATGTATTTGCCCTAATTTTAATAGAGTCTAATGCTTATGACAATGGATATCTATTTATAGTGTCAACCTAGACAACTTTATTCACCGATAAGCTCACAAATAGAGGCATTCGCCTCCAAAAATGATAAACAATTTCATATGAAGAGGCCTCAATACCATCTTGAATCCTAAATCTACCATCTTTTATTGAGGAGAATCAATTGTCCTATAAAGAGTTGCAAAAAAAGAAGATTTTAGAGATGTTTGAAAGGCTAATTAGGGAATTTTGGTACAATTGAAGTACATTTTGGGAATTTATGGATAAAGCTATTAGAATTGGTTTGCGGTGCCATGGACCCATTCCATCCGGCATCTCCGTCCGACATGCATGAGAGCCTTTTTTCAAATATACCAAGTTATCGATTTTATATAAAACATTAAAAAAAAATCTACAACAAGAACGTCCGGCCCCGTCGCACAAGCACTCAGATCTGCCATCACTGGCAATGGTGACTACCCATGCTGAAACAGGTCCGCACCACTGTGGATTGGTGTGGATTGGGTGTGGATTGGTCTGAATTATGAACATGAAGGCCATATGAACTCCTTCTGAAATTGATGGTATTTTAAAAATTTAAAAAACCTTCAGATGTAGGTAGCTTTGAAAAGCTATCATTGGGAACCTGCTGAAACAAGTCCGCAGCAGTGCGGACTGGTTTTGACAGGTTTCGCGGTTAGCGGCAGCTTCACTAGCTTACAACTGGTCGAGATCTCACATGAAGACCAGTGTCAAGATAATGCATCTTTCTGGTGCTTGCTTGCTGGGTATGGCTGCCCATTGCCGAGAGAGACAGAGAAAGAGTCTCCGCCTGCGACAGGACCCATCTCTCTCTATGCCTACGATAGGACCCATCTCTCTCTCTCTCTCTCTCTTTGCTTGCGAACAAAGGCGTAGTTTCTAAATTCTATCAGGGTTTATTAATGCTGATACGCAAAGCTTTTGGAAGGTGAAGAAGTCGCTCACTGTCAGGACAGGGCTCGGGCATGTTTCGCTGACCCAGCCGAAGCAGAGAGAGAGAGAGAGAGAGAGAGAGAGAGAGAGAGAGAGAGATATGGGTCCTTCCACAAGCAGAAGACTTAACACTAGCCTGTAACAAGTCAATTGTGTGTTGGCCTATCGACGACGTTGGAGAGAGAGAGAGAGAGAGAGAGAGAGAGAGAGAGAGTACATGAAGACCAAACACCCCATGTTCCATATGAAGGACGATCTTCGGCTTAGAACATCTCTATCACCAAGAAGATCTCGAGAGGACTCACCTAAAGAACAAGTCAACCCTACGAAAGAGGTTCCACACCTCTCCTCCAAGCAGACAACCACAATTAGAGGACACAACAACACCACAACCAGAGGAGACCACTCCAATTGCTAGCAATATGAAAACAAAATCAGAACTGCCCAAAGAAACTACCAATGAGAAACTGGATGACCCATCCATCCCCATAAAGACACCAAGTACCGAAAGCCAACAACCAATCACAATTAAGATTTATGACACGTCAACGGATCAACCTGAAGCAAGAAACACGAGAAGGTTGGAGAGTCTGGAAGACATAGATGAATATTCCAAGTATGCACATGATGTGGTGGACAAAATGAAATACGAGATCTATGCTTGCCATCAATAGCTCCATAGTTTGTATAAGCGACTGCAGCTCTCATATGAAACGCTCAACATGGCCAACATTTGTGTCGAATTGTACAAAGAAGCAATGGAATTCAAAGACAAAGAACTAGCTGAAATAGTTGCAAAGTCAGCAGCACAATTGGAAACTCTCCACGCAAGGAATTGGCATGAAGAGCAAAAGTCACAGTGGTCACCTCCGCTTTACAAAGTCTGGTTCTACAATTAGTCTGCTTCAGATTCAAGTAAACATTGCCAATACTTAGTTGGCACAGTCAGAAGCTCAATGCTAAGAGAAAAATACCTTGCTAAATTAAATTCAAGGACAACCCTAAATTAGCCACACTATACGACACGTATGAGGCATATAAAACAGTGGAATAGAAGGTTAAAGACCTTAGCTTGAGATGGAGCTAAAGCTAGAGTAAATGCAAATAAGAGAACTCTCCATCAGATTTATGCAGCGGAAGGAGAGACATCAAAAGGAAATTGACCAGCTTAAAGTGGAATTGAACAAAGCTTAAGCAGCTTCCATGGCACAAGCCCCCACACTAGGGGGAAGAACAGATAGACTCCACAATGCAAGATAAAGACACCCTGCAATTTTTGGACTTTGAAGCAACTACCACCAAAGAGGCCAATATTCCAGAGTTAGATATTTCTCATGCTAAAGGTGAACCCTCCACTCAACCAAAAAGCTTAACTGGTGAGGAAGAGGCAACATTAAAGAAGCAAGTGGAAAAGGATACATAGACCATCTGGAAGGAATCCATGTAGTGGGAAGAGCGGATACTACACTCCATCAATATCAACCACCTCAAACCATCCGATATCAATGAGTAAAATGATGTTCATTATGTCATCCAACTCTCCTTGTAGAGCATTAATCACTTGCTCCAGCTCTTTAGCCTTGGCACTGCGGCTTAGTGCTGCTATTCTCATCTTGTCTATCATCTACTGCATTTGCTTTGCATACTCGTTTACCTGCATGATGACTTCATCATTAGTTTCCTAGTCTTCAAGCTCTACCTGAGGGTGTTTAGAAGTTGGGTTGTTTTGGTATGTGGCTCTTTTGTTGGTGCAATAGATTCTGCTTGTGGCCGTGGAGGTGGTTCTACTTCTCCTCCTTAAGGATTTGCGGATGCCTCGGCTGCTTCTGCTTCTTGAGGCTTCGTGGATGCCTTAGCTGCTTCTGCTGCTTGAGCCGTTGTAGAGGAAGGTCCTGTTGCATTCATTTTGCCTTCCTTGGCTTGTTCAAAACCTGCTTCTACTTGTTGTTCAGGCTCTTTTTCCTTTGCTGCATCGTCTTCCTTAGATTTATCCGTTGGTGAGTGGCTTGGCCTCGGCATGGGCTGATCTTCTTGCTCCGTAGTTGGTGAAGAGGGTCATGGAGACATCTCCTTGTGGTCATGATATGACTCACTTTGTTTAGCAGTTTCCACTTGTCTCTGTTGCTCAACCGCTTCTTCCGTTGCTTTTCTTTGAGCTTCTAGAGCTTCTTTCAACTTTAAAGCTTCAGCTTCCACATACATCTGCTCAAGAAAATCTTTGGGATCCTCTGATCCTTTCCTTGCAGGGTTCTTGATTCTTGGTCCCTTTATATCTCTTGGACTCCATATTTTGGGGTCTTCACCTGCAGCTTGGCGTCTCCTTTCGTATGTTTGCTTTTGTCTTTCAAATCTAGCCTTCTTTTGCTGAGGTTCCTCTTGGTGAGCTGCTACTACTTTCTTTTTCATTGCTTCAATCCTTGCCCTTTTTTCTTCGTTATCTGAGCTTTCACTGCTATGGGCTTCATGTGAGCTTTCTACAAATTCCTCATTTGACTTGTATACTCTCTTGGTTGATCGAGTGGTCCTTGGAAAAGATTGAGCTGACACAATCCAGGTGTTCTGATCCGGGACTGGCAGAAAATTATTGGCCATTCCAATAGCATGATATGCTATTCTTGTTAGCACTTCTGGAGCACCCAGATATGTGATCTTTCCCACTTTCTTTGTGCCCTTCAGTGTTGTAAGCGCATATTACGCATGATCTATTTCTTGCCTGGTTGTCGACTTCAGTACTTGAGTGAAAGTAGTCGCAACCGCATGGTTTGGAGTTGTGTATCATGGCGGTCTCTTTGATAGGAAGTGGAAATGCTGATGATAGAGGCAAGCTGGTTCCTCCACTTGGCTTTGGATGAGATAAAAAAATGTGGCAGCAGCAGTATCTTTGATAAAAGTACCCGTTGTCTTTCTATCTCTTGTCTGCATAGTCATACATTATGTTGGCAGCTTCAGTGCCTCTGCCACTATTTCTTTAGTGATCACCACTTCAACTTTTTGCCCTTGTTGGTTAGTAATTTGGGCCGACCAATCTTCTTTGATTGTGGATAGCAATTCATATGCCTTTTGGAAGTCCACTCCGCATGGTTCCTGATCGTAGAAATTTCTAAGCCCAAGCCTTCTGTTGGCTTCCTTGGTGTTTCGCTTTGCCGGTACATCATAAAATTCCTTCGGTAGCATTTGCAATTCTACCTGGTGTCTTTCTTCGCTCTTGAATCTGCCAGTGAAAATTGTTGTTGTTTTCTTCAAGTTGTCCTTTAGACAAGTAGGTTACTTTTGCTATCTTCATTGAGCTTGGAGCAACTCTTGCAGCTTATCTTTTTGGACACCCTTTTCTTTGCCTTCTCAGCCGCTTGCATTGCTCCTGTTAAGCGAATACAGTGTCAAAGTTAAAAAATAATGCAAATTCCGCTCTTAAATGCAGTGAGTTTGAATTGCTGGCAAATGATGTCCATTTTGCTTCAAATCAATTTTGGAGCATGCATAGATGCATAAAAACATGTAGAGATCAAAATCATGCAGTTCAGGCAAAAATTGCAACAAAAGTAAATAATCGTGATTATTTATAGCAGGAGAGTTTTTTCAACTTTTCACATTTTTGTCATTATAGGCTTGAAACATATGGCATTTAGGTACTCTGAGTGAAGTGTGGGATCATTTGAGTGCACTGGGTGAAAATGGTGTCAGATTTAGGCTTTTACACTCTGAAATAGTAGATATAAAGAGATTTTGAGTTTTTGATATGCAAACTTGCTCAAACTTGATTAGTGGGCTTGGGACATCATGATCTTTGGTCCCATAAGGTCAAAGTTGCAAATTGCACCCATTTTGGCAAAAAAAGTAAATAATCGTGGCTATTAATTTTTTTTATCAATTTGTTATTTTTTTGTTGCAACTTGGTTCTAGGCATGATATAGAGTTTGTTTGTGAGATATAGGGTGATTTGGATAAAAAAATGTGACAATTAACTCAAAAATTTGATTAAAAAGACTTTGGTGCATTTTTTTGACAAATTCAAAGTTTTTCTTGATCATTTTGGCTCATACTTGACATGTGGCATGTGATAGATGTGTACAAGTGATAGGTGAAGTGAAGAGATCATTCCCAAGCCAATCAAGCACAAAAGTAAATAATCGCGATTATTTATAGCAGTCATGTTTTTTGCAAGAATTGATAATTTGATGACCTAAACATCTTGAATACATCTAAGACAAGTCCTAAAATAAATTTGGTAAAGTTTTGGTCGTGTCGGCATGACTTTGAGCTCCTGTCGACTCTGAAACCACCGTTTTTTGTGACTAGATGGCATGTAGAGCTGGTTAGTCACTTTTGAAGCTATGGACTTGTCTGCTACATAGTCCTGGTGCTACTCATCCAATTTTGGCCTCATTTGGAGTCAGTTTGACTTCATATGTCAAATTTGACGCTTTGTAGTCTTCAAGATTTTTGTTGTTGTTCAAGAGCTTGCCTTGACTGTTTCCATGAAACCATCTAGGTACATTGTATATAGACCAAATCTATAAGCTGCTTGTGGAGTCAGAATCCAATTCTCGCATATGGAAAAAACCTAGATTATTAACTTGGGACCCCCTTGACCCCTACCAAATGGTCATCTGGTGATATGAAAGTGTTCTATTATATCGGGGCATGCTACAGTTCAAGTCTCATCCAATTCGGTTGAGCTGACATGCCACTATGGTCAATTTTGTGTCGTAGGACTTCGTGCATAGATGGGTTTCTAGGGTTTTTTCCTAAGCCTAGACTTACCCATCATGTCTCGTGTGAGACGGCGCTGTAAATGGACGACTATAGACTCCAAAAATCGCGCGCGAAGAAGGCAGAAAGCTCTCTCCTCCAAGAGTGACTAGTGGAAATGAGCTGATTTTGGGCTACCTTGGATATCTATACTCGGACTTCCCAAACTTTTTTTCCCCAAATTCCCCTGTTAGTCCTACTAGACCGTGAAATTTATGCTAGACTCAAAAATTTCTTCAATCGGATTTCGTTAGCTCATTTTGCAAGAATTTACGAAAGTAGGCCTTGGTAGCCTAATCTAGGCTTCTCGCTTCTATCTGTTGATTCGATTGAAATTTTTTGTGCCTGTCTGCATTGTCCTTCTGATCATCGATGTATCTTGAGTTTCTCCATCTCAGCTCATTTGCTATTTATTATTAATTTTGACATGTTTATTGAAAAAATCAAAGAAAATAATAAAATACACTAAAAAAGCAAAGCGAAAAATCAATACTAAGAAAATCCATTAAGAAACACTATTTTATTGTTTTTGGTGGATTTCTCTATTTTTAAGTCCCAATATCACGAAAAAATGATGAAAATAACAAAAAAAGATCATTTTTTGATTATTTTTTATAGTATATACACTATTTACAGTCATTGAGGGAGATGTTATCAGTTATATTTTCCTCGTTGATGATTTTGTAAGGGCATTATTAGATAATTTTGCAAAAAATCACACGCTAACATCCAACTTTTTCCTCCCTCTTCAAACATTACCCTTAATTACTTAGTTCCCTTCCACCCCTCCTAGATGGCGTACTCTGGGACGACTGTGTGCATGGGTTGAACAATCGTGTCTATGCATAACCTTGGTTGGATCTACCATGCTTTGAAGATTAATGCAAGTCAAACCATTATGTTGTACAAGAGTTGGATCTTGAGTAATTAACTCAAGGGTTTTTGTGGTCGAGGTTTCCTGTTGTTGTTTCTTAAAGAGCAAATCTTGTAGCTTGTGTGCTCTTTTCTTTATTGTATTGTCAGGATGCTTTGGCACGCTAATTTTGTGAGCTGTTAGTATCAATGATGACGATTGTTGAGCTTTAACTCGCCACTGGTGTCTTCGTTTTTCTTTGATGAATTGTTGTGGTTAAGTGTATTGAGACTTAACTTCCACTGGTTCATCGGTTTTACAATTTGCGAAGAAGATAAGTGCTCCTTTTCCTTCCAAATCCATCCTGTTTTTGATTCCTTGCTCGCAGATGCTCTTCTTTGTGTTTTTAACTTTGTGACCTTCTTTGGTACAGTAGATGTTGTTTTGGGCATCCAAATTTGAAACGGCTTGTCCTTGATTGTGCTTTTTGTACCAGATATATCCGACTCCTTGCATGCTACTTGTAGTATTTTCTTGTCTATAGGATAGAGAAGATTGATTCCTTCGTGGTTTCTTTTGCTGGTAACCTTTTTTTCATTCCTCTTTGCTTGGTGCAATTGGAACAATGAGTTGTCCGCCTTTATGTGGTAGCTTAAGTACCCAATTTGGTACTGCCTTATACGTCCGCATCCATGAGATTCCAAGAATCATTGTTTCATTCATGTATTCATTTGGTAAGCACACAAATTGATGAGGACATGAACATCCATGTATTATCACATTTAAGTTGAGTACTCCCAATGTCGGTGATGGGTTCTTGCTGCATCCTTTGATAGCCGATATTCACGATGTCAAAGACTGATTCGTTGCTTTCTTGTACGTGGAATAACTGACTGCATTTACTCGAGCTCCTATATCAACCTATGCATTTGTGCTATGATTGTTTGGATGTACGTTAATGTGAAGGTCCATTCCATCTAACCATTCATTATCTGTTGACACTACATCCTTCTGCAATTCCCATAGTTGTTTATCTAGTTCCAGAGTGTTGATGGGAATAGGTATTTATTGATTTTGGAGAGCAGCTTTCCTTTTGAGTACTTGAAGTTGAGCTTCCTCTTGGGCTTCATCAATGACCTGCTGTCATTTCATCTATCTTTGATTTGCCGCATGCATCTTTTCTAGCAAATCATTGGTTAGTGGCAAATTGTATTTCTTAAGCGGCATCCAGTAATCCAATTAGCCATTGGTTCACTATCTAGAGTGGATAACTTAACTGTTCCACTTGGGGATACATCTTCAATGATAAATGGTCCGATTCCCTTTTTCTTAAACTTGGGAATGTGTTGTTTAAGGGAGTAGACTAAAACTAGGTCCCCTTTTTTGAAGATTTTTGTGACTAAATGGGATTTTTGTTTTTGCTTTTGTGCATAGATGTGAGCTATAGCAGTTAAACTTTGCTCATCAAGATTTTCAAAATCTTTGAGCCTCTCTAACAATTCATGTCTAGTCCACTCAAGATCCTTAGCTACCCTTAGTGTCAGCAATAGAAATTCTATCGGCAGTATGGCATCAAGACCATAAACAAGGTTAAAGGGGGTAACATTTAAAGCTGTCTTGAATGAAACTTTATAAGTCCATAGAGTGACATGGAGATTCATTTCCCAATCCGTATGTCGTGAACTAACCACTTTAGTTAACACTGAGCTAAGAATTATATTTGTGTGCTCAGCTTTTTTTCGTTTGCTTTAGAGTGCTTTCAAGTGCCCCAAAGTGCTTTACAGTGCTGCAGAGTGCTTCAAAGGACACCAAAGTGCTTGACAGGGTGCTTGAAAGTGCTTGAAAGTGCCACAAAGTGCTTCAGAGTGCTTTCAAGTGCCTCAGGGTGCTTTAAAGTGCTGCAGAGTGCTTCAGAGTGTTCTCCAAGTGCACTTTGGGGCAGTTGGAAGTGCTTTACTAGTGGAAACAAGTTCAACAATAAAAAAAATTAAAGTAGCTTGTGGATGATAGGGAGCCAATTTTTTATGGATGACCATAAATTCATTAAGTAGATACTCAATTACCTCATTGAGGAAATGAGTTTCCCCTCTCACTGACAATTTCTATTGGCAGTCCATATCTTGTGAGCACATTCTCATACAAGAATGGGACTGTGGTTCTGGCATCATTCTTTTGGGTTGCCTTGGCCTCTATCCACTTGGTCAAATAGTTTGTAAATAATGTATATTGAGCTTGAGTTCTATAAGACGGTGGTTGTATTGGCCCGACAAAATCTATGTCCCATTTTGCAAAAGCTCTAGCCCCCATCATCGGTCTTAAAGGCATGCTATCTACACGGGTTGTCATTTTTGCTCATTGGCATGCATCACACCTTCGAACAAATTCTTTGGCATTTGCAAAAAGTGTTGGCCAGCATATGCCTGCCATTAAGATTGCTCTTGCGGTGGTTTCACTAGAAAAGTGACCTCCAGCTAATCCAACATGTGCTTGTTTTATAATGGGAATATATTTGCCTTCATCTGTACAAAGACACAGATGTTGATCCTTTCCTCTTTGATACAATTGGTTTCCAATAAGAGCATAATCTCTTGATTCAGTTTCAATTGCTCTTTGGTGGCGTTTACTCATATCCTCAGGAAATGTTCGGCTTGATTATTAAGCAACTAGATAGTTACTCCACTTAGGAACGAGTGATATTTGGAACAATGTCACAGGAGGTATGGGTGCTTGTTTCTGGCATGGAGGACATTTTTATATAAATGAGTGAACATCACTCCTCATGGTTGGCCAAAATACTCCAAGTCTCAAGATCCATTGCATAGTTTAGTCTTACGCAAAGTAAAGTCCCACTATGGTAATATGTGCTTGATTTAGGTATTGGGTTTTCTCCTCAAGGTTAATACACAAAAGCAATATTCCATCTTGATTTCTTTTGTATAGCCTTCCAACTAGTAATTGATACATAGCCGATTGCTTAATTAATCATGTTGTAATATGAAGTGTTATTTGGGAATCTACTTGAGCTTGTTACCATATACATGTGGTAGTGATGTGTGTGAACACACTAGGACCGCCGGGGCATTTTTTCCCTCTTTAGGAGGTTTTTCCCCCCGTGCATTGTATATACGCCCATCACTCTAGGGCTATCTATCTTTCCATTGCACACTAAGTAACACACTCTCTATTGTGTGCCTTGAGCTTCCTTCGTCTTCTCCAAGCTGTGTGTGTTTCTTTGCAACCCTAATTCCACAATTGGTATCAGAGTAGGTCACGTCCTCTCGGGCTTAGTCACCAGCTGCTCCAGCACACGCCTGCTCACTTTCTCCGATTTCAGTGAGCTTTGACAAGCGTTTGCAGGTCGACAAATATTTTGGGTAGCTTGTAGAGCTTGGTCTGCTCAGAATTTTGATTTGGGCTCATTTCGGCCTCTGTTTCCACTACAGGCAGTACTACACAATCTATTTCGTCATTTTGTGCAAAATTTCTATCAGTGCCATTTTTTGCATAACAGGTGCCTTATAGTCCTCTACAGTTTGTGCTATATAGCACATGTTGTTCCCGCTCCGTTTCTCCTATTGGCAGTTTTCACATCAGGTGCATCATTTACCATGGCTGACAACAACAACACAGATGTGTTCAAGATGTTTGCTGCTGAGGACAGGTTGGATGGGGACAACTACCCTATGTGGGCTTATATGATGCAACATGTTCTTGTGTCAAAGGGTGTCTGGAACATTGTGCAGGGCATTGATGTACGTCCTGGTTCTGAGGATGTAGGCGATGTTGAGGATGTTGAAGGTCTTGCTGCAAGGATTGCAGCTGTTAGAGTTGTTTTGCCTACTGCAGAACAAGCTCGTTGGGATGTTAAGGATGCGCAGGCTCAGCATTGATTGCGTTGTCTGTGAAGCGCACCATTGTTCCTCACATCCGTTCAGCAAAATCTGCAAAACAGGCTTGGGATATTCTAGCAGGTCTTTATGCAAGCCGCAATGAGGCTAAAATTGCTTTGCTGCGTAAAGAGCTGGAGTCGAAGATTATGCATGAGGAAGATGATATGGACACTTTCTTTGCTAGTATCAATGATATCAATGAGCAACTTATTTTTGCAGGTGAAGTTATTTCAGACAGTTCCCTTGTGCAGACTGTTCTTGATGCCTTACCAGATTCCTACCAGACTTTTGCTAGTACTTGGAGACTGATGACCCAAGGAAATCCAGAAGTTGTCAAGTTTGATGCATTATGCACATTCCTGTTGCAAGAGTCACTTTCCAGAAAAAACAGGACTAGACAGCGTGCAGTTAAACATGCTTTTATTGCTTCTCAAAGAAAGGGTGGTAACAGCGATGCAGCCACTTCTTATGGTTCTGCTGCGAGTGGCAAAAATTCTGTTCCTAATGCTTCTGTTGGCATCAATTTGTCTGGAAATTCTGGTGATAAGGGCAAAAAGAAGATGTGTTGCCATTATTGTAAAGCCAATGATCACTTGACCAAGTCGTGTCGTAAGTTGAAGGCCAAAGAGGCTAAGAAGAAAGAGGGTGGTTCCACTGCAAATGCTGGTTCCATTACAGATGCAGCCATTGTTGAGTCTTCTGTGAAAGGAAACTGTGTTGCTGATGTTGATGTAGAATGGGCTTTTAGCGCAGAGTGCACTTACAATCCTGCTGTCCATGATGCATGCTTGTCAGTTGCTGCAGATTCACATGTGTGGTATTTCGACAGTGGTGCTACAAAGCACATTACCTCACATCATGAATTGTTTACCTCTCTCGAGTCTGTCCCTCATGGAAATTTAGTCACTTGTGCCAACAACGCCTCTTACCCAGTTCAGGGAGTTGGAAAGATTGTGGTCACTGCTGCTAATGGCAGTTCCTTCACACTTGTTGATGCACTTTATGTACCTGGGATCAAGAAGAATCTCTTATCTGTATCCGCATTTGCTAGACTTGGACTTGTAGTCAAATTTGTGGATGACAGATGTACAGTTCATGATCTCAGTTTTGGTGATGAAATTGTTGCATCTAGCCTTTTGTGCCGTGGGCTGTATAAGCTCACTTTGTATGACAAGTGTGGACAAAATTTTGCAAATGCTGTTGCAGATTCAAGGGCTATTTCAGATGCAAAACTTTGGCATGCACGTTTTGGTCATCTGAATTTTGCTAGTTTGCTGCGTTTGCAGAAATCTGTCATGGTTGCTTCTTTGCCGCCTCTTGAAGCACATGTCAAACATGTTTGTGAAGGCTGTATTTTGGGTAAGATGCAGAGTTCTAAATTTCCAAAGGATGGTTCAGTTCGAGCCACATGCAGGTTGAAACTTGTGCATAGTGATGTTTGTGGGCCCATGCAAACTCTGTCCTTGGGCAATTACCTGTACTTCGTGACTTTCATTGATGATTACTCCAGGCATGCATGGGTATTTCCGCTTAAAGCGAAGTCCGAAGTTTTTATGTGCTTCAAATTTTTTTTGGCTATGGCTGAAAATGTCTTGAAATGTACTATGGGCACCCTCCGTTCCGATCGAGGGGGGGAGTATATGTCTCATGAATTTAATGCATTTCTGGCTAGTTGTGGGATAAAACACCAATGTACAGTGCCTTATACACCTCAGCAAAATGGTGTTGCTGAGAGGAAAAACAGGTCACTGACGGAAATGGCACGATGTATGGTCAAAAGTCAAGCTTTGCCGCATTCTTTTTGACTTGAGGCCATCATGTGTGCCACTTATGTACTTAACAGGTGTCCTACGAAAGCTTTGCAGTCTATTACTCCATATGAAGCATGGCATGATAGAAAGCCTTCTATTGAGCACATGCGTGTTTTTGGCTGTTTGGTATATGCTTTCGTGCCACAAGTGTAGCGCAGAAAATAGGATGATAAGGCTGTCAAATGTATTTTTGTTGGTTATTGTGCTGAAAGCAAAGGTTACAAGTTGTATCATACGCAAACAAAACGTATTCTGGTTTCTCGGGATGTAGTGTTTGTGGAAGATTCTGTTCAACCCTTGCTGTGATGTACTAGAGACAATAATGTAAGCTCACAGGACATTTATGACACTTTGTTGCCTCTTTTCAGTGGTGGAAATACGAATGTAAGTTTCAATGACGCAAATGTACAGCCTATGGGGGTTTCTGAAAATGTTTTAAATCAGCCTATTACTGATGCAGATGTACATGATGTACTTGATGAGGAAAGGGCTGAAAATGAGCAGGCTAGAGGTATGCCAAAATGGCTGGTGCACACTTTGGGTGACAGTAAATTGGATGCACCTTTGTCTAGTCGTACTCGTTCAGGATCTCGCCATGCATCTTATGCATCAGATTGTTATGCTTTGGCTGTGTCTAGCTTACATGATGTTGAAGAGCCTCTGTCTTTTGATAAAGCACAGAATTCAGAAAATTGGATGGCTGCCATGCAATCAGAATATGATGCACTTATAGAAAATGACACATGGACTTTATGTGATTTGACTCCTGGCAAAAAGGCCATTGGTATAAAGTGGGTTTACAAGTTGAAACGCAAACCGGATGGTGAGATCGATCGCCATAAGGCTAGACTTGTTGCAAAGGGTTATGCACAACAGAAAGGCATTGATTATGAAGAGACTTTTGCTTCCACTTGTCGTATGACTACTGTGCATTTTCTATGTGCATTGGCAGCTCATTTTGGTTGGGATGTACATCAATCAGACATTGTTACTGCTTTCTTGAATGGTGACATATTTGAGGAAGTTTATGTAACGCAGCCTCGCGGTTTTGTCATAAAAGGACAAGAGGACAAAGTGTACAGATGTAAGAAGGCTTTGTATGGGTTGAAGCAATCTCCTCATGCTTGGTATGAGAAATCTGCACTCATTTGGTCAAACAAGGCTTCATAACAGTCCAACAGAAAGCACATTGTATGTAAAGCGTGAGGGTGATGTACTTCTCATTGTGGTTCTTTATGTTGATGATTTGCTGATCACTGGACCAAATGAGAGATATATTGCTGAATTTAAGGCTGATTTGAATGCTACTTTCAAGATGAAAGATTTGGGGCTGTTGCATCATTACTTGGGTATACAGTTTAAGCAGTGTGATGGTGGTATTGCCTTGTGTCAGAAAAGTTACATAGAGACATTGCTATGTAAGTTTGGACTTGAGGATTGCAAACCTATTGCCACTCCCATGGAAACACGTTTGAAGTTAAGTCTACATGATGCTGGCGATCCTACTGATGTCACTCTTTACCAAACTGCTGTTGGCTGCCTCACTTATGTATGCAACACGAGGCCGGATATTCAGTTTGCAGTCTGACAGGTCATCGGATTTATGCATAGCCCAGGGTCTAAGCATTGGCAGGCTGTTAAGAGGATTTTCTGCTACCTTAGTGGAACTTTACATCTTGGCTTGTTTTATCCCATGGGGGATCATTGCCGCCAGACTTACATGCTTTTTCGAACTTAGATTGGGCTGGTTGTTTTGACATGCGAGTGTTCACAAGTGGTTTTTGTTTCATGCTTGGCAGTTCATGTATATCATGGTTGAGCAAGAAGCAACCTACTGTGGCCACTTCGAGTTGTGAGGCTGAGTACAGGGCAATCTTCACAGCTACGGTTGAGTGTGTATGGCTCAGACGCCTTATGGCTGATTTGGGTGTTGGACAGGACAGTGCCAACACTATCTACACTGACAATCAGAGCGCATTGACAGTTGCGAGGAACCCAGTTTTTCATGCTCGCACAAAGCACATTGAGGTGCATTACCACTATGTCAGGGAGAGGTTCTCAGCAGGAGAGATCAGCTTGGCTTATGTGCCAACACAGGACAACCTTGCAGATCTTTTCACAAAGGCATTGTCTCGTGAGAAGCTTGAAGCTTTCCGCAAAGCTTTGGGCTTCCTCCCCTTTGTGGACTGATCCTGTCCTCAGGGCATGGCACTTCCATTTACTCATATGCCAGATCTCGTTCACCATCACTCTAGGGGGGATTTGTTACCATATACATGTGGTAGTGATGTGTGTGAACACACTAGGACCGCCGGGGCATTTTTTCCCTCTTTAGAAGGTTTTTTCCACCGTGCATTGTATATATGCCCATCACTCTAGGGCTATCTATCTTTCCATTGCACACTAAGTAACACACTCTCTATTGTGTGCCTTGAGCTTCCTTCATCTTCTCCAAGCTCTGTGTGTTTCTTTGCAACCCTAATTCCAACAGAGCTATGGTCATCAATGATACCATATTTTCTGACCATCGGGGTATCATTTTCAGAAAGAATAGATATGCATCTGATAGATCATAGTCTACTCCCTTTGTTGGTTTGCTTGAAATAATCCTTGATAAATGATCTGCTCTTTGGTGAGTGGTGCCCTTTTTCACAACTACAGTGAAATCAAATTCCAAAAGAATGATGAATCATCTCTCTATTCTTCATGTGTTGCATGGCTTGTTGACCGAGTACAATAAGGCTTGATGGTCCACAAAGAACACAAATTTTTTATCTAATAGGTAATGTCTATACTTTTTTACGTCATACTTCATTCCTAATCCTTCCCTTTCGGTGGTTGTATAGTTTTTCTCTGCCATATTCAGTTGTCTAGTAGCATAAGAAATAGAAAAATCAATTTTTCGTCTCCTAGTTGAGCTAGTATACACCCAATGGAAAATTGGAAGCATCTACATGTATATGGAATATCTTATTGCAATCTGGTGCTTTCAATATTGGGACTGAAGTGAGAGCTTGCTTAAGCTTCATGAAGGATTCTTCACACTCATCAATCCATTCAAAGAGTGTAATCAAGCTGTACATGGGTTTTGCAATTATAGAGAACATGTAAATGAATCGTCTGTAATATCCACAATGTCCCATGAAATCTTGAACCCCTTTGACTATTGTTGGTATAGGTAATTTAGCAATAACACGAATTTCATCCATAATAGTAGCTATGCCATTTTTAGACACTATATGTCCAAGAATTTTTCCTTGTCTGTCCATAAAGGTGCACTTTTCAAAATTTAAGCAAATTCTATAAATTCTACATTTTTCAAAGACCTTCTTGAGGTGTTAAAAAAGATCAGCCCGGATTGATGAATGTACACATAGATCATCCATATATACACTTCGAAGAAATTCCAAAGATATTCTTTAAAAGCATGGCTCATCAATCTTTGAAAGGTGGTGGGAGCATTAGTTAACCCAAAAGGCATAACCCGATAGGCAAAAATACCCCATTCAGTTGCAAAGGTAGTTTTATGATGATCTTTGGGATCAACCAAAAGTTGATTGTATCCCAAAAGCCATCTAAAAATCTGTAAGCTTCTTTTTCTGCAACTCGTTCTAAAACATGCTCAGTGATTGGAAGAGGAAAGTTGTCTCTAATAGTAGCTGCATTCACTTTCTTGAGATTGACACATATTCTTAATTTTCCATTTTTCCTGGGTATTACCACAATTGGAGACACCCAATCTGTGTGTTCAATTTCATAAATGAATTCGGCTTCCTTTAGCTTTTCTATCTCTTCTTTGATCTTTCTGGCAAATGTTTCATTATAAGTATATGGCCTCTGTCTACTTGGTTTGCATCATCTCTCAGATATGGTATGCTGATAGATTTTTGGATCAACACCCTTGAGATTTTTATAAGACCAAGCAAAGATATCTCGGTTTTCCCAATCGTGGATGAGTTGTACTTGTTGCATGAAAGGTCTTCCCAAGATGATTTCATAATTGAGTTTCTTTCCAAAGTCCACTATTGCAAAAAGTATGTTGATAATCAATTCCACAAGAACTAACTATCACTTTTTCAAGCAGTTATAAGGGTTTTTCGATGTGTCCATCAGCCAATTGCAATTTCATTCGAGTTTGTCTAATGACTAGTTTTCCCCATGATTCCCATACTGCTTGCCCCACTATCCAGTATTGCCATGATTTCTATATTATTATATCTCACTGGAAGGGTTGTGTTTCCTTCTTCCCCTTCATAGTATTCTCTGACTTTGTTCTTTGGGACGGATATAATCTCTTTGTTATCCAATTTGTGTTTCAAATTTCTCAATTTTTTTGCGATTAGCCATGTTATCCCCACCTTCTATAGAGTTTTTTGTACATCATTCCATAAATATGGTCTGATTTTTAACAGTTCTCCAAAGGTAAGAGTGCATTGAATGGGTGTAGACATGATTAAATGGATGTTGTCTACCTTTAGGGTCTATTCTGCCCTTTTTATTTGAGTGGTTTTACACACTATGTATTCGTCTTCGTTATCTCCCAAGTAAGAGGGTAGTGTTTTCAAAGTCATTGGTTTAGACAGTCCTGAAGCTTTAGAGCCACAATTCCCATACAAAAATTGTACATCCATATCCATATTTGAAGGTAGATTGTCTAACCAAACTTCTTCTATAGGAGCTGACTTTAAAGTTAAGCTCCCATCATTAATCTCTCTAAGTTTTTTCCATAAGTTTCCTAACCAGCCTTCTTCTACGAACGGAATTCCATCTAAGGCATCTTCATTGTCAAGCATTATGAGTTTTGGCTCTTTAGTTTTAAGGTGGGGTTCTACCACCACTTTGGATTTCTCTTTACTGGTTCCTACCACAATCTCCTCAGGTTTTGCTATACTCTTGAGCTTGGGTTTTTGTTTTTCCAGCATCTCTTGAGTAATTTACCAGATTTTGATAAGCTTCAAGCTTAGCTGCTTCCATATATGGAGAAGGATGGTTTTTCCATTTGTTTTTAATATTTTGGCATGCTTTAAGTCCCGCTTGGTAAGCTTCCAATGCTGCATTGGTTGGCTTAAAAATTCTATCCACCAAAATTGATCCTCTAGATTTCTCTGTGGTTTCCTTGATTTCACTTCCATTTTCTTTCACTTTTTCCTAGAATAGTTTCTTGGATTTCTCCTCAATTTCAGTCCTTGTTTTTGTTTTCTTATCTCATACCTCTGGCTTCTTCTTCTCTTGGTCTTTTGAGAGGAAATTTTAGTATTCTCCGAGTCACCAGAGGAGTTATGTTTCTTTTTCTTAGCCAGGGCTCTAGTGATTACCTTGATTGGAACAATAAGTTCACTCTCTGATGAGCTACTAGGTATCACTTGCACTACGTTCACTATTGTTTTATCCTTGTTGAAAGGATTTTTTGGACAATCTTCAGGGAAGTGTCCCCTCTTTTTTCAACATTGTATACAAAAAGCTTCAGCTGTCTTAATATTCTTCTCCAGCTCTGGGCATTCATTTTTCCAATTATCATCTGCACCACAGTTATGACAATTTCCAATTCTTGGCTTAGTCATGGCTCTTACCATCGGAGGTCTAACACCTTGATTAGCTACATAGCACTTCGATGCAAGCTCTGGTGTAGTATAAGTCGCAGGTTCTTCCATTGGTGGTGGATGTGAGTTATACCACTTTCCTTCTACTATTAATGTAAATGGACTAGGCTCAATATAGGGTGTAATAGGCACTGGTGCTTGTTTATCTATGACTCCCTCTAAATGCATGTACTTTACAGGCACTGCATTATGTCCAGGATATGGAGGTTGTTGACCGAACAGGGGTTGAGGTCTTTCCATACCCATTGGTGGTCTTTGAGATGGGGCCATATTAGGCTGATATCTATACATGGGTTGTCCTTGTGACCTCATAGGCACATATTGAACATTCCCATCTGATGAATGGTTTTTAGGACCCCTTCTGAAGATGCAATAAAGGCACAGTCAGTTGTTGGGGAGATGAGGATACTCTAGTCCAAGGGATCTCGAAAGAGAAGAAAAATCTACTTCACAAGCACCAAAGAGTAAAAAGTGCCATGGACAGAAGATACGTGGGAACGAGCTCTTATGCAAGCCTACAACCTATATCTTACAGAATAGCCCATTCTAGGTGTGAATTTCTAGTGAAATTTACACGAGGATGTTCGTGTGGACTCACAGCACAGCATACTCCGTTTTCACTTTTTTACCGACAGTAAATATTTTTTACCTACAGTTAATATTTTTCACCTACATGGTAAATACAAATCACTTTTTACCTACAGTAACTTTTTTTACCCATGGTAAATATTTTTTACTGCACCATAAGTATTTGGTAGGTAACAATTCACTGTTACTAGAAGCAGTGATTGGGCATCAACAATGCAGTTACAGGAGGAGAAAAGGGAAAAATCTTATGGTAAAGGTGAGTCAACAGGGATAAAGACTTTTGAGTTGAAAAGAGACATGCTGATTTTTTCAAAGAACACATGTCAAAAGAAGCCATGGTAGAGGATTTTTTGAGAATTTGATATTCAGGAGGACCCAGCTGCCACCTCCCCCCCGCAGGTCCCCCCCTGACATGTGCAAAACCTCCAGTTTCAACAGCCACCTTACCTACTCTTAAATGCTGGTCAAGGCCTTATCCCCATGTATCACAATCAGAAAAATCAGCATTTACCCTCCCCTCTCACATCACTCTAGAGAATATCTTGATGGTGACATATCAGGTGACCTCAATCTATTGACCACCCTAAGCAAAAAGTAACCCCAATCAGCGGATTTAAGCATGTTTATCCCTAATCCTAAACCCTCTCAGAAACCTATATAAGGAGGCCTTCTCTCACTCAAAACCAACACTTCACCCACTTCACCAAGCAACGAAGCTATGACGACATTGCTCACAACGAAGAGCTATGGATGGAGCTCTACTCTCTCTCCCTCTCTCTCTCTCCCTCTAGTATGCTACATTACTAGCCCTAAAACCTAAATAAGGAGTCTTCTCTCATGCTCCATGGCCACCATCCTCGCCATCATTCTCTAAGGTATTGATGTGTTGCTAGTAGGATCATACCTACTTGCTGGGTTGATTGTTTTTTGACAAGGGATTATGCCATCCTTGGCTTGCTTCTCTATATCCTTGTTATGTATGATCATATGCCGTTGTATTGTTAAGCTGATGTCTTGTGTATATATATGCTACATAAGGTCCCTAAGCTTCGTTTCTATGTGTTTTGCCATATGTTTTGATGCCATCATAATGCCAGAAGTCTCACTTGCCTATGTGCACTATGTGTGAGGTCCCTAAACCTCTTAATTTAGGGTGGTGCCCCCTTTGTTTTGTTCTTTGCTTGTTTGCATGAGGCGTGGTTTGTGGAGTGTGCACGAGTACAGAGGCCACCCGATTGCACTGCTCTTTTTCCCACTATCATTTTGGTGCCCCCACGGAGGAGGGCTACACAGACCTTCAGTCCACAAGCAATGAAGATGTGCAATCTACAACATGGACGAATGGCGTGAGGAGTTTGCAAATTGGAGAACAGAAGAGGAGGAGGCTTTAGAGGCCTTAAAAGCTTTCATCGAGGTCTTGTTACCAGATTGCAGTGTCATTGAAATTCAAGAAGTAAGTTCTTCTACATGCCTTGTTCGTGATCGTCGCCAACGAAGGAGAGTAAGAAGAAGAGCTTGATATACCTCTCCTCTCAACCTATGAGTGCTCCAGAAACCTCCAACGCACACGAGCTTGAAATATTCTACATCAACATACACGAAGGTACTGTGACACACATTAAGGGAAGAGAAAGCATCACCAGACCTCTCTTTCCTGAGGAGCCGACTAAGAGGAGGAAGATCACCTCTACACCTAAGTGGCCCAAGGCCGCAGCGCGTGCTCAAACGTAAGGTAACATTTGGCTTAATCTCATTAATAAGGGATTACATGACCACTATAGGCAAGAAAAAGGCTAGTGAGCAACCAACTTCAACCTCCAACTTGCAACCACGACTCTCACCCCTAAATCCTCCTGAAGCAAAGAGGCGAAGGCTTACCTACAAGATTGCCGCCCGTCTGCGAGTGCTCCCAGTGCCCTTTGTGAATCCAGACACCACCAATCCCAAGACAACCTCCTGTCCGCGTGAAGATCACTTTGGATATTGTCCAAAGTGCTTTGGAGACTGGGTGAAAAGCCTCCCTGCCCTACCTTTGCTGCTAATTTTCAAGAAGTTATCTCAATCTAAGGAAACTATCTTAGTTGATGATGTGCTGCACATTAATGGTGTCACTTTCATTCGTCATGCTGATTATGGTAATAGCATCCAATTGTTGCTTGCTAAAAGGCTCAGCATTGTACAAAGTGTTGCCATCACGCCTTACTTCTTCACAGATGCATCAGGAAGAGTCGAAGTGATCCGAGGTGCTGACCTTCTGTGGCTGATCAGGCTCATTGGTCCCAAGGTGGTGCAACTAAGCTAGGCTCTTGTGTGTAAGTATGGATGCCAATAATGAGAATGATGATCCCCGCATGTTTCCTTTCCATTTTGTGCGTCATATCCGTGTGAATATTTGTATTGATAGAAAAATCTTTTATCAGCAAAGAATAGCCCTGTTGTTTGGAGCCGAGAGACTTGGGGAAATCTTGCGCTCTCCTCATCCTGTCATTCTACCCTTACTAGACTATTACCATTCCTTTGATGTGTCGATCTTCATCCTATTTTGCGCTAAGTTGTGCTAAAGCTCCAAATTGTAATTACCATACTCTATTTTAAAATAAATTGGAGCTGTTTGTGTAATTGTTTACTCTCTCACTTATGGCCTTCCCTAATTTTTATGGTAAGCCTGGGGAGGTTGCTCCAGACTTTTTGGATAATTTGGAAATGGCCTTTCTGGTATCGGGAAGGGATGACAAAGCTACTAAGTTAAGGGCCTTTCCTTTGGTCTTGAGGGAAGGTGCAAAATTATGGTATCAAACTTTGGCACCTGAAGAAAGAAGAGACTGGGAGTCCTTAAAGATGGCCTTCATCGAAGAATTTCGCCGCCATGAGCCTCCAGAGGAGATATGGAGACAGCTCTTAGAGCTACGCCAAACATCACCCAATGACTATAGAAGCTATGAAGGAAAGTTTTCCAACCTGTGGGAGAAATAGTGTGCATCACTAGGTGAAGGAGAAAGGGCGTCAGAATGCCTAAAAGGTTGGGCTTTACCCCATCCTTCGAGAAAAGGTAAAAGGTAAATTCCCAGATACCTTTGATAAAGCTATGACTTATGCAAGGGAGAAGGATAGGAAGTTAAAATTCCAAGCTCAACTACAAGGGGGAATGGAGCCTCCACCGCTAGCTCAACCTACGGCAAGGGTAGTAGCAGGGAC
This sequence comes from Adiantum capillus-veneris, assembly GCF_014529385.1. Classification (NCBI taxonomy): domain Eukaryota; kingdom Viridiplantae; phylum Streptophyta; class Polypodiopsida; order Polypodiales; family Pteridaceae; genus Adiantum; species Adiantum capillus-veneris. Next base: position 49,700,134 of record NC_140954.1, read on the forward strand.
AGGAGCAACAGACCAAGAGTCCTCTCAACAAGAATTACTTCAACAAATCACCAATCAACTAGAGAGCCTGTCCATCAATCTGGTTCAAGGTGTAAGGGCTCCCCAGCTAGGAAATGAACGAAATAGACAAGAAGGACAAAGGCAAGCACGTGAGTACATTTGCTACAACTGTGGAGAGGTAGGTCACGGCATGTATTATTGTCCCCATCCATGACGCTATCAAGGAAATGGTAATCAAAGACGGCCTCCTCGCCAGCAAGTCACTTCTCCTCGAGCTAGGCCACTAAATGGACAAAATGCACACGTGGCTCCACCAATCCAAATATTGAGACCCCCTCCTCCACCACCACAAGCACCAGCAGAGATCCCTCCACTACCATCGGGAGGGGAGGACAGGGCTGTCTCTGTCATAAGTCTTGACAATGGTAAGGATAAAGGGAAAGAAAAAATGGAGGAAGCTGTTGCCATGCCAATAAAGAGAGTTAGGAGACAAAGAACTGATGAAATGGAAGCTTCAGAGCCGGATAAAGGGAATGAGGGTTCCTCCCAAGTGATAGGAGACAAGAAAAGGAAGATTAGGTCAAGGAGGCACATAGGAGTAGAAGACTTTCCACTTGGGGTAGGATCCATACCTTACGACCTGGTAGCAGATGTGAGTAAGCAAGGACTAAAGATTTTATGGCATCAACTCCTCCACCTTTCCCCAAAGATGCGTAGAACTTGGTCTAAGATGGTCAGCACCAGGAGGGCTAAGGCAAAGTCAGTTGGGTCTATTAGTGCAAGAGGCATGAAGGATATCGTGCCAGTCATTGATGCAGAGATTAAGAGTCAGCGAGTCTCCAATGTGTACGTAGATGGTGGAGCCGAGATTTGTGTTATGACAGAGAAATTAATGCACAGGTTGGGTTTGGAAGTAAACGAGCAAACTTCCTTACAAGCTAAGATGGCAAATAATGTAAGGGTGGCTTGTGTGGGAAAGGTTAATGGAGTGAAGGTTTCAGCTTTTGGTGTTGCAATCTCAATTGATGCTTATGTGATCCCAACTAAGGGGGAGGGCTATCCGCTAATCCTTGGAAGACCTTGGCTTATGGCTATGAAAGCTAGGCAAGATTGGGAGACAGGTTCCCTTGAGTTGCGACCAAATCATAAGGTAGGTGGCAAGCAACAAAAAATTGTGTATGACATGAAGCAGGGTAGACAACAAGACCTAGAGATGGAGACTTCTATGGATGAATGGAGCACAAGTAGTTGCTCTTCATCTGAGGATGAGTCATCTGAGGAGGATGCTAGCTCTTTGGAAGTCATGGGTATAATACTGCGAAACACAGAAGGAGAAGGTGGTCAAGACTCTCTAAACAAGGAAGAAGCCACAGGCTTAGAGGAGATGCTAGCTAAGGACCTACTAGAATAAGAGAGAGAACCCTATTTGCAGGTACTAAAGAAGCATGCTGGCCTCTTTATAACTGATTACGAGCACATTAAAGGAGTGATGGTAACCCAACACCCTATCCAATTAAAGGAAGGTGCCAAACCAGTGGTGCAAAGGCTAAGGAGATTAGGGCTAGTGCAACAAGATGCACTCTTAAAAGAAGTAAAAAGATTACTCAAGGCAGGATTTATCTACCCAGTGGAAGATTCTGAGTGGGTGTCTCCAGTTGTGGTAGCACCAAAGAAAAATGGGAAGTGGAGGGTATGTGTGGATTACAAGCCTCTAAACGCAGCCACAAAAAGGGACCATTTTCCTTTGCCTTTTCAAGATGAAATACTAAATGAAGTGGCTGGTCAAGAAAGGTACACAGTGTGTGATGGGTACTCAGGCTACTTCCAAATCAGAATTGCAGATGAAGACCAAAGAAAGACTACCTTCATAACACCTTGGGGGTGTTTTGCTTATAGAGTTATGCCTTTTGGTTTAACTAATGCCCCAGCTACTTTCCAGAGGTTTATGAACTTGGTGTTTCAACCTTACTTTGGTAAGTCCATACGAGTCTTCATTGATGATTTTTGCATTTACAGCTCTAGGGAAGTACATCTGTCCAAGGTTGATGAAGGTTTCACCCGTCTGGCCCAATTGGGTGGGCAATTGAATAAAGACAAGTGCCACATAGGTGAGAGCAAGGTCACTCTACTAGGCCATGTTGTGTCTCAAGATGGTATTGAGGCTGACCCTGAAAAGGTAAAGACATTGTTAGCTTTACCTACTCCTTCAAACGTGAAGCAACTAGTCTCCTTCATTCAAAAGGTTCGCTACATGGGACGGTTCATATATCTCCTTTCTCAGGCAATCTATCCTTTGTAGCAGCTCACTAAACACACTACATTGACATGGAGTGAGGAGGGTGAAAGGTGCTTTCAAGAAGTTAAAACCATTTTGAGCTCATTGCCTGTCGTCCTACAACCCACATGGGGTGAATTATTCTATGTAAATCCTAGTGTAGGTCCAGAAGCTCTAGGAGCTGTCTTGATGCAAAAAGACCCAAAGACATCTCTCATGAGACCAGTCTACTTCTCTAGTAGAGTGATGACAGCTGCTGAAAAGGGTTTCAGCGCAACTGAGCAATTGGTGCTAGCTCTTAAGTTTGCAGTGGAGAAGTTTCGGGCTTACTTACTTCCGAGACAATTTGTGGTGATCACAAATGAGGAGGTTTTTCCATATGCCCTACAACACATGGAATTGTCTCAAAGAATAGCAAAGTGGGTGGTGCAGCTTTAAGAGTTTGACTACACACTACAAGTAGAGGATTCCACCCGTGCTTGTTTGGCAGATGTCCTCACACAAAGGTGTTATGAGAAGGCCAAGAAAGAGGCACCTAGTAAGGTACCGCCTATCCCGGAGCATGAAGTTCTACTGGGAGCACACAGTCTGTATTTTGATGGGGCTTACAAGAGGAACAAAGACAAGGCATCAATAGGCATAGTAATATTAGGTCCAGAGAAGGAGAAGATCTTTGCAAAAGGGTTTCATCTAAAAGAGGTTCATTCTAACAATGAGGCAGAGTACCATGCCCTTGTTTTAGGGTTGCAATGTTGTCTTTCTCAGGGCATCACAAAGTTAAATGTTTTTGGTGACTCCATGTTGATTGTTAAGCAAATGGTTGGTGTATGGGCCTGTAAAAATGACAAATTGTCTGTTAAGATGAGGGAAGCAAAGGCCTTGTTGAAGGGTTTTAAAGAAGTTCGAGTGCACTTTGTACCTAGAGATCAAAATCGAGAAGCAGATGCCTTAGCAGGTGAAGAACTACAAACTCTCATAGTAGGTGCTATCCTTGTGAAAAGTCCTTTATACCAGGGAAAGGAGGAGCTGCATAATTTACTTTACTTTCTTGAGCATTGTGAAGCACCCTGTGGTATGAGTAAAAGTGAACGTAGGTGGTTGGTAAAAAGGCTACCAGCTATAGCTTAGTGAATGAGGACTTGTATTGTAGAGGGAAAGATGCTGTCTTAAGGAGAGTTCCTGCATCCCAAGAGATAAAGGATATTTTGTTTAGTTGTCACGAAGGTGTGTGTGGTGGCCACTTTGCACAAGAGATTACTAGCAGGAAGATTTTACAAGCAGGGTTCACGTGGCCAAGCCTCCATCGAGATGTACAACATTGGTGCCGCACATGTGAGGTTTGCCAAAAAGCTGGACCAAGGCGTCTTACCCATGAAAATCAGCATCCAATCAAAACCTATGGGCCATTTGAAAAATGGGGGATAGATGCAATAGGGCCACTACCTTGCACTCAATCAGGGAAGGAATACATCATTATGGGGGTGGAGTACATGACCAGATGGGCAGAAGCTCGTCCCACAAAGCGCATCACAACCAAGGACGTGAGTGATTTCATTTTTGAATGCCTTTGTTGCCGTTTTGGCACACCTTTGGAGATTCTCTCGGATAGGGGACCGGGATTTCGAGCTGATTTAGTCGGGCAATTGATGAGCAAGTTAAAAATCAAGCGCAGGCACTCTACACCATACTACCCTCAGTGCAATGGTCTTGTGGAAAAGGTATATGGTCTTATATGTAAAATCATCACTAAGCAAGTGCATTTACATCCTAAGGCATGGGACAAACACCTAGATGCAGCACTCTGGGCCTACAGAACATCCTTTAAAACATCCTTGGGGTATACACCTTTTCACTTGGTTTACGGGCAAGAGGCACTATTGCCTATAGAAGTGGAGCTAGCGAGCCTCCGAGTTCTAAAAGCACATCAAGAGGATAGTCAAGAGAAGCAGGTGGAAGGAAGAATCATCGATTTGGAGAGGTTAGGGCTAGATCGAGAGTCAGCAGTGAAGTACTATGCAGCCCAGGCAGAGAAGAAACGAAAGAAGTTCAATCACAACCTTGTCAAGAAAGGTATCAAGGAAGGTTCTTTAGTGCTCAGATACGACAATCGCTTTGATCACAGGAAGGATGGTAAGTTCTTGCTTAAGTGGGAAGGCCCTTTTGTAGTGATACAGAGGTTCTCAAATGGTAGTTACCAACTAGGTGACCTAGATGGTAAGGTACATCAGACCCCGGTAAATGGTTGGGGATTGAAGGCCTACCAATGTCGTCTTTCACAGCCATATGCTGGTGAAATCAATGCTAAGGATGGTTCAGAGGAGAGCTCATCATATTCGAGCTCCAACTAAGGTAACAATCATGTACATAGTCGTTTCAAAAAAAAAAAAAAAAAAAAGAGAAGACAAAAAAGAAAAGAAAAAAAAAAAGAAAAAAGAAAAAAAAGAGAAGAAAAAAAGAAAAAAAAAGAATGCTACCAGTGAAAGCGGATATTGACAATGGATGGGGTATGGCTTTCAAGGGTCTAGGAGACCAGTTGTTAGTCATGGATGGATACAATTATTCATCAGAAAGGACTAAACAGGGTGCATCAGCCAAGAAAGCAGTAACATGGCAAATTCAATTGGTACCAGGTGGGTAAGTATTCAAGAGAACCCTATTGTAGCACAACCTACAGCTAGAGGCATCAAATACCTCTAGCTTAAGGGGGAGGGCTATATGATGCATGGTTTTTAGGACCCCTTCTAAAGATGCAATAAAGGCACAGTCAGTTGTTGGGGAGATGAGGATACTCTAGTCCAAGGGATCTCGAAAGAGAAGAAAAATCTACTTCACAAGCACCAAAGAGTAAAAAGTGCCATGGACAGAAGATACGTGGGAACGAGCTCTTATGCATGCCTACAACCTATATCTTACAGAATAGCCCATTCTAGGTGTGAATTTCTAGTGAAATTTACACGAGGATGTTCGTGTGGACTCACAACACAGCATACTCCGTTTTCACTTTTTTACCGACAGTAAATATTTTTTACCTACAGTAAATATTTTTCACCTACATGGTAAATACAAATCACTTTTTACCTACAGTAACTTTTTTTACCCATGGTAAATATTTTTTACTGCACCATAAGTATTTGGTAGGTAACAATTCATTGTTACTAGAAGCAGTGATTGGGCATCAACAATGCAGTTACAGGAGGAGAAAAGGGAAAAATCTTATGGTAAAGGTGAGTCAACAGGGATAAAGACTTTTGAGTTGAAAAGAGACATGCTGATTTTTTCAAAGAACACATGTCAAAAGAAGCCATGGTAGAGGATTTTTTGAGAATTTGATATTCAGGAGGACCCAGCTGCCACCTCCCCCCCGCAGGTCCCCCCCTGACATGTGCAAAACCTCCAGTTTCAACAGCCACCTTACCTGCTCTTAAATGCTGGTCAAGGCCTTATCCCCATGTGTCACAATCAGAAAAATCAGCATTTACCCTCCCCTCTCACATCACTCTAGAGAATATCTTGATGGTGACATATCAGGTGACCTCAATCTATTGACCACCCTAAGCAAAAAGTAACCCCAATCAGCGGATTTAAGCATGTTTATCCCTAATCCTAAACCCTCTCAGAAACCTATATAAGGAGGCCTTCTCTCACTCAAAACCAACACTTCACCCACTTCACCAAGCAACGAAGCTATGACGACATTGCTCACAACGAGGAGCTATGGATGGAGCTCTACTCTCTCTCCCTCTCTCTCTCTCCCTCTAGTATGCTACATTACTAGCCCTAAAACCTAAATAAGGAGTCTTCTCTCATGCTCCATGGCCACCATCCTCGCCATCATTCTCTAAGGTATTGATGTGTTGCTAGTAGGATCATACCTACTTGCTGGGTTGATTGTTTTTTGACAAGGGATTATGCCATCCTTGGCTTGCTTCTCTATATCCTTGTTATGTATGATCAAATGCTGTTGTATTGTTAAGATGATGTCTTGTGTATATATGTGCTACATAAGGTCCCTAAGCTTCGTTTCTATGTGTTTTGCCATATGTTTTGATGCCATCATAATGCCAGAAGTCTCAGTTGCCTATGTGCACTATGTGTGAGGTCCCTAAACCTCTTAATTTAGGGTGGCGCCCCCTTTGTTTTGTTCTTTGCTTGTTTGCATGAGGCGTGGTTTGTGGAGTGTGCACGAGTACAGAGGCCACCCGATTGCACTGCTCTTTTTCCCGCTATCACCATCATACTTTGGTCAGTAATAGCACTCCATTTATCCTCGATTGCACACCATTTCTGTGGCCTAATTGGTTGTCCCTATTGAGGTATCCCTTGCCATGGTCCCCTCATAGGTATTTTGTGCATGTTATTCATCATTCGTTCATCCTTTTGAGAACTGGTCTCCTGGCAGTTGGTCATGTCCCGAGTCCATCAAACCACTCTGTTGGAAATAGTGACTCATGTAGCGCTGGACTGACTTTAGTGTCACCCGATTTTCTTCGTGATGAGGTAGGTTCGAATTTTTTAACATTGCTTCCAAAAGATCTCTCGAGGAGTTCCTCTCTTGGTATAGTTTCTGGTCCATGTCCCAATATCCAATCTCTTATGGAGTACCCTTGGTATTTGGTTTGTTCTACCTCCTCAGGACTCATCATAACAAAGTTATTGTTATAAAAATCGCTAAATAGGTAGGTTGGTAGATTTGTTGAATCCTTGTCTTTGATTTTGAAGATATAGATGATCTTCATGTGTTAACTGTCTTGATTTGGCATTAGAAGTCCATAGAAGATCTTTAACGTTTCTATCCTCCCAACAATAGACTCCAATCCTAAGATTATCCATGCTAAGTCATTTCAAAGGTTTCAAATCAACTTGATCGTATCCCTCAAATTCTAAATTTGGTGGTCCTTCTTTTGCTGCCATGTCTAGAATTATGGTGTTTACTTCTAACCCCCATTTGTTTATCACATCAGGGTTTTCAACTTGGAAATACTGAGTTCTATTTTTATCCATATACATTTTTCCTTATTTGTTTGCCCTGATTTTCACTTCAAACTCTACGTCATGGTCATCAATGCAAATGGCATACTACTCATTAAGATCCAAGTAAACCTGAGCTCCATGGCCATTAGTCTTATAAAATGTGAGTATGTGCTTATATCGCAGTGTCGTTCCGGTTCCTGAATGAGTCGAATAGGAAGACATTTCAGATGTTGATTCTAAAAAAGTGTCCGAGACTTCTTCAAGGATAGTGTCCAAGTGATCACCTTGATTCACACTCTCTTCGGTGGATACTCTACTAGCGGTCTCTCCAAATATGCCTTGGTTTGCCTGTATACGACCAGATCTAAGGTTCATGTAGACTTGTGAAGCCTTGGATAGAGTACTTACCGTCGGATTGACTTGTTATCAGTTTCTTCCACTTAACTTGATTGCAACACCTGTCAAGCTTTCAATTCCTTGTCTGCAACTTGATTTTCTGTATCAATGTTAATCAAATTACCTATTCTTTCACAACGACTGTACAATTTTTTGCTAACTATTGTGACTGGTCTATGTATATCACTTCAATTTGAGCTAAGTGAGTCAACAATTGAGACTTTCAAATTGTACTTTTGCAAAAAGCCAAAGAAATAATCTACAACATCGAATCTGAGTGAACATGTACTAATTTGGATCCGATTGAATCCAAAATTGACCGGGGGCCTTGTATTATGTTGTTCTAACACTGTACAAGCTCAAAAGTCCAAAATTATGTCTCTATGTCTCAGAAGTAAATAATTACGATTATTTACTTTTCTCAAATTTTTGTATTGTTTGGCTTGTTTTGCCAAATATTCAACTTGTTAAGGTCTGTGGACAAGTTTCACTAGATTTGAACAAAATTTGACGAAGTTATAAACTGTTTCATGTCCGCAAACTGAGTTTTCAAGATTTTGGCTTAAGTCTCAGTTTTGTGATCGAAATTTCACTAAATTTTGATTTGTGTGGTCTACTTGATATGCTTGACCTTGGGGTATACTCAAATGTACAAAAATGTCTAATTTTATAGCAGATATAAATAATCACGATTATTTACTTCTAATATTTTTGTGCAACTTTTTGCCACAATGTTGACACAGAATGGTTATGCAGCTCAACTTAAGTTCCTTAGCCAAGTTTCATCAAGTTTGGATAATCGCTGTTCAAATGGTCAACAGTTTTGTACTTGCAACTGATTTTACAAATTTGGCCGCAATTTTCACTCCAATGATCCAAATCTTACCAAATTTGATTTGTGGGCTTATTATAGTATGGTAAAACTAGTGGTATAATGGATTGGTCAAAAAAGTTGAGCAATGGGACAAAAGTAAATAATTGCAATTATTTGCTTCTGACAAATTTTTACATCTTTTTGATCAAATGAGCATGCACACTTGTTTATTACTTCAATATAAGCCTCTGACTCAATTTTCACTAAGTTTGAACAAAATTTCCCAAGTCACACTCAAGTTCTCAACAATCAGTACTGATTTCAGTTTTTACCACGGTTTTGGTCAGTTTGGTGATCCAAATTCCATGGGCCTTTACAAAAGATGTTTGTACACATGCATAGAGTCTCTGGTATCAACCTTGGTCACTTTTGAGCTGAAAGTAGATAATCGCGATTGTTTACTTTTGGCCTAAAATGAGCACTTTTTTGAACTTTTTCAGTGGACATTCTTATTATGATCTATTTAAAGCCTCTGAGTCAAGTCAAAACTTAATTTGGCATAAAATGTCAAGAAAAAGTAAATAGTAGACTTTTTGTAAACTCTTGAAAATTTACCTCAAATACGTCCTTAAGCTTACCCACTAGTTCATACAACTTTTAAAGCATAGTCTCTAGCCGGATTCAATGGTTGATAGTCTTTTTGGTGTTGTTTCCAACCGTAGAGTTGAAATTCTGCAACTTCATATAAACAACTCATAATTGATTCTTCTGGAGAGAGCAATGTTTTGAGGTCCCACCTTGGATTCTACTTACCCTACTCCTAGATTCTACTGCAATGGGGTTGTGGAAAGTGTTCACAAACACTCATTTGCTTGTTTTTATGGTTTTTTGAGCCTCGATCTTAAGACTTGTCTCGTCCATTGATCATCCTCAGAATCCTAATCTAATCCTAAAATCCTACCATCCTAAAAGGTACTTAGCAAGTACACTTACTTCCAAGCTACCTCTACATAGCAAAAGACAACAATCTTAAGCTATGCGGTTTTAAAAAGAAAGTTTTAACTCTAGGTGATCCTAAAGGAAGTTAAAGGACAACTATACAAGACACTCGTGTTTTTTCCTAGTTTAGGTCTCTTTGATCCCCGGCAACGGCGCCAAATGTGGGACGGGTGTCTAACCTCACTCCTATCTTGTTGCAGACATAGCGAGAATCACGAATATAATTGTCAATCCATGGGACGAAGCTGACTCGACTAGTGCATAGAGGCTACAAGAGGTTGTCAATCTCTTGGAAGACAACAGACAACTCGCATCTAACTCAAGCTACACTCAAATGGCAAAAATCAGCAAAAGCTAGTCGTTAATCGACAGACAAATCATAACCGTTACAGCATCAGATGACATCCCAACGTTTTGAAACTTCTAGGACATGTTTATAAGACATAAACACACATGCTTATAGTCTCAAATCTCACTTTAAGTCAAGTGCAAAAATCGCAATTATTAACAGGTGTGAGTTTTTTACTTAGTCCTTTTCGACCCAGAATGCATCTAAATGCTTAGCAATGATGCCCCAATACCCCACCTTTACTTATTTTATGATTTTTAAGCTTAAATTCCTACTTATGATGAGATTAGGATGGGGTCTCTGACGCCAAAAGCTACGAATTACCATGAAATGCTTACGTCTACGCATAGAGCTCTTGACCTGCAGTTGCAACACAACAGATGGCACTGCAAGGTGACAATCGGGAAGGGAGTAGGAAGTACGAGAAGGAGAGAAGTGAGCGTCATTAGGTCACCTATGTTGTATTATCCAAAAACTTACAAAATACTTACAAAAATTGGCTTTTATAGCTTAGCCAAGGTTTTTGTGGTCAAAACTAATAATCTAGGAGCTCTAACTAGAGATAGGTTAATACAATATGGAAGCTTGTAGCCTCGGCTCATCAATTATACTGTTTATCTGAAAAGTAGGAGCTACAAGATTCCCAATTTATCAAAATAATAAGTGTTTTTACAATAGAAGCTCTGAAAAATGTTATCCGAGTTTGCTTGCTGCTAAAATTCCTCCCTCCTCCTTGACTGTGTCGTCCGTTGACACAGCTTCATGGACTGAAGTAGTCTTTGGGTTGACAGTTGGCAAGGCGATCTTTAAGCACATGGAGGGCTTTTTCATATCTAATTTGTCTTTCTTTATCTGGGACTTGCAAAAACTGCATGGTGACTCTGTTCTTAAGTTCAATGGTTGATTAGTCAACAAACCTTGATATAAGGTAGCTGATCACTGGCCCAAACATCTTTGTTTGCCATGTGAAGAAACCCGTATAGGATGCCTCTTTGAATGCCAATATATTGCTAGATGGTAGAAACATACATATGGCGTAGAATCTGTAGAGGAATTCTTCGGAAGGCTATCCACTTAAATCATAGCATAGACCTTTGTTGCCTTTGAAGAAAGACATCCATGGTGCTCCTTCTTGCTCAAGCTCGTGAAAATTTTGAATGCAGGTGAGCAGCATTCTGTATATCTTATAAAGCATTACACATGAGATTTCATGGAGGCTCTTGAAGAAGGTCATGACGTTCGTTAAGGTTTTCACCATGTATTCTTGTGTTGCTGGTCCCTGCTCTAGATTTGGTAGTTGTGGTAATTTAGCCATGTTGGCCTCTTCTTCTTCAATGCATCGTATGATTTCCATGTCCTTACCCTTGGTCCAAGAGAGAATGTAGGGTCCTTTTGTAGGGCTGTAGGTGCTCTTGTGAATAGAATGAGGTATCTGGAGTTCTTGTTCAACCAGTTTTTTCTCCATTTTAGGTGGATATCATCTGAGCCTTTTGCCTGCATATCTTTGTAAAGTCTTTCTTTATCCTGTAGTAGCTGCACTTTTATCAATGGGTAGGGTAGTGATTGCTGATGCCATTGAGCATTGATTTGGTTGGGAGTGAGCTGAGTTACATTTACTGAGTGGAGAACTCTCAACTCCCAATCCATTGTTGTTTTCCAATCAGCATCTGCTTCCTGGACAATCTGCTCTTTTAGTGCATCTTCCACAGATTTAGAAAGCTAGACCATTGGCACTTGCTCGGCTTCCATGATTGGTACTTGAAAATTTGATTCTCCTATAAGCCCTTCTGGTGGTTGTGTTTCCATATCAACAAAAGAGACTGAGGGTATGTTGATGGTTGGTTGTTCAGAGGTTTCTGCGTCATCCTAAGTTTCTGTTTGTCCCTCTCTTAGCAGCTGATTGACTCTCTTCAATTTCTCTATTTCCTTGAGCAATTTCTCTTCTCTTTAAACCCACATCAATGCAAGCTCTCATCTTTGCGTTTGTTCCAGCGTCAGCTCAAGCTCAAGGTCCTTGTTCCTATTTTCTAAAGTCTTGTAGACTTCATATGTTCCCTTGATTGAGGCTACAGGTGGGTTTTCTCTTATCTATCTTAGAAATACCGCTTGATCATTGATCCACTGCTCGAAGTACTGCAAAGAGGCATTAGCTACATCAAGCTACACTTGGATTCTTCGAGTCATCAAAGGAGTTATGTTTCTTTTTCTTAGCCTGGCTTGGAACAATAGGTTCACTCTCTGATGAGTTACTAGGTATCACTTGGACTACGTTCACTATTGTTTTACCCTTGTTTAAAGGATTTTTTGAACAATCTTCAGGGAAGTGTCGCCCTTTTTGCAACATTGTATACAAAAAGCTTCAAGTGGCTTGATGTTCTTGTCCAGCTCTGGGCATTCATTTTTCCAATGATCATCTGCACCACAGTTATGACAATTTCCAGTTCGCATCTGTCCAATAACACATCGTAATCTATGGGATAGATGAGTGTTCATGTAGGCAGATTTGGTCACAAAACCATCCTCTGTAAGCTTAAGGAGATGTTCTCTATAGAAAACCATCTTTGTTCCAAGCACACACATAGGCTGTATCCATGTCCTCCTAGTGTCTAACTGAATCAAGTTGTCTCTAATGAGCTGAGTGATCTTGGTCCCTGTGAGAGACAAGGAGGGTGCGTTCAACGAATATGGGAAAGGGGTAATTTATCCATTTGTGTGTGTGTGTGTGTGTGTGTGTGTGTGTGTGTGAGAGAGAGAGAGAGAGAGAGAGAGAGAGAGAGAGAGAGAGAGAGAGAGAGAGAGAGAGAGAGAGAGAGATATGGAGGGAGGAAAAGATGAAGAAGAAGAAGAAGAAGAAGAAGAAGAGGATTTTAACGTCATAGGAAACTATCCCAAGAAAACTCAACCGACGGGAGTTAAACTCAAGACCTGTTATTCAAGAGGGAAATTGGCATAACCAATCTACCACACTTGGGTGATAGAAAGGTTATACCGTTTTCCTCTTTTTATTAGCACACTCCCACACACACACACCCGAGAAAAAGAGTATTTTAACGTCGTAGGAAACTATCCCAAGAGACCTCAAAGATACGGTAGTTGAACTCAAGACATGATATTCAAGAGGAAAATGGCATAACCAATCTACCACACTTGGGTGATAGAAAGGTTATACGGTTTTCCTCTTTTGATTAACACACACAAACCCACACCCCCACCCACACCCACACACACAACTGAGAGAGAGAGAGAGAGAGAGAGAGAGAGAGAGAGAGAGAGAGAGAGAGAGAGGAAATCTGTAGGGAGGGAAAGAGAGACATAAGGGGAGGGTATGGGGAGAGAACAATGAGGGATCGAGAGAGAGAAGCGGGAGGGGAGGGGCCAGAGAGAGAGAGAGAGAGAGAGAGAGAGAGAGAGAGAGAGAGAGAGAGAGAGAGAGAGAGAGAGGCGAGGAAGAGGGGAGAAAGAGGAGGGGGGAGAGGGTAGAGGCTAAGTTTATGTTATGCTCATGATGCATGAAGCTTTCTATCTTCATTGCATCACCTAGGCCACAAGGAACACAAAGATTGTATTGTAAAAAGTCTCTCTTGATGGAAGAAATCATAATACAAATGCCTATTGGAGGGGGGACCGGCTCCACATAAATCCGATCCTCAACTGTTGTCGTGTTCTCTAAATTCTCTCTCTTGCATAAGTATTGTTCATGCCAAGTTAACAAAATGCTATGTTCATGTTGCTATCTTCAATTATGTTCACTTGCTATGCTCACAAAGTAATTTCTCAAAAGTACTCTCTCTAATTTCCGCTACTCTTAAGTTAATAGGCCAATTCGATTACATTGGTATCCGTGCATTTGGTTTCTCTTTTCTTGTCATGCCAAGGGCATACCCAGGGGAGGTCATGGACTTGGGCTAGTAAGTGGCCTGCTACCAGTGTGGAATAGGGGATTCAATAGCCAGGGGCTATATAAGGGAGGTTGGGTGGTGAATCCAAGCCAGGCAGTTCCGTAGGCATTACAACTCTCTCTCTCTCTCTCTCTCTCTCTCTCTCTCTCTCTCTCTCTCTCTCTCTCTCTCTCTCTCTCTCTCTCTCTCTCTCTCTCTCTCTCTCTCTTCCCAACTTCCTTGGGCACGGGTCCTTGCTCTCGTTTTGGATGGCTTGTTAAGGTTCCATGGCAGCAAAGAGGCATGGTCCCTCAGATCTTGCATGAATTCTTGCAAAACCATGCAAAGTTCAAGGTTGAGGTCGACATGAAAGCAGGGGTGCTGTGGGCATGGCCCCTTGGCTACTCAGTGCAAAATCGGCCAACGGTGAGAACTTGCCCTTGCATGCACAAGGAGGAGACGAGCGTGGCATGGAATTAGGCCAGAGTGGGATCATTGGGAGCACGCCAGTGTGAGGAGCAGGTTTCGTCAATGGGTCTCCTTGGTAGGAGCACCCGCTCGAGCTACATCTCCTGCATGGTTTGCGAGCAGGTGGCGGTGTCTACCATCACTGCAACATGTTAAAATTTTCTTAAAAAATAAAATAAATAATCTCCCAAGCTTTGCATGGTGTGGTTCCCATAGGCAGCAGTGCACCTTCCCTCGCATGCATGGCCAACTCAAGGCATGCACATGTTATCAAATGCTTTTGAGGCACTACGTGCAAGGCATGTATCTCTACATAGCTTGCACGGGCAAGGCATGTATAGCTATATAGATTGCAAGGCAGGCATGTCTGCAAGCCACATGCAACGACATTGGCCACATAATTGCCTTTTAGTACGACTGACGGTATTCACTTCAAAGGTGGGATTTCATAAGTATGTTGAGGCCACAACAACACATAAATCCATGAAAATAAATCGAGCTTGGCAATTGGCACACCGCATTTGTCTTGCAACCTTGATATGGATGATTGACATATGAATAGTGCCTCGCTTTTATGAGTTTGCACATCCCACTGATCGGGTTGAGCAAGTTGCACACGACCTGAGCTTTAGCGAGCAAGTCGGCATGACTGCAAGCAATAGGAATGGATGATTTTGCCGGTATGTCTCTTATCACTTTCTTGAGTACACATGCTATTTTTGTTGGCAAGTGCGTCTATCCATAACGGTAGTCCTCAAGAATTCAACAAAAGAAAACAGGGGCAACAGACATGTATCCTCAAGTGTGGTGTAGCTACGAGAAACCATAGCCAATTTACAAGCTAGCACGACATATTCATGCCAGCTTTTCACCACATTGGTAGGTCGACAAGGTCGCTAGTTTGCTGCTTTATTTAACAACTTTTATTTTGAGTTTCTTTTGCAGCAATTTTTTCATGGGTACAAACACGCTTTGAAACCATGACTTACGATGGAGGGGGAGTTTGTTCCAAGGGATGCTTGTCACGAACAAATGTCACAGTGTTCAAGCAAGTCTTGTTGCATATACGATGTAGGGTACTGGTCACGGTCTGGTAGTGCTTGCGAATCTCATGTAGATTGTCACAGCCTCTTACTACCCTTGATCAGCATGGCCCGTTTCTACCCTTGATCAAGAAGGCTTAGGGACCTTGACAAGGCCGACCATTCCTTCCACTTCGCCAAGGAGAAGCAAAGCTTCCCTTCCGGCATTTGGCATAACCGTTTCCAGGGTCTGGAATATGCTATTAGTATACAAACTGGGGAAACCTTGCCAAGATGTTTGTAGGTTTTTACATCCCAAGTGGGTCTGTATATGATACATACGCTACCTCACTCAAGGTGTACGTATGGCTATGAGCCGAATTCGACCAAAAATTCAAAAACCTAGCCAAGTGGATGACAAGGTTAGTCAATTTTCACGCTATGTTTGTTTTTGTCTAGGAGAGGATATCTTTGCTGTGCAAAGCAAAGTGCTTGGACATACTCCATAAGTAGCCACTGTACAAAGCAAAGTGCTTTGTCTGTCTTCACGTGAAGTACGACTTCTCTTCTGTGCCACGGTGTTATTGATTGATTTGAGATCAATGATAATGGCACACATCTTTGACACTATGTGTATATAAGCTCATAGTACGTAACATTGTACTGTGATATATCCATGCCAGTGTAATCGTGCAAGGCATGTATACCAACAACTCCCATGGTTGAGACTGTCATTGATTGCAAGGGCTTCTGTCTCGCAACCCGCCAATCATTGCATACACTTCCACTATAACACTAACTACTCTGTCAAGGACAAGGTCTGTGACTGATTTCTTCAAACATTTTCTATGTTTAATCACAAGAAAAGTGCCATACACATGCACTTTGATACAATCACTTCACATACACAGTAAGTCAGTTATGATGTGAATTACGGTACCTCTCTCTACGAGGGTGTGGTATAAGTACATTGTTGTATGCTTATAGGATAAGCTAAGGCACATACATGGTCTGCATTGGGTTATATGCACAAGGCATACAACACATTCGAATAAGGATTTTTCCTCAGCCCAGCATGGTCTCTCTCTCTCTCTTCCCAACTTCTATACAGGAAAGTTGAAACTAGGCATGATTTTATTGAAATCTTTCTATGTCAATACGGTAAGAGGAAGGGCTATGAGCCAACACGAAGGGCTAAGAGCCATCTATTGCCACCTATTTTGGAATGTCTAAGAGCCATCTATTGGTAATCCATAAGTGATTCCTTTCAAGATCGAACAATTCTATTTAGTTGAGTACCCATCGATTATAATGGACAAGCAAGAGTCTTGCCACTAGTGATTTTTTAGACATGATTTTAGCACTCCACACTTTAAGTGTGAAAGTCAAATTGAGTTTTTGAACGTCTTAAACTTGTAAGGACTTATCTCTACCAAGGTGTATGGATGAAGCCAACATTTCCAACCGCAAGGCTGTTCACAGTAACCCCAGATTATGGTTTTTTTGGTTTGAAAAAGATCTAGTTGTAAATACGACTCCAACTTCAGTGGACCTCCTCTTAGCACTAAGAGTGACTATATGAGTACAATTTTGGGATACGACCCGGTTTGTGATTACTAAATCACTTAGTAAGAGTGGATGATCCATTCTTGGAACCTTCACACTTACATTTTCAAGGAAAGAAGTTCATCGACTGCCACGTGGTAGTGTAATACCACGGGCAAACCCAAGAGGGGTCACGAACATAGGCCAAGGGCCGGTTGTTTGTTGAGCCGTTTTCCTGCAAGGTTTAACCAAGGAGTTGAAAATGTTGAATATAACCAAGGGGTTTGGATTGCAAAGGCAACACCCAAGGTTACATGTGCAATACTACTTGAATTTCACTTTTTTCAATTAGTGTTCCTAGGCCTTTGCAGGCAAGAAATTTGGGCAAGTGCTTTTTCATTACGGATTAGTGAACACTAGTTCAACCTTTAGGTACACATCTGATTTGGTTTTGTTTCTTTTTTGTTTGTTTTTCCACATCGGATGCACAAACTATGTTATCATTTTTGCTCTTAAGCGCAATGACAAGGTCATGTAAGAGACAAACCATTTGGGTTGTACTATCCAACATAAGCTTCTGCATTATGCAGTTATAGACCCACTTGTAGGGTTTATTTGGCACATGTTGTCACATGGGATGCAACGTGGTCTAGGAACTCAAGGAGTTTGGTTTTTAGCCAGTGTGGAGCAAGACTAATGAGGATACCTCTCACTCCCAACGTAGAGTGTTTGCAGTTACCTCCACACACAAGTACAATTGTACTTGAAGGATGTTTTTTTTTTAGACACCCTTACATGAGACATATTTCACATGTGGAGAATATGAGTCTCTAGGACTGATACTGTTACCCACTCTTTCAAGTATGTGTCACAACAAAGTCCCTAGGTACTAGTCAAATCCGTTTTATGGGTCTTTTTCAGCACAATGTGTCAGGAACAAATTCAGTGGAGAGAAATTGTTGGATACTCAGAAAGACTTGTTAAGGTACAAGTGCTGCTAAACCTAGAAGTAATAACTGTTTCACCTTCTGTTATGGTTCCGACGTTTCAACAAGGCTTGAAAATGATTGCAACAAAAAAGTATTAAGTTTCTTTTCACAACTCTTTACATTCCTCTTTAATGTGTGCTAGACGCATCACATTCACCATAAGTATTGGCAAGGATGATCATGGATATACAGGTTCGGATCTATTTTTTGCTAAATGCATGCACACTAGGTGTTATGGGCCCTAGTGTTTTAGCAAAGGCTGATTTGGTGCAGCATGCATATTCATCACATTAGTTGCTTATGAAGCATTTCGCACTCTATGTGCAGTATCTCTATGAGATTACTTTTGGGGTCTACCAATCACCCATAGAGGTCATGGATCGGTTTCGGTGCTTGTGGATCTTTCAAGGTGACCACGATGGTTATTTAGAACATTGTTGATTTGTCAGCACTATTGTACGATATTGTGATCCACGTTTACCAATCATCTCGGAAGACTGTCTGTAAATCGTGGGGGAAACACACCTCAGTAGTGTCAGTTATCCAAGGGGATAGACAGATTACAAAGTGTAATCTTGTGCTAAAGGATATGCAAAGTGCGTACATTAGCACCAAGCAATCCAATTAATAAGCATTTATTGCTCTATACGAAAACGCTTCTCCAAGGGGGGAGTAATGTCATGCCAAGGGCATACCCAGGGGAGGTCACAGACGTGGTCCAGTAAGTGGCCGGCTGCCAGTGTGGAATAGGGGATTCAGTAGCCAGGGGCTATATAAGGGATGTTGGGCGGTGAATCCAAGCCAGCAGGCAGTTCCCTTGGCATTAAACTTAAGAAGAGCGGTCCTTAAGTAGCCTATAAATGTTTGATTTTGTTAATTATATTAGGGTAAGTAGGACTGGGATCTATTATCGGTTTTGTTGAGCCCACTATGCCGGATATGGCGCATACCTTGAGAGCTTTGGACTTAATAATGAAGTCTTTTTAGGCTTGCCTACGACTTTACCATTATCGAGCCATAAGAAGTCCGAAAGGAGCTAGCCCTTGGCGACTCTGCAATATTAGAACCACTCCACTATCTTCTATAATCAATCACTTCGAGCAGTGGGTGTAGATACTTAAGAGCCAATTCTCAAAGGCTACGAGGAGTGGAAAATAAGGTTTTGAATTGCCAAAGCATACACTAAGTACATACACAAATTTTGTTAACATGGCTGACAATAACGAAGAGAGTAGAATGAACAGTGACTGCTTTGATTTTGCACATGAAGGTGCTAATGATGATGCCCCCATGTTTGTCAATTATCTCGTTACTAGGTTACAACAAGCTATGGGCAACCCTGCTTTGCAAGCCAAAGTTACTCAACAACTTCACACTTATGGGATTTCCCTTCCTCTCCAAGAGGAGAGAGAGCTTAGGAGGCCTCTTGAAGAGGAGCCCAAAAGAAGACTCTCTTGCATACGAGAGGAGGAATCCAAAGAGCAAGAAAGCAATGAAACTTTAAGTTCCTCTGAAGATGTGGCTCCATGAAGAGAGCGGCCTAGACGATCGCCAACTCCTCCCAAGAGGAAAATATCAATACATAGTCCTTTTCCTCGTCATTCCGAAAGGGAAGCGAGGAACAGGAAGAAAAGGGCAAGAAATAGGTCACGCTCTTCTCCTTCTTCTTGACCTTCCTCCTCTTCCGATGAAAGTTATGGCTATTCTCCTAGAGAATACAGGTGGGGAGCGCGTCGCAAATCATACCGTTCATGGCGAAGGTCACAAAAGCTAAAGAAGTTCAAAGAGGGAAGAAAGAGTATCTCTTTTCTCACCTATGATGGTACCTTTGGTGCTATTGACAAAGTGTTGGCCTTCATCCAGCAATTTGATGCGGCCTTTGGAGATGAGGGCTTCAAAGAGTCCTCCAAGCTACACCATGTAGCTATGCACTTCCAAAAATTGGCTCGTCAATGGTGGGCTAGCCTTCGTGGCAATGGCTGTTAGTAGCAAGCTAACACGGACACCAAGGATACCATATTTTGGAGCTCTCATTGTAAAAACACTTATTATTTTGAGAAAACAAGAATATTTTAAATCCTATTTTTTGGATAAACCTTGTAATTCATGAGCCGAGGCTACAAGCTTGTAGATTGTATCAACCTGTCATTGCCTATCTTTAGTTAGAGCTCCCAGATTATTAGTTTTAACCACCAAAAACCTTGGCTAAGGTATAAAAGCCAATTTTTGTAAGTTATTGAAAAGTTTTGGATAATGAAACACAGCATGAGCTCATGGCGCTCACTTCTCTCTTTCTCGCACTTCCTACTCCCTCCCTGGTTGTCACATTGCAGTCGTGTTTGTTGCATTGCTACTGCATGTAAGAGCTCTACGCATTGATGTAAATACATCATAGTATTTCGTAGCTTTTTGCGTCGGCGACCTGTGGCCTAATTTCATAATAAGTAGGAATTTACACCTCAAAATAAAAAACTAAGAATAGAGGGGTATTGGGGCAGCATTGCTAAGCATTTAGATGTATTCTAGGTCGAAAACGACTAGGTCAAAAATCCACTGCTGTTAATAATCGTAATTTTGGCACTTGACCTAAAGTGGGATTTGAGACCATAAGCATGTCAGCTTAGGTCTCATAAACATGTCCTAGAAGTTTCATTACGTTTGGATGTCATTTGATGCTGTGACAGATGTGATTTGTTTGCCAATGAGCGATTGGCTTTTGGTGATTTCTGTCACTTGAGTGTAGCTTGAGTTAGATGCGAGTTGTTTGTTGTTTTTTGAGAGATTGACAACCTCTTGTAGCCTCTATGCACTAGTCGAGTCAGCTTCGTCCCATGGATTGACAATTTAATCGTGGTTCTCGCTAAAACTGCAATAAGATAGGATGGTGAAGTTAGACACGCGTCGCACAATGGCAAAGCCCCAAAGACATGGAAAACTCTACGAGCTTCCATCATGAAGCAATTCCTTGCAGGCGATGCAAAGGACAAAGTGCTTACCGAATGGTGCAGCTTGAAGCTTCTTTCTCATGAATCTATCCACAAGTATGTAGACAATTCATCTATCCCCGTTTATCCAGTCATCTGGGAAGACTGTATGTAAACCATGGGGGGAAACACATCTCAGTACTGTCAGTTATCCAAGGGGATTAACAGATTACAAAGTGTAATCTTGTGCTAAAGGATATGCAAAGTGAGTACATTAGCACCAAGCAATCCAATTGATAAGCATTTATTGCTCTATACGAAAACGCTTCTCCAAGGGGAGAGTAATGTCATGCACATGGCATACCCAGGGGAGGTCACAGACTTGGGCCAGTAAGTGGCCGACCGCCAGTGTGGAATAGGGGATTCAGTAGCCAGGGGCTATATAAAGTAGGTTGGGCGGTGAATCCAAGCTAGGCAGTTCCCTGGGAATTACACTTAAGAAGAGAGGTCCTTAAGTAGCCTATAAATGTCTAATTTTGTTAATTATATTAGGGTAAGTGTGACTGGGATCTATTATCGATTTTGTTGAGCACACTATGCGGGATATGGCACACACCTCGGGAGCTTTGGACTTAATAATGGAGTCTTTTTAGACTTGCCTACGGCTTTACCATTATTGAGCCATAAGACGTCCGAAAGGAGCTAGCCCTCAGCAACTCTGCAATATTAGACCCATTCCACTACCTTCTATAATTAACCACTTCGAGCCGTGGGTGTAGATACTTAAGAGCCAATTCTCAAAGGCTAAGAGAAGTGGCAACTAAGGTTTTGAATTGCCAAAGCATACACTAAGTCCGTACAAAAATTTTGTTAACATGGCTGACAATAACCAAGAGAGTAGAATGAACATTGACAGCTTTGATTTTGCACATGAAGGTGCTAATGATGATGCCCCCATGTTTGTCAATTATCTCGTTACTAGGTTGCAACAAGCTATGGGCAACCCTGCTTTGCAAGCCAAAGTTACTCAAAAACTTCGCACTTATGGGATTTCCCTTCCTCTCCAAGAGGAGAGAGAGCTTAGGAGGCCTCTTGAAGAGGACCCCAAAAGAAGACTCTCTTGCATACGAGAGGAGGAATCCAAAGAGCAAGAAAGCAATGAAACTTTAAGTTCCTCTGAAGATGTGACTCCATGAAGATGGTGGTCTAGACGATCACCAACTCCTCCCAAGAGAAAAAGATCTACACAATCCTTCTCCTCATCATTCCGAAAGGGAAGCGAGGAACAGGAAGAAAAGGGCAAGAAAGAGGTCACCCTCTTCTCCTTCTTCTTGACCTTCCTCCTCTTTCGATGAAAGCTATGGATATTCTCTTAGAGAATAAAGGAGGGGAGGACATTGCAAATCATACCATGCATGGCGAAGGTCACAAAAGCTAAAGAAGTTCAAAGAGGGAAGAAAGAGTATCTCTTTTCTCACCTATGATGGCACCTTTGGTGCTATTGACAAAGTGTTGGCCTTCATCCGGCAATTTGATGCGGCCTTTGGAGATGAGGGCTTCACAGAGTCCTCCAAGCTACGCCATGTAGCTATGCACTTCCAAAAAACGGCTCGTCAATGGTGGGCTAGCCTTCGTGGCAATGGCTGTTAGCAACAAGATAACACGGACACCACGGATACCATTTTTTGGAGATCTCATTATAAAAACACTTATTATTTTGATGAATTGAGAATATTGTAACTCTTATTTTTTGTATAAACCTTGTAATTGATGAGCCGAGGCTATAAGCTTCTAGATTGTATCTACATGTCATTGCCTATCTTTAGTTAGAGCTCCCAGATTATTAGTTTTGACCACCAAAAACCTCGGCTAATGTATAAAAGCCAGTTTTTATAAGTTATTGAAAAGTTTTGGATAATGAAACACAGCGTGAGCTAACAGCGCTCACCTCTCTCCATGTCACGCTTTCTACTCCCTCCCAGGTTGTCACATTGCAATCGCGTTTGTTGCATTGCAACTGCACGTAAGAGCTCTATGCATTGAGGTAAACACATCACGGTATTTTGTAGCTTTTGGTGTCGCCGACCCGCTGCCTAATTTCATCATAAGTAAGAATTTACACTTCAAAATAAAAAACTAAGCATAGGCGGGGTATTGGGGCAGCATTGCTAAGCATTTAAATGCATTCTGGGTCGAAAACAGCTAGATAAAAAATCCACTGCTATTAATAATCGCGGTTTCAACACTTGACCTAAAGTGGGGTTTGAGACCATAAGCATGTGTGCTTAGGTCTTATAAACATGTCCTAGAAGTTTCGTTACGTTTGGATGTCATTTGATGCTATAACGGATGTGATTTGTTTGCCGATGAGCGATTGGCTTTTGGTGATTTCTGTCGCTTGAGTGTAGCTTGAGTTAGATGCGAGTTGTCTGTTGTTTTCCAAGAGATTGACGACCTCTTGTAGCCTCTATGCACTAGTCGAGTCAACTTCGTCCTATGGATTGACAATTTAATCGTGGTTCTCGCTGAAACTGTAATAAGATAGGATAGTGAGATTAGACACACGTCCCACATTTGGCGCTGTTGTCGGGGAGCAAAGAGACCTAAACTAAGAAAAAACATGAGGGCCTTGTGAAGTTATCCTTTAACTTCCTCTAGGTTCACCTAGAGTTAAACTTTCTCTTTAAAACCGCATAGCTTAAGAGTGTCGTCTTTTGCTTTGTAGAGGTAGCTTGAAAGTAATCGTACTTGCCGAGTGCCTTGAGGATTGTAGGATTGTAGAACTAGATTAGGATTTTGAGGATGATTGATAGACGAGACAAGTCTTAACATCAATGCTTAGGAAACCGTAAAAAACAAGAAAATGAGTGTTTGTGAACACTTTCCACAACCCCATTGCATAAGAACCTAGGAGTAGGGTAAGTAGGATCCGAGGTGGATTTCAGAACATTGCTCTCTCTGAAAGAATCAAGTGTGAGTTGTTATTTGAAGTGCAGAATTTTAGGTCTACTACTAGAAATAGCACGAAAAGACTCCAAATTACTCAATCTGACTGGAGAGTAAGATTTAAAGTTGTATGAACTAGTGGGTAAGTTCAAAGACACTTTGAAGTAAAAATTTCAAGAGTTGGCCAAAACTCATATTATTTACTTTTTCTTGACATTTTAAGCCAAAGTAAGTTTTGACTTGATTCATAGGCTTATAATAACTCATAAAAGGACTGTCCTTGAAAAAAGTGCAAGAATTGGTTCATTTCAAGCCTGAAGTTAATAATCATGATTATTAACTTTTAGCTCAGATTTGACTAAAGTTTATACCATTGATTCATTGCATGTGTACAAACAACTTTTGTAAAGGCACAAAAGATTTGGATCACCAAACTGACAAAAAACTAGGTAAAAACTAAAGTTTGTACTGACTTTCTGAATCTTGAGTGTAAATTGAATATTTTTTTGTCTAAACTTGATGAAATTTGATTCGTAGGTTTATATTGATGTGATAAACATGTGTACATGCTCAGTTGACCAAAAAGATGCAAAAAGTTACCAGTTGTAAATAATCACGATTATTTATACCTGCCCTATTTTTTAACTTTTTGGACCAAGTTGGCATACCACTAGCTTTACCATGTCGTAATAAGCCCACAAACCAAATTTGATAAGATTTGGATCATTGGATTGGAAATTGTGATCAAATTTGCAAAGTTAGTCTGCGGACAGAAAATTAATGACCGTTTAATCAAAACTTGTCCAAACTTGTTGAAACGTGGCTAGAGACCTTAACTTGAGATGCTTAACAGATCTGTGTCAAGGTTGGGACAAAAATTTGCAAAAATACAACTGGAGTAAATGATCGCAATTATTTACATCTGCTTTAGAAATTGACAAGTTTGCAAATTTGAGTATATGACAAGGTCAAGAATATCAAGTAGACCACACAAATCAAGTTTGTTGAAATTTGGATCACAAAAGTGAGACTTAAGCCAGATTATTAGAGTCTACGGATACAAAACAATTGATAAACTTGAACAGATTTTGTCCAAACTTGTTGAAACTTGTCCAAGGACCTTAACAAGTTGTATACTTGGCAAACCAAGCCAAAAAGTGTAAAAAATTAACAAAAGTAAATAATCACGATTATTTATTACTGCTACACAAAGCCACCATTTTTTACTTTTGAACTTGTACAGTGTTAGATCAGCATAATACAAAGCCACCGGGCAATTTTGGGTTCAGTCGGATCCAAATTGGTACATGTTCACTCAGTTTCCAGGTTGCAGATTAATCCTTTGAATTTTGTCAAAGTCGAGTTTGAAAATTGCAATGGTTGACTCAATTAGCTCGATTTGCAGTGATACACATAGATCAACCACCATAGCTAGCAAAAACTATACTGTCTTTATAGAAAAATAGCTAACTTGATCAAATTTGTACAGGAATCAGGTTGCAAACGAAGAATTGATAGCTTGACAGAAAGTGAAATCCAGTCAAGAGAAAGAAATTGACAACAAGTCCATCCAAAGGTAAGTACTCTATCCAGGGCTTCACAAGTCTTTATGAACCTTAGATCTGGTCGTGTACTAGGAAATCAAGGCAAATTTGGAGAAAACTCCAATAGAGCATCCACTGAAGAAAGTGTGAATCAAGGCAATTCCTTGCACACTATCCTTGAAGAAGTCTCGAACACTTTTTCTGATTCGACATCTGTAATGTCTTTTTATTCGACTCACTCGAAAACCGGAACGACAATGTGCTACAAGTATATACTCTCTTTTTATAAGACTAATCACCATGGAGCTCAGGTTTACCTGGATCCTAATGAAGAGTATGTCATTCACATTGATGACCATGGTATTGAGTTTCAGGAAGAGATTATGGCAAACAAACAAGGAAAAAATGCACATGGATCAAAACGAAACTCAGTATTTACAAGTTGAAAACCTTGACGTGATAGACAAATGGGGTTTAGAAGTAAGCACTATAATTCCAGATATGGCTGCAAAAGAAGGACCACCAACTTTAGAATTCGAGGGATACGATCAAGTTGATTTGAAGCCCTTGAAACAGCTTAGTACTGATAATCCTAGGATCGGAGTCTATTGTTGGGAGGATAGAAATGTATCTTCTGTGGACTTCATATGCCAAATCAGGACAACTAACGCCCATGAAGATCATCTATACCTTCAAGATCAAAGATAGCGGATTAGCAAACCTACCAACCTACCTGTTTAGGGATTGTTATAACAACAACTTTGTTATGATAACTCTCGAGGAGGTAGAGAAAACCAAATACCAAGGGTATTCTATAAGGGATTGGATATTGGGCCAAGGACCAGAAACCATTCCAAGAGACGATTACCCTGAGAGATCTTCTGAGAGTAATGTTAAGAAATCAGAAACCACCTCATCACGCAGAAAACCGGGTGACACTAAGGCGAGTCCAGGGTTACATGAGTCACTATTTCCAACAGACTAGTTTGAAGGACTCGGAACATGACCACAACTGGTAAATGTAGGTAGTTATTCCACGTACAAGAAAGCAACAACTTAGTCATCAACACCAACATTGGAAAAAGTCAACTTAAATGTGATAGTACATGGATGTTCATGCCCTCATCAGTTTGTATTCTTACCAGATGAACACATGAATGAGACGACGATTCTTGAAATTTCCTGGATGTAGACATACAAGGCAGTACATGATTGGGATACGAATTAGCTCAGGCTATCACCTAAAGGTGGACAACTCATTGTTCTAATTGCACCAAGTAAGGAGGAATGGAAAGGAAGCAATCAGCTGATCAAACCACGAAGTAATCAATCTTCTCCACTCTATCGATGAGAAAATGCTACAAGTAGCATGCAAGGAGTCAGGAAAATTTGGGTACCAAAAGCACAGCTTAAGGATAAAGCCGATTCAAATCTGGGTGCCCAAAACATCATCGACAGTACCAAAGGTGGTTCTCCACAAACCATAAAACCAATCAAGCAATGGAGAGTTAAGTCTCAGAAGACTCCACCAAACCATTCTGCACCAAGCAAACCAAGCTACCAATGGCGAGAAAAAGTTCGACAACAACGATTGTTGGTACCAAAATCTCAGGCAATCAGGGTGCTGAAGCATCACAATGGCACAATCAAGCAGAGAGCACACAAGTAACAAAATTTGCTC
The DNA here is from genome assembly GCF_014529385.1 of Adiantum capillus-veneris. Classification (NCBI taxonomy): domain Eukaryota; kingdom Viridiplantae; phylum Streptophyta; class Polypodiopsida; order Polypodiales; family Pteridaceae; genus Adiantum; species Adiantum capillus-veneris. Next base: position 49,726,935 of record NC_140954.1, read on the forward strand.
TCTGGAAGACAAGATCAGATAGCCTCGACATCAGAAACCCTTTGGTTAATTACTCAAGACCCACCTCTTACACAACATATTGGTTTGAATTGCATTGATCTTCAAAGCATGGAAGAGCCAACCAAGGCTATTCACAAGACACGATTGTTCAACCCATGCAAACAGTCGCCCCGGAGTACGCCATCTAGGAGGGGTGGAAGGGCACTAAGTAATTAGGGGCAATGTTTGAAGAGGGAGGAAAAAAGTTTGATGTTAACGTGTGATTTTTTGCAAAATTACCTAATAATGCCCTTATAATTCATCAACAAGGAAAAATTCATTGATAGTAAATAGTGTATATACTATCAAAAAATCATCAAGAAATAATCCTTTGTGGTTATTTTTCATCATTTTTCTTGATATTGAAACTTAAAAATGGAGAAATCTAACAAAAAACAATAAAGCTGTGTTTTTCAATGGATTTTTCTAATTATTGGATTTTCACTTTGCTTTTTAGTGCATTTTGTTATTTTCTTTGATTTTTTTTCAATAAACAGGTCAAAAATTAATAATAAATAGCAAAGGAGCTTAGATGGAAAAAATGAAGACATGGTGGTGATTAGAAAGACAAGGCAGACAAGCACAAAAATTTTCAATCAAATCGCCTAAATTAGGCACACCTCACATATCATTTGTACACACCTAATACATGCCAAAATAGCGGGAATCCTAAATTAGGCGGCCAAACCTACTTTTGCAAAATTCTTGCAAAATGAGCTACAGGAATCCAATTGGGAATTTTTTTGAGTTTAATATAGATTTCACGGGCTAATAGGACTAACAAGAGAATCTGGGAAAAATTGGTTCTGGAAGTCCGAGTATAGATACCCAAGGTAGGCTAAAATCACTTCATTTCCACTTGTTGCCCTTAGAGAGAGAGCTTTTCGACCTCTTTTGTGCGTCTTTTCCGGAGTCTATAGTCACCTATTTTCAGTGCCGTCTCACACAAGACATGAGGGTAAGTTCTTTACTCATCAATGATCCATTTCGTACGTCCGGTAGTTAGTCTAAACCCCTAGAAAAAACCCTAGAATCCGAGCAGTGCACAAAGACCTACGACCAAAAACTGACCATAGCGGCCTCTCAACTCAACCAAATCACATGGGATTTGAGCTTTAGCATGCCCTAACTTAATAGAACCCTTCTATATTATCAGTTGACCATTCGGCAAAGGTCGAGGGGGTCCCAAGTAGAAAAGCTAGGTTTTTGACAGATGCCAGAATTGCATTTTGATTCCATAGACAGCTTACCTACGAGGTCTATACACAATGTATATGATTAGTTTTGTGAAATCAATCAAGCAAAGCCCTCGAAAAGCAAAAAGTGGCTCAAAGGCTACAAAGTGTCAAATTCGACGTACGGGGTCAAACTGACTCCAAATGGGCCAAAATTGGATGAGTTGCTTCACAACTATGTTGCGGACAAGTCGATAGCCTTAGAGGTGACTAACCAACTCAACATGCAGTGTAGTCACAAAGATCGATGATTTCAGAGTTGACAAAGCACAAAGTGATGCCGCAAGACCAAACTTTACCATATTCAATTTAGGACTTGTTTTAGGTGTATAAAATGTGTTTAGGTCAAAATTTTTAAGTTTTGCAAGAATAATGTGACTACTGTAAATAATTGTGATTATTTACTTTTGCACTATTTTTGATTGAAAGTTGCATCATGATGTACTAAGCCCACTAGCCAAGTTTGAACAAATTTGGAGCTCAAAATCTCATTCCTTTATATCTATTGTTTCAGAGACCTAAAGCCAAAATTTGGTACCATTTTCATCCTATCTATCCAAATGAGTCCATATTTCACTCAATTTGATATATACTTCAAGCCTGCAAGGCCAAATTTGCAAAAAGTTGAAAAAATTACTCAGCTATAAATAATGGCGATTATTTACTTTTGTTGCAATTTTTTGTTTGGACTTTACAATTTTGTTCCTTACATGTTTTTATGTATCTATGCTTGTTCAAAAATTGATTTGAAGCATATTGACCAAAACCGTCAGCATTTCAGAGTGAAGGACATTTCAGAGAAAAATTTGTCAAATCTACTAACTTTGACACTCTATTCAGTGAACAGGAGCAATGCAAGCAGCAGAGTGGGCCAAGAAGAAGCTCGACCAAAAAGAAAAGTTGCAAGAGCTACCAACATACCAACTGGATCCCGATTCAGTCAAGAATGCAAAAGCGACCTATCTCTCAAAGGAACATCTTGAAGAGCATCACACCCCTATATTCATCGGAAGATTCAAGAACAAAAAGGGACATCAGGTAGAGCTACAACTTTTATCAAAAGAAGTGTATGATGTTGCTGCAAAGCCCGAGAGCAAAGAAGCCAACCGAAAGCGAGGACTCAGAGATTTCTATGAACAGGAGCCGTGTGGAGTGGACTTCCAAAAGGCTTATGAGATTTTGTCCACGATCAAAGAAGATGGAACTGCCCAGATCTCTGACACACAAGGGAATAAGGTTGAAGTTGTGATTACCAAGGAGATAGTGGCAGAAGCACTCAGATTGCCGACAGAAGGAATGACAATGAGGGCAAGAGACAGGAAGACAGTAGGAACTTTCACCAAAGAAACCACCGTGGCCACATTTGCATACCTCATTCACATATAGGTGGAAGATCCCACAAGGTTGTACCACCAGCACTTCCACTTCCTTGCTAAGAGGCCGCCAAGGTATACAACACCCAATCATGCAGTTGCCACAATCTTTATGCAAGTCCTCAAATCAACGATGAGGCAACCAATTGACCACACACAATATGTTTTGTCTACATTAAAAGGGACAAAGAAAGAAGGAAAAATCACATATCTGGGTGCACCAGAGGTTTTAACCAAGATTGCTTACCATGCCATTGGCATGGCCGACAACTTGCCACCTGTCCCCATATCAAAACACTTGGATAGTATCAGTACAACCTTCTCCTCAAGCTACAACATCTGCCAAGAGATCATACAAGTCAAATGAAGAATTTCCTGAGAGCTCGCTAGAACGGCACAACAGTGAAAGCTCGGATAACGAGAAAAGGAGAGCTAGAATTGAAGAAATGAAGAGAAAAGCTGTGGCAGCACACCAAGAGGAACCCGTACAAAAGCAAGCCAGGTTTGAACAAGAAAAACACTCTTACCAACGTAGCCGCCAAGCACAAGAAAAGGACCCAAAAAAGTGGGTGCCCATTGAACTTAAAGGACCAAGAACCAAGCATCACACTAGGAAGCACAGACTGAAGATCCACAAAATCCCTGGGATAGATGTATCAAGAAGCAGAAGCTTTAAAGCTGAAAGAAGCACAAGAAGTGGCAAGTAAAGCTAAAGAGGTGGTGGTAGCACATCAAAAGCAAGCAGAGGAAGCCACTACACAGGGAGAAGCACAACATGCTCAAGGTGATGTATCTCCCCACATCTCTTCTCCTGTTTCTCAACACCATGATCACCCCATGCCAAGCCCACAATCACCAACAATTAGAACCACAACAACTGAGCCAACAAAAGAAACACAGGCTGAACAGAAAGACGCAGTGGAATCAGCACACCAGACAACTGAATCTACTAAAGAGCAGCAATAGAGCACGACAAAGATCTAGAAAGGGCAGCCAGTCCTGTACCAGAAGAGGACATCACAATTTTGAGCACACAAGAGAACAGGAGGCCGAGGAAACACCCTCTATCTCAACACAGTGTGAGAAGGCCAAGGCATCCACGAAGCCTCAGGATGACAAACCAGAAGATCAGCCACAGCCACAAGGGCAACAACAAACAGCCACCATGACCCCGACAAAGAACACACAAGAAGATGGAGAAACATCAAGTCAGCTGGCATGAAACAAATACTGGCAATCAAATGACAAAGTCATCCTGCAAGTGAATGAATATGCTAAGAAAATGCAGGACATGTCTGAACTTCTCTCAACAACACTACGTTGTAGCACAAGGGCCAAGGAATTAGAGATGGTGATTGACGCACTCCAAGGGGAGTTAGACGACCGACTTAACGTCATCACCGATCTATAAAGGCAAGTGCAAGAGTTGAAAGCAGAAGCTAAACAATATCAGCTCACCAGGGATAAGCAACAGAAAGAGACGGAGGAGCTTGGAGATTTGCTTACAAAATTGTCAGATGCATGTAAAGCAAAAGATGAGCAACTGACAAGAGTTACAAATAAACTTCTAACTACAACCCTCTCAGTTCAAAAAATTCAGGTATAGTTAGATGTGGCCAATGCGTCCCTACAGTACTCAGAAAAAGAATAAATGATCATACAATATTCTTGTGGCAAATACGAGAGAATCCAGCCGTGGCCTCAATCAAAGGAACAGACGAGGTCTACAAGGCATTAGAGAAGAAAAACAAAGACCTCGAGCTGGAGCTAAAATTGAAGCAGTCTCAATGCAAAGACCTGGCTTTAATGCGGGTCCAAAGAGAAGAAGAGTTGCTGAAGGAAATAATTGAACTCAAAATTCTCAACCAGCTACTGAGAGAGGGACGATCGGAAACACAAGAAGAGGGAGACACTTCAGAGCAACCTCAAATAGAAATCCCGTGAGTTTTATTCGCTTAGATGGAGATGCAGCCAGCCAAAGAGCTAAGTGGTGTAGAAGAGTTTCAAGTACACATTACAGAAGCAGACACAGGGCCAATGGTCCAGCTCTCAAAGGTTGAGGAAGATGCACTGAAAGAAAAAAATACACAAGAGGTAGATGAGCAATGTTAGGCAACAATGGATTAGGAGCTGAGAGTACTTCATTCCGTCAATGTCACACAACTCACACCCAATCAAATCAATGCGCAATGGCACCACCAACCCCTGCCCTATCCTCTAATTAAAGTGGAGTTGCTACAAGTAAAAGAAAGGCTTTACACCGACATGAAAGTCGAGGGCGCAGATCAAGACCACCCGAAGTGGAGGTTGAGCTGGTTGAACAAGAATCCAAGGTACTTGATTTTGTTCACAAGAGCACTTGTGGCGTTGCAAAAGGATCCTACCTTTTGTCACGTACCAAGAGTAAGGACCTGGATAGCACATGAGACATTAACAAAGAAGAGGACAACTTGGCTGAATTACCCCAGATTGCCTGCTCCAGAAAAGGGACCACCGTCGGAAGAGTACATGGTGAAAACCCTAAAGGGCGCTATGTCTTTCTTTAAAAGTCTACTAGATTTGTCATGTGCAACATTATACAAAATTTGTCGAATGCTGCTCACCTGCATCAAAGTGTTCAATGAGCCAGAGCAAGCAGGGGCCCCTTGGATGTCATTTCTCAAGGGTAACAAAGGGTTGTGCTATGATCTCAGTGGCCAACCTTCTGAAGAAGTCCTCTATGGCTTCGACGCCAGGTGTATGTTTTTACCTTCTCACAATATGCTGGCATTTGAGGAAGTGTTCTACACAAGGTTCTTCACTTGGCGAACGAAAATATTTGGGCCAGTGATCAGCAACCTGACATCACGCTTTGTAGGCTACTCAGCAATGGAGCTGAAGAACAAAGTCACCATGTAGTTTTTGCAAGTGTCCGATAAAGAGAGAAAGATTAGATACCAGAAGGCACTCAATGCGCTTAAAGACCTCCTTGCCAGCCGTCAACCCAAAGACTACTTTAAACCATAAAGCTGTGTCAAGGGACGACATAGGCGAGGAGGGGGGAATGTTAGCAGCAGGCTAACATGCACACCATGGATACCATTTTTTGGAGCTATCATTGTAAAAACACTTATTATTTTGATAAATTCAGAATAATGTAACTCCTATTTTTTGGATAAACCTTGTAATTGATGAGTCGGGGCTACAAGCTTCCAGATTGTATCAACCTATCATTGCCTATCTTTAGTTAGAGCTCCCAGATTATTAGTTTTGACCTCCAAAAACATTCGCTAAGGTATAAAATCCAGTTTTTATAAGTTATTGAAAAGTTTTGGATAATTAAATACAGTGTGAGCTAACGAGCTCACTTCTCTCCTTCTCACACTTCCTACTCCCTCCCCGGTTGTCACATTGCAGTCGCGTTTCTTGCATTGCAACCGCATTGACGTAAACACATGACAGTATTTTGTAGATTTTTGCGTCGCCGACCCGTGGCCTAATTTCATCATAAGTAAGAATTTACACTTCAAAATAAAAAACTAAGCATAGGCGGGGGTAATGGGGCCTTCCAGTGTTGCAAGGTTTGTTTACTAGATATAATAGTGCTTGGTGATCTACGAAGAAAACAAACTTGTTTGCAAGAAGATAATGTCTAAATTTTTGGACAACATATATCATTCCTAGACCTTCTCTTTCTGTAGTGATATGATTTTTCTCTACATTGTTTAGTTGCGTACTAGAGTAGCAAATGGGAAAATCCATTTTCTTCTCTCCTGGCCGGGCTAGTCTGCACCCTATGGCATAGGCTGATGCATCTACATGAACATGGAAGATCTTGTTTCAATCAGGGGCCTACAAAATTGGAGTAGAAATTAATCCCTACTTCAATTTATGAAAAGACTTCTCACATTCTTTCGTCCACTCAAACTTAGCGATGAGGGCATACAGAGGCTTAACTATTACAACATCGATGTATATGAAGCACCTATAATACCCACAATGACCCATAAATGCTTGCACTTCCTTCATTTTTGTTGGTCTTGGGAGTGCAAAAATTATTTGTATCTTATCTTGATTAGTGGAAATCTTGTTTCAATGTGGCCCAATATTTTACCTTGTCTTACCATGAAGACACATTTCTCAGGGTTCAAGCAAATACGAGTTTTTCACTTTTTGAAGACTTTCTCTAAGTGTGTTATGTGCTCACTTCTCAACTAGGAATGGACACAAAGATCATCCATATATATCTCTAAAATTGCCTGAGATATTCGTTGAATGCATGACTCATTAGTCTTTGAAAAGTAGCAGGGGTATTGGTCAAGACAAAAGGCATTACCATGTATGCAAATATGCCCCACTCTGTTGCAAAAGTTGTCTTATGTTGATCTTCTGGTTTTATGGTTGAATGGTTGTAGCTTGAGAACCCATCTAAAAAACTATAGGCCTCCTTCGTTGCAACTCTCTCAATGACGTGGTCTGTTATTGGTACTGGATAGTTATCCCTGATGGTGGCAGCATGTATTTGTTTAAGGTTCAACGGACCCATAATTTCCCATTCTTTTTGGGTACTACCACAATTAGGGACACCCAATCGGTGTGTTCAATCTCATAGATAAACTCCACATCCTTTAGTTTGTCTATCTCCTCCTTAAATTTTTTGGTAGAAGTCTCATTGTACGTATAAGGAGTTGTCTGCGTGGTCTAGCATCACTTTTAAGGGGCATGTGTGTTGGAAGATCTCTGAAACTATTCCCTTTAGGTCTTTGTATGACCAAGCAAACACATCTTTATATCATCTGAGTGTTGCTATCAATAGCCGCTCTTCTTCTTCCGTGAGGTCCGTGGCAATGTATGCCAGTTTAAGTTCCTCGCCTAGTTCTACTAAGTTTATGCATTTGGCTTTTTCAGCCCCATCATATGAGGTTCCAGGCTCTTTCGGATCTCACTGGGCTCCTGCACCACAATTTTTTTAGTCTTGAATAGTATACCTTTTGTAGTGGGAAGGTGCATCAAACTTATCATCATTTGATTCATTGTCGGTTTCCAACTTGGTTGTCCAAACTTCTTTCAAAGTTCATTTCAATTCATTCTATTTGTGTTTGTGCTTGGTTTTGGATAATTTTGTTGACTTCTTAGAGATACTTTCAGTTTGTGGTTTTTGTTTGTTCTTCTTCTTCAAGTTTTTTTTGGTTGAGTCGGGTTTCATAGAGCTTTTTGATATCTCATCTTTAAGGCAATCAGCTGGTTCAACTAACCTCAAATACTGCGTTTTGTCGGTTAAAAGAGGTACAAAATTTTCTTTTGTCTTATTTTGTTTGTTCATGTGTCTATTCAGATATCTACACCGTCTTCGAGGAATTTGGTTTGGAAAATCATAGTAGACCACTTGTCGATCCTTTCGTTTGATGTCTTTGGTCTGAGATGCTGGAAATCTTGTCATCTGTGTTGTCTTCTAAAGGCTTGTCCATGGAGTCTTGGAATGCTTCCTTATCAGTTTGATCAAGGTCCCTTACGGAGATCTCATCCACTATGCGTCGGGGACATCAGATCCTGATTTTGGACTTAGGCTAACATCCATCATATGGAATAAAATGATATCATATCCTTCCTCATCACAGAATTTAGTTAGGGTCACCTCATTCACGTACACATCAAGAGTGGCTAGTATCTGCTGCCATCCAAAAGGTTTGAACATCTCTTCTGGAAATACGCTTTGTCTTGTATTGGCCTATCGTGAATACAATCATCTTTTTTCAAACTGCCATCCTCAGATGCTTCACACGTCCAATTGTGAGATTTGTTTTTCATCCAAGCAGGTATTTCTCCTTCTGGGTCAGTTGTGGAGTTTAATTCTTCTCTTGGGCTTGTTCCACATCTCTATAACTGTGATCTGTGACATTGATCTTTGTAGTGACATCCTTGTGTATTAGGTAGATATATTCATAGGCCCAATCTTATACCATTTTGAGCTGACGCATAATGGGTCTACCCAGTATGATATCAAGATTGCGCTCTCATCAAAATTCATAATAGCGAAGGTGTGTTCATATGCGATTCCATGAGAGGTTACTACAATTTGTTCCAAAATGCCAATAGGTCTCTCAAAGTACCCATCCGCTAATTGAAGTTTCATTCTAGTTTTCCTTAGAGCAGGCTTTTCCCATTTTTCCCACATTGCTTTGGTGGCTATGGCAATTCCTGCTCCACTATCCAATATAGCAATTGATTTTACTCCTTTGTACTCCACAGGCAAGGTTGTGTTCCCTTCTTCTCCTTTGCAATAGTTTCCACCTTATTCACTAGTACTTGCTCATATTTAGTTTGTTTGGAGGTCTGGTTATTCAACACTTTTGGAGAAACGATTGGTAGCAAAATTACCAGCTCTATTTTCTCCATAAAAATTCCAACCTCTTCCCAAAGATGAGGTCTTACATGCAGTAACTCTAATAGAGTTAGCGTACAACGGGTAGGGGACAACGTCAGCTCATGAAGAGTTTTGGTATCCATCATCTTAGGACCCAATTTCCATTGAGATGGTACTTTCTATTAGCAGCAAGCTAACTCGAATAACATTTTTGGCACTTTTATTGTAAAATCACTTATTATTTTGATAAATCGGGAATGTTGTAGCTCCTACTTTCCAGATAAACATTGTAATTGATGAGCCGAGCCTACAAGCTTCGAGATTGTATCAACCTATCTTTAGTTAAAGCTCCCAGATCATTACTTTTGACAACAGAAACCTTGGCTAAGGTATAAAAGACAATTTTTATAAGTATTTTGTAAGTTTTGGATCATAGAACACAGCATGAGCTAACGACGCTCACTTCTCTCCTTCTCATGCTTCCTACTCCCTTCCTGGTTGTCACATTGCAGTGCCGTTTGTTGCGTTGCAACCGCAGGTAAGAGCTCTACGTGTTGACGTAAGCATTTCATGGTAATCCGTAGCTTTTGGCATCACCGAGTTGCGGCCTAATTTCATCATAAGTAGGAATTTAAGCTTAAAAATCATAAATTAAGTATAGGCAGAGTATTGGGGCATCATTGCTGAGCATTTAGATGCATTCTGGGTGGAAAATGATTAGGTCAAAAACTCACTGCTGTTAATAATTACGATTTTTGCACTTGACCTAAAGTGAGATTTGAGACCATAAGCATGTGTGATTAGGTCTTATAAACATGTCCTAGAAGTTTCATAACGTTTGGATGTCGTTTGATACTGTAACGGTTATGATTTTTTTGCTGATTAGTGACTAGCTTTTGGTGATTTCTGTCATTTGAGTGTAGCTTGAGTTAGATACAAGTTGTCTGTTGTTTTCCAAGAGATTGACAATCTCTTGTAGCCTCTATGCACTAGCCGAGTTAGCTTCGTCCCATAGATTAACAATTATATTCTTGGTTCTTGCTATGTCTGGAATAAGATAGGAGTGCGGTTAGACACCCGTCACACATTTGGCGTCGCTGTAGGGGATCGAAGAGACCTAAACTAGGAAAAACATGAGTGTGTTGTGTAGTTGTCCTTTAACTTCCTCTAGGATCACCTAGAGTCAAAAAAACTTTCTCTTTAAAACCACATAGCTTAAGATTGTTGTGTTTTGCTGTGTAGAGGTAGCTTGGAGGTGAGTGTACTTGCTAAGTATCTTTTAAGATTGTAGGATTGTAGGATTAGATTAGGATTTTGAGAATGATTGAAGAACGAGACAAGTCTTAAGATCAAGGCTCAAAAAACCATAAAAAACAAGAAAATGAGTGTTTGTGGACACTTTCCACAACCCAATTGCAGTAGAACCTAGGAGTAGGGTAAGTAGAATCTAAGGTGGGATCTCAAAACATTGCTCTCTCCATAAGAATCAATTGTGAGTTGTTTATGTGAAGTTGCAAAACTTCAGGTCTACGACTAGAAACAGCACCAAAAGAATGTCAACCACTAAATCCGACTGGAGATTATGCTTTAAGAGTTGTATAAACCAGTGGGTAAGCTTAAGGATGTATTTGAGGTAAATTTTCAAAAGCTTGCAAAAACTCAAATTATTTACTTTTTCTTGATATTTTAGGCCAAATTAAGTTTTGACTTGACTTAGAGGCTTAAAATAGATCATAAAAAGACTGTCCACTAAAAAAGTTGAAAAAAGTGTTCATTTAGGGCCAAAAATAAATAATTGCGATTAATTATTTTTAGCTCAAAAGTGACCAAGGTTGATACCCGAGACTCTATGCATGTGTACAAACATCTTTTGTAAAGGCCCATAGAATTTGAATCATCAAACTGACGAAAATCTTGGTAGAAACTAAAATCTATATTGATTATCGAGTGTGAATTGAAAACATCTTGTTCAAACTTAGTGAAACTTGACTTAGAGTCTTATATTGAAGTGTTAAACAAGTGTATATGCTTTGTTTACCAAAAAGATGCAAAAATTTGCCAGAAGTAAATAATTGCGATTATTTACGTGTATAATTGCGATTATTTACTTGTGTCCCATTTCTCAACTTTTTGACCAACCCAAAATACCACTAGTTTTAACATGTTATATTAAGCCCACAAATCAAATCTGGTAAGATTTGGATCATTGGAGTGAAAATTGTCACTAAATTAAAAAAAAGTCAGTCTGCAGACACAAAACTGTTGACCAATTGAATAGATATTATCCAAACTTGATGAAACTTGGCTAGGGGGCTTAAGTTGAGCTGCTTAACCATTCTGTGTCAATATTGTGGCAAAAAGTTGCACAAAACAACCAGGCTATAGATAATCGCGATTATTTATATCTACTATAAAATTGAATATTTTTACACATTTGAGTATACCTCAAGGTCAAGCATATCAAGTAGAGTCCATAAATCAAATTTGGTGAAATTTGGAACACAAAAGTGAGACTTAAGTCAGATTCTTGATTGAAAACTAAGCCTGCGGACACAAAACAGTTGATAACTTGGACAAATATTGTTCAAACTCAGTGAAACTTTTCCAGGAACCATTACAAGTTGAATACCTGGCAACACAAGCCTAAAAAGTGTAAAAACTGAGGAAAGTAAATAATCACAATTATTTACTTCTACGACACAGAGACAGAATTTTGGATTTTTAATCTTGTACACTGTTAGAATAACATAATACAAGGCCACCGATCAATTTTGGGTTCAATCGGATCCAAATTAGTACATGTTCACTCAGTTTCTAGGTTGCAGATTAGTCCTTTGGCTTTTTATAAAAGTAGAATATGAAAGTCTCAATTGCTGACTCACTTAGCTCAGTCACAATAGTTAACAAAAATTGTACAGTATTTGTGAAAGAATAGCTAGCTTGATAAAAACTGATACAGGAATCAGGTTGCAGACAAGGAATTGAAAGCTTGATAGGAGTTGCAATCAGGTCAAGTGGAAGAAATTGATAACAAGTCAATCTGATGGTAAGTACTCTATCCAGGGCTTCACAAGTCTATATGAACCTTAGATCTGGTCGTATACTAGAAAATCAAGGCATATTTGGAGAGACTGCTAGTAGAGTATCCACCAAAGAGATTGTGAATCAAGGCTATCAACGGGACACTATCTTTATAGAAGTCTCAGATACTTTTTCAGAATCAACCTCTGACATGTCTTCCTATTCAACTCATTCAGGAACCGGAACGACAATGCGATATAAGCACATACTCACCTTTTATAAGAATAATGGCCATGGAGCTTAGGTTTATCTGGATCCTAATGAAGAGTATGCCATTCACATTGATGACCATGACATAGGGTATGAAGAGGAAATCAAGGCAAGAAAACAAGGGAAAATGTACATGGATGAAAATGAAACTCAGTATGTGAAAGTTGAAAACCCTGATGTGATAGACAAATAGGGGTTAGAAGTAAATACCATAATTCTAGATATGGCAGCAAAAGAAGGACCACCGACTTTAGAATTTGAGGAATACGATTAAGTTGATTTGAAGCCTTTGAAATGGCTTAACATGGATAATCCTAGGATCGGAGTCTATTGTTGGGAGGATAGAAACATCAAAGATCTTATATGAACTTCTCATGCCAAATCAAGATAGTTAACACCCATGAAGATCATCTATATCTTCAAAATCAAAGACAAGAGTTTAGCAGATCTACCAACCTACCTATTTAGGGATTACTATAACAATAACTTTGTTATGATGAGTCCTTAGGAGGTAGAACAAACCAAATACCAAGGGTACTCCATAAGAGATTTCATATTGGGTCAAGGACCAGAAACTATACCAAGAGAGGAAATCTGTGAGAGATCTTTTGGGAGCAATGTTAAAAAACTTGAACCTACCTCATCACAAAGAAAATCGTGCGACACTAAAGCCAGCCCAGGGCTACATGAGTCACTATTTTCAATAGACTCATTTGAATGACTTGAGATATTAGTTGGGGGTTCCATCATTGGATAGCTCCAATGACCAACAAAATTATCAATCCGAAGGGATAAGCTACCCGGTCAGGGCATGGAAACACTCACATAATTAGTGAGCTAATCATGGAAACATGAATGGTGACTCTGCGAGGTGATCTTCTTGGCATTTGGAGGAGCTAATCCATAATAATGGACAATCTCCATATCCAATTCTCTTCACCTCTAATCAACCCAATCACACACACTAACAATTGCAAGACGCAAACAACACTAATCCTAGCATGCAACACACTAATCGCAAGCACACACACACATAGATCTATCACGCACCACACTCCAATCAAACCTACATGCACACACAAGCAAAAGAGGAAAATCACACAATATTAGAGTGGGATTAACCACTAACTAGTTATGGTCTAGCTAATCAAAGCATCATTAGCAATCATAAGAAGCATGAGAGAGGCATAGTGAAAGATAATTAAGCATTGATTAGTGTTAATCGAGATTCAAGTCACATGAGCAAGGAGAAGCTCAAGGACTCCATAGCCACACACCTCAAGATCTCTCACCAAAGAGTGCTCTCAACAAATGAGCTTGAGAACCCTAATTTCTTTTACGCACTGCCTTATATACCTAGGGTGAAAATATGAAATGTCCGGGCATCCAAGTCCTGTAGGGATCCACTAGTTGCTGAATCTATTACCTAGGTGTACTAACTGACCTGTTCTTTACAGCTTGGAACTCCCATTGAGCCCGTAACACATTAAAATATTGCAATGGCTTCAAATAAATTGGGAATTTACAAACATGACCATTTTGGGAAGATGTGGAAAATGTGTAACTCCAATCTTCACTGCTTCTTCATGTTGATCTTTGGTGTGCATCCATATGTCTTTGGTCTTTAGCATCTCTTGTTAAACTGACTTTGACTCAGTTAACATTCCCCCCTTTCAATTTTAGTGCCCGTTCTCGAGTACTATTGAAAAGTGTCTATGGAGGCTGTGGAAGGTTTTGATTGGTTGTTGATGGGCTGATTGTCTTTATTTGGTGTTGAATTTGTTGATGAGGTTTGACTTGTTGTAGCACCTTCATTGGTCCAAATATGTCTGTTGTAAGAGATGATGTTGCATTTATGCGTTGTAATAGCATAATGAAAAGGCTACTGTTTATTTATGAAAAGTGTGTACAAGGGAAGTTGAATGATGAGGTTCTAATTTAGGGTCTAATATCTGGATGACCAAAGAAAAAAAACCCACTGGGAAAAAAGTACCTTTGGGATACGTGCATTATTGGGGTCCTTATTAGTATTGGAAATATTAATAAAGTACTCAAGGGATTATTTGCTGATAGATATGAAATTACAAAGATAGCAAATATGAAAGGGTAGCATGATGGAACATTGGTTTGCCTATTGTAGTCCACTCAAGGTGCATAGGTGGAAACAAAAAAGAGTGTCTAATGCATATGTCCAATGGAAATTCTATTTATGCATACACAAAAATGTATGGAAAACAATATGCTGTGCAAGAAATATTTTGAGGGGTTCTTCAGAAAGATGGTGTAGCTGTTGTATACCTACTTCTTAGGTTTCCTAGGATATTCTTGATGTTGATACCTTGTGTGCCTCTTTTCTTGGGAGGGACTTGAGGTTACTTCATATGCTCTAACCTGCAATTTTGGCACCCATATCTGTCTGTTACCTCTATAGTCCTCTTGTTCTTTTAAGCTCCATTGTGATGCTATCTATCCCATGTGTTTGTCTTTCTGTGTTGATTTCCCATTTTTAATCCAAAGTGGATCATTGATTTTTGACTAGATTGCTGGAAACAAACACTTGCTTGACTTTCCTTTTCTTTCTTGAGTACTTTGGTTGATATATCTTTGCTTTTTGGGTGTCTCCTTAGAGGTTTCAGTTGTGTGAGCGATTGGCTTTAAGTTTTGAAAGCCTGACTTGCTAGAAGTATCTGATCCACGAGGGTTCTTTGATGTAGAGGCATAAGATGTCACACCTTCTTTTCTAGTCAGTGGAGGGTCCACTTTAGCTTTACCTTTGTCTGTAAGATTTTTCTTTGATTCTTGTGACTTCTACAACTCTAAATCTAGCATTAACGGTACCTGTCAATGTTGTTGGCTACCTTTTAAAAAAGAGAGTATTAGCATTGTATCTTCTTTGTAGGCCTTGTGTTGGTCTAACCACTGATGTCCAAGGATGACATCTGCAAGCATTTCCTTTGAAGGCTTCACCTAAAATTTTACTTGCTCTTCATGTTGTTGGATGCTAAGGGTAGCAACCATTTCTTCTTGACTTGTAGCCTTACCCATGATTTCTCTATTATTTGGCTTGCCTCGAGTAATCTCTAGAATGCTATGGATGTTATCTGCAATCATATTGCACTTTACTTCTTTATCCAATAAAGAATTACATCTGACACTTGCTCCTTTTGTACTAGTGAGAACTATAGCTATTCTTATTGTTGGTTCTATTAAAGATCTTTGTCTTGCTTTTGCCATGGTCTCATTTTGATCTAACTGTTTCTTTATGGAGGGTAGCTTGAGACTTTGTTTTTCAATCTGACCTACATTGGCTGAGTCGATTGGAAATGAGTGATTGACGTTTGGACTTCCTACTCACACTCAATTAGAATGCACACATACTTGATTTTTATGCACACACACTTGCAATTGTCCATTCAAGCATGCAGTTAGATCAATTATGCACACAATTAGCAACACACATTCACCAATTAGCAATTAAACTTGTCACTTTCATACGCCACAAAATCTGGAAAATTTCGGCATTATGATGGCATGAAAACGAACAATCCAAAAATTTTCAAAGCATCATAGCACCAACATTGCATTGCATCAACATGGCATTGACATAACATTGCATCATTGTGGAGTCTCTACACAATTTACACAATTTTACACATCTTTAGATTCTAGGGAGGGTGAGAATACCACATTGATTACCTTTCCAATGAAGATCGATTGAACGGTTGAAAGCTCCAATCCTTGGTAGAAAATAAGTGTGTAAGTTAGAAAAAATAGTGAGATTAACAAGGGGTTAGTGTGAAAGTAGAGTGTCTAAACACACTATTGGCAAGATATGGTGACAAATTAGGGAATAATGAACACATTGCTTCATACACACACATCCAAAATCCACAAAACCATAAACACACAAGTGAAATTAGTGAGGAAGCACATCCGATTATGCCTTAATTACACTAGCGTAGGCCTTGTCCTCGGAAATGGCGCCAAATGTTGGGGATTCCATCGTTGCATAGCTCCAAGACCAACAAAATTATCAATTAGGAGGGATGAGGTACCCGGCTAGGGCATGGAAACACTCCCACGATTAGTGAGCTAATCATGGCAACACGAATGGTGACTCTACGAGGTGAGCTTCTTGCCCTATGGAGGAGCTAAGCCACAATGATGGGCAATCTTCACATCCACTTCTCTTCACCTCTAATCAACCCAATCACACACCCTAACGATTGCAAGACGCACACAACGCTAATCCTATCATGCAACACACTAATCGCAAGCACATACACATAGATCTATCGAGCACCACACTCCAGTCAAACCTTCATGCACACACAAGCAAAAGAGGGCAATCACACAATATTAGAGCGGGATTAACCACTAATTAGTTATGAACTAGCTAATCAAAGCATCATTAGCAATCATAAGAAGCATCACAGAGGCAAAAAGAATTAAGCTTTGGTTAGTGTTAATCAAGTCACATGAGGAAGGAGAAGCTCAACGACTCCATAGCTGAAGCTAGGTTCCATTGGAACTTGGAAAACCACTTGTCCAATTGAGGCTACCTAATTACACATAGCCAGTTTGGACACATGGTGGAGCTTACTACTAAAGATAGTAGGCTACACAAATAATCTTCTAGTATTTTCTCATGCCTAGTTTATGGATTTGGTACACCTTGCATGTCTAAAGGTTGGAGAAGTGGTGTTCCTCTGGATTTAGCCACACATTATTTATGTAGCCTATCTTGCGCAGGCGGTGAACCTTAACTCCCCACCATGTTTCAAAGGAGCCTCAATTGGATAAGTGGTTTTTGAAGTCCTAATCAATCTTAGCTTGGACACATGGTGGAGCTTGCTTCTACCTTATGTTTGAAATATCTTGGACAAGTGGTGGATCTTGGAGAAAAACCTCCATGTAAAATATATCATAAATTTTCCAAATGGTGAGAAATAATATTGTAGCTTGGAGGTAGCTCAAACAAGTGGTGGGCCTTGTAAAGAACATATCCATGTACAAACACATCAAGGGATTTGCAATTGGTGAGAAACAATATCATTCATGGTTGTCTAAATCTTGGACAAGTGGTGGGGTTTTTCTTATGCTCATGTTGCAAGGGATCCTAGCTTAGACAAGTGGTTTCCTATGTTTCAATGGAGCCTAACTTGGACACATGGTGGAGCTTGCTTCTATCCCCATGTTTCAATTGAGTTAGCTTGGACAAGTGGTGGACCTTGGAGAAAAACTCTACATGTACAACATATCATGGGTTTTCAAATGACTTGGAGATATCTTGGACAAGTAGTGGACCTTGCAACAAAAGTTTCCTTGTAAAACACAAAATGATTTTGCAATTGGTGGGAAGCAATATTGTTCAAGGTTGTTATTAGCTTGGCCAAGTGGTGGATCTTTGCTTATGATCATGCTCCAAGCGAGCCTAGCTTGGACTAATGGTTTTCCATGTTCTAAGGGACCCTTGCTCGGGGAAATCTTGGACACAAGATGGGCCTTGTTGAAAAATTATTCATGTACAACATATTATGGGTTTTCCAATTGGTAAGAAACAATATTGTTCAAGATATAAACTTATAGGTTGAACATGTCATCCCTAGCTTAGATAAGTGGTGGAGCTTTGTTTCTCTCCTTGTTTAAAGGGAGCCTAGCTTGGATAAGTGACTTTCCATGTACAAATGGAGTCTAGCTTGGACACATGGTGGAGCTTGCTACTAAAGAAAATAAGATACACAAATGGTGGATCTTTTGGTATTTTCTCATGGCTAGTTTATACATCTGGTACACCTTGCATCTCTAAAGGTTGAGAAAGTGGTGGCCCTTTGGATTTAGCCACACATTATTTATGTAGCCTAACTTGGACAAGCGGTGAATCTTTGCCTCCCTCCATGTTTCAAGGTAACCTCGATTCGACAAGTGGTTTTCCAAGTTCCAATGGAGCTTAGCTTGGACACATGGTGGAGCTTGCTTCTACCTTATATTTCAATAGAACTAGGTTGAAGAAGTGGTGGATCTTGGAACAAAACCCTCCATGTACAACATACCATGGATTTTCCAAATGGTGAGAAATATTATTGTAGTTTGGAGGTATCTTGGACAAGTGGTGGGCCTTGTAATAAAATTCTCCATGTACAAACACATCAAGGGTTTCCCAATGGGTGAGAAATAATATCATTTATGGTTGTCCCTAGCTTCAACAAGTGATTAAGTTTTTCTTATGCTAATGTTTCAAGGGATCCTAGCTTAAACAAGTGGTTTCTCATGTTTCAATGCTGCCTAGCTTGGACACATGGTGAAGCTTTCTTCTATACCATGTTTCAATAGAGTTAGCTTGAACAAGTGGTGGAGCTTTGAGTAGAACTCTCCATGTACAACATATCATGAAGATTTTTCCAATGATGAGAAACAATATCGTAGCTTGGAGAAAGATTTGAGAAGTAGTAACGGGCCTTGTAACAAGAAATTTCATGTAAAACACACCATGATTCTCCAATTGGTAAGAAGAAATATTGTTCAAGGTTGTCCATAGCTTAAACAAGTGGTGGATCTCAGCTTCTACCCATGTTTCGAGGGAGCCTAGCTTGGACAAGTGGTTTCCCATGTCCTATTGGATCCTAGCTTGGACACATGGTGGAGCTTGGTTCTATCCTTTTTCAATAGGGTTAGCTTGAACAAGTGGTGCATTGCATCACTTTTCCGAGTTCCTACTTTTCCAGGTTCAATAAAGCCTAGCTAGGACAAGTGGTGGACCTTGAATCAAAACTACCCTTGTACAACATATATATGGGTTTTCATGTTTCAATTGATCTTAGCTTGAAAAAATGGTACATCTTTCTTCTCTCCATGTCTCAATGGAGCCTAGATTGGACAAGTGGTGGTCATTAGATGCTTCCATGATTCAATTGAAATTGAGCTAGCTTGGACAAGTGGTGGACCTTGAAAAAGACCCTAGTTTGGACAATTGGTGGAGCTTCCTTCTCTCCATGTTTCAATTGATCCAATCTTGGACAAGTGGTGGAACTTATCTTCTTTTCATGTTCAAAGGTGGAAGTGCAAAATAGACCCAATGGCCTCTACACCAAGACAATGCACAATGGCCTCATCATGGGAGATACACAATAGGAGCACCACCTAGCAAGTTATGAGGCTAGGACGCATACATATACACAATCAAACATGCCATGGAAAATAATTTCAAGATCCACGCCCAAGTGTGGGATGGGGTGGTCGAAGAACAAGGTGAGATGAATGGTAAGTGAGTGAGAATGGGCTTGC